>NC_143058.1:35536428-36191785 GCF_052426305.1 Pelodiscus sinensis
GAAGCAGCATAATATGTAAATTACTTCATTTGAAGCTATATAATTTCTGTATCCACCTTTCAAAGGTCTATGTAGTTTATTTTTCTTCGGGTTAATTTACAATTTGCTGAGTTTTTATAGCATATGGATTTCTGACACCACCACACTTCATTCTTCATCTATTCTGTTCTGTAAAAGGACACTGACAGGTCAAATTAGCCCAAAATGTAGGTTTTAAATTAAGCCTTTAAAAAATTAAAACAAATTAAATGTTTTTCGTGACATAAACAAACAAGATCCTCTTCAGTGTTTGCAGTTCAAACACCATGTTTGTATAGGAGAATCAGGATGTGGAATGGATAGAATTAGAAAACTGATAACAGGTTGAATCTCTCTAGTCCGGCACTCTCTGGTCCAGCAACATCCATGATTTGGCATGATTATAGCTAACGGGATGTCCACTCATCATGGGCTTTCGTGAACACAACCCATTTCTTCAGATGGCAAATATGGAGCAACTCCAGTGCCAACTCTGCTTACACATCTACACAAGCAGTATCATCACAAGACCTAACTTCATGAGCTACCACATCAGAGGCTCATACCACTGCACATCCACTAAGGTAACATATGCCATCAAGTGCCAGCAAAACCCCTCTGCCAAACTGGACAGTCTCTACAACAAAGGATTAATGGACACAAATCAGATATTCAAAATGTTAACATACAAAACCTGTTGGGGAACATTTTAACTTGCCAGGGCACTCACTAATGGATTAAAAGTGGATATTCTCTTACTAAGTAATTTCAAGAATCAACTAGTGAGAGAATCTGTGGAACTGGCCTTCATATGCAAATTTGACAGTATTGCATGGTTTGAATAAAGACATGAACTGGATGGGCCATTATATTCAACACCCAAATGACATCAAAAGCTAAGTATTCGACACTTACTGCGTACTTTATTAGTCTCGTTTAGCACACGCACTTTGACAAGTTTTTTCCCCTCCCCTTCTCTGCTCTTTTTCTGCTTTATATTTCATCCTTTGTGCCTCTTGCTTCATATTTGTCACCTGAAGAAGTGGGTTGTGCCCACGAAAGCTCATGATACTATCTATATATTTTCCGGTCCATCTCTAAGATGCTACAGGCCATTGTTGTCTTTTTAGTTAAAGACTAACATGGCTACCCCGCTGACACTTATCATTAGTATGGTCAAGTTTCCCATGATTCCATAAAGGTTGTTTATAGCCACCAGTCCTGGCTCTCAGTGTTCTGTGGTGTTATTTAGCTCTAATGTACCCCTAAATGTCTTCTAAGGGCACATCTATACTTATTGGAAGATTGAGGCTCTGGAGGTCGATCTCCTGGCATTCGATGTAGTGGGTCTAGTTTAGACCCATAAATCATATGCTGGGAGTAGACCACCCAGTGTCTGGTACTCCTCCTTTTGCAAGGAGTAACGGAAGCCAATGGGAGCATTTGCTCCTGTTGGCTTCCCGCCATGTGTATGCTGCCAATGCTCAGCTTAAGGTAAGTTGGCTCCAGTTAAGCATTTTACATAGCTGGTGTTGCATACCTTTAGCCGACTGGTCTTGTGTAGACTAGGTCTAAGAGCCCAGTAAGCAGCAGAAGTGTGGCTAATACTGTTGGACAATATTGACCTCCCATGGTTCAGCAAATTCTCTGATTCGGCACTGATCAGATCCCAAAGGTGCTGAACTAGAGAGCTACCTGCATAAATTAAAAATGTTAACTCTTTTCTATAGCAGTCATCTTTATAAGAAATGGTTAAGACCAGAGTAAATGAGATTTCTGAACTTCTTGCAGTATTAATCATCTGTAGGGCTCATCATAACATAAGTTATGACATTTGTTTTGTTTGCTATTAATATATGCAGGGCTATCCCATCTCCTGCAGCGAGTGAGGGCAACAACCCAGATGCACTTTGTAGTAATGTACCACCCCAACCTTCAGAGCTTTAGATTAGACTGAGGATAAGTCAGTATTGACATTGTTGGTACTAACTTACCCATTGTACTCATTCCCTAGGAGGGACTGTGTTAGGGGCAGGGGCTGGTGGGAGACTCTTTGGCAGCAAAATTGTCAAGATACAGGACAAGAGGAAAAGAAAAGTGCCTGGAGTCAGTGCAAGGCACAGAGTATAGACAGCCCTGTGTCTTGAGGAGCTGCAGTTTGCGGGATTTTGGCAGGGAAAAAGGACAAATTCCATCTTCCAGAAGAATTTATTATCAATCCCCAAGAATAGAAGCTCGCTGCTTCCTGTTCCCTCTGCAGGAGTAGCCCTTGCAGTGTACTGCAAGGATCATGATTTTTATCCTGATGCCATTTTACAAGACACAATAAGGAAATTCTATGTTATTAGATGCTATTATATTCATTCTGCATCATAGCCCCCTGCTTTCATAGAGAAGTTCAATTAGAATGAGCACATTATACTTGCTGTGTAACTTTTTTCCTTCACTTTTTATTGAAAACAAAAATCAACAACAGATTTTGAGCTAGAGTTTTTGAATCTAGAGCTTATGTCAGCCATCTTATTTATCTGGTACAGCCGCTCTCCGAGTTGCGAACGGTCGACTTACGACCGTTTGCACTTACAACCAAAGCTCCCATGGAACGGTCGTAAAGGCGGTCCCCGAGTTACGAACGTGACCCGCACTTACGAACAGCGTGGTCGCATGTAACTCAGTGGGGTCTGAGTTACGAACAGTTCGAGTTACGGACCAAGTGTTGGTCCATAACTTGTTCGTAACTTGGAGAGTGGCTGTACATAGTCTGAAAAAAATGCACACAAAACTTTTCAGCGGTTAAACTAGCCACTAGAGGGAGCTCAGTAATTCTTAGGCTAGTATGAATAAAATTCAAACTAAATTTGAATACAGAAATTTAATTTTTAATTAGTCAGAGTCTCTGTACCTTAGTGTTTATGTGCGCTACATAGTATTTATGTGCACTACATGGCTCGTTCAACATACATGCATAAACCCCAAATCTGGAAAGATTTATTAATCTACCTAACTGTACACCTTGTGTGGCATCCCACTGTGAGTTAAGCTTGTCCACACTTCAAATGCTACAGCAAGTGCAGCTATGCCACTGGAGAACTTTAGTAAAGATGCTGATAGAAGAGCTGCTTTCATCGGCATAGTTACTGCCTCTCAAGAAGGTAGATTAACAATTTCAACAGGAGAGCTTCTCAAACAGGGTGCTGTCTACATGGGTGATCAAGTGGGTATACCTGTTTCATTTCATACCCTTGAACAGTGTTATATCAATGTATGTGAGAGATGCAGACCCGGCTTAAGTCTTTGCAGGACAAGGGTCCTGCATATAACAACTTTACAGCTATAGTGGAAGACAAGGTCCCTGTATCAATGAAGTATTTTGTATGCATGTGTATGTGCATATAAAACACACAGAGAGATACACGCACACCCACACAAAGTCTTACATATTATAAATACCTTTAAGTCTTACAGTGGGGCTAAACTGGGGCATATGGGTGAAACAGGGATGAAATCCTGGCCTCACTGATGTCAACAGGCATTTTGCTATTGAGTTAAATAGGATCAAGATTTGTCTTTACCATCTCAATAGACCCAATATCTTTAATATCCCATACATTGGATATAAACTGGAAGAGCTACTATTCCACCCCTTAGACTGGAGTAGCAGTCGTGGGCTATGTCTAGACTGCAGTGCTTTTCCAGGATACTGGAGGTATCCCGGAAAAGCTCTGCCACGTCCAAGGAACGCATCTGCTTTTTTGGAACAGTTTCTGAAAAAGCAGATGTGTTCTTTTGGCATCCCTATATTCCTCTCGGTGAGGGGAATAAGGGATGCTCCGAAAGAGGAGTTTTTCCTGAAATTTGGACCCGTGTAGATGGACCAAATTTCAGAAAAGCCTCTTTAGGGAAAAAAAAGCAGGAAAAGATATGCAAATTGCAGTTTGCATATCTTATTCCAACTTTTCTCTGCAGTATAGACATAGCCATGGATGCACACATTCCTGTGACCTGCCTGTAGCTGGGGAGAATAAATCCCTGTCCCACTTCCCCAAGTGCCCACTCAGCACCTCACACAAAGCAGGCGTTTGTGCAGGATAAGTGAATTTCACCTTTATGAACTGAATTAAGAGCAAAGCCAGAACTTTCTGCTTTTTCCATTAAAAATTCTTCCTCACATAATATATTTATTATAATTATTTCCTTCATGGAAGAATAGAGCGAGAAAGTTTTTTGTACAAAAAACCTGAGATTTACATTTCAGCACTTAAAAGAACTGCTCATAATTGACTTTGGTCCTGTTCACATAGAGTTTGACCCTCTTTTGTTCAATGCTTTGGGATCTACTAACAAAAAGCCCCACATAAATGCTACATGTTTGTATGGGATGGGATGCTATGGTTATTCTTCTCAGCTGACTTTATGGTTAGTTTTCTCTTCACCACGACATAACCACTACATAACTGCTGGGGAAAGTTACCATGCATCACTCTATAGACAACTGTGAGGGTGTGTCTCGACTACAGGTTTTTTTTTTTTTTAAGTGCCCTTTTTTCGAAAAATCTTCCCCTGCATTTAGACTGCTGCCATGTTCTTTTGAAAGTAAATCAGAAGAACATGGCAGTTTTTTCGACTGTGGAAAACCTCATTTTATGAGGAATAACACCTTTTTTCAAAAATGCTCTTTCAAAAAAGACGCTATGTAATGCAAACTGTGCTTTTTTGAAAGAGAGTATCCAGACTCCCAGGGTGCTCTCTTTTGAAAAAGTGGCTCGCTTTTTCAAAAATACTGACTGTAGTCTAGGCACTCTCTTTTGAAAGAAGCTTTTTCAAAAGTATCTTTCGAAAAAGCCTCTTACGAAAGAGGCTTGTAGTCTAGATGTACCCTTAATGAAATTCTGTATGTTTAAACCCAAACTCTACTTACCAAAGATTTAAAATGTTGACTTTAAATAAAAAGGCTATACAAGGTTACATTGATAGTAAGATGCATTTTCCTTGCACAATACAAGAATGTGATGCATGATACACGATGCAATATTCTGGGTATAATATCAGTTGTTGAGACATCTTGATGTTTAGTCTAAACTTTTAAATAATGGATTGTTTTACAGCATTTAAAGATCCTAATTCAGTATAACACTTCAGTGGAACTATTCACATGATTTACAATAAGCAAGTGCTTGAGTTCTGACTGAATCAGGGCCAGTGCTAAACTCCCTGGCAATAAAGCACAGAGAAAGCAGTAAATGGCATAGACTTTAAAATTATCTGTGTATTGTGACAGAATATGCATCTTAATGAAATATTTAATTAAGGCCCATTTAACAAGTTGTGTTGGCACCGGGAAAATAGGACTGGAAAACCAGTAGATGGACTGGCATTTGAATTCTTCTATTGCCATAAGAGTCTTGATATGCTTATATTTTATAAACTTCCAGAACAAAGAAAAGGAGCAATATTTGAGACTATAAACATAATATTCACTGGTCCCATCTTATTCCTACGTTACAAATTGAAACTCTCTAGTTGGGCAACATCCATGGTCTAGCATGATCAGGGCTCGCCAAGCGGCAGTGAGCCCCGCTCGCCAGCTGCGCAGATTGCGCTGTGCATGCGCAGATTGTGCGGTGCCGGCTATGCCATCTTGTAATCTACTCGCCATGGGCGAGGAGATTACATGATTTGTTGAGCCCTGAGCATGATATAGTTAGACAGATGTCCACTTACCATGGGTGTGGCCAAGCGTCCCACAGACCTAGGTGGGCAGTCTCAACAGAAAGACTGAGAGCTAGAACAGATATGGAGACAGAACTACTATAGGTTGAACCTCTGTAACCCAGCACTTGCTGATCCAGTAATATCCATGGTCCAGCATGATTTTAGTTAGCTGGATGTCCACTTATCATGGGTGTGGTGGTTTCCCACATTTCCATAAAGTTTGTTTACAGCCACTAGTCCTGGCTCTCAGTGTACTGTGCTGTTATTTAGCTCTAATTTATCCCTAAATGCCTTCTAAAACCCAGTAAGCAGTGGAAGTGTTAGTAATGCTGCTAGACTATATTGATTTTCTGTGAGTTGGCAAATTCTTTGGTTCAACTCTAGTGAGGTTCTGAGACTGCCAGAAAAGAGACGAAACAAAATACAGGACTATGTAGCACTTTAAAGACTAACAAGATGATTTATTAGATGATGAGCTTTC
Organism: Pelodiscus sinensis; assembly: GCF_052426305.1. NCBI lineage: Eukaryota > Metazoa > Chordata > Testudines > Trionychidae > Pelodiscus > Pelodiscus sinensis. The sequence continues at coordinate 35,542,640 of NC_143058.1, forward strand.
GTGGGCCAGACCCACTTCCTCAGATCAAATAGTGGAAGAAAATAGTCCTGTATTTTGTTTCAGCTACACCAGACTAACACGGCTACATTTCTATCACTAGAAAAGAGATGTTAAGCCTGTATTATTAATACTAGAAGATGTACCCAGCATTGATTGGGTCCTTAACTCAAATAAGTTTTGTTTTTCTTCATTTTCTTCATTGCTCTGTGTGGAGCTGAGAATAAGGGGTTCAGTATTCAGGTTGCACTGTGTAGAGAGGACAACCCAACCCTTTTTCACCACAGCCAGCTGTCTGTGGCTGCTGTAGCTGCAGTGGGAACACTTGGGAGAGGGGGGTATGTCTTCCAATTGAGGGACTGACAGACACACAAACTGACAAACTCTGGAATATGCAGTAAGAGATAGCTGTCCCTTTCTCCACTCCTGCCCCCTGCGGGCCCAAAGAGGTTATAGCTGTCCTAGTCTCCCTTTCTCCACTCCTGTGGGCCCAAAGAGGTTATAGCTGTCCTAGTCTCCCTTTCTCCACTCCTGTGGGCCCAAAGAGGTTATAGCTGTCCTAGTCTCCATCTCTTGCCCTTTGCTGCCTCCACTTTGGTCATTTTGTGAAACTGTCCCTCCTTTTATAGTGGAGATTGCCTATCTCCTAGAACTGGAAGGGACCTTGAAAGATCATCAAGTCTAGTCCCCTATCTTCACAGCAGGGCCAAGTACCATCCCTGACAAATTTTTGCCCCCAATCCGTAAATGGCCTCCACAAGGATTGAACTCACAACCCTGGGTTGAGCAGGCCAATGCTCAAACCACTGAGCTATCCCTCCCCTCCTGCCAGACCGCCACCCTTTCTGTTTGATGAGAAACAATTGAATTCCAGGCCCATCCCATTGTCCTGGTACAACCAAACTCTTACTTTGCTTTAAGTTATGATAAGAGGAAGCTGCATACCAAATTGGTGGTCCTAGCTCTTACTGTTCATGAGGAGTTCTTGAACAAATGGACTCACAGACAGACATACATTTCTAAAATATATAATAAGACGCAGATAATGGTAGTGCCAAAAGGCCTTACTTTGGGGGAGGCCTCATTGTTCTTGGAATCTTGCAAATACAGATCAAGAGACAGTCCCTGACCCAGAAAACTTACTGTCGAAAAGACACAAGAATAGATTAATGTATTATCATCAACCCCAGCCATACAAGTAAATGAACGTGGTGCTGACTCACAAAGTTTTGCATTACTGATGTTTTTAATTGGGAGTAAAGATAGATTAAGAGGCCATGACAAAAATAAGGGACTTTGTATTAATGAGGGAAGGAAGGGGGAAAGAGTGCAATTATTCTTTAACACCTGCCTAGCCATGATGATCTAGCACGGTTTATGCACCACATCACCTTTAATTAAGGGCCCTGGATATTGTAGGAATTATTCCTGATTTCAGCAACTGATGGTCAGCAAAGTCCCTAGTGTAGTCAGTGACAGCTCCCCCAATACAAATTCCAAGTGTCTGTGTCTACTGTAGAGATGTGCACTGGTGCAGCTACATCAGTTTCTAATCAGTGATCACCAACTGCTAAAATCAGAGCTAATCCCATTACAGAGAAGGCTTTCGAAGCTTGAAAATGATGGGGTTTCCTACTCGGGTGATTAATTCCATCAGTTCTGAAGCAATACCTAAAAAACTCTGCCAGATCATCATGGTACCCTCTTAGCACTGATATGACTGCAGAAGGTGCAGGGCAAAACAAGATCAAGGGCATGTTCCCACTTAACATCTAGAAGGGGAGAACTTTTGTTTTACAAAGGCTTTAGATAAACCCTGTGGAAGAAAGGGCATTTCATTTTAACTATGATTCAATGGACTAGTGCATGGTTTGGTTGTTGGACTCTTGGTTGCACCCTATAGTAGTGCAGACTTTGATTTTCCTGTTCGTTTTCTTTGGGGGTAGGGTGTTCCTACCACTGGAGAGGGAGACAAAGAGACCTGTACAGTACATAGTTCAATTATATAATATTTTCTTCAAAGGGAGGTTGTATATGAATATTATTCAGGTCCCTATTCTGAAGAATAATCTTAAGTGGGTTGTTAGTAACTGATATATTTGAATGAACAAAGGAGAAATAATCTGCTTCATTTCTGGTCTCAAATAGCTTGTGCCCATTTAGTTTCTACTAAGACATACTGACTAAAGCTGAAATTGAGATAAAGGGTGGAAGATTTAAAAAAACAAAGGTTCTGATAAAGATACACAAGAGGATGTGCACAATTTTGGATCCTGCAGAAAAAGACAGAAAGGGGAACATTGCTTACTTATTCTCACTTAGTTAAAAATAAGAGGAAGAGGGTAAATGATAATTGTAGCTCTTAGAAAACAATTAAATGTGACTAAACAGAATCATGCACAGGTCAGATCTGTTCTTGCATGTGGACAGCAATGCACTTAAAAAGGACTATTATTACTACTACTGCTGCAACTGAGGATTTAAAAATCATTCAAACAATTCCTGTGTAAATGAAGGTATATGTGTTGTGTGTATGGTTCTCTATATTGCTGGTGTATTTCAGATTCGCTTTTCTCCTTCCAATGGCAATTCAAAGGACTGAACCATTTTTTCAAAGAAGTCAGCAGTTTTCCACTCCTCCTTCCCTCACCACTACTACAGGAAGCCCTTCTGCATGATCTCCAGGAATCTGGTCTCTGTTGTATGGAAAGATATGGCGCCAGCGTGGAGGTAGAGAGAACCACTGAGCATCACTATTCCTTTCCAAGCTTAGGTGAATTCCCCAAAGTAAGATAATAGGGACTCTTAATATATTACATGGAAGAACCTTCCACATTCTTCAACTCCCTTGGGGTCATGAAGAGCAGAGCCACATGTTTGCGGGGGAGGGAATTCATGGGGGTAATTATGTATGGAGACACAATGGTGCTGCATAAAAATGACAGAAGAGTTTATTTTACAGGCAGATACCTCACAATCTGTTGGATTTACCCCATAAAATAAGACATTCACAGGTTTGTAAGGTCCTCTCTTAGTCTCACTTAGTCTGTTCTTTGGGAAGCAAACAATGCCTCAATAGGATGTCTCACAAGTAAGTCTATGACTTTCAGCTTAGCTTTCTGGCATCCCCATTGACTTATCTCTATGGAGGATAGGATTTGGTCTAATATAACTAAGAAGTGTCTCATTGTGTGTCAATGAGAAGTAAGGTGTAACCACAGTGGCCAATTCTCTTTTTTCAATCATCACTCCCTTCCACAAAGACCTGATCACACTGATCTTACTACTAGCAAAGGAGGGCTACACAGGTTTCACTGTTGGGAAAATAGACATTGTCGCTAGAGCTAGATACTGTACAAAGTGTTGGATCCACGTAAGTCGGGGACTACCTGTAGTTCACTCTGGAGGAGCAAGACAAAAAGAGGCAGGTGTAGAATAGCAGTGATTTCTCTCTCATCATCATGCTCAGTGGAGTGGAGCTTCACATTTAGAGAACTGTCCTACCTAGAGACTAGATAAGATGAAAGTTTGAGCGCTGAGGCATGGTCCAGGGACTGCATGGCGACAGAAAACTCAAGAAATGCCCCCCTCCTAGACACTGCTTTGATATTCATTGACAGAGTTCCCCACATCCCTTGCACCATCTTCTTCATAAGTAGGTCAGAGCAGTAGGTTTAGCTTTCTGACTAATATGTGTCAGGTAACTCTTTGAAGCCATTACTAATCCACTGAGGTATCAAGTCCCTTTGTGCTATTTATGAATCAGGTTAAAATCCAGACTATTTTTTAAACTGCATAATTACACTCCAAGCAAATAAATAGTTTCCCATCTGACTGGTTCTTAAACCTATTTTTAAAATGCTTTCATTTACAAGCAGAACACTCTACTCCAGGGCACTGTGATGTTATAAGCAGTTGGCAAACAGTTCCTTGGGTGTGGGAGGAACTATGCCTTTGGCATGGTGCCTCACTATGTACCCACGGTGTGCCAACATTTCAACATCCACACACCCTGTCACGTTTTTTTTAACTAACCTCAGAAATAAAACATAGTGTGCCATGCTCTACTTACATAAACCAAGATTGCTATTTACAAATACTTCAGCTGGATATCTCAGCCTTTATAGATGTGATTTTTTTTCCAGCCACAGCATTCCATTTCCTTCATTCCATTTTCACTTGAGGAGTTTGTTTCATGTCCACAAGAGAGAAGACAATTTAATCAATGAGAGCAGAATGATTGGTCCTTAATAAAAACCCAAACCACTATATATAATCTTGCCTATATATAATCTTGACTCAAGTTACTCCCCTTTACCCCACTGCCATCCATACATTGCAACGGACACTAGCCAAATGATTCATTTCTCAATGTTGAATTCTTGGTTCATGTGTCATGAGACTACCCCTTTGCATATTTTAATTAATTTTTATGAAAACTGCATGCTGCTGGATAATGGCACCACAAAGTTTTTGACACACAATCCCATCTAATGCTTAGAGTACAAGCCTGGGAGCCAGAGACTCCCAGATTCTAATCCTGGCTTCACCACTGATCTTCTGTTTCTATTCCCAACTGCAAAATGGAGTAATTTGCATTAATTGCCAATTCAAAAGGGGGGGCCCCCATATGGGCAAACTATTCACAAAGATGTCGTGAGGATTAATTATAGTCCATGTTTCCACCACCTTTAAAAAAAATAAAGTTCTAAAGAAACGATAATCATGATTGTTCTTATTACATTCTCAGTGCATAGACATACGATTTAGTTTTATGAATCACCTAATATTTTCAATGGTAGTTTACAATATACCTTCCACACTAAATGATACTAAAATGCAATTAAAATTTACACCACTAAATTAAAATAATCAATTTTCTAATTATTGGGTTTGGTGAAGATTTTATTTGTTTCGCTTTGTTTTGGTGGCATTTAGTCCAAGACATCAAAGCACACATTTTTATCCATCACAGAATGCCACTTACGTTCATCTTTTCCTTCAAATCCTCCATTTCCACTAAATCGTCTGATACCATAACCTGTTACAAAAAGCTAAAAAAGAAAGACGATTCCCCTGGTTACTAGATGTAGTGGATTGAAGCACATCTTTATTTTGCTGTTGTACTTCTAATTATTACCAGCCAATAGATTTATCATCCTGAGGTCACTCCTCAAATTTGGCCTCCACTTTAGCAATGCAGCGCAAACCAGCTGTATCAAGAATAGACCTCTATTTCAGACTATGTGTATGTAATAAGGATACAACATTTTAAGGTGTCATTTTAAACAAATGTAATTATATTGGTGCACAAGGCTGGACCACTCTTAATTTAGTTTAAAGTGGTCTTATTTTAGTTTAGCGCGAGTCAGTTAGGAATCAATTTAAAGCAAACTCAAACAAGCTATTGTTATACTGGAATAAGATTTTTCACATCTTAATGTACTACAGGTTGAACCTCTGTGGTTCAGCAGGACCACAAATGTTGCCGGACAAAAGAGCTTCAGCAGCAGAGATTGCCGGCAGCTAGGAGTGTAGCCAGCTGGTGGGGCTATCAGGGAAGCACAGCTCAGAGCCACCGGGCCCCACCGAAACCCACGAGGAAAGCAAAGGTCCCGAGGGTGCTGAGGAAGGTCCAACCTAAAATTTAACTCAACTGGTTTAAAATCATACCTTAAGTCAAAACAGTGTAATTTTCTCATGTAGACAGAATTTTAAAAACTGTGGATTTAAGCACATCTTTATTTTGCTGTTGTACTTCTAATTTTTACCAACCAATAGATTTCTAATCCTGAGGTCTTATTTTCATTTTTCCAATCACTATTCTAAAGGTTTAGCTTCTATTTGTGGTGGGAACTAGCAAGTAGGAGAGAGTCCATTGCCATTTCAATGATATTGGCATTTATAAACCAGTATGAATTATTTTAAAAAACAGAAGTCTATGACCAAGCTAAATAAAAACTAGAAACCGGTTGATCAAAACTTTCACTTAATAAATCAAAAGTTTTAGTCCTACTGTCAACAGTTCTCATTAGGGTGTTTCCAGTTAAAGGTTGCTGCAGAAAGTATAGCTTGACAGTCGCATGACCCTTCAATAATAAATTTGTTGGTATTTGTTACATCATATTTACCATGAGCTTCTATGTGATTCAGTTTTGAAAAACATTGCAAGTCTCTTTATAGATCATGAAAATATCAAACAACAACAAACATTTTTAACAAAAGGCTATGTCTGTCAATATTGGTTTCAAACTGTGTTTCTGCCAGTGGTTTTAAAATAATCTGAAAATCGTCCAAAATGAGAAATTGTCAAACAAACAAACAATAGTTAAAAAAAATTAAATCTGCTAATCTTCTTTTGGGTCTTCTTTGGAATAGCTCTAGAATAGTTTGAAAATATGCTAATCATTCTACCAGAACCACTAGAATGGCATTTCCCTCACAAAGTCCAATTTTCAGGCTTTGAGGACTAAAATACAGCATTCAATTTGTTTCCCTAATGGCAAAGTTTTCAGTTAAGACTTTAGTTGCTTTTAATGCAATTTAATGGTAATAACTCAGTAAACATCCAAATCCTTCCATCCAAAACACAGTCCCAAATCAGAGTTGTGTGTGGGTTTTTCCAAGAAAAGGCTGGGGGGAGGGGGAGAATCAGTATGAGGGCTCCATATAGGCAAATAAAATTCTGCACAGAATCAGGCCCCTACTATTTAGTACAGCTCACTGCCACCTGGAGACACATTCAACATTCCCTGCATGACTACAGTAATTCAACCACTTTCCTACATTCCACTGCTGCCCTCCCACCTCCATTCAGCTAGCAGCACAGAACAGAGGAGGTCATATTTTTGTCATCAATTTTTATGAAGAACATACACTGAAAGCAGTGGGGAGTTCTGCTTTAAAACTGATGGCTTGGAGTTCTTGGTGCCTTCAGGTAGGTATTCAATGGGGAGGAGGGGGCAGAAAAACCACGTTCTTAGTTTGAATTAGCTAACTCCAGTTAAAATTGTAATGAAAAAGACACACCCAATTCATTATTTTAACCTGAGTTAAGAACACGCTTTTTTTGTAGTGAAGAAGTCATACTCTTAGTAGCATGACTGCGTATAAGAAAAGTTTATATTTCTGTTATCAAAGAACTCCTAATTTTCTAAACCATATGTGTACACTAGGAAATGCAAAATGGTTTGGAAAGCCTGCAACAATGCTATGGCAAATGCTTACTACTAAACATAGTGCTTCAGCTGTGCGTAATCAACAGAAGACATGCTTGGCACTAAGTATTTTAGGATCACATCCTTACAGGTATTTCTGAAAACTAAAGCATATCAATCAATAGTTTCTCTTTTTTCTTAATGCAAATTTATGTGGGGTCACATGGACTCTGTCAATTTTTGTCTAAATTTTGCAAAAGTGAAAAATAAGACCTACATATGATGATGCTTTATTTTAAATATCACTATTAGATTAATGATTTATGGGGGAGTTATATTTTTCTAGTTCTACAAGCAGTCTTGATTCTTGCTGCTTTTTTATCTCCTGAACTTACTTAAAAAATATCAAATCAAACCTCAAAGGGATTTAGTATATAAGGCAAACTAAGCCTTTAATTTTTTCAATCAGTAAAGATATTTAAATATGAGAGATATTTAAATGAGGCTATGTGATAGAAACTTTCCAGTAATTCATGTTATAAACATTTGCTTGCATGGAATTTAGCATAATTTAAATAATTTTAACAGTATGTCAGTGCAACTTGAGGATGACATGTTATAATCTCAAGGGAAGTTCATATTATGGTCTGTGTCTACAACCCTTATTCATCTGAGCTACTCTATTGAGGCTGATGGGACCACTCTGCATGACTTAAATCATTAGATGCAAAGTCTTCAGACAAAACAAAAGAACCAAACCCTGCTCACATAGCTTTTCCATCATGGAAGTGAATGAAGTCAAACCCATAACTTCTGAGAAATGTTGGACTCCTAGTTCCACTGAAGTCATCAGACTATTTGTGGGACTGAAGTGGGCAGTATTTGGCTCAGTATGGTGGCAGATCAGACCTACTGAGAATATCAGTGCAGCTAATAGATGGCTCTGCAAGTATGGCAAAATTCACTGGGGGCAGAGGACAAGAGCAAGACTGGTTGTACCAATTAAGCCCTATTTTGAAAGCATAATAGCATTTAAGTGCTACATATTTAAAAGTCTCAGAGGGGTAGCTGTGTTAGTCTGTAACTGAAAAAACAATGAATAGTTCTGCAGCACCTTAAGGCTATGTCTACACTACAAGTTTTCTTGGCAAAAAAATATGCTAATTAGGGACTCATTTGCATGAGTCGTGATCTCATTTGCGTATTTTCTGCCAATCTGTTTTTGCGCTGGGTTTTTGCGCAAAAACAAGTAGTGTGGACATTTTCATTTTGAGCAAAAACCCCTTTTTCCGCAAGATTTGAAAAAACCCTCCTTTTTTGAGACACAAGAATCTTGCTGAAAAAGGGGTTTTTACGCAAAAATGGATCAGCAGAAAATATGCAAATGAGATTATGACTCATGCAAATGAGTCCCTAATTAGCATATTTTTGCCAAGGAAACTCGTAGTGTAGACGTAGCCTAAGAGACTAACAAAAAATGTAGATGGTATCATGAGTTTTCGTGGGCACAACCCAAGTGTTACATATGTTTTATGTTACCTTCTGCTCTGGGATCCATTGGATCCACAAAGCAAAAGTATACATTAAGATGTAGGTTACAATATTTGTGGTTTATTCTGCATTCATATGTCATTTTTACTAATGACTTGCATTAATGTGTGGTTTTTGGGTTTTTTACTTTTTAATTTTATTGTCTTAAAGAAATTACCCCGCATTTTGGAGTAGCATGTCACTCCATTTCTCCCTTCTTTAAAAGATGTTTTTTATATTACAAATGTGATAGAAAAGCATGAAAAATATGTATCCTTTCTCCCCAATTAAAAAGATCACAAACAATGTTCCTAATTTTATAAAGCGAGTGGAGTCCTTGTTTTTCTCTCCCTCCCCCCCCCCCCCCGTTTTAAACCAGAAACTTTACAGTTTAGCTATAATCCTTGCTAAACAGGGATTTATTATGGAAACACTGATTGCCCCTTATCCACACTAGAATGAATGGCAGAATACAAAGAGGAGCTAAGGTGTAACTACCACTGCATGCCATAAAGTATTTTTTTTAAAGAAAAATGTGCTCACAATGAGCAGCAAGTATATAACTGATTAAGAAAACTCAAGATAAAGTTAAATTTGCAAGTAATTATATGTTAATTTAATATGCCATTTTTAAAATATTAAAGTTATCAAAACCAAATTATTTTGAAGTGAGGAATTTTACAGCTAAGTAAAAAATATGTTAAAAATCAATAGTGATACTTTGAATTTATGTGACTACAAAGGAGCAGAATTGAACTCCTATACCAACCTAATTCTGGGACCAATGCCAGAAAATATGGATAATCTCCTTCACAGTGCTGAGTCCCTTCTGCATTGAAGAGAAAGAAAGTTCTGAATGTTTAAGAATGATATGAGATGATCTGGATGATCAAGATGCTCAAGGAGCACTCAAAGATGATAAGGTCATTGCTGAGAAACTAAATGAATTCTTTGCTTTGGTCTTCACGGCTGAGGATGTTAGAGAGATTCCCAAACCTCAGCCATTCTTTTTAGGTGACACATCTGAGGAATTGTCCCAGAATGAGGTGTCATTTGAGGAGGTTTTGGAACAAATTGATAAACTTAACAGTAACAAATCACTGGGACCAGATGGCATTCAACCAAGAGTTCTGAAAGAACTCAAATGTGAAATTGCAGAACTATAAGCTATGGTTTGTAACCTATCCCTTAAATCAGCTTCTGTACCTAATGACTGGAAGAGTGCTAATGTGACGCCAATATTTAAACAGGCAGCTAGAGGTGATCCTGGCAATTACAGACCAGTAAGTGTAACATCAGTAGTGGGCAAATTAGTCGAAACTATAGTTAAGAATAGAATTTTCAGACACATAGATGAACATAATTTGTTGAGGAAAGGTCAACATGGATTCTGTAAGGGGAAATCATGCTTTTTAATCTACTAGTTTTCTTCGAGGGGTTCACAAGCATGTGAACGAAAGGGATCCAGTGGATATAGCATACATAGATTTCCAGAAAGCCTTTAACAAGGTCCCTCACCAAAGGCTCTTAAATAAAGTTAGGTTTCATTGGATAAGAGGGAAGGTCCTCTCATGTATTGATAACTGGTTAAAAAACAGAAAAGAAAGGGTAGGAATAAATGGTCAGTATTCTGAATGGAAAGAGGTAACTAGTGGTGTCCTCCAAGGGGTCCGCCCTAGGATCAATCCTATTTAACCTATTTATAAATGATCTGGAGAAAGGGGTAAACAATGAGATAGCAAAATTTGCAGAGGACACTAAACTGCTCAAGATAATTAAGACCAAAGCAGACTGTGAAGAGCTTCAAAAGAATCTGACAAAACTAGGTGACTGGGCAACAAAATGGAAAATGAAATTTAATGTTGATAAATGCAAATAATGCATATTGGAAAACATAATCCCAACTATACGTACAAAATGATGGGACTAATTTGAGAGCTTGGAGTCTCTGTGGATAGTGGTCTGAAAACATCCATTGATTGTGCAGCGGCAGTAAAAAAAAGGCAAACAATGTTAGGAATCATTTAAAAAGGGATAGAGAATAAGAGAGAGAGAATGTCTTACTGCCTCCATATAAATCCATGATAAACCTATATCATGAATACTGTGTACAGATGCAGTCACCTTATCTCAAAAAAGACTGAGACTTTTCAGCTTAGAAAAGATGAGTCTAAGGGGGAGGAGGGAACATGACAGAGGTCTATAAAATCATGACAGGTATGGAGAAAGTGAATAAGGAAAAGTGATTTACTTGTTCCCATAACAGAAGAACTAGCAGTCACCAAATTAAATCAATAGGTAGCAGGTTTAAAACAAACAAAAGAAAGTTTTTCTTCACACAGTGTACAGTCAGCCTGTGGAACTCCTTGCCAGAGAACGTTGTGAGGACCAGGACTTAAACAGGGTTCAAAAAAGAACCAGATAAATTTATGGAGGTTAGATCCATCAATACTTATTAGCCAGGACTGGTAGGAATGGTGTCTCTAGCCTCAGGGGCTGGAAATGGATGACAGGAGTAGGGTTGCCAGATGGTTTTAACAACAATATCGGACACACTTGACATTACATCACAATCTACATTACATCTTATTCAGAAAATATCAGACATTTATATTTTCTCAATTTGTTTCCCCGAACAGAAAGCTCAAATACTGGACTGTCCAGTTCAAAATCGGAAACCTGGCAACCCTAGATAGGAGAGGGATCATTTGATGATTACCTGTTTCTGTTCACTCCCTCTGGGGTATCTGGCATTGGCCACTGTCGAAAGACAGGATACTGGGCTAGATGGACTTTGGATCTGATCCAGTATGACTGTTCTTATATCTTTCCTTTTCCAGAACACTGAGAAGAGAAGGGGCTCTGGGGTAAATTAAATCATTTTTTAATTCAATTTACTTAAACTGGTTCAAGGTCCTGTGTAGACATTAAGTTCAATTCAAGATTGGCTTATTCCAGTTTATCTTAAACCTGGTCCTAAATTACTTAAATCAATATGATTTATAAAGATTTAATTTAAGAGTGGCCCCACAGCTTGCTGCATCAGGTTAAGCAAGTCAAATTAAAATCACACTTTTAATTACACACTTACAGCTCTACCTGTTAGCAGGCCTCAGGTTTGTTGAGGCTTTTAAAATGCACTAAATGTGAACCAGTGCAATAGAAACAGGAACTCCACGCAATGGTGATGTTGATGGGTACTGGCTCCTGACGCAGTTCAGGCTTGAGTTGCTGCTTTGACTCTGCTTTAACATAAGAAGCACCCCTGAAGATGCTTATATGGCAGGCCAAATCCTCACACCAATGCCCAGCAGAGTGTTTAGCATCAGGGAGATATGTCCAGAGGAGTGCCCTGAGTCTGCACTTACATCTCTACCTCTGGTCCCATCCCTCCCCGCATTCTGCTGTATATGGAGTCACTTTGGAATTGCCGTGGAAAATCACTGATACAGCTGCCAGGGAGCCCTCTGAGGCCATGGAGGAAGAAACAGGATTTGCCCAAGATGTAGTTATAAATTTTGTGTAGCACTGACCTCCCAGCAGCCCTTACTGATACACAATAGAGAATAAAAATAGTTATCTAAATAAGCTAGCTATTACTTAATTATGGTGCCAGCCATCAACTGTAATAGCCAGCAGCATTATCATAGCTTATCCTTAAGTTTTACACATTCTTTTTTGCCTTCCTCCTAAGTCCACTAGAGACTGGTTTTGCACAGCTGAATAGCATCCCTGCCTCAAACCATGGATGGTCTCAGCTGTGTGTAGGCATATTGTTCAAGCAATCCCCAACCACCCAGTAAAAGCGTAGCTTATTTTACACTCAAAACACATATGAACCCCATTCAAATTTTACACTGGTGTTTAATTTACGTAGTTAGGGTATGAATGCATGTCAGTCTTACTTTAAATACTAGGAGCACTAATGGAATCCCCACATTGTGGCAAGACCTACTTATTCTGGAAAGGAAGAATCTGTTATTTACTGTATGAATGAACATTCTGTTACTAAAAAGCTATAGGGGTACAACATGGCAGCAGTGGTGCACCATGGTGATTCCTTTTTCCCTGGATGGAGAGCAAGGTAACAGTTCAAAAAAATAGTGAATACAAGTTGAAGAATCATAGAACACTAGAACTGGAAGGGACCTCGAGAGGTCATTGAATCCAGTCCTCTGCCCTCACGGCAGGACCCAGTACCATCTAGATCATCCCTGATAGATGTCTATCTAATCTGCTCTTAAGAAAACAGCCTTAAAGTCATTGTGTATACATATAATAAAAATCTCCTGATGGTTCTACTTGGAAGAGCTCCATCTAACATCATGAACAAACATGCTGCAAGACTGCTCATGAATTTCTGTTTACTTTCCTATTTTCAGAAAAGCACCCCCATCAACGGCACTGTTTCTCAGTTCTGTATTAAGCAATAATACTACATGCTTTGTGCTCTCAATATGAATAGTATTTTGCATTTTTAATTACAGAATGACATTTTTCTCAAAACTGAAAAGAGGCTTCAATGTCTACTCTGCATCCTTATCAGCCTCAACCGATTATTCCTTCCCTTATGACCATCTCTACTACAGTGTAGAAAATATTCAGACAAGTATCACATAGCTCTGATTTGCATTAACAATTTATCATTCTATTTATACAGCCCTCTGAACTTAAGAGAAAAGCAGTCCAAACATAAACAATTTCAATTGATGTTTTAATTCTATACAAACTAATTCTAACACAGCTGAATGATTATCTGAAAATACTACTGGCCAAATGATTATTTTGCTCAGTTAAAGGACTGCAGAATTTGACCAGAAACTATATATTGAATATTGTGGGCCTATGTTTTTTACATGCTTTCAATTGTGCTCCATCAGTTGTAGATACCAATGAGAATTTGCAGAAGAATGCTTCAAATTGTATCATTGCTGTTAATCTTTTTACACTCCACCATATGTTACGCAATCTAATTCCCCTAGATTTAAATAGTTCAAATACTGAAAATTTAAACCCATATACTGCCATCAGTTCACGAATGAACTTCCACTAATATCAACAGTTTTTCATAAAAAAAAGTTGCAAATGTGGCCCTTATTTCTTGACGTCTAGTTTAGAAAAGTTAAAATAGTTCATTATTAGAAACACATTTAGAACTTCTATGGTTCACAGATTTATAAATTCCTTCAGTGTTTCATCATCCTTTAATAACAAATGTAATAGAAAAAACAGAATTACCTATATCAGTATTTCTGTTGTTATGAACCGCTCTGAAGCATTTATTATATTATTGTCATACCAAACTGAAATTTAAATTCAATTTAATCCAATTTTAAAAATACACTGATGCACCGTCATGTTAGAAATACTTTTAGACTATAACTGGAAATAAAGCTATTTGCATCTGCTATTTCTGAGTAACTATATCAAGAGAAGGACAAATATGTCGATCTTGTTTATTGCTGATGTAAAGGTGCACAAAAAGAATCAAAATTAACTTTGCAATAAACTGATTAGCTGAACACTGAGCCAAACAAATGCAAGTACACATCCACAAATCAGAAGAGAGTTTGTGTTTTGCCATGCCCATATCATTATTATATATCTAATTCATCTTTAGTTCCATGGGTTCAAAATGTAAAATGATGTTAGCCATGCACTGAGATATCATGGGATAAAATAACAAATTGATGTTTTGTGTTCTTGTATATATTAAAAGTTTGAAGAATTACTATTATATAAGTACAATGAAGGTCTTTTTAGCAATATACAGACATGAAAGCACAGTTAAACTATGCTTATTAATTGTGTACATTCCAGTGCTAGGCAACTCTCCAATACTTATTGTAAACATTGTATATGGTTTGTCACAATCAGCAGAATAATGAAGCTTGTGCTTTTTACACTTAAATTTAAGTGACAGTTGCCTTTTCTTTAGGATTTTATGTTTATTTTGTGCTAGATCACAGCTAGGGACCTCATACTGTGTTGTTGGTTTCCTTGTTCAGCATGATAAGCTGTCATTTATAGCCCCAGCCTAATATTTTGTTCATGTGGTGCCATTTTTTTCTGAGTAGCGGCACTGCTTTGCTATCTGTGGCTTGCTTGTCTCTTTTGCACTGAAAAAGGTATTCACTGAATGCTAACAAATGACGGCTTTAATAAATGAAAAATAAATGCACATGGTCTGATAATGTGGCATATACATTTTGAGTGCAATCAGGAATACTTCACTGCTTTCACAATTTATAGTTAGTTTGAACATATCTCTGCCACATTCAATAATCACTATGAAATTATTCTTCTCAATGTAAAGGAATCTTCTGACTATAAAAATATACATCTGTAGCAAGAAATACAAGAACATGTGCACTCCCAGAGCAGTGAATTGTTATTAGAATCTGCAGACTGCAAATGTATGACAAAAAACAGAACATTCCAAATTTTAATTCTGTATAAAAAGAAAGTTAACTTACTGTCCAAAGTATGTCATTTACACATTCCAAGTTTCCATTACATAATTACTTCTGTCTTAGGTGCATAAAGGAAAGGAAATCCTAGCAAGGCAGTGAAATTTCTCCAAAGAAATAATTATCTGGAATTGGAATAAAATGCCTGTCTTCCCATCTGCAGAAGCCCTGTTCTGTAGTAAATACTGCTCTTCATAACTAGCTGTCTTATTGTATTACAACAAAATAATTAATGAAAATCACGAATTTCCTAACCAGCTTGCCCATAACTTCTAACATGTTTCTCTAATAACCTACACAATGTTCAGTCTCACATAGAGATAAAACTTCCTGTCAGTGTTATAGGTAAAACAGAGATGGACTTATGGTCTAACCTGCAAAACTTTAATCTCGAATTGTTTTTACTAACATCAGTAGTTACAAGCACTATTCCCATGAGTAAGTGTTTGGAGAATCAAGCACCGAAGAGCTCAATGTTGTGAAAATTTATATCAAGGTCCAAGCTAATCACTTATGCCCCAGTCCTGCATTATATTCCACAAAGGTGCACCCCTGCACAGAATCCCCCTAATTTCTGCTACTCTCAGCATGAGCAAGCCTTACACCACAACAATCCAATAAAGATTCTGCATGGTTACAGGAGTCTTTTCAGACTGAACAAATGGCAAGATAGTGACTTACTTGTCAATATGCTACAGCCAGTTTAAAGAAAACAATATTTTATCAATGTATATAGACTAATGATATTATAGAAAATCAATATCTTTATTTTAATTTGGAGTGCACTTTGCAGAAAAAGTTCTTGATATGCTTAGTCTTTGAGACTATAATTTAAAGTATACAGATGAGGAGATATGAAGAACAGTATTTGCTTTGCTGTTTATTCCAATTCCAAATATACTCTACTAACATTTGGAGAAAAAAACAAAACATTTTCTCCCTCTCTGTACATAAAATTGCTAGGCCAGATCCTCAGCAATTCTTTGTGCTGAACCAATGGCAGCAACTGAGAACTGCCCTCTTGGAATAGGAAGGGTTCTGGAAAAGGCTGGGTAGGGGGTCAGGGCAGGAGAAGGAGGGGCTGGAGAACAATGTGTTCTGGCCATCCTGATGACAGAACTCCAGCTTATACTAGGTCTTGACTCCCTAATAGCCTGCATGATTAGAAGGCAAATAAAGGGGGCAGAGAGTTACCTGTGGCTCCACTATCCCCATGTGCACCAAGTGCTGCTCTGACACACAGCCTACCACATTGGGAAGTTGAATTCATACAATTCTTGTTGATCTTAGTGGCACAGAACGTGGATAACAAAAGTTCATTAATGCCGTATTATTTTCTGTCGTAGATCATTTTTACATGAAAATAAGGCGTTAGCAGATGCTTCCGTGCAGGTGCTCAATGAGAATTTAGGGGAAAATTCTCCTCCTTTGCAGGAAAAGTTATATGTATGTTTGGAAATGCAGCATCACAAAATTAGACCTTTCCTGATCAACAGCAAAGCAAAAACTTGGATACTCAGAAGAATCCAACTAAGAAACAAAAAGACTAAACAAGCTGCATTGAAAAATTCTACGAATATTACTAATATTAGAAATAGAATAAGTAGGAAAAAAATACATATGCATTTAAATTCCACAAGTATATATTATCTCTTCTACTTTGAGTTTACAGTTAACTGATTTAAACTTTTGGCCCATATTGAAAGAACTGAAAAATACTGTGTCATAAAGCTCTGTTTCTCTGCAAAAATAATTACTTTTTTCAACTATTTCTAATGCATAATTTGATTATGAATCCTTAGCTACATATGAGTCACAGGATACATTCCATCCTTATGAAGTAGTAACTGGAGAGAATTTATGCTTCCTAACAGAAAGCGAATTTCTGCATATGTATATCTGAAACGGAATTTGATACAGCAAAATGGAGTCCTGCCTTCATACTTAGGGTTAAACATTACTCTCTAACACTCATGCAACCGTATTATATTCTATGGATTTGCATGGATGTAATATAGCAGAACATGTCTCCTGCTCCAATCATTACTTTAAATACAGCTAATAAAAAGTCAGCGTATATGTAGTATTTTAGGTGTTTAACAACTTTAACTGTACCTGTATGTAACAGGAAGGAACCTATTCCTCGTTTCCTCTCACATAAGGCCTCAGTTTCTTATGATAAAACTATAATTTTAATTGAAAATTACAAATAAAAGTAAATAAATAGCTTTTGAATATAATTTACAAAAATGCAGAATACAAGGTCGGGAAGAATCTCATTTGTAATCCCAAGAAAAAATTTGGGGCCCAATGCTGCATTCCTTACTCAGGTAAAGTTCACTTTGATGTGAGTGAATGGATATTTACAGATTACATAGTTGTTTATTTACCTTTAGCTGATTTAGCAAACAATGAAAACAATTTGAAAAACTACAAAATAATGTAATTGGTGGAGCTTGTGGGAGGGCTGAATTTGGCCCACTCTATCTAATTCACTAAAGGGCTTGTTTACTCTAGGGAACTGATGAACAGCTATTCCAGAATTATTCTAGAATAGTTATTTCAGTAAACCTCCAAGAGTAGACAAGCCCTAAGTATTACCACCAACAATATACTGCACCTCATGGTCCTATTAGTTACTTTCTAGTGCTGTGACTTGGTTTGCTTCAATATCAGTAATTCATTTTAGGACCCAATGATGTTCCCACTGAAGCTGATGGGAGAAGCAGCAGGCACAACGTTCCTACCTTTAACCTTTCATCAATGCTTAATTTCTGCTACTAAACTTGGGCATCAAAATACCAGTAATATGGCTTTTATCTAAGAATCAGTGTAACATCAGAATAAAGGAACTAGATACCAAATTCTAACCTCAGAGGATTATTTAAATTGAAGGAGATGGAAGAGTGAGCTGCTGGTCACCATTTTTAAATTCACTGTTATATTTTCAGTCAGTTGCATCACCTGCACTGTGGGAGATTTTAAAACAAACAAAAAATTATCACAGCATTGCAATCTGCAGTAGAAATAGATACTAGACCTGGGGAAAATTAGCAGAACAGGTGATATTATCACCAACACTTTCCTTCAGGGTTTCCAGATTAGTAGAAGGGAAAGATAAATCAGGTTGCGCGCCAGAACTCATAAGACATTTACTGTCTGAAACTGTCGAATGAATGCACTGAATCACTGCTTCCCACATCTATCACTTTCTCAAAGAGCAGCATTTTGGGTCACGATGGTCTCCTGTGGTAGATCCTCACCAGAAAAGGTGAGTTGTGTGAGACCTCTTGTTGACAACTTCCTCAATGATAGGCTATAACAGGAGCTGAGGGCACTCAACAATTCAAAGAATTGGGCATTAATTAATGTATAACGGGGTTCCTTTATAGTCTCTGTCACAAGATGTTAAGATGCTATCCCACTGTGCACTTGGTAGTCCAAGCCTTCAGCTGGACCTGCTATTCACTCCACAGGTCGGATAACTGCTCTTAAGCTAAGTGATCAGCTCTTCTATCCAGCTTCTACTCCAAGCAATAGATCCACCAATTCAATTGATGGCTTTTTCTCCCTGCAAGAAAACTTTTTATGAATTTCCTTGGTTACTGGCACAAAACCAGTATAATATGGTCTGGCACATTCACACTGATTACATAAGAAATACTGGTAAGTATTTGGGCATGGTACAAATAGGAGAGCTATAAATTATACAGACTTTCATGTAAGAAAGCACATATCCATGTACACAGTTTGATGAGATGAAACTAAAAAGCTTACATCGCTGATAATTTGAACTGCAATTCAATATTTAATATACATGCTGTTTATATGTTTGTTTCACTGCTAACCTGTTGACCCATTTGCCCTTGAGAGATATGTCAACAGTCTGCAGAGCAGGTGTGTATTTTGTTTTGTTTTTCTATATTAATTTTTTTTATTTGTATGTATGCAACAGGATATTGTGTTAGGTGAATTTCTGAAAATCTAAAACTAAAGATGTATTTAAAAGAGGGGAAGGGGGTAACTTTTAACAGCTTTTGGAGGCTTCATTTGTTCAGAATCTTTTTTATAGCCTCTCCTCTTCCTTCCGTCAGGAAATCCTGACATGTACCCCATTCTTGGGCACTAGACACAAGTAGAAAAATCCTGGCAATAAATTACAGGAAATGAATAGAAATAGCAACCTTCAATTCTGAGCAAGGAATTACCTAACTCTACAGCTTGAGGGCATGGATAATTTCTTACAATATGGCTGGAGTAGCTTAGTCCTGAAGAAACAGCCAATATAACCTTCCCTCCTCCCCCCACACACATCTTTCCTCCAAAGCACCTTAAGCACTCTCACAAACCTATCAGAACAACCCACGCAGCACCCCACCAACTAAAGGAAACAGTCCAGGCAAAGTCAGTCCTTTTGGAAAAAGAGCTCCTTTCATTCTCACTGAACTTAGAATCATAGAGCTGGAAGAGACTTCAGGAGGTCATCAGGTCCAGCCCCTTGCCCACTAGAGACTAGAACATAGTCCCCTACAGAACACTGCTTCCAACCTCTCCATGGTGGAACTTGACTTCTCCTTAGACAGCCTGGCAGCTAGAGGTGTCTCCTTGCACTGTGTTTTGGCACAGATGCCATAATTGCACCTTTATTCTGTGCCATTTTCTCTCGCCTGCCTTTTCCTGCCCTATTCGTTCCCCTTCTCTTTTTCCTCTCTAGCAATTTTTATTTATTTTCCTTATTCTTTTCCTTTATCTGGCTTGGTGTTCACTCCCTTTCTCCTCTCACCACCTTCCCATATCAAAAGGCAATACGAGACTGGGGACCAGTCCAATGTTAGCATTATGGGGCCACTTAATGTCCCTCCTCCGATACATGGAGAAGAGATATGTGAGCTTGCTGGCTGATCCTTGAGCCTGCAGCCCTGTAAATGTAAGTTACTCCTGTGGCTAGAAGCACTAGAACTACCAGAGCAAGGAGGGACAGAAGATGGCTTTTAAGAAACTGCCTAGTTTTACCTGCCATCCAAGGAGAACACATGTAATGGAGACTGAACTAATCCTGACAGGCACCTTTTTGGAGTCTTCCCCATTCCTTTCCTCTTGTCTCATTCCTATGCATACCACTCCCAGACACACTCCAGAACATAATCCTGCCAAAGCTGTCCAGTTGTGCACAGCTTCATGTCCTACTTTTGCCATCTCACAAATGCAGCTGCACAGACGTTGGCACCTATGTATATGGCAGACATAAAAAGGACAAGATGTACTATTTAACACCCTTTATATCAGCAAAGCCCCACCTGCTCCACAGCAAGTTGCACCTACATTCTCTTTTGAAATCTCTGGATTGGCATAAAGAACAATCTGGTCCAGCCTGGAAATGCTGCAGGAGCCTCATGTGAATTAGAAGTTTAAATTTTAATAAAGTACATCTGAAATTTATGTTATACAAAATTCAATTTATTTTGCAAAACTGAAAGCTTAAATTCTGGCACAGCATCCTACAACCAGGGGCAGTTTTGTGGCTAAGGAATTACAAAATAAATTGGATATTGGAAACTAGTCTCTTCAGAAAAAAACAAGATTTGAATGAACTTGGAAAATTCCCTACTTTTTCAACCTAAGAGATATTTCCTCTAAACCAGAGATCAAACACATGAGTGAGGCAGTGTAAAAACAGTTAGCATGTGCCTGTCCATGTTACCATTGAAGGACTTTCCAGGTAACAGTCCAGTATCTTTTGCAAGTAATAAATTCACAAACATACCATGTCAGATCATTCAGACAAATTTAAATTAGCTAACCATAACTCAGGGCCATGGCACACAAAGACCTTATACTGTGGTAATTAGTTCTTCTGTGCAAACATGACGTATTGAGCATAAAAGTTGTGTAAACGTAAGATTAATGTTGATTGTTTATAATAAAAATTAGGCAATTCAAACTTGTGGCTCTAGTTCTTCGTCAACTGTCTTGCTTTTGCATTGTGACGGGGCCTGCCAATCCTGCACTGAACAAGTGGGAGGGAAGCCCACCTATTGGGTGGAATACGCCCCTCCCGCACAACTTTGCTGGTCATGCTCCCAGTGCAGCCCCAGTATAAAAGCCTGCAGAGCAGCCCAGTTGGGGCTAACCACTGCCTAACCACCAGAGCTACAACCGCAGCAGCCGGAGCGAGAGGCACCAGACCAGCTTACCCCGCCACTACCATCCCCAGGCCGAGCTCAATTACAACGCCGACTACACCGTGCAGTCCCCCAGATTCTGTTGCTGAACCAGTCGCTGAGCCTGCCAACGCCTCTATGGCCGCCAGCCCCACGTCTACAGGTGGGCCCTCTGCTAGCCAGGGGGATGGGGTAGGAAGCAACCCAGGGCAGGGAGCAGGAAATGCCCTGGCGGGCTTGGTGCGTTTCAAGGAGAACTCCCTGCTGAGCCAGTGATGGGAACCACCCACCACTGATAGGGCCCTGGGTTGGGGCCCGGTGGAGAGGGCGGGCCCGGGCCTGGGCCCCCCTACCTCTTCTTCCCAGATCCCAGACTAGGAGCGGATCATGTGAGAGACTAGTCCTCAGGGCCTGTGCATAAGAGGCTGGGCCTGGTTATAAGGGACTAGGTCTCAGGGCCTGTATGGGAAGGGCTAAGCCTCAGGGCCTGTGAGTAAAGGTCTCAATCCCAGGGTCGAACTGTGCGGGACTAGGTACCCTGCCACATGCATGTATACAATTTTACACAACTTTACCAAATTTTCCTAACAAATTCACCTTTTGTGCAACAGAAAAAATGGAAAATGTCTGCCTAAGTGGTAGCTTTTGTAGTTTTTAAGTGCCTGAAAACAGACTCGGAGTGAAATTGCTGTCTCAACCATAATTTATTTACTGTAACATAGTAGCATTGTGCCAGAAGAAGCAACTTGCATTTTTAAACAGTTTATTCCAAATGTTGGCCCAAAAAGGATAGGGAGTGGAGTCTGAAATCATTATTAAAATACCACCTGCATATTTGTAGACTATAAATCCCCTTCCACTAGAAAAGGAAATACCTTTTATGTCTTTAGTCTGCAGGTGCCATAGCAAAGTTCACAGTGATGAAACACAGGAGGAGGAAAGGCAACAAACCTTCAGATCCCTTCTTTCTAAAACAATGATACTGATATTAGAGCTACCTTGTATTAGGCTCATTAGAGTATCTGATCCTATTAACAGCGATGTCCCCCAACAAATGTTTCCATGCAATCAATTCTTTTCTCTAATTTTCTGCATTTATCAAAAGCCTTTTTGTCATTAATCAGCACAGCTACCCAGTGGAAACCAGAAGGTCACAGACATTATTCATGAAATTCAAAATTTATGTCATATGCCCCTTCTTAAATGCTTTTTCTTGGAGACAGAATGTTTAAGCCAGGGCTTGTCCAAATGAGTCACTAATACCCTTGTTTTAATTCCGCAGCTGCTGATAATTTGAAGTACTAACCTCCTCCACTACCACCCTGATTGAAATAAAATATCAATATTACAGTATGCTGAAAATGGAAAATTAGATGTGACATTTTGCTGCAAGGCCTCTACAAGTCCCATCTCATTCAATTCTTTCTTTGTAGGTCATTTTTTTATCACTTTAGAGCTGAAATATATATATTTTTAAATCTCACAGCATGTATTAAGACAGCTTGCTCCATTTTTCCTCAACACCCTTCAGTCACAAATATTGAAACAACGATAACTCTACTATAGCTGAGGCCCAAATATCTAAACACAGCACTTAAAATATGTAATAGCATGCAATGGGCTAACTACTAGTCTCAATTACATACACACAACCTCACTCAATAGATGCCAGCAATCTAAAGGCTGTGTCTAGACTACAGGGTTTTTTCGAAAAAAGTGATCTGTGTCTAGACTGCTGCCGCATTCTTTTGAAAGTAAATCAAAAGAAAGTGGTAGTTTTTTCGACCGCAGAAAACCTCTTTTAAAGAAGAAAAACGCCTTTTTTCGAAAGTGCTCTTTTGAAAAAAGGCGCTATGTAATGCAAACTGTGCTTTTTTCAAAAGAGAGCATCCAGATTGCTTGGGTGCTCTCTTTTGAAAAAGCAACTCACTTTTTCGAAAGAAGTGGTTGCAGTCTAGACGCTCTCTTTCAAAAGAGGCTTGTAGTCTAGATGTAGCCCAAGAGCTATATTCTGCCCTCTTTTAAGGTCAGATCACGTCTCCTCGCTCCCATGAATGTGGGAAGCCTTAAACCCAGCCAACTTAACCCCATGGTTAGAGTCCTGCAAATCTGCAGATAACCACTTTATATCTACAGGTATCTTTTTTTTTTTCTTTTTTTGGGGTGGGGGGGAGAGTCATGGATACGGATGCAGATGCAAATTTTGTATCCAGGCAGGACTCTACCCATGGTTTTGTTGGACAGGGTACTCACACTAGAGAGGCAGCCGTGTGGAACAGATCAGGCATACAGAGGGAAAGTGGCCAGTGGGTCCATAATCACCTTAACCAAAATTTCTACACTAAGGGAAAGAAGGAGCTAAGGATGCTGTTACAGCCCCTGAGAGATTGTGCTGCAGCAGCCTGAGAGGTAGAGGGGAATTCCATTCTCAACTCCCATGGAAATTCCCACAGCAAAGGCCTTTTACTCGGGTTTGGAACCGATTCCACGCCATTGTGATCTAGTCTAACCTTCCTTATAACACAGGCCATCAAACTCCCCCAAAATAATTCCTAGAGAAAGGGTGAGGAACCTTTTTTGGATCAGGGGCCACATGCAAGTAAAAAGCAAAAAACAAACAAAAAAAACCACAACCAAAAACCTCAGTGATGTGGTCCCTGACTGATAAGCAAACAAGTACTTACCTCATTCATGCAGCTCTGGGAACTAGGGTTCCCTTTGCATGCTAACCCCATCGGGAGGGGGACAGGACTCAGGACTTCCCGAGGGCCAAATTAACTTTTCTGGGGGCCTCTGGCTAGTAGATTTTGTGGGGGACTAGCTCTGGGATAGGCCAAAAATGAGGGGTTCAGTTTGTGAGAGGCGTCTGCTGGGGAGCTAAGAGGGAGTGTAGGGTCTGGGCAGGAGGGAGGGTACAGAAACGGGCTGGACATTCAAGGAATGAGCAGGAGGAAGGAAGGGTACATGAGAGGGCTAGGGTGGGATGTCTGAATGGGAAGGGGTGTAGGAGAGGGTTGGGGTAAGGTGTCTGGGTAAGAGGGGGTACAGGAGATGGTGGGGTGGTGGATCAGGGCAGGAAGGGGTGAAGGAGCAGGTGGTAGGATAAGGTCAGAAGTGGGCGTGTGAAAGGGAGTAATAGATGGGGCATCTATCAGATGCAGATGGGGGGGAAGGGTAGGTGGGTCTGCTCTACCCTGCGCTGGCAGGCACCACCCCCTACTGCTCCCATTATGGCGGAGAAGGGGTAGAGCCTGCAAGCAGCACAGAGAATAGAGCTGCCCTGTGCTCCTTTCCTGGTGTAGAGCTGCTTCCTCCCCCTGCCAGGCAGCGCCTGCGGGCTGGATGCCAACCACAGCTTGCCTGGATCTAGCCCACGAGGTTCAGGGCTCCCCTTCTCCCCCCCAACTCAGCAGGAAGCCAGCAGGCAGCCAGCAGGCATGTTCCAGCCACACGGGGGGGCGGGAAGGGCACCAAACTTCGGCATCCCCTGTGACTGGAATGCCAGTACTGGCTCGCAGTACTGCAGTGGATGGGGGGGAGGGGGGGAGACCCTGAGTCTCTTGGGCCAAATCAAGGCAAGCCCCAGGCTGGATCCAGCCCCCAGTTCCCCACCACTATCCTAGAGCATAGCTTTTACAAAAACATCCTGTCTTGACTTCAAAATTGACAGTGATGGAGAATTTACCATGACCATTGGAACAGTTTATCAATAAGGATGAGAGTGTGTATTCAATTATATTTAACCTATGAGCCTGAGCTCATCCATTAACCCTCTCTGTTACACAGAGCCCCCAACGAGGCAGAAGCATGGGGGAGGGCAGGAGCCAGTGTGCATGGGGAGCCAGTTTCTAAGCCAGCTTCACACTTGTGCCAGCTCCTACGGAACCCACCTGTTTTGCCTCCCCCCACCCTGGGCTGGCCTTACCATGAGGTGAACTGAGGCTGCCAGCTCAAGTACCAGACTGTGAGGGGCGTCACTAGGACCCAGAGTGTAGAAAATTGTGTCTGCTGCTGCTGCATATGTATTCTCTCTGCTCCAGATGCACAGAGATGGTGGAGTGCTGTGCTGGATAAAGGAGGGCACAAGAGACATAACAGGCAGGCAGGAGAAAAGGTGGCATGGGGGCGTCATTTGAACTCCCTGCTTCAGGTGCCAAAATGTTGTGGGCCGGCCCTGCCCACCACGCCGCAGCCTCCTAAAGAGGCAGCCACCCGGGGAGAAGGGGCAGGCACTAGTACTGGCTCCCTCAGAGTTGCCTGTCCCACCGCACTGCTACTTCTGATGCAGAGTCAACAGTGCAGGGAGAGGGGGCAGGCAGGAGCCAGTGCACATGGGGAGCCAGCTTTTAAGTCAGTTCCTCACACATACCAGCTCCCGCCAAGCTGACTGTCCCCACCCCATGCTGCTGCATCTATATCAGAGGCAGCAGCATGAAGGGGCAGGCGGGAGCCGGAATGTGCAAGAAGTCCACTTTCAAGCAGCTCCCACAGAGCCATCTGTCCATCCCAAACCATCCCCTCCCTCTGCACTGCTTCCTCCCATAGAAACAGTAGTGCAGGGGTGGGGGGAGCAGGCAGGTGCTGGTGCTTACAGAGAGCCAGCTGAAAAGCAGTCTCCCCGCGAGTTCTGGCTCCCATGGAACTGCCTCCATTGCCCCCTCACTGCACTTCTGTCTCCCCTCCCCCTGCATGTAAATGTGCAACCACTGAAATTTTCAACTTTACATGTTTACAAAAATAAACACATTTTAACATCCCTATTAATCATCACCCATTTCTCTTTGTTAATCTAAACTAATTGAGCTCCTTAAAGCTATTGCTTTAAGACATCTTTTCTAATATTTGAATCATTCCTGTGGCTCTTCTCTGAACCCTCTCCAATTTATAACCATCCTTCTTGAATTGTAGACACTAGAACAAGGCACAGTATCCTGGCAATGGTCATACCAGAGAAAAATACAGAAGTAAAATAACCACTCTGCTCCTACTTCAGATTCACATTTAGGCATCTAAGGTTCATGTAAGCCCTTTTAGCCAGTGTCACATTGGGAACTCATGGTTGGTGGATTACAGTTATACTGATATAACTTAAACCAGTTTTTAAACCAATTTCTTTATACCTGTATGGATACATTTATTTCACTTTAAGACCAGCTTATTTCAATTTAGCTCAGACCTGTTCCTAATCAGTCTACGATAAAGTGACATTAACCAAGTTTATATCCATTTAAGAGTGTCCACTCAGCTTGTTACACCAGTTTAACTGCATTATAAATCACACTTTTAATTAAACTGCTGCAACTTTGCATAGAGACAAATGTAGTATTTTGCATGTAGTCTAACAGTCTTATCAATGCTGTAGCAGAATGCAGGTTTGTAGATTAATTTGAATACATTTTTATTTTTGTCATATGCTCAGACCTGGCCAAAAATTATTTTCCAAAGACTATTTTGTATGCAGTATAACATAATGGCTTCATTAAAAATAATTAATTAAAGGGCCTGGTTAAAACTAAACCTTTCTTAACTAATCATGTCGCCATTAATTCTGGTATCATGGGCAGACAAATCCTTAGCAAGAAATCTAGAAAAGAGTATTTCACCAGTTTATATCCAAGTAACCAAAGTTATATTGCTGTCTGTCTCGTGCTTGTGACTTTGGTTAGTCTTTATTAAAACAGAAACACTGTGTTCTCAATACCATATTGATTTAAGTCATTACTATACACTGGCCTCTGTCATGGTGTCTCAGGAAGGTGGATGTCTACTACAAAGCCTCTCAGAGTAGGGTGTACCTCCAATTGATGAATACTCCTGTCCTGGCCCTTCGACACCTCACCTCCCCATCAGAAAAAACAGGACTTAAAGTTGGTGTCACTTTCACAATCTTGCAAAAAGTACAAAGGCATCTATACTGATGTTCAAAGGGGACTCATATTACCTTAGCTTATCCTGTGCTGCTCACCAGATTTTCCTGGACACCTAACAGTAGTTTATTACATTTCCTTCTTGAGGATTAAGGCAGCCATCTTACCTCATGACTGTACTTGTTCTCCATGTTCAGGAAACATGCTTCCATACGATCTATTTGATCAAAGAGATCATTAATTTTCTCTCTTGGCACGTGATGGGGTATCTGCCCCGCACTGTCCCTAACAAAGGTTAAACCCAACCCTGGGTGCGGGCTGGGACTGTGGAGCAAGGAGCTACAGCATATAGCAATCAGTTAGGGCTTAGCTGGGGCTGAATAAATAGGGGCTCCTGGAGAAGAGGGGAACTGTGGAGCATAATGGACCTGGATGCCAGGGAAGTTACAGAGGCTTCCTGAGACAGTAGTGCTGGGGAAAGGCAGGCAGAGGTTGGGGGGCCTCTAGTCAGGTAAACTTCCAGGCTGAGGCATTGCTCTCAAGGCCTCAGGGTACTCAGGCTGCAGTGAGACAGCCAGGATATAAGAAGGCAGCAGGTCCACACCCCTTGCTAGTGGCCATTTCAGACTGCAGTTTGCCCCTGGAGAAGTGTGTCACTGAGGCAAGGTGGATATAGAGAGCTCGAGTTCTCTGGGAAGAGTAGGACCTCAGAGGGTAGGGGCACTACCACAAGGCAATACTGTGAGTAAAGGGCACTCTGGGCAGGAATGGATACAGAGTCTGAAACAGTGCAGGAGACAGGTAACTGAAGGCAAGACACCAGCCAGCAGAAGGTGCTCTGAGGCAAAAGAACTGCCCTGAGTGACCAGCGAGAGCCAATGTCGCAGTGAGACATAACCTGGTTGCGTGGCATTTGAAACATCCCATAGAAAAAATGGTACTATGAAACCTAACTAGACTGACACATCCATTTTATATATTTCTCATATAGAAACATCTTTCACTGGATGGGGAGAAAGAGGCTGGCTCTAACTCCTCAATAACCAGGGAACTGGAGGCCAACCACTTAAACAAAGAGTCACAATTGGTTGTTGTTGGTTTTTACCATATGCAGGACACTATCTATAAATCAAGAAATCAATCAAAATGTTTGCAAGATTATTCTGAAAGCACCTAATTGGGGGCACAGATCTTTCAGTAGAAAATGAGTCCCGTACAGACATTAATCTTAAAACATAGCCTCTTGAATCATGGTGCTCATTGTCTCATGTTCTCATGACTGAATAGATAAGAATACATTGTGTCTTACACCACAGTGCCTTACAAGGTATAAAATCCTCTCTCTCTCAATGACTTTCAGAGAATAATCCCTTCTACTTGAATTTCCAGTGGCAGCTACAACATAGCCTCCTTAATCTTGTACGTTTAGATTGCACAGCCAAGGATTGTATAACAATTCTATATAATTCCACAGTACTTAACCGGCTAAAATAATACATGATAGCATGCAACAATCAGAGTCAAACTATGCATTCTCTGCTCTGACACACAGCCACACCGAAATAAAAGGTAAGTGCCTACCAATATGAACGAAGATTCTGTGGTCAGACACTCTATATAAACATTGCTCCAGCATCAAATGTTTTCCCTCTTAATTTTTGTGCTTTACAACATTTTCAAAGCAATTTTAGCCAACGGGGTATTGTTCTTCTCACTGAATGTAGTGACAAGTAATTGCTATCATGTCAGACATGAAAGCAT
This sequence comes from Pelodiscus sinensis, assembly GCF_052426305.1. NCBI lineage: Eukaryota > Metazoa > Chordata > Testudines > Trionychidae > Pelodiscus > Pelodiscus sinensis. The sequence goes on from NC_143058.1 coordinate 35,571,583, forward strand.
AAAAATCTACTGTCCAAGGAATAGGCATTTTAATTGCAGAAGAAGGGCAGCTAAGATGGTGATCTCCTACCATAAGCAGAGTCAGTGGATCCACCAGGGAATCTGGATTCGTGGATCTCTAAAAGCCCAGACACTACTTACAAATAACTGGGTAATTTAAAAAAAAATCAATGAAAGTGTCAAGTCTACAAATGAGGGATTTTCTGAACATCTTGCTGGAATGAAGCAGAGAACTACTATTCTAAAATCTATAGTCTCACTCCACAATTATTGGCCTAATAAGTGATTGCTTTCCATGCACTGGAGAAATGAAAAAGAAATCCTAGATTAGGTATTGAAAAATTACCAGTGATCCAATAATTTATTCTCTAATCTTCCTTTTTTTGGCAGGTGGGAGGGATGGTTAATTCTGTTGTTACAATTGCCTGAATTGGAGACCTCTGCACCACTAATTTCATCCAAGAGATACTCAAAAGGTAGGTGGAGGCAGACAAGAGCCCCAAAGTATAACCACACTGTATACCACTGCTGGGCAACCTGTAGCTTACTGGGTTCTATGTGTGGCCTGCGAGACATTTTGTTTTCCGTTACCCACGTGCAGGGTTGCCAGATTCCTCTGCTTTCTATCCACATAAGAAAAAAACTACATAAAGCCAGGGCACGTGAAGTGAGGTGCATACTAATTGCATGTGACACTGACTGAGAGACATGCTCACCCTCTGCATCCAATCAAAGTGTTGCGACAGTTCAGTTGGAACACCCCACAAATTCTACATGTGCAAACATAGTTAGCAAAACAACCCTATCTCAGGAAACTGTCTTGCTTACGATACTCCTGTAGCCCAGCGATATGAAGGAAGGCCGCTCATGTGGCCCATTCACTTGCATAGGTTGCCCATTGCTGCGGTACACTGTGCTGATAGAATGAAGATTCCTGATATGTTATTCAGTAATATAATTTGCAAACCTGCTATGATTAGTAAATTATTCCAAAATTCTACCATAGTTATGCACTCTATTAAAAGAAATTATTTTGTTTCTACAAAGAGTATTTGGGAGAATGAATCAAATCATAGTTTTCTATTCCATCTGTATTTGTGGAGATAGACAAATGAATATCTTCATGACTGTGAAAGCAGCAAAGAACGCTGTTTCAGTAAAAAATTAGGAGAGAAGCAGATATGGATTTGACACTATTTGATTAGTTAGATATGGAGTCTAAGACTGCCATTAATGCACTTTTTACAGTTCTTACAGAAAAATGATTTCACATAATGCTATTATAAAGTCAAGTCAATACTGTAGTAATTTTTATGCTCTCTGCCATGACAAGCTTGAATGTGAAAACCTGTTTATTATGGCAATATGAACTTTTGAAAAATGTTATTTCCTTTTCTCTCTTTTTTTAAAGTATGATGCAATTCACTAACTTTTCAGTCGTTTAGAGAAACAACTTAAGGGCCTGATCCTGAGATGTGAGGACCAATACTGAACCAGCATTTGTGTTTATATTTTTGGTGCAAATAACATTTGAAAGTTGTTCTTGATCTTTACTACTGTAGAAGGCAGAGAGTCAGGCATGAAATTCCTCTTTGCATAATCAGAGATCTTTCCTGAGAGCTATTAACTTCTGCTGAATTTAAGCTTTCATTTAAAAAAAAAAAGGTTTCTAGTTCTTTCGGATGTATGAAAACTAGTATATAGTGCGATCTTCCTGAATCTGCAGAAACAGTCTAGTTGCTGTCACTACTTGAAGTGCTAGGTTGTCCCAGCTCCTGCTGTAGTTAGGGTGATGACAGGGACATCCACTATTGGCATTAAGAGTAGGATATCCTGAGTGAGCTGCCACACCCATATCCAGATTGTGCCACCTCTGAAGCAGTAGGAGTCCAACCATTAGGTAAGTACTGTGCAGCAGGGGAGATCTGTGTTAGATATTACTTAACTAGCCTAACTGCAAGCCTAGTCAAGTAATGGATCAAATGACCTATGGAGATTACAGAATCTCCATCAGTGGAAGTTTTTCAGAATAGGTGAGACAAATACCCCACCAGGGATGGTTTAGATATTACTTAGTCCTGCCACAGTTCACGGAACTGGGCTAGATGAGCTAGGTGGGTCCATTCCAAGCCTACATTTCTATGATTCTATTGGTGATGAGCTCCTCTCACCCTACTAGCAGGCTTTATATGTGTGGGGATCCTACAACCGCAGCAAAGGACTCTGCAGACTTGTGTAAGGAGAGGGCACATAAATTGATGTATTATGTAAAAGAGGCTGCTAAGAATTAGTTTATTTTGTCAAGACTTGGTGATAGAGAGCAGCCAAGGATTAAATGATTTAGTGGAGGGGCAGCCTTAATTGACATAGATGTGGTGGGCCTGGCACTAATTAGTGGTACAGAATTGAGTCAGTGGGAGACTAAGGTCTTTGGAACCAACCAACAGGTCTTTGGAACACAACCACTGTGAAGGGGCAAAAGGGGCATGACTGGAGACAGTAGCATGGTCCAAAGGAGATTGCCATTTGGGGTACCAATGTTTTTAATTTAGTGAATATGGTTAGCCTTGGTCAACAGGCATTGGATACATTTTTCAAGGTTTGGCAAAAGGGGATATCTGCTTCTGATTGCTGCATAATGGTGCATTCTTCCCATACTAAGGCCCTACCGAATTTATGGCCATGAAAAGTTCATCACGAGCGATTAAATCTGGTCTCCCCCTGTTGAAATCTGGTTCTTTGTGCTTTTACCCTATACCAGTGTTTCATAAAGTGTTCTGTGGTCCACCCTGCTTTGTTTACCTAAAAGGTTCATAGCCAGGGAGCCTTGAGTTCATTGTTTACAGCCAAGCCTACTACAATGGTGGTGGGGCTGGCTCCGCTAGCTCTCTGCCCCTGTGTTGGGCTGCCATTGGCTCTCCTGGCTCCCATCCCCCACACTGGGGCTGCCGCAGCTCTCTGGGCTCCCAGACCCCCCTCTGGGGCTGCTGCCAGACCTCTTGGCTCCCAGACCCATCCATGTGGAACTCGAGGGTGGGAGTGGCTGGCCACAGGCAAAGGGCTGCTCCCCATGGAACTGGTTAACCGCTTCCCATCACATCCCTAGTTAAAGGAAGGAATGCCCATTGAGAAAAGGTGGGAGGAAGTTTATCTTCTATGGAAGAATGGCATGAATATTTCACAAGTGAAGACTCATGGTATTTCTACTCCTCTGTGTCAATTATTCCTGTGTACAGCATTAAAAATGAAAATAAGTTTTAAAACGATGATACATACAATGTGACAGATGCTATCACATCCTACCAACTATTCTGGCTACTGAGAGTTTTATATATTGTTGCAGCAGTTCGCAAACTGCGGGTCACAACTCCATTTTAATGGGATCACCAGGGCTGACCTGCTTAGAAGGCCCAGAGCAGAAGTCAAAGCCTGAGCCCGAACACCGAGCACCAAAATCAAAACCCAATGGGTTCAGTCGTGAGTTAGAGAGCTCAGGTTACAGGCCCCCAACCTGGGGTTGAAGCACTTGGCCTCTGACCCTTTGGCCTGGGGCGGTGGGGCTTGGGCAGCCTTAGACTTCAGACTCCCAGGAAATCATGTAGTAATTTTTGTTGTCAGAAGAGGGTCACAATGCAATGAGAACCCCTGTATTTTTGTAATATTTAACTTGCTAGAAACAAATTTACTATGCAGAGGTATTACACAGAATCATAATACATGCAGAATAAGTCTGATTAGACTTTGGAATAATTCATTATAATGAAACGTACCGGATACATTAATGGGCACAGAAAAATTATCTGAATTTAAACTTTTTAGAGAACAATGGGATTTTCAGTTTTGATTAAAACACCGTATGGCATGGAAACACCATAATTTTTTAAAACCTTTTCATTTTTCTTTAAAATGTCTCTAATAAATTCACAAGCCATTAAAAACTTAACTGTTCTTATGGTACATTTAAAAGGATGACAGCTTTGTGGAGTTTAGAGCTCTCTGAAAAAATTAGCAAAGATGCTTGTACTAGCAAGATACTATGCTGCATTAGACATAGCAATGTGTTGCTTAGTTTGACACTCAAAATGTTATAGAGAGGACTGTTCTTTGTCACTTCATAAGACAATTTCTGCTTTGTTTAACAGCAATATAAACATTCAATTCAATAAATCCTTTATTTGTTCTTTTATTACTATGGTAGGCTTGTGCAAAATTTTCATTTCCCCTTTTAAAATACAATTTACCTAATGAAATGTATCTGCTCTCTGCATCATTTTACAATTTTTGCTAAAATTTAGATTCATACTTGATGGTGCAGACTTTACACCTATTAAGTTCTATAAATATTAGTTCCTTTCGTAGCTGCAACAACATATTTTGATTATATCAAATAACACAGTTGAAACATTACAACAAATCTTCATTCTGAGATACAATCTTTCATTTCTGTAAGGTTGTTGTACAGTATTTTAGTACTGTTTAGGAAATATGATTCTATCATATAAATAATATTCATTAATTACTGTAAAGGGTTTGGCAACTAAATAGACTACCAGAAAGTCATTGTCTAAATTAAAATTAGTAATCTTTAAAGAAATTTTTAAAACACCATGTAGAAATTAACATCATGCACAGACAGTATATTTTATATAAACAAATCACCACGATGAAATGGAAGCCAGTCAACAGAACTGGAATGTAATATGGCAAAGTCTAAAGCAAGAATATCTGCCTATCTGCTTATATTTATTTGGTAGACTATACTTTGAGATTTTCCTAAATCCCAATTCAGATTCAAAAAAGGGAAAACAAAGCATGAATGATTTTTTTAAAAAGTACTGTGTGTATTATATTACATATAATTTGTAAAATCAGTATTCATGAAAATTCTCACTTGAGTAAGGTAAAAAGGATTTGGTTCATTGTTGTGATAGGTACTCACATAATAAAATGTCTAGGGAATGTCTCAATACAGCACCTATATAACAATATTGTTCTGATCCTGGATGAAGCCTCTGGGTGCTACCACAATGCAGACACTGACTGGATTTATTAATCAATATATTTTAATTATGATTTTTTATTATTATTATTATTATTAGAAAGTTGAGAATCTCTTAAACCTAATTGTTGTTAATAAGGTGTACAAAAAAAATGAACTGAAATGTGAAAGTGTTATTTTATACATGCAGGGATATATACAAATCTCAACCAAAGAGTTGATGCTCTCTACAGTGATGCTTTAAAAATTGCACTTCTAAGATACCACACATAATGTAATACAGGAATGTATTACACACGTCAAAATAAAACACACATGTATTACACAGTCCTAAAGAATAAGTAACAATTCATTGGACTGCTACTGCTCAGAAATTGAACAACATTCTTTGTCCTCTATTTTAAATATTTTCAAACTTTTTAAAAATAGCCATAAATATTTATTTTACATGCTAAAGCCAGAACTCTCTCCTTCATTGTTTATTCTACACATTTTTGGGAGTCCATGGGCTCAGTAATCTATTTTACTGTATTCATTATCTGGATCTGGAAGGTCACTGAATCACAGCAAACTAATTCCCTTCTCACAGGGTACGTTGCTGAAATAATTTGAATATTTCATTTATAGGGCTGTGAAGATGTTGATAAAACATAGCCTGGATCATTTTCATTGCATAATGTATTTTTGTGGCAAAGTCCTTTACAATATGAAAATCTGACCTTATAGGTCCAGCATAAATTTTCTAATGAATACTTTTTGACCTTTTCTTTGGAAAGATTCATCTTCAAAACAGTCTCAGCCATCTCCTACTATAAATTTGCAGTTCATCTCTTATTCAAAGTCCATTCAATTATTATTCACATCTGGACAAAAAGTGGTGCATAAAATCTCTAATTTAGAAGAGTATATTCCTTTAACCAGAGCCATACTTCACCTTCCTGCTACATCTTTAGCAAAGGCTGCTCAGCACGGTTGCAACTGTTGTTTAGTGAAGACCACAGACACTGTACTTCAGTTACTAGAGAATGTAACCATATCAGGTGACACAATCTGTTACTGATCTAAGCAATAGTGCAACTGAATTTTGTAATTAGTTTTCCTACACTTTCAAACAAGATTTATGAAGAGAAACTGGCTCACACCCACTAAATTATGCATACTTGAATACTGAGACAGCAGTAGTCTGCTTTTTTTTTGTGAGGAACTACAATTTTCTTTTCTTTTTATAACTCAAGGTATCTCTAAGACCGGAAATTTGGATTTAATCACCAGATCTGTGATTTCATATAGATAGATAGATAGATATATAGATAGATAGATATATAGATAGATAGATAGATAGATAGATAGATAGATAGATAGATAGGTCAAATGGATAGTGGTTCCATTCCGCTGGGGAAAAAGAGAGAGAGAAGAGGAGTAATGTGATTTCTGTCTGAGTAATTTTATAGCAAAGACTGCAAAATATGTTTTGAAGATGTCATTGACGACGAAACAAATCAATATTAAAAACTTTGTACAGGAAGCACACTTTTAGAAGATGGTCTTTAAAGCTTTTTCATGGGCTCATGGATTTCTAGAATATACCGTAATTACTAGTCAAGCTATAGTAAGTAGTTTATCTTTTTTCATTTCTCCCTTAAATTATTTATAGGCCAAAACAAAAAGTGGCATTGCGTTATCTATATTAAATGTTATGTAAGTTAGAAATGAAATACTAATGGCACATAATCACAAAGGTAAATGTTCCAGTATACAAGTGGGCTTTTCTCCACCTTGAGTGTATTTATTTATTATTCATCCAGCTCAGTGTTGAGCGATACAATTGTCTGTCCTTTAGGCACCCTATGTTGCATTATTTAAAAAAAAAAATACATTAAACATACATTGCATCTAAAAAGTAGTTCAATGATTATTCCATAGTATTTCTTTAAACTACAGTACTATTTACACAAATAGTCATCACTTTCTGTCTTGTAAGATGACACATGTAAGAGAAAATTAATAATTCAATATTAAATGATTGGCACCATATCCCATCAGTTTCTAGCTACAATAAAATGCATTTCAATGACTTATCATTGTTGACTTTATATTCTTCCATGATTGTCAAACTGTTTATTTCAGCCAAATACTGCAATTCATGTTTTACTGTAAAACATGGGGGATAAACAAGATACAGGAGATTGCTGTTCTGCAAAATACCACAAAGCCATATATACTTTTATTAGCAAGTAAAGTCTGGCTATAACCTCCATAAGAAAGTTCACACAGGGTACCCCGCACATGACCTGTTGTGATTTGTAAGAAGTGACACTGGTGGTTGAAGAGGCTTATGCTAAATGTTCCAGACAGCTGATGCAACCACCTCTGCATTTGCAAGCTTGCTGTATGATGCTTCTAGAGCAGTGGGACTGTCGGCCTTACAGACTCCAAAACAAGACAGAGAGAGACTTCACATACACACAAATAACAAAAAAACAACAACTACACAACCATATATCCGCGGTCAGCAGCTCTCAGAACACAAGGTTGATTTTGACACTTTCAGCAATTTTGAAAAGTGATTTTTAAAAGGTGTAACCAACAGATAATGAGAACCAATGGGTGCGCGAAACCAGCCTATCAAGTATATTACCTTGAAGCACACTTTCAAAAAAAAAAAAAGTGTGTGTGTGGGAGGGGAGGGACGACAAACATCTCCAGCAGCTGAGCTGAAAGCTCCCTCCCTCCCAGTTGAAAGTTACAAAGCAGCTGCAATGGAGAGCAGCCGCCTGTCGTTAAACTTCGGCTCCGGTTTTGTGCTTAAAGGGAACGTGGGGGCAAAGGACTGAGGCGACGCTAAACCTTAGGAGATGCCCAATAACAATCCCCATCCCTTTCAGGGGCGCGGCAATGCCCTTCGCAGCCCTGATCTCTATTTAACTTTGGGGCTGCGGGTTGAGGACATGGCTCGGAAGGAGGAGACGTCGCTGATCCCCGGGAGGAGGAGGATGGGGGAGCAGGCGAGGGAGGGAGGGAGGGAGGGAGGGATGGGCGAGAAGGAAAGGCAGGGCTGGACGGGGAAGAGCGAGGAGGGCCAGCAGGGGGCGAGAAGAGGGGGAACAGGCAGCTGTGCAGCCTGCAGCGAGCCCAGCCCCCTCTCCCTCCCTCCCTCCGGCTGGAGGGCCCGGAGCAGCGGCGGCAGAGGCAGGAAGGGGCTGCCGGCTCTTTCCTGTCTGAGTCTGCGTGTGTAACCCGATCCCCTCCCCCGCCAGCCTCGGGCTATAGTTAGCAACACTCCGCAAGTCCAGCTGCGCCCAGCCCGGCCGCCCCCCGCGCGGCGGTACGTACCTTCGCCTGCAGATACTGGGGGTAGTAGTAGGTGGTGTACTGGGGGTACATCTGCTGTTTCCACACTTTGCCCATGAAGCTGGAAATGTCGCCTGCAGTGCAGGGGCGGGGGGCACTTTAGGGGGCTCCAAATGCCTCTCTCCTGCCTCTTCCTTCCTGGCGGCGGCGGCTGCAGCTTCTCCTCCTCAGCGGAGCCTCCTCCTCCTCCCAGTGGCAGCAGCAGGGAGAGAGACTGCAGCGCGCCCCCAGCACACGCGCTCTCCTCCCCCACAAGTTTCCTCAAGTCCCTGCCCAGCCGCAGCGGCAGCCCGGTTCCGGCGGCCCCGCGTACTGGAAAGCGATCAATACAAGTGTGAACGGCAGCCGCGACAGCGCTCGGTGCCAGGCAGCTGGCGGGAGGGGGGCAGGAGTGGCGAGAGGAGGCGGGGGGGGGGGGGAAGGGGCGGTGCTTAGTCCCAGCTGGGCTCGAGGTGCAGGCTGGAGTTTAACCACTCAGGACCTACCAGCAGGAGGGAGCCGCAGGAGCTCGGCCAGGATGCTCGCTCCCAGGTTCAGGGTGCAGCATCATTGCAGCCGACAAAGTCATCAGGGTCCTAGGATCAGGGCAAAGCGGTTCTGACCCTGGAAAACTCAAGCGGCGTTAACGCTGCCTGGGAGGAAGATTTCCATAATCCTGTTCTGCCGAAGGGGGACTGTAACGTTTTCACACACCCCGTGTATGACCTTGCTGGCTGGATTCTGCCTTATTATCTCCTTTCAGCCTTGTGGTGGTAGCTGGCAGCAATGCAGAGCACAAGCCTCGGTGCAGAAGAGGATCTAGTTCAGAAAAACGAACACGGCTTTAACAGTCACTTGCAGAGGGTACATGGTCCTGGCTAGAAATTTCTCAGGACCGGCGTATATCACTTACTAGGATTGCCAAATGTGTAGAATAACAGACGTGCCTCGTCTTCAAGTGTAATCAAATAGTGCTAAAGGGGGAAGGGCATCCATTCTGACAGCTGGTGACTACAGTTCTCTGTGTTTTCCTTGGGAATAGAAGCATGGTTGTTGTTTTTTCTTTAAACAACTTTAGAGAAGTTTTCAATCATGGTTGTTGATACATTGTAATGTTTTCTTTTGGAATAAAAAACATTTTCTTCAGATGGTATTTGCTCCTGTTCAGCATATATCTACCTCCTACCTAACGCTGCATTTTCCAGCATACACTTAATGAGTTCTCAGAGAGTCTAAACATATGTCACTTCTTGTCAGATTGTGAAAATTATGGTTTGTGTTCCAGGAGCACTGGATTATATATATATGCATGCAAGTTCCATGAAAGCTGCTCAGATGATTAGGACTAACCTACCTAAAAATGGGGAGGAAGGGAAGGAAAAGATGTGGTAAAAAAGGCTTAGTATTCACTAGTATTCTTGATCAAAGTGTGAAGGCAGCTTTTGAGCAGCTCTGCATCCATCAAATCTTGTTGCTGGTCCAGGAGACTGCAGATATTCACCAAATCCTAGAAAAGAGATTTAAGCTTCAGCTCCAAGCTGCAACATAATGATGCTGCAAATTAGTTGATCTGCCAGTATAACACAGGGCTATTTGAACATTGTTTCATGGGAGGGAATTCTTACTTACCACACTTATTCAAAGGCTAATAGAGTCTACAGTAAAACAGTTCTGTATCCAGGAGGGAAGGAACAGGAGTTCCTTGGTTTTTAGGCTTGCACATGACTGGAATCCCATGGGGAAGGGGGTTGAACTCGGGTAATTAATGTCAAGTTTGTCACCAACTAATGACCTTCCTGTGGGGGAAAAACAAAGGTCAAGGACAGAAAGGAGTCTGGCAAAAGGGAACCATCGGGTAGTTGAGAAGAACCAATGCCATAATAAGCCTATGCTCTGTAGGATGAAAGGCCCATTGAGAAAAAAACAAGTCAGCACAGAACAGAAGCAGCTGCCTCCTGGGAAAAATGCAGTTTGAGTTAATGCAGCAGAATCTGGACTATGCAGTTGGTGAGATGAGGTGGCTATAATGAATAACGGTAACTTGTGAGCCAGCCACAAGAATGTGTGGTCACTGGTTGGTGAAGGTGGGGTTTCAGAAACTCATGACAAGTTTGCAGCTATGGACAAAATATTTGATGCTACTCACCAAGTTGGCAATTATAGCCAACATCAGAGGCTTCCAAACTATGGTTCAAAGATTTCTGATACTCAGCAGAGTGTTCAAAGATTGCATAGTGTTGATGCTCTTGGTTTCCTATTGAGAGTTACAGAACAGGATGGGGAAAGAGAGAGAAAAAAAAGCAATAGTAATCTGTGAATAACTTTTTTTAAGGAAAGGATAAAACACTTATTGTACTAAAACAATTAGAAACACACAACGATTTCCCTGGAATTCCTTTTTACCTAAGCAACAGTTGTAGTCACCACAAGAATGTTAGCAGTCTATAATTTGGAGGCTCATGAATGGGAAGTATCCAGAAGACAAAATCTCTCAACTGTGATCCACACAATGAAAAAGTTTGAGAACATCTGGTCATAGTTCCAGCAGTTATGATTGCAGCAATCTTGAACTTAGTTGTGTCAAGTTACTGGAAACACATGATAGCTGCCAAGGAGATGAGTAGGAATACACACTGTTACTATGGCTGCTGAAAGCATGAAAGAACAAATCTAGCTGAAGAGAGCTTTTTATTACAGTGATCATCAGTATGAACTGCAAGAACTAAAGATGGGGCTGCTAATTCCATCCTAATCCCCTTCTCAGTTGCTTATAACTATGCCCTCTCCCGAAGTTCTTCTAATTGGAAATATTTCCTGCTTGATTTCTACCCAAAAGGTGATTTCTTTTATTAAACCCTGGAGCAATATTGAGTCCTACTTCCTTGAATTATAGAATTTAGATCTTCTACCACCACCCCCTATACATTTTACTTCCAATTAAAATATTTGCTCTTTTTTTTTTTTTTAAAAGCAGACATTACACATTTATGAGGTACTGTAATTATCACTAAGAATTTAAAAATTAAAGAAAGGACCTGATTCTACAAACTTATACTCTAAGCAGTTCTTATGTGAGCAGTCCCATACAAAATGAACAAGGACTTTCAGGTCAGGCTGAAGTTTGAATAACATGAGTTCAGAAGACTTGGTCCCAACTATACAGAATCAACTCTTCCAGTAGTTTTTCTCCAGTCCAATCCTGAAGCAGTTCATATGCAACTCTATAACTAAATCATATATTTTTGTATGTCATCCATCCAACTAAATTTGAATCCATCCAGCGCTTCTCTTACCCTCCATATCTAACTTTAATACTTTAAAAACAACAATTGTCCTGTAGCACCTTAGAGACTAACAAAAATATATAAATAGTATCACGAGCTTTTGTGGGCACAAGCCACTTCTTCAGATGACAAATATGGAGCAAGGGCACAGAGTTTGAAATATAAAGCAGAAAAAGAGGAGAGAGAGAATAAGAAAGGGGGGAAAACCTGTCATTTAAACTCTCCATGCTAAATGAGGCTAATAGAGTAGCTGTAAATGCCTGATACTTAGCCTTTCATGTCATTTGGGTGTTGAATATAATGGCCCATCCAGTTCATGTCTTTGTTCAGTCTGTATAAGATAGTATCACATTTCCATATAAAAGACTGGATTCCATGGATTCTAATTGATTCCTGAAATTGGTTTGTAAGAGAATAGCCACCATTAAATCCAATACTGAGTGCCCTGGCAAGTTAAATGTTCTTCAACAGGTTTCTGTTTGTTACCACTTCAAATATATGATTTGTGTCCATTAATCCTTTGTAGTAGAGACTGTCCAGTTTGGCCAATATACATGGCATAGGGGCATTGCTGGCATTAGATGGCATAGATCATATTAGTGGATGTGCAGTTGTATGAGCCTCTGATATGGCGGCTTATGTGGTTAGCTATTATGATGATGTCTTATGTAGATGTGTTGATAGAGTTTGCACTGGGGTTTATTGCAGGGGTGGGTTCCTGAGGGTACAGCTACGCTGTCTTTTTTTTTCATAAGAGGTATGCAAATAGCACTCGCATTTGCATACCTTCTTCCATTTTTTTTCCTGGAAGAGGCTTTTCCGGCATTTGGCCCCATCTACATGGAGCCAAATGATGGGGAAAAAAACTCTTTTGAAAGCCCCCTTCTTCCTTATAAAATGAGGTTTACAGAGGGCTTTCGAAGGGGGGGGGTTCCGACATTTGGCCCAAATCTGTGTCCTGAGACCATCATACTCCCAGCCTCCCTGCCCTGAGCCCTTCATGCACCCCAATCCTGGGCCAAATGGCAGAAAAGCCTGTTCCGGGGAAAAAAATGGAAGAAGGTATACAAATGCAAGCACTATTTGCATACTTCTTCTGGAAAAAAAAGACAGTGTAACCATACCCTGAGTGAGTATGTTTGAGGTGTGATACATGGTTACTAGAAAGAATTTGGTTCCCTTAGGGGGCTGTCCAGGGGCAGATGAGAGTTTTTCGGGGCCCAGGGCAGCACAATTTTGCAGGAGATAAAATAGAAGAAAGGCGTCAAATGTGCAAATTGAAGGCTATTTTTCATATTAAATGTGAATTGGGTAAATTTGATAGAAATGTAATTTAGTTGGATAATTTTTATTTTAATTATATTGTAATTCATTCTTAAACACAATTCTGCATTAATAATTAAACATTTTAATTTGTATTTAAATCTACGATAGCTGTCTAGCTCTTTTGGCAGCACATTCTTCAATTATGTCAGTAAAGTCCATTTCTTTACACAGGTCATTTTCAATCGATATAATCGAAAGACCTACAAAACGCTCCTGGCTCACAGTAGATTCTCTTTGGCTGCCCATGGCTGGTATTTGCCATGCAGCGTTGGATGTTCCACAGCCAGGCAGCGTTGGGACTTGTGGGGGCCAGGTGGAGTGTAGGTGTTGAGACTTGGGAGGGCAGGGGGCATTTGGGTGTTGAGGCTTGGGGGGCAGGCAGCATTGGGTGTTGGGGGGAGGCAGCATGTGGCTGTTGGGACTTGGGGGGCCAGCGTTAGGTGTTGGGATTTGGGGGGGGGACAGGCAGTGTGTGGGTACTGGGATTTGGGGGGCAGGCAGTGTGTGGGTGTTGGGACTTGGGGGGGCAGGCAGTGTGTGGTTACTCGGGTTGGGGGGCAGGCAGGGTGTGGCTATGTGGAGGATGGCGCACAGATGGGCCATAGGGAGGACCAGCGGGCGGGATGTCTGACTCATCAGACAGGCCAAAATAACCATTTCAGTCTCTCCAACAGCTCCTGGCTGGGCAGGGGCAGCTGGCAACTCCCCCTGCTCCCAGGGACGTGTGTGTGTGTGTGTGGGGGCACTGTCTGTGGAGCTGGATCGCACTGCGCCCACGGGTGGGGGAGGTGGGGACTGGTGGGAGGAGATGGGGTCTCCCTGGCGGGTGGGTCGCTCTACCCTCGGACGCGGCGGGAAAGGGTCTGGGCTCCCCTGGGGGAGAGACCACGCCACCCCCAGCCTCTCTCTGGGCGGGGCAGGAGGGTGGAGCAGCGGGATACCTGGGCGCCATGGCCAGCCGTCGCCCTTTGCCTCCATGACAACGAGCCGCAGCCACCACGCACACCACTGGCTAGTGGAGCTGCTCGTGGACTTGCAGCAAATGACAGTGGTGGAGGCGGCTCCAGCAGGTAAGGGCAGCAGCAGCAGATACACGGCAGGGCGAGCAGGGCTGGCGTGGGGCCTATTGAAACGCGGGGCCCAGGGCAGCCGCCCCACTCGCCCTGCCCTATATCCGCCGCTGAGGCTGTCTGTAGGCGAGGAATGGCCTATTCCCCAAGGCCTGTCAGAGTGAGGGATCATTTTCCAGGATAATACCTTGTTTCTGGTGTATTCTTCTCATTTGTTTTTAACTTGTTGAAACAATCTCAACATGAAGTCCCTCAGCTTTTCTGTAATTGGTACCACTTTCACACTTCCATTAATTTGTTCGTTCCAAACATCTAATATTTTCATTTCCACTATACTGAAGATTTGCTCAGTACCCAGACTCAGAGCTGGAATTCAGAATGATTTCTGAAGATTTAAAGAAATTAAATTTTAAAATGAGCATCAGTTACATTCATGCCCATTAGAATTTTTCTGATGATCTCCAAAAATGCATTTTAATTATGACTGCCCCTAAATATATATTGGTTAAGCATGGATCAGTGGAAGAAGCCTTACGTATGACAGCTTTACCTTAGGGTGACTCAGTGGTGTCCCTTAATTTAGAAGGAGTTAATTACTGATGTTCTGTGACTTAGCAATACTTTATTTTTTTTTCTTTAAGAAGAGACAAAGCATTAAATGGAGAAGAAACTCATTTTGCTTTAATGCAAAGTTAAGTTAGAGGAATCCAATACTCAGAAGACAAGAATTTCCCCAGAGTTAACGTTCTAGCATATAGTTAGCTCCTCCATAATGCACATAAGGATGTGTTTCTAAACCTGTTTTCCTTGCTTAACATTGTTTACCCAAGGCCTAAATTTTCAAAAATGACCCCAATTTTGGGATGTCCAACCTAACACACATTAATGAAGGAGGAGGGGGAAAGAGGTGGATTCCCAGAGGATGGGCACTCAGCACTCTCTGAAAATCAGATTTCTTTTTAGTTGTCTAAAGTCAGGCATCCCAAAAACATTAAACATTTTCAAATGTGATTTATTATTTTAAAAATATTAAATGTACGTGCTGGGCATCACAATTGGGAATCTAGAGAAGCAGAGAATGAAATGAAAATGACAGTTTTCAACTTTGACATTGCACTGATGCAATTCCATTTAATAGCCTATCGTGTGTCCATAATTATAGGGTTTGAGTGCATCAGACTAAAGCATAAATTTACAGGTTGCACAATGTTGCTGAGATAATATAGAGTAGCAATGACTGAATTGTCAACTTTAATGTTGCACTGATGGTAATGTTTGTATTTGATAGCTTATACTGCTCCCATAACCATGATATTTGGGTGTATCAAACAAGCAAACAAATTAAGACTGCTTACAATGTACTGACCTCTCACTGGGAAAAAAAATAATAATAAAATGAAAAAATGCTTGCCTTCCCTACTGTAGGCCTTATCAGGTGAAGGATTGGACTCATCAACTTTGCCCCAGCTCTTCACACTGTCTCCACTGCTATTGAGGCTCACAAAAAAAGCATTGGGAAGGGGTGAGGTATGCAAGCTCTGGGAGGGAATTTGGGTGCAGGAGGAAGTAGAGAAGAGGATGCTGACTCAGGGAGTGGACTCCAGGCTGGAGAGTGTTGGGGTCAGGTGGAAGGTTGGGGTGCTGAGCAAGCTGCAGGCTTGTGGCTGTGAGGGTGCAGGAGTTTGAGCTGGGGTGCATGCAGGGCTCAGGGCAGGGAGGCTGGGAATATGATGGGCTCAAGACACAGATTTGCAATGTGTGGATGGTGCAGGAGTGTTGTGGCAGAAGACTGGGGATGTGCGGGTGCAGGAGTTTGGGGATGTGAGAGGCTCAGGACAGGGGGTTCCAGAACATGATAGGCTCAGATTTAGGGTTTAAGGGGTGCCAGAGTGTTACAATGCTGCAGCCAGATGGGGGCTTGGCCCCAATTGGGGGCTTGTTGTCCAGGCTTCATTTTTAAATAAAATATTATGTCAAACACAAAATGTTTCAGTGTTGTCTTTATTTATGAGAGGGGCAGGGAACCTGTTTTGAGTCAGGGGCCACTGACCCACAGAAAAGTCAGTCGGGGCCACACAAGTGAGATGCAAAAAACCAACCCCTCCAAAACCCCCCAAGCCTCATTAATGTGCTGGTGGGGGTAGTGGACAGGGTGCTGGGGCAGAGTGCTAGTGGGTGCAGGGTGCTCCCCTTCCCCAGAGCCAGGCACTCCCCAACTCAATCCCTCTCTCTTCCCCTTCCCCAGAGCCAGGCACACACACATCCTAACCCAATCCCCTCTCCTTCCCTTCCCCAAAGCCAGGCACACCCTCCCCCGCTCTAACCCAATCCTCCTCCTCCACTCTAACCTAATTCTCAGGTCCCGGAGCCTGGACGCCATGCGCAACCCAATCCCTCTTCCCTCCCCAGAGCCAGACACCTCCCCTCCCTGCTGTAAGCCAATCCTCCTCCCCCCCAACCTTATGCTTGGGTCCTGGAGCCAGAGACGCTGTGCCACTTCTGGGACGCCATGCGCACCACTGCCCTCCTCCCACCTGATTCCCCGCCCCTTCCCTGCTCTAACCCAATTCCCTTCCCCCCTGCCAACCTTATGCCCGGGTCCTGGAGCTGCTGCCACCACTGCTGAAACCGCTGCCTGTGCTCAGTGGCCAGCTGCTAGCACATGCAGGCTGAGACGCTGTGTGGGGCCCGGCCTGCACATGCAGGATATGATGTAGTGTGCTGGGAACTGTGAGCTGAACGGCACAGGCCGTGAGTACACATGCGGCTCAGAGTGGCCCGGCCGTGAGAGTGGCTGACCTGAGCTGTTCTGGATTCTGTCCCAGTTCTGTCAGGAGCCTCGGGTTGGCCACTGCTGCTCTATGCCTATAAAATGGGAATAATGTGTCCTGTGGTAAAACACTTAGGCTACGTCTACACTGCCAGTTTTGCTGGCAGTGAATATTCAAATGAGGCACTGATTAGCATATCACCGTGCCTTATTTACATAATTTATGCGCAGTGTTTTTGCAGAAAAAAATATTGTGGACGTTTTCTTTTTGTGCAAAAAGAAAACATCCACACTACTTTTTTTCCCCCGCAAAAACCCTTTGCGCAAAAACACCTTGCATAAATTATGCAAATGAGGCACCGTGATATGCTAATCCATGCTTCATTTGCATACCCACTGCCGGCAAAACCGGCAGTGTAGACGTAGCCTTAGGCTACGTCTACACTGCAGCAGTTTTTCAGAAAAGGAAATGTAAATGGAGAGCTCATTTGCAAATCTTGTGCTCTCATTTGCATATTCTCTTCTGATCCTTTTTGTGGAAGAGGTTTTTGCGATAAAAAGCCCTGCGTAGATGGGGCCATTTGTTGGAAATTTTGCGCAAGATCCCTTATCCCTCAAAAAATGCCACAGTGTAGACATAGCCTTAGAGATCTACTAATGAAAAGCTCCAGGCCAAGTGTTATTTTTATTAACACAATAATTGCATTATAAGCAAGATCTGTGAGTAAAAGCACCTCGCCTGCTCCAATTAATAGCAGTGATGTTTACAGAGAAGCAGTTTCTCTTGTCAAGGTCCAAAATCATATAGGGCTTTATAGATTAAATCCAACACCTTGAATTTGACCAAGAAGCAGATGGGAATCAAATGTAGTGTAGAGAGTGCATGCACCAAACTCATTCCATTATTTCTATGCATGACATTGTTCATCATCTGGCTGCACTAACCTGAAAATGACTAAAGTGCTGAAACTAAAATAGTCATAGCTTTTGAAGGGACCTAAAGAAGCAAACAAGAATGGACTTGTGGGTAAACTCTGAGCAACTCAGCTTGAAAGTTCTAGGTTCAGTTCCCAAACTCTGTGTGACCTTTCACAAGTCACTTAATCTTCCTATTTCCCCATATGTAGAATAAGGATAACAATCCCTTTCTTCCACTTGCTGCCTGTCTTGTATATTTAGCTTTTAGGCTCTCCAGGGGAGACCATGTCTTGTTCTGTGTACAGTGCATAGTGTAATGTGGCCTCCAGGTATGACCATAATACACATACATAGTAATAGCAACAGAAGCAGGGTTCTGTTTTGACTGAGAGAGTGCTGAGGTGATACAGGATATTGTGTCCTAATCTACTCACAAGTCAGATAACAAAAATCAACTTGCAGTTTAATACTCAAAGAACTAGGGTACTGCAGCTTCAAACCTCCATCTAGTCTGATCTTTGCTCTTCTTTTACACACTGTTCTAAATCCTCTCTAGTTTGTGAAACCTTCTAGTTGTAAAGCCATCCTTAGCACTAGCCTTGACTGCTTGGGACACAGATGAAACTGTGGCAATTCCAATTTAGGTGGCAATTGGCTACCCTCTTAACTTAAGCATTAAGACTAAATAAATGGCCCTGTTAATGGGCCACAAAGATTAAAAGGATTTCATTGCCTTTGACATGTAAATCAGCAGAGTAGCTACAATGGCTATTAACTTTTCAGTGGGGTTTTAGACACAGAGATTTATTTCAATTAAGTGAAGATATGAAGCTAGTTTTCTAATTGAAAGCTGATCATATTTTAACCACTATTAGCTGACACCCAGCTGAATATGGTTTGTGTTTGTGTACATTTACCACTGAACCATCTTCTCTACTGGTTTACCTGTTACTAGAGCTGTGTTCAGTAACAGTTCAGTTTTGGAAGATACACAAGATCACAGAGCACCCCAAGCGTAACCATATATCAATGTATTCCACTAGTGCACTTACATGATTTTTCTGCATTAAGAGTCTCTCTCTGGTAAGGTTCATCTACTCTATGCAATGTATCTATTATTGCCAATGGTTATCAGAAAGGGGTGCTATTGATTTAGTGTTGAAACAAATTTGGACTTACCTATAAATGCAGTTAAACTGTTTTCAGCACCAGTTCAGCTGCACTAATGGACAATAACCCAGCTATATATCTTGGTTAATAAAGGCCTGAGTAATATATATATATATTGGCCACATAACCATCATGTTCTGTAGTTTTCTATGCTCTGATTTGTCTTGCCTTAAAATATCTAGGGAAGGTGATGTCATGATCTTAATACCTCTTTTTTTTTTCAAATATTTCTCATTAACTAGTTGCTATCTGCATCCATCACTGGTTGATTTCTCTGCTCTTATCCATTTGATATACTATATTTTGTTTTTACATTATAAAATGCTTCTCTACTTGACAGCACAAACTAGTGGTATTGTAAAGGAGTGTGACCACAGCTGGGATTTTAGTTTCTAGTTATATATTATTTATTAGGTGCTTCCATCTGTGCAGTTCCGAACTGCTCTGGGGTCACTTTAGCAGTATTGGCTCTATTATTGCAGCTGAGAAACACGGAACTGAATACTTGCACTTCTGCAAGTGTTTGGGTACCCGTGTGGGTGTAGTTCCTTTATTAGCATAGACTGAAAATTCTGTGACCTGTTTGGGACACTACCTGAAGTTCTTTCCCATTTTGGTGCTCTCTCCCCACCCCCGAACAGGGAGTATGGAAGAAGAAAACATTGATGTGTCTATCTCCTGCTCAGGTCTATGGGTGATTGGTATCACATTCTTGTTTTCACAGCCATCTGACCAGCCATCCCTGAATATGTTTGAATCCAAAGAGTCATTTCAAAGATAGACTATTCTGTGCACAAATTCTTCTCCCATGTATATCAAGGTGTGAGTAAATATATTTAACTTATTTCTGAAGAGTTTAGGGCCATATTGTGTCATTGATTTTAAGCAGATTTCAAGGCAAATTTGTGATTGTTTAATAACATGCGTTCCTTACTTCTGCTATAAATGCCACAATATTTTCCTTTTCTTTCTATTATTGGGCCCAAATCATTTCTAATGGCTAGATATTTGCTGCTGCGTTTGACATGGAAAATGTGTTAAAAATAGTAAGCCAAGGCAGAGAAATCACAAGATCCACTTTTAACCCTGGAATCCCCCTTTGATCACCTCTTAGAGGTCAGGCTACAATTTAACGGATTCTGTAGTTTTACAATTTTGGCAAACCAAACCAAAACAAAACCCTTCTGCAATAACAATCTATGGGTATCTCTCTGCCCTGTACTGATTCAATTTTAGTTTTGTCAATAGAAATTGCTTTCTTACTGATTAAAAGACCAGAGGTCCTCTTCCAATTTGCCATTCTCTACCTATCACAAACTATTTGCAAATGCATATTGCAGTGATTTAGCATATACTAGGATATCATCCAGGTACAGCTAAATAATAGAGAAGCTTGTCTCACAGAACGTCTCCAAGACTGAGGTTGCAGGAACACTGCTTAATTCAAAAAGGCTTTATTTTAAATTGCCATTCTCCTGGATCAACTTCTCCTTTGAATCTGCTTCCCCCTTCCAAATAGCCCTCTTTTAAGATCAAGGGCTCACTTGAATTGCTTTACACCAGTTGAAGCGCCAAGAGTGGAAAACCAAATTCATTCAGCTGTAATAGCCTACAAATGAGCTAACCGTGGCAAAAGCGAAATAGAGTAGCCTGTAGAGTGACTGTTTCGTTTTCTATAATTATCACAGCATGTAATGTTAAGCTGTTATCTGCCGAAATAAGGGTGAGGCCCAGGTAATTAGATGAAGGTTCAGTTATCCCTTTCTCATGCATTTCATTAATGTCCTGAAAAGCCTTTTTTCTTTCTTTGAGATTGATAACCAGTGAAATATCAATTTAATAAGCTGGCATACTTCAGTGTCAGTCAGCCTTGATATAACACCACAGTATCTCAACCTATTCTTCTGTTGGATTGGGAGAACAAAACCTCTGACTTCAGTTTTTAACCTGACCATTTTCTAGGATGTGTTTATGGTACCTATTGGTCCACCCACAGCACCTATTACTGAAGAATCTGAATGCCTCACAGTATTTTGTTGAGGGGTTATAGATTGTGGGATTATACATTGTGAGAACATAGGATGTTTGATTTTCTCAGTGAGCTGTACAATCTGGTATTTATTTAAATAAACCCAGACATTTATACTTCCAAAATGGATGTGGCAGAGATACCCTTTTCACTGGGAATGGCACGAGGGCAAAACTCGAAGAGTTTTTTCTCGAGGGACATACTGAAATGTTAATTTAAACAACTAAAATTTGAGCTATAATCAACATCATGCTAACAAAGAATTAAAACAGCTGGATGAATTACAAGAAGAATGTTAATCACCTTTCCTAGGAAAGGTAGAGCATGCATCCTGTAGCAGCCTCAGTCATTTTAAATGTTAACATAAAATAATTTTGAATGTTATACTTCTGAGTGGTTCCATGTACAGGTGCATTTAAAACTCTGAGATGAGTGCTAGTGATAAGAATGTAAAAGATTCTTAAACTGTTCAAAGATTCACTCATATCATAAGATAAATCTGTGCTCATTATAGATGGGTGTGAGCTCATTATAGTGGTTTAAAAAGGCCTCAACTGTGCATTAGAAGCTGTCTCTGTGTTGGTCAATATACACATGTGGAAAGTTGCTGTTTCTGGGCTTGATCCCACATTTGCTGAATTGTGTGAAATAACATTCATTGTCTACAACAGGTGCTTTGCCTGCACCCAAAGAATTGTTAATTACATGGAAATCTTTAAAAATGCTTTACCATTAAAAATGTAAAAGTTGCATTTAGAGACTATTAAAAACTATATGTGAGTTATATTTGATAAATGAAATAATTATTCATATGGCTATACAAAAGAGATAAATGTATTATTGTCTGTAGAAACATCAAAGATCTGGTATGAGGGTTTGTTCATTTGTTTTGCTAGGATTATCTATTGATAAAATAAATTCTTCCCATCTTACATATAGTTTATTCCCTCCTTTAGCTCCACTGGGCATGTGTTTACCTCCCCTCCCCCCCAAAGTATTTATTCATGATTGTCTGTTGTCAATATGCTTATTTTTAGTTTAAAACAAACATGATCTAGAAACATTGAAGAACCAGAAAAAAGAAGGGTATGGGCTATGGATGAAATGCTAATTGTTATTACCAGTGCCGGTTCAGGTACATTTTTTAATTTACGAATTCCCATATCGTCTTAATGACCTACAGCTCCATTATATCATCTGGGTTTGGCCCACATGGCAGGACACAATTAACCCAGGTTCTTACTTGGTTTTAGCCTTTACTTCCTCCTTCAACTATATGCACCAAAAATACACTGGTCCAGGTTTAGAGGTGCTGTTACCCAGGTTGGCTTACCCAGCTGGGGATGTTCATTAGGGGCTGGGCTCCACTAACTTGGGCTGGAACTCATCTACTTTGCAGTGAGGATGAAGGCACCTAACTGCTGGCAGTCCTCAAAATATCCTTTCCATAATTCTCTCCAAAGGACAAACAAGTTCTTCTGCAGTTAACATGACTGACTAGGAAAGAATTCTAGAGTGACTCAGCACAAAGAACCATGGAATATGCTTCTGTGCCTCCTCCTCTCCCTTCTCCCGCCTTCTTGCCCACACACGGTGAGTACAGAAATGTAAGAGTACAGAAATAGATAGGGATTTGCTATGGAGAGGAGATGCTCACACCTGGCTTTGACTAACTCAGATACTCAAACACTTGGAATAGCAGTTCAGCATAGCCATAGCCACGCGCACATGATGAGGTGCATCAAGGAATCCAGGATTCAACAGTATTGTTACATGTAGAGATGATACATCTCAACTCAGCCTGTAGCCATTAGTCAAAGAATACTTCATTGTCTTCTCTTTTCTCTATGTTTAGCTCTGTTCCCTAAACTGCTAAGACTTACACACTCTCTTGTGTGCACACTGCAGAAGTAAAATCTCTATGGATAAATCCTTGTTCCATTGTGCAAAGGAGTAGAAGCTACTAGCTGGTTTTTAATACACCACAGTAGTTAAGAGGCAAGAAGGGAAACCAAGCTCTGGAATATCTTTACCTAAGTAATGGCTATATAAGCCTGCAACATCTTCATGGACTCACAGATGGGATGAAATACTGACCCTACTGAAGTCACTAGCAAAAAAAATTGTTTTCAATACAGCCAAGACCTCACCCCTTGTGTTTACATCTGTGAAAAGTGCTACCATTCTGATTTGGGTAGACACCTACACATGTGCCAGGAAGTGGAAAAATAGGTGCTTCTGGGAGTCTGAAGGGCTGTCAAAACCAGTTAATCAGATTTGAAGGGCACTTGACAGGAGCCCTGTGGCAAAAGCCACACAGGTGCAGAAACTTAAGCATAGGTTAGAGAAATCCTTCCAAATTTCCAATGACTGAAAGAAGTCTAGAGTAGCAGCTCAGACCTGATTGTTTTGTTTTATTATATCATTGTCCCTTCTTCCAACACCACAGTCCCATGTTGTGACATCCACTGTCACACTGCTGAAGAGAAGTAGTTAGTGTCCTGGGCCTTATGAGTGAGCTTTTATTGCAGGAGAAATCAGGTGGTGTCTGAATATACTCTAAGCGTAACTTGTTTTATTTACACATATAATATCTAAGTCTTGGAACAGAAATGGTCAAACACCATATGCAGGCACCCTCTTTCTTTATGAATCTCAGCCTAACTACTCTGCTTCCAGGAGTAACTCTAATTGGAATGAGAATGAACTCTGATGTGTTCACAGCTCCATCTCTCCCAAAACTGCCTCTACACAGAATCATGCACAGCCCAAAACTAACACCACAGCACATCTTCCCACAACTGAATATTTGCTCATATGCAAAGAAAAAATCTTGGGCAACCATGTGTAACAGTGAAACCTGGTGCTGTTTGCCATTAGTGTGTTTTTTAAAATTTTGTCTGCAACAATTAGCTACTATAGTTTGAAAAATGTGCATCTGGTTATCTCTAACACACATACACCTACTTCATCAAGCATATAATTTTGTGTTAAGAAATGAAATAAAGATTCCTCAGCCCCAGATGGAGTCATTGTTATTACAGTAAGATCTGTGCTAGTATGTAAGTGGTCTTGACCCAAGAGTTTACTATTTAAGAGGTGATCCTATGAAAAACCAAATGCCCTGAGTTCTTGGTGGAGTCACTTTGAGGGTACTTGTATCGCACTGTAGGCACTTAACACCTCCTAATAGATGTTCTGCCTAGATCACAGGCAGACAAAGGACTGTCAAGGGATGTAAAACTATACTTGGTTTTCATAATTTTTGTATTTTATCCCTTAACTTTTATTTCCTGTTCTGACCCAACACAACAGTGGCACTGTAGCCACCCTCTTTGGCCGCTTATCTCATCTTTCCTCTTATATTTCAATGGCCCTGTTCTCCTAATACAGGGACAACTTCCCTCCTTTTCCCATTCTTTCCTCCTCTGGAACTTCCCATCTCTTCTTTTCAGTTCTTTCTTTTGTTATTTTTCTTCATACTCTTTTGTATTCTTCAGTTTTACTGAATAGTATATTTGTGGGATCATTTTATTGTTTATTATGTATTTGCTGACATGCTGTGAACATTTTCTCTTTTAAAATATTTATAGAATAATAAGCTATCCAGAATATTGCAATGGAAAGTTAAATTAAAATGAGACAACTAGAAGAGGGAAGAAATATTAAACAAATGTAAATGGACCAACATCTATATTTTCTTCCTATGTTTTTCAGGATATATAAGACGTTAAAATAGAGATATAAGTCTCAGACAACATTCACATATTGCTCTTGTCAGTCAAGTAAAATGCAAAAAAGACAGTAAGTTTAGAATGAAATATTTTATATATATAAAAAAATCAGCAGATAAGTTGCAATGGTCTTTAGTTTTTTGGCTACTTTGATTCTCAAGTGCTTTGTATTATTTCCCCCATAGAGTGGATTATCCTCATGATTAAAGGAGATACAGATAGAGGCTACCAAAAAAGAAAGATGATCAAATTACCTTGAGTCCTATTAAATAGTATACGCATGCGTGCACACACACACACACACACACACTTTTTTCATCCCCATCCCAGATCTAAACACCCTAAAATTTTGGAAGAAGTCTGGAAATAAAATCTAAATCTTGATCCAGATCCCACTTTTACAAAGAGTCACTGTTTTTACAGTGGGCCAAATCAAAACCCAAGTGTGAAAATCACCAGTGTTTGGTGTGCTCCAAATCTAGGCCTGTATCCAAATTTCATGGCTCAAATTTCTATTTTGCATATTCAGTAAGATTGGTGAATTACTTTGTGAAGAGCATATCTCCTCATGATAAATGCTTTTTTTGCCATCAGGAAGTAACTTTAAGAAACTGTCTCTGACATCAGTAGAGAATTTTGGCTTAGCTTTTAATTGTAATGATTCATTTTTAAAAATTATCATTTTCAGAGGTCGTGCTAGTATTAGGTTCTCTAACATCTCTTCCACAGCTTGTTGCCAAACTACTTTTCTCTCAAAAAATGAATAGTGAGGTCAGCCTTACAAATTTCTGTATTTTGTAGTTTTCCCCTTAGCTCCCAGGTGGACCTAAGATAATTTCATTTTATTTTTTTGGTAACCTCTCAAAGTATGTGTTTAATTTCTTAAATTATTAGAAATATGTGGTGTTCTGTACAAAGGATATACAAATCTGTTAATTAGACATTAGTGATCTATTTATTTTTCACAAAATACTTCATTTGATGTCTTATTTATCCATTAATTCCATAGGGCTATCATAAAAAACCCAGTGGAGGGACAAACATCCCTAAAGGGTAAGAGTTGCAAATTTATTAGATCATCTATCCATGGGCTGGCATTGCTGACCATGCAGAAAGGGAATAGAATCCTAACAAGTCTGTCAAGGATCCAGAAAGCATGGTTAGTTCTGCTCCCAGCTCTGTATACCTCCGAACACAGTGTGGGAAAAAAACCCAGACCCGTACTCCTCCTGGAAGCACAGCCACTTTCATGTTGTTTTGCCAATAGCTTCCTCACTGTGGCTGCACATGGCTCCCTCCTCCATGGAGAATTAATGCTGCAGATTAAGGATGTTAAATAATGATTAATTTACTAGTCAAGTAGTAAATGGAATTTCCATCAACTGCTCGACTAGTCGATAGGCACCTCCACATTCCTCCTTTTAAATGTACAAGACCCCCCTTTGGGAGCCCAGAAGTCCCCTTTGGGACTTCTCGCTGGCCCCGGGCTGCATGTTGGCATGCAAGCTTCGAAATGCCAGGCGGAGCTGGCATTTCCACGGAACCTGGGATTAGCTGGGGATTCCTGGGATTAGCTGGGTTCCGTGAAAATGCCGCACAGAGCCTGGGGTCAGCTGGGGACTACCCAGCTAATCCCGGGCACTGCTCCACATTTCAAAGCAGCAGTGCCACACAGAGCCTGGAATCAGCTGGGGACTCCCCAGCCGACTCCAGGTTCCGCAGAAATGTCGAGGGAGCCCAGGGTCAACTAGGGAGTCCCCAGCTGACCCCGGGTTCCATGCAGCGCTGTTACTTGGAAGTACACCTTCCCTCCCCCCCCCTTGCTGCCTCTATTAGAGGCAGCAATGGGGGGGGATCGACTAGTTGACTCGGCTATCCAGTAAATATTTGCTTATCGGATAGCTGATTAGTCAGCTAGTCCTTACATCCTTACTGCAGATGGGGGATTAATAAGAACAGTGGTCACCAATCAGTAGATCGGGATCTACTGGTAGATCTTGGAGCTTCTGACAGGTGATCTTGACCCGTTTGGCTGGGAGGCTATCAAGTGCCTGCACTTCAGCTGTCCCTCCCCCCACTTCCCTGCAGCTCCTGCTCAAAGCCTCAGAGCTGCCCCCGGGGGCCTCCTATTTGTTGTGCAGAGTGGGGGAGAAAGGGGCAGGGGGCATTGATGTCACTGTCCCCCTCCCCTGTACCCCATCTTCACAGAGTGAGGAGGGTGGGGCCTCAGAGAAGGGGCAGAACAGGGGTATTTGGGTTTTAGGTAGATCCTGGACTGACTTAAATTCAAAAAGTGAGCTTGTGCTTAAAAATGGTGAAGACCACTGAATTAGGCCATCATTACATTTCTCTTTTTTCCTTGTCTATTCTGGTATGTTCTTTATATGTAGGGCTGTTCCCATTGTTTAATCTTTCCTCAGCCCAACATGCCCCATGGTTGTGGTGTGGTTTATTTGAGGGAGCAGAAGATTATAAAAAACTATTGCTTTCCCTTTTATGAGCCTGTGATGGATAGGAGGAGTGCTAGCCAGCACTCGGTGACTAAGGGGTTAAACTCAGGTAGCTAGCAAGGGTGAGGGCAGGGGGCCAGAAGAACCAATGGGGATACAGTGCTGAAAAATTGAATTGGATATAGATACCTTGTCTGCTCTTCATTTGTGGGGATTTGTAAGAAAAGGACTGGAGAGAGCAGATGCAGGGATCAGAATAATCATGCTTATAATAAATATTGGACTTGGGAGTGAACTGGACCTTGAAGTATAGATCAGCATGTATGGTGAGTAGAGGGAAAAGTGTATCTAGTTGCAATCAGGGTAGTTTTCTTTATTTTGGTTATTTAATTTAAACTTTTCTGTGTGAATCCATGCCTTCACTCCCCCAGTCACTGTCTAAGGCTAGGTCTACACTGCAAAGAAAAGTCAGAAAAAGATACAGTAATTCCTCATTTAACACTATAGGGCTGTGTCTAGACTGCATCCCTTTTCTGTAAAAGGGATGCAAATTAGACACATCGCAATTACAAATGAAGTGGGGATTTAAATCCCCCCTGCTTCATTTGCATAAACATGGCTGTCGCTTTTTTCCGGCTCGGAGCTTTGCCGGAAAAAAGCGCCAGTCTAGACCGGGATCTTTTGGAAAATAAAGCCTTTTCCGAAAGATCCCTTATTCCTTATTTTAAGAGGAATAAGGGATCTTTCGGAAAAGGCTTTATTTTCCGAAAGATCCGTGTCTAGACTGGCGCTTTTTTCCAGCAAAGCTCCGAGCTGGAAAAAAACGGCAGCCATATTTATGCAAATGAAGCAGTGGGGATTTAAATCTCCGCTTCATTTGCAATTGCGATGTGTCTAATTTGCATCCCTTTTACGGAAAAGGGATGCAGTCTAGACACAGCCTAGATGTGTTTCAGAAAATGATTGTGTTAAGTGAAAACGTGTTATGCGGGGTCAATTTTCCCATTGAAAATAATGGAAAAGGTGGGGGTTGCGTTTCAAGTGGTGGTGTCTGTTGGGACCGGGACATAAGGTTGGGGGAGAAAGGGGACTGGATTACAGCATGGAGGGGAGGTGTTTGGCTCTGGGGAAGGGAAGAGGAGGAGAGAAGAGGGGAGGGGGATTGGGTTGGGTGTATGCCCCTGTGTGACGGGGTAGGCGGCTCGTCCACGCCACCCCGCACTGAACCGGACGCCGGGGCAGGGAACAAGCGCCCAAAAGGGGGGGGCGGACGAAGGGGGGCGGACCGCGGGGAGTCCGGGAGTCACGCCAAGGGCCGACGTGACCGGCAATCCGCAGGTCAGCCCGACACCTGCGGATGACGTCAGTGGAGGCGACGGGCAGGACGCCAGGAAGGGCGGGGCCCTAAACCTCGGGACAACGCCGGCCCAGGGGACGGAAGGGCAGGGGATTCAAAAGGGCGGCGGCCACAGCCAAAGGGGAAGAAGCTCCTGGGTGTGGGAGAAGTCCACCCCCGCACCAGAGGAGCTGGGGGTGAGGGAACCTTCGCAGCCGGACTCTCGCCAAAGGAAGGGGCTCCGCGTGAGTCTATCCCCTCGCTGGGGAACCGACTGAGGCTAAGCCAGGAAGCAGGGACCCAGGGCGGGGCTGCGAACCCTGCGAGTGGAGGGTTTGGGGAACTCGACCCCCTCCACTGACAAGGGACAGGCGTCCCCGTCTTAGGGCCCTGGGTCGGGGCTCGGAGAGTGGGAGGGCCCGAGCCCCCTTCCCAGCCCCTCGGGTCCAAGTAGGCCCGAAGCACACCAAGCTACAGGTCATAGACCGCGGCTAGGCGGTCAGTCACGAGGCAAGTCCTCTGTTTAGGACGCTGGCGCACCCGAACTCGGGGTGGTCTCCGGGGAGTGGGTAACACCCTGTTACAGGTCTGCCAGGACCCGCACTGCGTCCGGCGAGGGGGGGTCGCTGGAGAATGGCGTGGTGAGTGACGAACCCTCTGCCACTTTGCAGGGAGGCGGGGGAAGCCCCATGCAGCCGCTGGCGATGGGCTGGCTGGGGAAACCCAGCTGCCGGCCTGCAAGTGGGGACGCAGGAGAGGGGGCAAGGCGTCTGGCAAGGGGGAGGTTGCGGGGAATGGCGCAGTGAACGGCGAACCCTCCACCGCTTTACAGGGAGGCAGAGGAAGCGCTGCACAGCCGCTGGCAACGGGCCAGCTGGGGAAATCGTGTTATTCCAGGGACGGTTGTGTAATTCAAAAAACGTTCCCTAAAAAAAAAATCGCGCTATCGCAAAAATGTGTTAAGCGGGCACATATTAAATGAGGAATTACTGTACACAGAATGCAAACCACAATTTGCGTATCTTTTTCCACTTTTCTTTTGAAAGAGGCTTTTCCAAAATTTGGCCCATCTACACAGTGCCAAATTTCAGAAAAACCTCTTCTTTCGGTACATCCCTTTTTCCTCGGAGAATGAGGATTACAGGGCTGGCGAAAGAACGCGTCCGCTTTTTCAGAAATTGTTCCAATACCTGGGATACCTCCGATATCTTGGAAAAACTCTGCACTCTAGACATCGCCCACAAGTTGTTCTGAGATATTTTCTCTGTGTTTTAATTTGTTTTACTTCCTCTGTACTCCTTGCAACCAAGTATGTTTTTATCAAGTATACCTTTTGTTTGTTAATAAAAATCAATTTTTTTGAAAGTGCTGATTTGATTTGTGACCAAGGGGTCTCTGTGTGTATTTGCCTGCCCAAGACTGGGTAGTCAGCTACCAGAGACTGCAGCTTGTTTCTCTCTTTTCTTTTTTCAAGCTCTTTTTGGGGCAAAAGAGCATGGGATACCGCTGGGGAAGGAATTCAAGTGTTGTTCCTTCCTATTTTTTTAGGGTGAAATCAGCTTCCCGCCCCACAGGCAGTGCATCTCTGACTCAGAAATTTTTTATAAGCAGAGCCTAGAGAAGCAAGGTATTTAAGATCTTTGTGGGCCCCCACCTTTTGCACTTGGAGTGCCAGAGTAGAGAACAGTCCTGACAGACCCCCTATCCAGTTTCTGGCTGCTACTGCTAATATAAATAGAGGGGGGCACCTAACCCAAGATCACTCTTCTACACATGCAGAACTTCCCTGTGCCAATGCAGGATTTTGCAGAAACATAGGGCCTGTCCAATTATTGTGATAAGCAATGTTATCCCTCATCTGTCTAGTTTAGAAGATTAAATGCCTGCCTGAAAGTGGAACTGAAATGTATTCAAGTAAAATACGCTCTATTAAAAAAACCCAATATAATACCTGCTGAGTAGCACTGAGTTGAGAATCTTGTGAAGTTTCTATGACTTTTTAGCACTTCAGGGTTTGGCAAGGCCAGAAATGCTGAATAACAATCCTTCTCATGGTATTTTGATGCTTCCCATTCCAGTGCCAAGCAGAAACCAGGAAATCTCAAAGAGTCACATTTAGAAATAAATAAATACATAAACAAAAGCAAGTTTAAGTCTTTGAACCTCAAAAAAAGCTTTAGGTTCATACTGGCTCTTGGTTTTTTTTTAAATCCAAACAGTAGAGGAAACTGAACACATTTATGACGTTAGTGCACAAATAAAATGGCATGTACTATAATGTATGCATTAAGCAACACATGCAGGGAATGATGTGAGTAAGATAGTAATTGATCCTCTGAGCGAAGCCAGTTATGTGTGTGTACTGGCAATGTTTTGTGCTATATAAGACATACAATTTACATTCCTTACTCCAAATAGCTGACAATTTAACCAAGACAGACATAAAATAGACAGGATATGCTGGGAAGCCCAGAGGAAGGAACAAGAGAGAAAACAAAGCTAAATACACTTTATTTCACATCCTCTTCCTACAATAAATGGAAAATATTTCCTTCTGCTATTGTGAGCAGAGGGAAGCAGACAGCAGCACATCCAGGTGATGAGAGCCTGTGGGATATGGAAAGTGCTGGCTCTGCAATGTGCTCTCATTGATCCTGGAATAACACCTCCCTGGTCATGCCAGGGGACCAGGCTGGGTGTGTAAGGAAGGGACGGAATGAAGCAACTGTCACTTTCAACACCATCATTGCAGCCCATGTCACTACTGATCTATCAACTGTAGTTTATTTTATTCCTCCCAGTGCCCCACAATGGGAATCCTGGGCAGAGGAAGTACCAGCCAGAGAAACTATGTGAACATGGCTCCTTAAAGGAACTATGTTGCCTTAGACAGCAGGGGTGCCATGAGGCTGGGAAGCAGTACAGAAGTCACAGAGCCTCTGGCAAACTTTGAAAGATCTCCATGCTTGAACTTCTGCCATTTCTACAAGATAAAAACCCCATCATCTTAGGGAGGGAGCAAGGTGGAAACTAAGTTCTAGCTTGTGGAGTTCCTCACCCCCTATTCCCATATAAGGGTCAACTGGGATAGTCTGTCTGGTTTTGTACTGAAAGAAATGTCTTTGATCCAAGTGATTCCTCTGGCATTTGAAATAATGTAAACAAAACCAAGCCAACAATCTAATATTATTGGTTGCTCTACAGTGAGACACGGTGGAACATGCTATAATGGGGTAGCTAACAGGCAGATCATGGGCCAAATCCAGACCATCGGATGTTTTTTAAGTGACCTTGAAATTTTTGTATTTGCTTATTACTATTGGTTTTTTAAATTATTTTCTGTGGAAACTGGTCCTTGCTATACCTTGTCCAAGAAACTTGGACCTTGATAAAAAAAACTAATTGACTACTCCTGCTGTAATTTAATAGCTGGAGTTGACTTCATTGCTGATTAGTTTGGATGCTGCATTGAAATAATCAGTGGGGTCTTGCTTGCTAGTTTATCTGTATAGTGTAATTATGAAATAACAGGTGTGGTCTTAGAACCATAGAATCATAGACTACCACAACTGGAAGGGATCTCAAGAGATCATCAGGTCCAGTTCCCTGCCCTCAGAGCAGGACCAAGTACTGTCTAGATCATCCCTGACAGATGTCTGTCCATCATGCTCTTAAATATCTCCAGTGATGGAGAGTCTACAACCTCCTAAAGCAATTTCTTCCAGTGTTCAACTACCCTGATAGGAAGTTTTTCCTAATGTCCAACCTAAACCTCCCTTGCTGCAATTTAAGCCCATTGTGTCTTGTCCTATCCTCAGAGGCCAAGGAGAATAATTTTTCTCCCTCCTCCTTGTAATACCCTTTTAGATACTTGAAAAGTGCTCTCATGTCCCCTCTCAGTCTTTTCCTGTCCAAACAAAACAATCCCAATTCTTTCAATCTTCCCTCATAGGACATGATTTCTAGACCTTTAATCATTTTTGTTGCTCTTCTATGGTCCTCCAATTTCTCCACATCTTTCTTGAAACGTGCTGCCCAGAACTGGACACAATACTCCGACTGAGGCCTAATCAGCGCAGAATAGAGCAGAAGAATTACTTCTCATGTCTTGCTCACAACACTCCTGTTAATGCATCCCAGAATCATGTTTCCTTTTTTTTTTGCAACAGTATTACACTATTGACTCATGTTTAACTTGTCCATTATGACCCCTAAATACCTTTCAGCAGTCACTAGACAGTCACTCCCCATTCTGTATTTGTGAAACTGATTGTTCCTTCCTAAGTGGAGAATTTTGCATTTGTTCTTATTAAACTTTTCTTATTTGCCTCAGACCATTTCTCCAATTTGTCCAGATAATTTTGAATTACGACTCTATCCTCCAAAGCAGTTGCAACCTCTCCTAGCAAATCATCTGCAAATTTAACACGTGTATTCTCTATGCCATCATTTGAATTGTTGATGAAGATATTGAAGAGAATCGGTCCCAAAACAGATCTCTATGGAACCTCACTTATTATGCCCGTCCAACATGACTGTGAACTGTTAATAACTACTCTCTGAGAACAGTTATCCAGCCAGTTATGCATCCACCTTATAGTAGCCCCTTGTAGGTTGTATTTTTCTAGTTTATTGATAAGAAGGTCATGAGAGACCATATCAAATGCCTTACTAAAGTCTAGGTATACCACGTCCACTACATCTCCCTTATCCACAAGTCTTGTTATCCTATCAAAGAAAGGAGACAATCCTTTGTTCTTTGTTTTCCTATTAAAGAAAGGTTTTTATTGTTAGCATCTCTGGAAACTGAGACTAAGTATCTGATGGGCCAGATATTTGGCTGGCATGAAAGTGTGGCTCTGTTGGCTTCTATGAAGCTACATGAATTCTACCTGCTAGATATATGGTCCAATGTCTCTTGTTTTTCTCCCCCTGTAAAGGGTCTTCAGTAAGTGGGGTGGGGCACTGCTGACTCCCTAGAATGCCCACACATCTGTGAAGCATGCCTCAGCCTAACCATTGGCAAAGCGACAGCCTCCTTTGGCCCAGCCCAGGATCGGGGCACTAGGCAGTGGGGGGAAACTAATAGTTCAAGGATTACAGTCTAAGGCACAGCCCTTGGTCAGGGCACCAGGAAATGGGGAACACCAATAGTTCAAGGGTTACAGTTGTTTAAAGCTCTGGCCGGGTTCCAGCCGGGCAAGGGTTGGGTCTCCTCACTTCCAGGGTATGTCTACGCTACAAAGTTAGTTTGAACTAACGGACGTTAGTTCGAACTAACTTTCATAGGCGCTACACTAGCGCTCCGTTAGTTCGAATTTAATTCGAACTAACGGAGCGCTTAGTTCGAACTAGGTAATCCTCATTCCACGAGGATTAAGCCTAGTTCGAACTTACTAGTTAGAATTAAGGGCTGGGTAGACCCAGGGACACCACTCCTACCCCCTGGCTAATACCACTCCATGGACCCAACCTCCATGACTTGATCTCACTTCCCTTTAAACTCTGTTGTAGTTCTAGCCTTCGCAGCCTCCTGCAGCAAGGAGTTCGACAGGTTGACTCTTTGCTTTGTGAAGAACAACTTTCTCTTACTAGTTTGAAGCCTGCTACCCATTCCTTTCCTTTGGTGTCCTCTAGTCCTTCTTTATGGGAACTAATGAAGAACTTTTCTGTATGCACCCTCTCCACCCAACTCTTGCTTTTAGAGACCTCTATCCTGTCCCCCCTCCGTCTCCTCTTTTCTAAGCTGAAAAGTCCCAGTCTCTTTAGCCTCTCTTCATATGGGACCTGTTCCCAACCCCTGATCATTTTAGTTGCCCTCCCCTCTCCCAGCCTCTCTCTTCCCCTCTCCCACCTCCTTTTCCCAGTCTCCCCCAGTTTTGTTCAATAAAGACAGATTCCATTTTTGAACACAATTGTCCTTTATTTTGTACATCAAGAAAAGGGGCTAGGGAAGGGTAAGTGGAAGGAGGTGAGAGAGGAATGGGGCACGAGCCCCCGATGGGGAGGACTGGGCTGGCTCTGCGGGCTTTTGGGGTGGAACCTCTCCTGCAGCCCCCCGATTGCTCCCTCTCCCCAGATGGCAGCCTGCGGCAAGTGCAGCCGGGCTGATGGCCGAGTGCTGTGATGTGCCCAGTGTGGGTACTCCGGGCACTCCAAGCCAGGACTGCTTTGCAAGCGGGGCACCCCTGAGAACTGTCTGTCTGGGGTGGGGGTCGAGACCCTTTAAGCGCTGCCCTCGGCTAGCCTGAGACAGCATCTCCACGCTCTAAGTCCTCCTCTGATGCCCTGCCGGCACTGCTTCCGGCCATACTTAAGCCTGGTTCAGGGTCCACTTAATGTGGACATGCTAGTTTGAATTAGCAAAACGCTAATTCGAACTAGTTTTTTAGTCTAGATCCGTTAGTTCGAATTAGCTTAGTTCGAATTAACATTGTAGTGTAGACGTACCCTCAGAGAGCAGGCAAGCGCAGGGGGTTCGGACCCACAAGGGGTAACCTGCCACTCAAAGGTAGGTGTGGCGGGGGAGGAGGGGGGAACGTAGTCAGCCTTGCAGCCACTAGTTCAGCAGGGACCCGGGCCATTACACGCTGACTAGGTTGAGGGTCAGCTGGGGTCCAGGCTGCAACTTGCTGCCCACCCGAACTCCATCTCCTCAGCTACCCTGAGGTTGGCTATCCTTGGGCTGCTTCCCCATTCTTCCTGCAGGGGCCTACCAGATTCTGGCACTGCTCTGGGGGGTGGTGTCCATGGGCAATGGAGGGGCTGGAAGGGTGTCTGTAGGCTCCAGCTCCTGTAGGGACCCCAGTGGGCCAGCCCAGTCGTCTGTACTTGGCAAGAGTCCTGGAGGGTTCAGTGTGGGTTCATGCAGTGACCGGTATCTTAACAGCCAGGGCCAAGGCTCTGGGATTGGCTGGGGTCCTGGTGGCCCAACCCAGCCTTCTGGCTGGGGGCTGCGTGGCGGAGTCCTTCACTGCGGGAGCCAGGGCCAGGCATCTGCTTGGGTCAGTTGCCTGGTCTGACTAAGCCCATAGCTCTTATAGCCCTAGACCCGCCCTCTGGCTTCCTGATGGCAGGGCTAGATGCAGCTGGACCTGCCTGCTAAGGGGTGTTAGAGGGCACTTCCTCTTCCAGGTCAAAGGGCGGCCATGTTGCTGTCCCAGGCTCATTACATCCCCCCACAAATTATCTCTAACAGTTGATGAAAGACAGAAAACTCTTTCTCACAAGGATTTGCTATAATTTTTCCCCTGTACTATCTATATGAATGAGCACCAAAAATATCCTAGAGACAATAACTGCCTGCTTTCCCTGAAAAGTTCAAGATTGGTGAGTCTCAAACATTCAGTTCAGATTTTTACAGTATTTTGAATAAAACATTTCAGATGTTCTTCTTTTCCTCCAACATGTTTGCCCTGGAAAGAAAAGGTTCCAGTAGGCACCAAAGGTTCCAGTAGGCACCAAATCTGGCTGTTTTTCCTATAATGCCTTTGGATCTCACTTTAAGTGTGGGAATATTTTTATCTAGCTACACCTCAGCTCTTGCCATAAACAAATTGCTTACTATCTTATTTTCTGACAAATTGACACCCTCCAGGCAACTATTGCATGTCCTCAGAAAAGCTACTGACAAAACATGTAGACTAGTATTTTATGCATTGTTTCAAAAGGCTTCTCAAGAACTTGCTTATCAACTATGCAGCCTTTTATTTGGGTCAAAAGACCTACTTTGTAAGTTAGACATGCTCTCTTTTATGAACCTATGCTAGTGATCCTTAACTGTAATTTCCTAGGTGCTTCCCTCTGCTATCTGGCTACATCTAGACTACATGGCTCTGTCGACGGAGCCATGTAAAATAGTTTATTCGGCATAGTCAAAGAAGCGTCGATTTAAATAATCCCCGCTTCATTACAATAAAAATGGCTGCCGTGCTGTGTCAACGATCAGCTGATCCAGCACAGTGCGGTAGTCTAGACACAGTGCAGTCGACAAGGGAAGCCTTTGTCAACCGTTCCGGTATGCCTCGTGAAATGAGGTTTACCGGAGCGGTCGACAAAGACTATCTTTGTTGACCGCGCTGTGTCTAGACTGCCGCGCTGTGCCAGATCAGCTGATCGTCAGCACAGCACAGCGGCCATTTTTGTTTTAATGAAGCGGGGATTATTTAAATCCCCGCTTCTTTGACTACAGTGAATAAACTATTTTACATGGCTCCATCGACAGAGCCATGTAGTCTAGACGTAGCCTCTTTGATTATTGTTCCTTCTGTACACCCAAAATACATTGTGCTGGTGATCTTAGTCCAGTTTCTAGAATACAGTTGTTCATATCACACAATCATCTTTCCCAATGCCAGTCTCAACAGAAAGACTGAGAACTAGTACAGGCATGGAGGCAGGTTGAAAAGCTTCAGAGGGATAGACGAGTTAGTCTGTAACAAGAAAAACTTAAAAAACAACAAATAGTCTAGTAGCACCTTAAAGACTAACAAAACATGTAGATCTAAACCATTTTTTAAGTTTTTACTACAGTTTGAACCTTTCTCACTTGCTGATCCATCAGCATTCATGGTCCAGTGTGATTTTAGTTAGCCGGATGTCTACTTATCATTGGTGTGGTTAAGTTTCCCACGGTCCCATAAAGCTTGTTTACAGCGCCAGTCATGGCTCTCAGTGTACTGTGCTGTTATTTAGCTCCAGTTTACCCCTGAATGTATTCTAAGACCCCAGCAAGCTGCAGAAGTGTTGGGAATGCTGCTAGACAATACTGACCTCCTGTGGTTTCGAAAGTTCTCTGGTTTGGCACTGGTCTGGCACCCTTGGGACCTGACTATACTTGCTTCCCCAGGAGGCCTCCACAGTTCAGGTGGTCCAAGTGAGCAAGTTCAGACAGAACTACTGAAGTAAGGGAATATTTTCCAGGTGGCCACAATACTTGGAAAACCCCTAGCAATACTGCAAGCAATGGCAGATTACAGGGGCGCCAACAATAGTGCCAGCCCCTGAGCAATATGAGGAGTGTGGCTCTATACTTTGTCCCCTCTCTGCCAGCCCTCAGAGCTGAAGTGCATAGTCATAGAATCATAGGCTGTGTCTAGACTACATGCCTCTGTCATCAGAGGCATGTAGATTAGACACATAGGCAAAGGCAAATGAAGCCGCAATTTAAATGATCGCAGCTTCATTTAAATTTACATGGCTGCCGTGCTGAGCCGACAAACAGCTGATCAGCTGTTTGTCCGCTCAGCGCGCTAGTCTGGATGCTCCTCTGCCGACATCAAAGCCCTTTGTCGGCAGCCCCCTTATTCCTCGTGGGATGAGGTTCACCGGGGCTGCCAACAAAGGGCTTTGATGTTGGCAGGGGAGCGTCCAGACTAGCGCACTGAGCGGACAAACAGATGATCAGCTGTTTGTCGGCTCAGCGCAGCAGCCATGTAAATTTAAATGAAGCCGCGATCATTTAAATTGCGGCTTCATTTGCCTTTGCCAAAACAACAAATCTACATGGCTCCGTTGACGGAGCCATGTAGTTTAGACGTACCCATAGAGTTGGAAAAGAACTCAGAGTCCAGCCCCCTGTCTAGGCAGGACCAATCCCAACTAAATCAACCCAGCCAGGGCTTTGTCAAGCTGAGACTTAAACACCTCTAGGGATGGAGACTCCACTACTTCCCTAGGTAACCCATTCCAGTGCTTCACCACTCTCCTAGTGAAACAGTTTTTCCTAATATTCAACCTGGACCTCTTCCACCACAACTTGAGACCATTGGTCCTTGTTCTGCCATCTGTCACTACTGAGAATAGCCTCTCTCCATCCTCTTTGGAACCTCCCTTCAGGAAGTTGAAGGCTGCTATCAAATCCCCCCTCACTCTTTGCTTCTGCAGACTAAACAGACCCAACTCCCTCAGCCTCTCCTCATCGGTCATATGCTCCAGCCCCCTAAATCATTTTGGTTGCCCTCTGCTGGACCCTCTCCAATGCGTCCACATCCTTTTTGTAGTGGACGGTTCAAAACTGGACACAATACTCCAGATATGGCCTCACCAAAGCCGAATAAAGGGGAATAATGACATCTCTGGATCTGCTGGTAATGCTCCTCTTAATGCAACCGAATATGCCATTAGCCTTCTTGGCTACAAGAGCACACTGTTGACTCTCATTCAGCTTCTCATCCACTGTAACCCCCAGGACCTTTTCTGCAGAACTACTACTTAGCTGGTTGGTCCCCAGCCTGTAACAATGCTTGGGATTCTTCCGTCGCATGTGCAGGACTCTGCATTTGTCCTTGTTGAACCTTATCAGATTTCTTGTGGCCCAATCCTCTAATCTGTCCAGGTCACTCTGGACCCTATCCCTGCCCTCCAGCGTATCTACCTCTCCCCCTAGCTTAGTGTCATCTGCAAACTTGCTGTGGGTACAATCCATACCCTCATCCAGGTCATTAATAAAGATATTGAACAAAACTGGTCCTAGAACCGAACCTTGGTGCACTCCTCTAGAAACCGACCGCCATCCTGACATCCAGCCGTTGATCACTACCCGCTGGGCACAGCCTTCTAGCCAGCTTTCTATCCATCTTACCGTCCATTTATCCAATCCACATTTCCTTAACTTGCTGGCAAGAATATTGTGGGAGACTGTGTCAAAAGCCTTGCTAAAGTCAAGGTATATCACATCCACTGACTTTCCCATATCCATAGAGCCAGTTACCTCATCATAGAAGCTAATCAGATTGGTCAGGCACGACTTGCCCTTTGTGAATCCATGCTGACTATTCCTAATCACTTTCCTCTCTTCCAAGTGCCTTAAAATAGATTCCTTAAGGATCCCTTCCATGATTTTTCCAGGAACCGAGGTAAGACTGACCTGGATCATCCTTCTTCCCTTTCTTGAAGATGGGCACTACATTTGCCTTTTTCCAATCATCCGGGATCTCTCCCGATCTCCACAATTTTTCAAAGATAATGGCCAAAGGCTCCTCAATGACATTTGCCAACTCCCTCAGTACCTCGGACGCATTAAGTCCGGACCCATGGATTTGTGTACGTTTAGCTTTTCTAAATAGTTCCTAACCTGTTCTTTACCCACCATGGGCTGTCCATCTTCATCCCATCTTACGTCACTTAGTGCATTAATCCGGGAGCCGACCTTGTCCGTGACTACAGAGGCATAGAAAGCATTGAGTACTTCAGC
Source organism: Pelodiscus sinensis (assembly GCF_052426305.1). Taxonomy (NCBI): domain Eukaryota; kingdom Metazoa; phylum Chordata; order Testudines; family Trionychidae; genus Pelodiscus; species Pelodiscus sinensis. The sequence goes on from NC_143058.1 coordinate 35,611,193, forward strand.
TTTCCCCATATCATCTTTCTCTAGGTTACCTCTGTCATCCAGTAGGGGCCCCACACCCTCTCTGATCACCTTCTTCTTGTTAACATGCCTGTAGAAACCTCTCTTGTTATCCTTCACATCCTTTGCCAGTCGCAATTCAATTGTGCTTTCGCCTTCCTGATAACCCCCCGGCATTCTCAAGCTATACGTTTAAACCTCTCCCTGGTCATTTGTCCAAGTTTCCACTTTTGGTAAGCTTCCTTTTTATGCTTAAGTTCACCAAGGATTTCCCCCGTAAGTCAATCCGGTCACCTACCACGTTTGCCTCTCTTGCTATGCATTGGGATGGTTTCTTTCTGTGCCTTCAATAAGGCTTCTTTAAAATACTGCCAGCTGTCCTGGACTTCTTTCCCCTTCATGTTAGCATCCCAGGGGATTCTGCCCATCAGATGTCTGATGCTCTCTTATGTATAGTGCATTATGATTTCTCTGTGTTGTCTCTTATGCTTCAGTTTAATACGCTACTGTGTGATGCTTTAGGAGACATGAATTGAACTATCCCATTGCATCATAACCCAAGAGGTAGCTAGCAGCAGCACGACAATGTTACAAGAGTGCTCTGTGTTTGTGTGTATGTAGATAGTAGGGAATAGAAGGAGCACCATCTACTGGCACATAAGAATGTGTATTATCATCTATGTATTATAGGTTAAATAAAGTACAATAAATAAATGTACTGCAAATACATAGTGTGCTGCTCCTACTATACATCTCCTAACATGGGACATGCCAAACAATGGGCCATACAAGTCCAGCAGAGATTCCCAACACGAAGTAGGAGCATCAGAACTTGCAGCTCCCATTCCTTAGTGGTACCAGGGATAGTGGATAGACAAAGCATGATCCTCATCTCACCTATCTCCATTCAGTATCCAGAGAGAAGATAGACACCAAGAAAACACCAATTATTTCACCCCAGTATGCCAAATACAACCAATTAAATTATTCACCAAAAATAATCTCTGGCAAATTTAACATTTTCTGTTCATGAATCACTCTGAATCAAATCTTGATGTCTGTTAATGTATCAATTGTTATTCACTGAACAGTTTATGTGAACAAATTTCAGCCTATGGTTTTGATCTATTCATATTGACTAATTCTTAATTCATTCTGTGTGACTGTCACCTAAGTCACATGATTTCTTCTCTCAACTTGTTTAAATTACTGCAACTTTTGTAACAGAGGACTACCAAATGCTAAGTATCAAATAATGAGTAGTGCACAGCCAGGAAGACTTTTTTTTAACAACACATGCAAATATTAGTGAAATAAGATTCACAAACGTTTGTTAAGATTTTTAATTCTGAGCTGCTCCTTAATCAGCTATCTTAATCAACTCGTCTTGCTTCACCTTATCAAGAATGCTATTTTGGAATGACCATTTGTTCACCTTCCACATATTTCTGCACTTTGTTCTGCGTGGTTGTTTAAGAAGAGACAATTTTAAACTTTTCTCCTCCAAATCTTTACTGGCGGCTCAGCATTTTTAAAAACCGGAGTAACTTGTGAGAAGGTAAAGTATGGATTTAGGAGCCTAACTGTAGTCTCCTACTTTTGAAAGTTTTGGCGACACTGAATTAAGCAAAGAACAAAACAAGAAAAATCAGTACACTTTAAGTAGGCTTTCAATGTGTAATACCAAACAGGAAAATGATCTGAAATTTATACCAGAAGGATACTGATCTAAACCTTGAACTAACAATCAGTAAAATCAAACCAAGCTACCAGAATTCTAGAAAATCATAAAAAGATGCGTAGAATACAAGGCTGGAGGAACCATTTTAACATTTCATAAGGGGTTAGTGAAGCCGTAATACTGAGACCAGTTCTTGTCACCTTATATTACAGAAACGAATAAGATGCAACACAAAGCAATCAGTGATAGAGATCCCAAAAATATTTTCTTAGAACTATATCATGTCATTCATTTCTACACAGCGCTCTCCATTGCCTCATCTCAGAGATCTGCTCAGAAGGACCTCTAATTGTTCACAGAGGATATGTCTACACGGCAATAAAAGCCCACAGTTAGTGGGAGCCAATTCAGCTGACCCATGTTAGGAAACTCAGGGCTTGAGCATCTGCATTTTAATCCAAGGTTAAGAATTTTCTGACCTGTGCTCAATCCTAGGACTCTGGTGTCCACTTTACAGTGCACAGTCCCGAGTCAAATTAACCATCTCCTAGAGTCTTTAGTGCCCCTTGCCCCCCAAACTTAGCTGCTGTTACCCTAGGAATGTGGTGCACTGTGAAAAAACTTTACCGTCCACCCTGCACATCACCAGGAAGTAGCTCACTTTTCACCTAACATTGCAAACTCAGGATGTGCTTGCAGGTCGGTGACCAGAACAGAATGGATTAACTTTTTCCTGAGCTGCTTCTACAGACGTGAGGGGCTTCCATTTTCAGAAGAGTGGATTGCAGCTTGTTGGGCTAGAGAGGATTAAGGAAACTGTCCTATGGAACTATTAGATACTTCTAGACGATTTCTAAGACCTGAATAAGCAGGACTGTGGATACACTACATACCAATGGAGCATCCTGGGTCTCAGCTTGAATTGTGCTCAGACCCTCCAATCCAGCAGGGTTGTGAGCACTGTTCTCTGTATGGTGTGCACTTGTGCAGCTGCTCAGGAGAGATTCAAATGCCGCCCAACTGATTAGCAGAGCACCCTCAGAAAAGTTTGTTTTTACTGTCGGGGCACATTCATACATGCCTTGGTGCACATAAAATTTATTCCACACACAGATGGAAAAATAATCTGCACATGGATGGAAAAGAGTAGAGGCAACATTGGTCATAGGACTCTTGGGCTGAGCCCTGGGTTAGAAAATTGCAGTGTAGGTGCAAGGGAAATGGCCTGGAGCCCACACTCAAGCATTGGCTTACTCTGTGAGTATGTGCACTGCAGTATGTTAGAGAAACCAGTAATCTGATGTTCATAGGAATTGAGCAATCTAGTTCCCAATGAAGTAATAGACTTCAATTTACACATGAAATAGTTAATATAGGGGGGAAAATCACCAAGTGTAGAATACGACCAGCCATTCCAAAGAGTTTTACAAAACAAACAAACAAACAAACAAAAAAAGAATTTGTAGGAAAAATATAGAAACAAAACTGAAAGGTGGAAGGTCTTTGGATTCTCTAAAAATGTCTGATTAGACATTCAGAATATCATATGATCAATTAATTTAACATCAGTGGTAAAATCTGATTACTACTGAACGCCATTAAGCACTTGCTAATGTAACACTGCAGATATAATTTCAAACATCATTTATTTTTTCTTTTTGTGGCATTATCTGCTTTGTATTATCAATGTAGGAATCACTGAAGCTAGAAAAAAGAAGGCCCATTTGATCATCTAGTCCTCTCTGCTAATATGGGAGTATTTCTTTACTGTATATCTTGAACTCAAGTCCTAGCTCTAAACCATCCAATAACTTAATGGACTTTGGATCTGAATTTTCCAAATGTCCCCTATATTTACCAAAATCCCAGATCTGAATTCTCTATACTCTGTCATGTTCAAGTTGGTGAATTTGAACCCACTTACATTTTTCTATATCGAATTATGGAAGCAATGGAGACTTTACCTTGGAAAGTTATTAACTAGTCTTATCATTAGGACATTTATTCCTGATGTTATATTAATCTATGGCATAGCCCTGTTATGAGCGACATGGAATAAATACCAACTGAGTTGCACTATGCAAATATTTCTGCAAAGACATGTCTATTAGTATGGGAGAATTGTTTCTCCTCACCTCATGTCACTTTAATCAGTTTCCTGGTGGACTGCACACATTTCTGCAAGGTTCTGCCCACACAGATTCTGCATGACAATATGCAATATCTTTAAACACTAAACAAGAAATGTTTTCCCTATGCCTATTATGCTTTTCATGGGAATAGTCTCTAGCCTGAAATAAACACAAATGAGGCTGTCTGGGCAGTGTATGTGCCTAGGCACACAGTCTCATCTGTGAATCTGCAGCAATTAATTATAGTTATGCTGAAATAGCTGCAGAAGCATTTGTATATATAAATTATGTATCGGGTGAGGAACACTGCACTACAGGGTATATATGGCTGTTCTCACATGGCAGTCACATTCTTTAAAATATATGTTACCAAGTGAAGCTGATTTCAATTAAGTGGTGTATGGCATTTTAATAGAAATAAAAGAAAATAATTTGGAGCATCTTTTCAGAGATATTGTTTAACCAATGATTCAGGCAGAAATTTATCCAATTTCTACCCTTCCTTAAACTTTCTTTTGAATAAAAAACCCCTCAGGTTTTATTGTACATCTTTTAATATGTTATTCCGGCTCTACAATAGCATAGATACAAGCATGAAACAAGGCTATTAGTGAATACAGAACCAGAGTTTAAAGCCAGAGAAGTATGCGTAAAATATAAGCATGATATGATTATCCCTCTTATTATGGTTATTACAAAGCATAATGAGCAGTGTCAGTTTGTTATCTTACCATTGTAATATTTTGTGGATTCGCCTGAGAATAAAATGTAAATGCAATTGCTCAGCACAAATGAGTCAATGGGTTGGGATGCATGACAAAAGAGTAAAAAGAAGGTGATATGGTTTAGAGATTATTCTTAGTTATACTAATTGTATGCCTTGAAATTAACAGTCTGCTACAAACATGACAGGTGGTTGAAGTTAGCTGTGAAAGAAAGAGCAGCAGAATTTCCAGAAGACATTTTAGTCTCTTTGCTAAACAGAAGAATTTATTTGCTGACATCTAACACTTATTTTATTAAAACCAGTATGCTTTGTGTTCCTTATTCAGGGCACATGTTTAGCTTTAAGCATGTGCTTAAATCCACATAGTGTCCTGAATAAGAGATGGACAAATGCTTTCCTAAAGGGCAGTCTGAATATGGAGAAGTCATCCTTCTGCTCTGATATTCACCTACATTCTTAACCTTAGCTCCCCCCAACTGTGACAAAGTTCTAAAATAGGCAACAGAGAACTAGAAGATTTGTTTAAAATAAACCCACAGAAAACATTGTTTTCCAACACCTACATAAAATGAATTTGTAATTAAAATGAAACATTTTAATGATGGGCAAGCAGAATTCTTTATCTCTTGGGCGAGATCTACATGACAGGGGTTTTTGCGCAGAAGATATGCAAACGACATGCTCATTAGCATACCTTGCAATCTCATTTGCATATCCTCTTCCGATCTTTTTTGCCGAAGAGGTTTTGCTGTTAAGAAGCTCCATGTAGACAGGGCCATTTGTCGGAAAAAATACCTTTTGCACAAGATCCCTTATTCCTCAAAAAACTAAGTTTACTTTTCCTACTTCATTTTCTTTTTTACCTTCCTTGTCCTATCAAGACTTCGACTGATAAAAATAAATAAATATAATAAAAAAGGAGACATAAAAGGAAATTTAAAGATCAGATTAACTTCTGCACATACTCTGTCTTCTGTCTCTAAATAGTGCAGCCTATAAGAAGAATCTAAATATTAAAATTCTAAAGGCGTAAATTAATCTTGTGTGAATAACACAGGCAAAACATCCTGCTTGTTTACAGTGATGACAGAATGCTGACAGGTTTGTTTTAATACTTAATAACAATTACTACAATCAAGGAGAAATCTAGGGTGGGGTTGGGTATTACAAAAACATGGCCAGCATAAACTACCACTTTAGTATTCCTTAATTTTTTCTGTAGGGATAGTTGTTAGCCTGAAATTATTTTAGCAGGGTGGGAGAGAGGAAGAGCTAAATTTCCTTAAGGTTCTGTTGCAGGAAACATTAACATTCATTGACCTTGCAGTGGTAATTTGTACTGATGAGTGGCATTATATGAATAGTGTATTAAAGAAGCTTATTAGAGATAGGAAGCATCCTGTGCTATTCAGAGATACTATTACCATTTGAGATGTGCCTGTCATGGAGTGTTCACTTATAAGGGACATTGGAATAGTGGAAAAATACCAGGATAGCTTCTCTAAGCCAGTCTGGTTTAATGTAGCTCATTGCTTAGTTTTAATCTGAAAATTGTTGATAAAAATTAACAAGCAGCATCTTATTAATAAATACATATTTGACTTTTCCTGTTTTAACTGCATCACTTTATTATACTCTTTTGTTTTTACCAAACAGCTAAATGTGCTGGGAAATATGCAGTTACTTTTGTGATTACAGAGCCACTATCAGTTCATACTGTGGAGATCTGGGCCAAAAATAGATATGCAAACTGCAGCAATCTAAATAGAGAGTCACCCTGCAAGTTCTTCCTAGGAGGTGTAACACATCTCATTACCACATTTTGGAAGAAATATGCTGTTAACAGAGTATTTTCTTCTTGCTTTGAGGGCATGAATATAATTATCACTTGATAATTTATAGGGTGCCAACTGTTTTACTGAATCTAGTAAGCAATAAAGAGCTATAGGGAACATGAAGTTTGTGGCACCTGCAGCTCATTAAAAGAGCACTATCAAAAATGAAATGTTTAGGCATCCTGTAGTGCTTGCATGTGTCACATACAGAGTGCCCATATTTAGGCTCAATCCAGTAATGCTCACTTATAGGGCCAACAGAGGTAAAACACATTACAAGGGGAAATATATGGCCTGTTTATTATATAGGGAAAGGATGGCCCTCAACTCACAAATGGATTGATATCCTAGACAGGGCTACAAATCTTTCCTTAGTAATCACAGAAAACTTTTCCTACTGCATTTTCTTCTTTGCCTTCCTTGTCCTATCAAGACCTCAATTAATAAAAATAAATACATATAATCAAAAGGGAGACATAACAGGGAATTTAAAGATAAGATTTCACTAGCTCAACCAGAGAGATTGATATTATGCAAAAAAAGGAAATCTCAGGATGTATACTTAAAATGAAAACAAAAATGTGAATAACTTACATTTTTGTTGTAAAAATAAAAATGACATGTTGGAAGAATATTTCAGGAGCACTGCCAAAGGCAATATGCATATAAATTACAGGTAGGGATAATAGCTCTGCCTGTTAAAGTTGCACAATACTTCCTATTATAAGTCCCTGTTTTCAGTTGCTAATAACTTTGTGAAACTTTAACCGTTTGGGTTAAAATTTTCCATGCAAGATGTTGCCTCAATCTGATATTTAAGAATAAAAAAACAAAACAAAAAAATCCAACCAAAACAGTTCAGCTGCTACTGAGAACAAGAATAGTGAAAAATATCCCTTTTTAAAACTTTTTTGAGATTTTTTTTCTTTGAAGAGTTCTACAACTCCCCATGCTTTGTAGCAGGGACTTGAAATTTGTCTGTGAAGTGGCCTTTGTGTCAGTAATATACCAGCACCACAACAATCTGCTCACAATTGTCCAAGCCTATGGGAAAAAAAATCACAGATTAGACATGCTCAGTAGAAGCTTCTTTGATAGAGATGTGAAAAGGTAACCAGTTAACGAGTACGTGAGAGCAGGACCATGCTACAGGGGAGCTACTCTTCCCTCCCCTATATGCGAAGAGGCAGGGAGCAGGAGCTCGACGATCCATGCTACAGCAATCCGTGCCGAACGGTAACTACAAGCACCCGTACCTGTGGAGGTGCAGATAAATACAGCAGCAATGGTGGCCTGCCAGGGGCTAACCCTGGAAAGCCACCTGTTTTATTGCTGACCCCTGATCTATAGGTTCAAACCCTGCTGATGAACCACATAATGGAATTTCTGTTTCTTCAGTTTGATTTTGTTAATTATATTTTTATAATATTTATATATATTATAAAAAACTGTTAAGAGAACATTATTAAGATTGCTGAGTCAAGCCTTCAAAAGTCAGGAATTGCCAGAATAAAGTTTGCCTCAGGAACCTTAAGTTTCCCCCCCCTTGAGCACACATATTGATACAGTCTTAATTACTTGATCACATGCTATATTTATTTCTTTATTCTTAAAAGCCCATCCCCAGGACATTGAACAACATGGGAATATCAGATTTAATTTAAAAAAAATCCAAAGTAAGTTTCTAGCTCTTACAGCTGTGGAGAAAAACTTAAAAATGTGAACTCTCTAGATTCAGAAACTAGAGTGTGATTAAGAGAACCCGAGTCTAGATTTTTGAATGCCCAGAATTGGCAGAACTTTATAACTGCTGGAATTAAATATGAGATGGAGGTGCTGATAAAGTTGATGATGAATGTGAAGGAGTGAGAAAAAACAAAGATTCTTAAGAACTTAATCAAAATACAGGACTATGTAGCACTTTAAAGACTAACAAGATGGTTTATTAGATGATGAACTTTCGTGGGCCAGACCCACTTCCTTAGATCAAATAGTGGAAGAAAATAGGAACTTTAGGAACTTAATGTTACAGCTGTCAGTGTCTCAAAATGTTTCTGTATATTTATGGAAGAAGCATACAATGCATTTCCTAGTAACTCTCCATGCACTTTGCTCTGCAGGAGTACTGGAGCCAGTACTTGACTCAGCACAAATGTACAAAAACAACAACAAAAGGCAGCAAGCCTACCATAATTGCTCATAAATAGGGTAAGTCTTAATTAAGTTTAAATGAATGTCAGGACTTCCCTGCAGAAAGAAACTTATTCCCATGTCTCACTAGGGGGCACGGAGGGAAGGACAAAGGCCTTTTTAATTAGAGGGTACTGGAGTATACAGCTCTATAAGAGGAGGTTCAGCTCTTCACATGCTAATTACTAAGAATAGGAAGGAGTCTTGTTATTGTTTTTCCATGTGACACATCTACCCATCTTAGCAGATGAAAGGCCTGAGTCTTTATACATTCTACGGACAGGAAAATTGTTTGAAATAAAATGAGGGCAGCCCAGATTTTTTCCATGATCATCTACATTTCCAGGTTTAGCCTAGGACCTTACGTGCAAGTGATAAAATGCTATTCAGTTCATTTTTGCAGACCTAAGACTATAAATCTGACTATAAATTGCCTCTGAAACCTTGGCAATTTGCCAACCATTATGAATCTCCTCATTCACCCTGCCTTTATGTTTTATGGCATTCTGCCCATAGTTGATGAAAATTTGGATGAAACATACTCGGTGTCTGCACACACACAGATACCTGGCAATCTCGTATTATTATCAGGATCCCTTTGTAAAGAGCAAAAAACAATACTAACCAAAACAGTTTACGTGTAGAGAAATGCCAAGTCAGAAAGACAATAATTGACTTACTTGCATCTGTTTAAACTAATGCCGAGTTGGGCCCATAATATCTATATGAACAACCGCTTTAGGAATGTTTTATCCATGTAGGCGCCAATTCAGTAAAGCATTATAGTACATGTTTACCTTCAATCACATACTTCCATGCTCTGCTGAAGAGGGATGGCCATATGTTGTTCCTTCAGGCCTAAAAATGTCAAATGAGACATAGGGTTTTGTTGAGGGGTGACAAGCACTTGGGGGCCCCCCTCACACTTAGTCTCTTTTGATGAAGTGGCCTAACAGCCACCGAGTCTATTTTCAGGCTTGCCCATTAGCCTCAGTCAATACACAAGTCCCTCTGTTCAGGTTATTAGAGTCCAGTGGCCTTGGTCCCTACACATGTCCCTCTATTCAGGGTATTCTAGCCCAGCAGCCTAAGTCCATATACAGTGAGAAAACTCCCCCACACAGGGGTATGTCAGAAAAGGGAAGGGGAGTCCTAGCCCAGAGCCCTGTTGGCAGTAGCACAGTTCACTGCTCCGTCAATGGAGAAACCTGCCCAACACGCTGAGTGCTCTGGAAGTGCAATTCCCCATCCTGGGCTACTTCCTACCAGATCCTGGCAGATGTCCTCTCTGTACTCTCATGCAAATCCTGCGGCTTCTCTTGCAGCAGCTCTCGGCCCAACTGCCGCTGTTTGGTCCGGCTGCGCTTTCTCCCCGGAGCTCCCTCAGCACCTCCTTCCCCTTCAGCAGTCAGCCCTGACTGAGCTTCTCTAGAGGCCTTTATAACCAGCCTCCAGTTGTAGCATGCCCAGCAGGACTGGGCGGGGGCAGGGCTCTCAGCCAGCTGGGCCAGGATGACTCCGTCAGCTTCAGTGTGGGGTCACTACACCCCGTCACAGATTTATAAATTCACATGTTATACTGGAGCTTAATAGAATGGAAAAGTGTCCAGAAGTGAAATGACACAACTAATTATGAATCACGCAGTGAGATTATACAGAACAACTGTCTAAGCCTTATTTTAGAAAGGTAATTCTGTGACATACTATCACAAGTCCTCCCCTTCTTCTCTCTCTGGATGCAGGCAACACTAGAGCAACCTAAAGGAAGTCTATAGCAACATAAAAGACCATAAATAACCTAATCATATTGCCTTGACAAATCTTGATTGCTTGTGTGGAGAGAGTCATCCGAACTCAGTAATCGAACTATCTGCCAGTTATAGCTTTCATATTTTTTCAGGAACCTTGGATCAAGAAGGTAAAGCACTTGAGAAACAGAAGAGACTTTCCTCTTAAAATAATAGCTGTAACTAATTTATCTCTTGGTAACAGTTACTCACTATGTGTATGTCTACACTACAATGTTAATTCGAACTAACAGCTGTTAGTTCTAATTACTTTAATAGCAGCTATACATACAAACGCTTAATTCGAACTAGGTAAACCTCATTCTACGAGGACTAACGCCTTGTTCGAATTAAGTAGTTCAAATTAAGGGCTGTGTAGTCACTTAATTCAAACTAGTTGGAGGCTTGCCCTTCCCAGGTTGCCCTGGTGGCCACTCTGGGCCAAACCAGGGAAGCTTTTCTGCCCTCCTCCCGGCCCCAGAGCCCTTAAAGGGGCAAGGTCTGGCTACAGTGCTCGTGCCAGTTACAAGCCTGCCAGCACCCAGCCAGCAGATCCTGCACCTGGCACAGCATGAGCCAGCAACCCGCTGCCACCCAACCCTCCGCCTCTTCCCAGGACTAGGCTGGCGGCTCCCAGGAGCCTGCCCGGGGCCATAAGAGGCGGATGCCCGCCTGGTCTCGTGCGGAGATCGTGGACCTCATCGAGGTTTGAGGAGAAGCCTCCAACGTCCACGGCCTCCGCACTAGGCACAGGAATGTGGCAGTCTAGGGCAGGATAGCTGCCAGCCTGGCCACCAAAGGCCACATGTGAACCCAGGAGCAGGTTTGCATGAAAATCAAGTTGGTCCAGTGAGAAACCCGACCCTGAGCCCTGAGCTTAGAACATAAGAATGGCCGTACTGGGTCAGACCAAAGGTCCATCTAGCCCAGTAGCCTGTCTGCCGACAGCAGCCAGCTCCAGGTACCCCGGAGGAGATGGACCAAAGACAATGACCAAGAGATTTGTCTCATGCCATCCATCTCCAGCCTTCCACAAACAGAGGCCAGGGACACTGTTCCTACCCCCTGGCTAATAGCACTCCATGGACCCAACCTCCATGAATTTATCTAACTTCTCTTTAAACTCTGTAATAGTTCTAGCCTTCACAGCCTCCTGTGGCAAGGAGTTCCACAGGTTGACTATGTGCTGTGTGAAGAAGAACTTTCGCTTATTAGTTTTAAACCTGCTGTCCATTAATTTCATTTGGTGTCCTCTAGTCCTTCTATTATGGGAACTAATGAAAAACTTTTCTTTATTTACCCTCTCCACACCACTCATGCTTTTATAGACCTCTATCATATCCCCCCTCGGTCTCCTCTTTTCTAAGCTGAAAAGTCCCAGTCTCTTTAGCCTCTCTTCATATGGGACCTGTTCCAACCCCCTAAATCATTGTAGTTGCCCTTTCCAAGGCCAAAATATCTTTTTTGAGATGAGGAGACCACATCTGTACACAGTACTGAAGATATGGCGTATCATAATTTTATACTTCCCCTCCTCCTTCTTCTCCTGGCTTTCACCTTCCAGCTTCCTCCTCCCAGGTTTCCCCCTTCCCTCTTCCACCCTCTCTCTTTCCCTCTCCCACCTCCTTTTCCCAGTCTCCCCAGAGGTTAATCCTCCTCTCCCCAGATTTGTTAAATAATGAGAGTTTCTATTTTTGAACACACGTGTCCTTTATTTTTTACATCAGGAAGAGGGGCTAGGGAGGGGTAAGTGGAAGGAGGTGAGGGAGGAATGGGGCACGAGCCCCCGATGGGGAGGACTGGGGTGGCTCTGTGGGCTTCTGGGGGTGGAAGCTCTCCTGCAGGGCCTCCTGGATCCTGACAGCCCTCTGATTGACCCCCCCCCCCCCAGATGGCAGCCTGCGGCAAGTGTAGCTGGGCCGATGGCTGAGTGCTGTGATGTGCCGAGTGAGGGCACTCAGGGCACTCCAAGTCAGGACTGCTTTTCTGTCCCTCATCGAGTTAGACAAGTAAGCGGGGAACCCTGAGAACTGTCTGTCCAGGGTGGGGGTGGGTTCCCTTAAAGCACAGCCCTCGGCTAGCCTGAGGCAGCAGCTCCACACTCTAAGTCCTAACCTGATGCCCTGCCGGCACTGGTTCCGGCCAGCCTTAACTTCGGTTCAGGGTCCACTCAGTGTGGACATGCTATTTTGAATTAGCAAAATGCTAATTCAAATTAGTTTTTAGGTCTAGATGCACTAATTTGAATTAGCTTAGTTCGAATTAACTAATTCGAATCAAGTTAGTTCAAATTAGTGCTGTAGTGGAGACAAACCCTATGAAATACTTTTATATATGTTTGCTTCAGAGTTGACAGTGTAGGTGCCCAGATCTTTATCACACCTTCTATACAATATGTAGTGAGGTAAGGGAAACACAACATTTGGATCCTGAAATGAACTGTCCAGGTTTGAAAATTGGTCTGAATGAAGTCTATGAAATTGACCAATTGTACATTATACTACCCTTGAACAGTGTGTTTGGGAGTGTGCCACTGAATACACACTTTCACACAGCAAGTGACCATAAATCCCTGAATGGGTGTTGAAGTGAGGTTGACAGTATTCTAGTCCATAGATTGCAACTTTGCTCCCTGCCTGTAAGTTGGTTAGAGGATGGATCTTCTTCCTTCATTCATATGGAGTTCCCTTCACATAGCCCAATTACTCTTTGTGCAAGGGCAGGTGAACTTCACCCAGAGATTATTTTCTACCAATAATTATTCTAGTTATGCCCCATTCCACACTACTATGTTTAGTTTATGGAGCCTTAAAATGAACTAACAAATCAAAATAATAAAAGTATATTCAATTATTTTAGAAATTATCCTCAATATGCAAGAATATGAAAAACAGACATCTCTTGCCTAATATCTTACAGTTCTTCCCTCAGAAATGAAGATCAGTTTTCACCTCCAGCGACGAAATGTGAATCACAGAGATGATAAAATCATCATTTCTAAAAGAGGAAACGTGGCCTTTTGAGACCCTGTAGGACCAGGTTAAGCATTGGAAGTCCTTTCACGATGCATGTGGATTTCCATTGTATGTCCCAAGTTTGTTTCAGCTAATTTTTAGGTACAGAGAACCAAGGCAAAAGCACAGGAAGAGTAGGCTGGCACAGGCTAATGGTCAGGGGTCAAAACAAAGTCCACCGATCAAAGACAGTGTCTATACAAGTACTTACATGGCCCTCTATCACTGAGCATTTCAGCTCCTCTCAGTTATTTACCACAACAACTTCTCTCTTCTTTCCTTCCTAGCTTGTAGGTGAAATAGTCCATTATGCTTGCTTATATGTGCATGAATGAGGGATTGAGTATATGTAGAGACAGGTTAGCTAAAATCCTTTTTCCAAACAGTGATCCAGAAGAGTAGTTAAAAGGTAACTTCATGAGCTGCAAGAAACCTTGTAGTAGGCTGAATTAAAGCCTCACTGAGGTTTTGTGTGAATTCACTCTTCTATTAACAGTTATCATGATAAGTTAATCATGAGCCCCCTCCCACCTACAACAAAACACCCACTCAAGCCTTTTAGAATGAGTTCGCTATGGTGTGTCCAAGGAACACCTCCGCTTTTTCGGAATAGTTTCCAAAAAAGCAGACATATTCTTTTGGCATCCCTGTATTTCTCATTGTAAGAGAAACAAGAGATGTTCCAAAAAGAGGAGGTTTTTCCAAAATTTGGCCCCGGGTAGACTGGCCAAATTTCAGAAAAGCCTCTTCCGAAAAAAAAAGTGGGGAAAAAATGCTCAAATAGCTGTTTGCAATTTGTGTATCTTTTTCTAACTTTTCTTTGCAGTCTAAAAGCTGCTTATCCTCCCCAGCCCAAGAAACACTGCCAATTTCCTAAATACCGTTACACTATGCTCTGGATTGCCTTCCATTCACTCAGAAGAGCACAGATTGATGAATTGTGCAAAGGCTGTCTACATTGCTGTTGTCATTGTTTTAGACACAAATTCAAACGTTCAAAACAATGTATCTGAGCTTTGTGTGTCAAAGATGCAGTTACACATGCAAAGACTTGGAATTATTTTCTGTTGCACAAGCCATTTCAATTATTTGCGAAAACCTGTTTTTTGCAAACAGCAAACTGCAACCAATGGGAGCAGCCAATGAGAGTGGCAAGGCTCCGTAACTGTGGAGGTGGTAAGGAAACAAACTGGAGTGGCCCATTTGCGGCTTTCTCAGAGTGGATCTACTGACCATTTTGAGAAACACTGGCATAGACAGATCAAAATTGCATGTCTATCATTGCAGCACTGAAAAAAACTAGCCCCAAACTCTTTCACGAGACAGAATAATATATACAGTACTGTTTAATTACAGAGTAATAAAACCAATGGTATAAATGTAAATCAATGAGAATGACCCTGTGTGTTTTCCTAGGAAATAAGATCCAGGCAAACATTACTTCATAATCTCGGAATTTAGTTATATATCCCATCAGAGTATCTGATAATAACATTAGGATGGAGTATTGTTACAGATGCTAATTGGCAGATATACTTCTGAATGCTTGGCTAGTTTTTTGATTGATTTCCATGTTGTTTTTATTAAACAAAATCAATAAAGTATACTCATGCAGTGTGAACTGGGCTTTCAAAGGTCCTGCAAGCTCTATCTTACTGCTTGGCAGCTTTGAAGGAGTATTTTTCAGGGTTTTTTTAAAGCGGACAGGAAACAGGAGTGTTTCAAAATTCTCTTATTTCTCCTTTTGGGGGAACCTAAGAGGTGGACATTAATAAGGATGAGGGAATTTATTCTCTTTAGACTGGATGCTAATTCAAACATTTGTTGTGATCCTGATATGTGTCTAAATGTAGTTAATCCCCTATGGCTATGTCTAGACTGCAAGCCTCTTTCGAAAGAGGCATTTTCAAAAGATACTTTCAAAAAAGCCTCTTTCGAAAAAGAGCGTCTAGACTGCAAGCAGTACTTTCGAAAAAGCAAGCCGCTTTTTCGAAAGAGAGCACCCAGGCAGTCTGGATGCTCTCTTTCGAAGAAACCCTGTTTGCATTCAAGAACGCCTTTTTTCGAAAGAACACTTTCGAAAAAAGGCGTTCTTTCTCGTGAAATAAGGTTTTCCGCCGTCGAAAGAAAAGCCGCGTTCTTTCGATTTAATTTTGAAAGAACGCGGCTGTAGTCTAGACGCAGGGGAAGTTTTTTCAAAAAAACCCTCGAGTCTGGACACAGCCTATCTGAGGCCATGAAAGGGCTTTAAAATACAGCCTGAGGGGTGCTCTTGAAGTGCATGAACTTGACAATATTTAATATCTACATTTATTCTTGCAACCTGCTTCGAAAGGAAGAAATAATTATTGGAAGCTGCTTTCATTTCTCAGTAGTTGAGGAAAGCTTCTTGTATGAACTGGACAAAACATTCTCTGTTTCGTAGATGTTTTGCTGCACTCTGTACTCTGTTCTCCACTACTGAGGATTCACATTTCTAGAACAGGGCTGTTGCTATAGCCTGAAATAAGCACATACATTTTTTATGACATAATCTCTTGTATAAATGCAGCTTTTGGAGCACTGACAGCCCAATAAAGAAATCTGGCTCATTTGGGGAACAAATAACTCTTCTGGTATCTGAGAGCTGATGAGAAATGTTATTAAATGGCTCCTCAGGTTTTTGTGATTTGATTTTTCAAGGAGAGTTCTTAATGCCATCAGTCAGATGTTATATTACAGGAGGAAGAAGGGCAGAGTACTTTGAAAGCTAAAAGCCATTAAAAGCCAGCATACTCTACAAATAAGAACGGAAATATGTTTTCTGAAGAACAAGCATAATATCCCCTGTTCTCTCTCATATTGAGGTTGATCCAGATTAGCACCATCAAAGACAATGGAATTATGTTGTGGTAAATCAAGATTAGAATTTGGTCCACTGAGTTTTCTTCACTACAAGGATGTGGATGTAGATAGAACTGCAATGAAGCAACTCATGGTCTGTAACAGCCTTGATACTACACATTGTTATTTTAAAATGCGATAGTGGACAGGGTTTCTCCTCCATTTGAAGAATTCATCAAGAATGTAGGTAATTGTCATAGTTTTTTCATCATCATTAAGACTTCCCCCTTACATAATAAAATGAAGTATTCAGATAAAACACTCTTATCACTTTTAAGTTACCTATTGGACTAGAAGCTAAATTATGTACTTTTGGCATCTCTGAAACATACAAGATTAAGAAATAACTTGCTTAGACATAAGACCAAAACAAATGTCCTAGTTAATGAAGTTCTCAGACTATTGTTTGAAATATTGGAGCAACTAGTCACTAGATGGTGGCAGTTCAGTTGCTTCATTGCCATCAGCAGAATTGTTTCTGTGATTCTCTGAAACTTGTGGTGGAGTAAGGAAAGTGTGTAAACATCAGAAAGAAAAATAATCATAAGGGACATCCAAGGAATATCAGTTGATATTAAAAAGTGACAGCCAGTGAGAAATGAATGAGAAGCAGAACATAGAGGAGAAAAAAGATAAGTTATCAGAGTGATGATGATTCCACAGCACAAGGGCCCAGTGAAAGACACTAATGTGGCTTGTAATACAGGTGCTGGTCTCTCCCTTGCCCCAGAGGTGCTCACCCCCTCTGCTCCATTCCCGACCCCATGTCCATACTACCCCTTCTCTCAAGCTCCCACTCCAGGCTCTGCATCTACTGCGCCTCTTCTCCCCACACCTCCACCTCTGCTCTGTCTCGTCCCACTCCCTCTTCACCCAAGGTCCTGCCAATTTTCCAACCCTTCCCCCAAGTCCCCACCCCCACCACACCTCTTCCTGCCCAGTTGCTGCCTCATCCCTGCTCCTCTCCCTCCTCGCATCTCATGCACTCAGAGGAAGAACTGGCAGGGAGGGGGAGATGGGTATCAGCAGGGCCACTGGTGGGTGGGATATATCTCAGAAGTGCCCTTCTACCATGTACATTGGACAAACCAGACTTTATGCAAAAGAATAAATGGACACAAATCAGACATCAAGAATGGTAACATACATAAACCTGAGGGGGAACACTTTAGCCATCCTGAACACACTGTTACTGGCTTGAAAGTTGCCATTCTTAGGTTAAAAAACCTTTCAAAACAGAGTGCAACTAGAAACAGCTGAGCTGGAATTCATATGCACTGACACTGTCAGAATGGGTCAGAATAGAGACGTGGAATGGCTATATCATTACAGTAAGTAATTTCCCCTTCAGGTACTTTTACCTTCTAATCACTGTTGGAGGAGAGCCACATTCACCCTGATTTAATTAGCACGGATGTTACACTCCCATCTCTGTATCCCTGCCTTTCTTTCAGTTCAAGCATCTCAGGAAGTGAGTTGTATCACATGAAAGCTTATGCCCTAATAAATTTGTTCATCTTTAAGGTGCCATTGGGCTCCTTGTTGCTTTTGATGAAACAGACTAACACAGCTACTTCTCTTTATCCTGAAAGGTACCATGAAATGTGTGTTAACTATTTATGCAAAACAATTGGTTCCACCTTCTGTTTAACTGTGACACTGAGTACATTTCTCAGACTTGGAAAAAGAGCTCTGTGTAAACTCAGAAGTGTGTATTTCTCACTATAGAAGTTGGTTCAATAAAAGATATTATCTTGCCCACCTGTCTCTCTAGGATGCAGCAAGAATAGATGGTGAGTTATATGGGCCTATCGTGCCTGGGCTCCACCAATATTCAGGAGTGTGAGCCCAGCTCCAGCAATGTTCGGGCTTATATTTTCACAGCCCTCCCATTCATAGGACTTCCCGGGGTAACCTCACTGGGCCCTGCAGCTATGTTCAAATTAAAGGAGGGCATATTTGCCCTCAAGCCCATGATGGATATTAATCGGGTGAAGGTTGGTCTAGTTATTCTCGGATATCTGGCTTATCTTCTGATGCCTTAGCAAATTAAGCTATTCACAGATGGCTCGGACAAAAGGAAGGAACGTTTTAATTATTGTCTGAGAAGTTGCAGATTGGTGGGCAAGTGTGCATTTGGCCATTTGAAATGCAGATTGAGCTGCTCATTTGGCAGCAGCAGAAATAGCTTTGTGCTGTGTTCTGCATAATAGCTGTGAGACCAAGGGGGAAAATCCCTAACGATGGATGGGAGGCTGGGATGCAGAGACTTTGGTGGCAGTTGAAGCAGCCAACAGACCATCCCAAAGATAATGCTAACATCAAGGGTAACATCAGAGGTGTCTATTGTTCATATTTTGAGTTTCAAGCTTGCACATGTGTAGTCATACAGCCAGCTGCTAATCTGTGGGAAGAGAAAGGATTGAGGTAGAGGTAGATTATGAGAAACTCAATATTGTTTATGGGTGGTGGAAATAGGACATTGATTTGTTTTAGCTTTATGTGAAAGATTTGTATGTTACATGAAATGATGCAGGAGTCAGCAACCTCTGGCTCGCAAGCCAAATATGACTCATGAGGGAACCAAATGTG
This sequence comes from Pelodiscus sinensis, assembly GCF_052426305.1. Taxonomy (NCBI): domain Eukaryota; kingdom Metazoa; phylum Chordata; order Testudines; family Trionychidae; genus Pelodiscus; species Pelodiscus sinensis. Next base: position 35,630,031 of record NC_143058.1, read on the forward strand.
GTTCTTTTGGGAGCTGCTGGGAGTTCCCTCAGGTGCGTGCCTAATCCTGCCCACCTCCTTGCACAGCAGTATTCACCTTCCCAGGTGCTGCTGGAGCTGGCCTCAGGGTGGGTGACTCCTCAGGCTCCAGCTCCAGCACACAGGGCAGCCATCAGCCACATGTCCCTTCCCTGGGAGCAGCCAGGCAGACAACTGGAGATGAGATGCTGGGTGGAGAAAAAGGTGGAAACCGCCATTTGCTCCCTTTCCTCAGAGAAGATGCCGGGGGTGGGGTGGAGGGGGTGTCCAGAAATTGCACCTCCCCAAGAGCAACACTATTTTTGCTGCTGCAGGCAGCCCTGGTAAGCCTCCCCCGCCCCCAACCTTCCAGTCCCCTGCCCTGAGCCTCTTGTCCTTAACTCTCCATCCCCTGCCCTGATTCCCACAACACCTCTGGACTAAGCCTCACCACATACCCAACCCCTTACCCTGCATCTTCCCACCTCCTGCCCAGAGCCCCTCCCCTCCCCCACACACTTCCCAGCTCCCAAACCCCTGCCTGACTCCTGCATTCTTATATGGCTCTTCGTTGACCACCTGTTCTGAATGTTGATGTAGTTTGACCCTTTGGTTTGAAAAGGTTGCTGACCCCTGCAGTGATGAATAATAATAAAAACCATTAAAAATCAATTTTGGTCTTTTATGAAACAACAGTAACAAAATCAAAGTTCATTGAACTGATATATAAATAACAATATTTTTATTTATTTTTATTTGAAAATACATTTACCAAAAGTCTCCACTCTAACCAACAAAAGACAAATCTCTAAATAAAACAACAATGTAAATGAAACTGAAAGTACAACAGTCCAAACAGTGCAATAAATATTATATTTGAATGACCCTTCATCTGTTTTAGAAGGCTACTTAGTGTTAAAATAAAAGCGTAGAAATCCTGCATAATATAAAAATAAACATTGCTGAAGAAATTCCTTAGATCTGGATCTCTTTCCTCCTCACAGATTAGCACACACTGGAAGGAAAAGCCTGCACAGGTACAGCCAAACCTGCAGATATCTCTTGTCATGAGTCATCACTTACAGAAATATATATTTAGCATGGCAGATAGTGGGTGGGACAATAGCAAACTGAAGCCAGAAAGCGAGACTTTGTAGCAGGAGCGATGTAATATCTCTTTGGATTTAGCAGTGAAACATCAAATTTCACCATTTGATACCAACTACAAATATGGATAATGTGGCCTGATATGGTTAGTGTTTGCGGATATATCTATATTGAACTGCACCGGTTCTCTATTGAATCCAAGATTCTAGGTCTGATCTCCAAAGCCCACAGGCTCTGACTCTAAGATTGGCATGCTCAGCATCTTCAGGAATGGACCCATAATGGCCTGGGCCCTGGCTATCTCAGACACCTTCTCTCTGTAAGACCGTCATATTCTCGAAACAGCCATGCTCCTCAGAAAGAATGATTTGACATGCATGATTTGACATACCAAGCTGACATGCATAAGATTAGGAGACATGGTATTCACCTTCATGACATGCAAGCCTCATCTCACTGACAAAGCGCTCTCACAATAACAACCTTGATAAGAACTCACAAACAAGCAATAACATTTACTGTACACCCTTCACTACAGTCTGGGGTAGAGGAGAACCAAAGGATCAAGTCCTTTAAGACTTCATCATGCATCCATATGATTTTATAAGGCATTAAGGTACTATGGTGTATAATGGAGATAAATACCTAGCTAAACAGATCAGAAATATACTGTAGATTAGAATAGGGAAGTTATAATGAAATGAACACTCACGCAAAAATCACCTGACTTGTTTACTAATGTTACTCTTGAGTAGCCTTGTTCATCTGTGAATACCATTTCATTAGTAACTTCCAAGTTACAATGCTTATGAGCAATGAGTGTTTCTTTGATTTCCAGTCTGACTTTGCCCCTATTGATAAATCACTTACTGAGGATGTGAACAAGAATGAGAGGTGTTTAATGTACTCCAAAGAGTAAGTGTTTTTCAAGGTGGTATTTTTCCTGCACATTCTCTCTTACACCAAATCCCTAATAACTCTTGTACAGTACACGTAAAAATGAATTACAGACTCATTGCTGAAGTTTTTAAAATCATGCTTGCATACAAATATGAATATCAGATTTGTATGTTCAGAAAATGAAGTTTGATCATATTAAAAAAGCATTAACATGGTTAATTAACCATTAACCATGGTCTAAAGATTTGTGCAAGGTACCTTGTGGAGTCTGAACTCCTGAATTATCTTCTTGCACCCCACAAGGGCATGGCAAGCTTTAATTAATGTAAAACATTTTTAGCGTCTTAGATTAGAGGTAAAGTTTTGTTATTGTTAAGTAATATATAAACACCTGTATAATGTTTTACACTACTGAAGGCCAATCACAAAAGCTTTGCTCTCATTAAGGATACTCTACTCAAGGGAACAAGACTTTGTAAGGACTTGACTTTCATACTGTTCCAAATAGGTATATGTGTAGCTTAGTCCCCAGTTAGGTATGTCTAAACTACATTCCTTTTTCGATAAAGGGATGTAAATTAGAAATATTGAAATTGTAAATGAAGCCAGGATTTCAATTTCCTGCACTTCATTTGCATAATGGCCGCTACGGATTTTTTCCCCGAAAAGCCGGTTTTTGAAAAAAACCCGTGGTCAGGATGGGGATCTTTTGACAGAAATGCCCCATTTCAAAAGATCCTGTAACCTTCAAAAAATGAGGCTTACAGGATCTTTTGAAATGGGGCGTTTCTGTCAAAAGATCCCCGTCTTGACCACAGGTTTTTTTTCTGAAAAGCGGCTTTTCAGAAAAAAGCCGCAGCTGCCATTATGGAAATCAAGCGCGGGAAATTCAAATCCCAGCTTCATTTACAATTACGATATGTCTAATTTATATCCCTTTATCGAAAAAGGGATGTAGTTTAGACATACCCTTAAATACAACAGGCCAAATTCTCTGCTGCAATCTGTGATGTTCTAGGGTTCAGTTCAGACCAATGTGGGATTGTGATACCATGTGCCCTGCAATCTTGGGTCCCTTACAATGCTTTGCTATGAAACTCCTCACGATATGCTCACAACCCCCCTACAAGCATGCATGTCGCACTCCGAACTGTCTGTGTGCTAGACAGCCCTGGTTCAGCTGTTCTGACTCTAGCAGCATGATACAGCCACCATAAACCCACTCTGGCTTTCACCAGCCATGGTTACAACCAGTAAGGTGATGCAAACACTCCCAGCCCTAAATTTTTCCAAAACAGTGTGTTCTGTAACATCCAGTCCTCTCCTGGGCAGTTCAGAGAAATTATAAAACTCATTAGTTCCTCTGAAGGCACAAAAAGCACATTACAATTTATTTACTTAACTGAGGTAAATACATCCTTTCATTAAAAAATATTGAGTTGGTTTATAAGTAAAAATAAAACAAATGTATTAACAATAGGACATAGGTTAAGTGATTCAAAGTAAAAGGAATACAGTAAGAAAGGGTTACAAGCATCTAAAAATGATACCATATCTAAAAGTCTAAAATTTAAGCAACGATCAAGCTTTGTGCAGGATGCATATCCCACCTATACTGAGTTCTCAGAGACTTCAACTCCCCCTCCCCCCCCCCCCGTTAGCTGAAGGACCCATCATTCATAGCTTGCAAGAGCTCTGTTCCCTCATGTCTGCCTATTAATGGATGCCAAAGATGGCTCCCATCCTTGTTGACATCTTCCAAAATTCTATCTAAGGGTGCATCTACACTGCACCCTTGGCTTGAAATAAGCTACACAATTTGAGCTATGCAAATTGCGTACTTTATTTTGAGTTAATTTTGAAATAGCTTATCTCAAAATTTGGTGCTGCCTATGCCTCGTGGAACAAGGTTCACAGGGATGTCGGAACAGCACACCCATTATTTCAAAAGAATGGACGCGCTGTCAAGATGTGGAAAATGCTATTTCAGGATACCAGAAGTATCCCAAAATAGTGCCACTGTCTAGATGCATCCTAGCTGAGTACTATGTAAAAGGAGCTTCCATTGTTTTTGGTCACTCTGTGCTTAATTACATTGGAAATAGGTAAATCTCTGCCTTTCTTCCTGTCTGATGGAAAGCCCGTTTCTCCCTTTGGTCACGGATTGAAAGCATAACCTCATTAAGAATCCATATTTCCTCACTTAGCCCTTATTTAAAAATAACAAGTGGAGTGTCCACTCTACCAAGCTCATTATTTTGAAATAACAGTCTGGTTATAAACTATTTCGAAATAATTTCCTCGTGTAGATATGCCCTTAGTGTTAATACATACATTTCATAAGGATACTAATCACCACAGCTGTGTCTACATTGGCATCCCTTTCCGGAAAAGGGATGCTAATGAGACACATCACAATTGCAAATTCCGCAGGGGATTTAAATATCCCCCACGGCATTTGCATTTACATGGGTGCCGCTTTTTTCCGGCTTGGGGATAAGCCGGAGAAAAGTGCCAGTCTAGACGTGATTTTCCGGAAAATAAGCCCTTTTCCGGAGGATCTCTTATTCCTACTTTCAAGTAGGCAGCCATGTTAATGCAAATGCCGCGGGGGATATTTAAATCCCCCACGGATTTGCCTATTCTAAAGTGTCTAATTTGCATCCCTTAGCCTTCAGGAAAAAGACATAATTCCATACACTCTTGTAATAATGTATGCAGTCAATTCAATTGCTGGTTATGTGAGTGTCCCTCCCAGTTTTCTCAGGCCAGTAAGCCCTTGAAGTGGATTCTTCTGAGGGTAACCTCTCAAAGTAAAGTTTATTCAAGCTGTAAGAAAGGCGATGTGGAGTCTGGTGAGGATGGAAACTCCATGTTCTTTCTTCCCCACTTGTTAGCTTAATAGCTGTGCTTACTTAATATGTAAAATGAATTGTCATTGTCCTTGCCTAAAGACTGAGCTGGTCAGAGAGAATCTAATACATGTCCCCTTGTCTAAGACAGACCTGTTTACTAACTCTCAGTGCATTCCCAGTTTGAATACGTCTCATAATTTTAGCATCTCTCCACAGCTCTTAATGCCAAACATGTACTTACATCACACAAGAATATTAATGATCAGGGAGTCATTAGTTTTCACAAGGCATATTTTGTACAAAGATTTTTACAATAATGTGAAGGAGTAGATACAAAGGATTAATATCACACCCTTTTTTTTAACATAGGGTGCAACAATGAGGGATGCTGTTAGGGACTCTCTGCCCAGTCCTGGTTCAGTTTAGTGCAGTTATGTTCCTCACAAGCCCTATATCCTTAAATTCCCTCCAGGAAACACAAAAACTGAAGTCAGAGAACTTCCAAATCATTCTAAAGAAGGAGAGCACAAAACCATGATTTTTTTTTTGGCTGCAAATGAGAAATGAAAAGAAACAGACATTCTCACCAGAGTTACATTTTTTCTTTGTAACTTTATAAAAAAGCTCATAGGATTGTACTAAGCAGGGATTAGGCTTCACTGGCTCTACTTTCCCGCATGCAGTATATGATGGTGTCTTATTTACTATCAGTTTTAATTGGTACTGTGTAATTACTACACAACCCTTCAACTCAGCTTTAATTAAAATGTTATCTTAGTCCAGAGACTGGAAAATTTGGGCTCTTTCAGAATATATTAGACAACTAAAATATGAAATTAAAAGAAAACAAAGCTTTGGCCAACAGAAACAAAGTGACTCATTTCCTTGTGAAAACACACAAGGTTTATGTTACTCTGGCAGTGCTGTTCACCATTCCAGAAAAAAAGTTTCTTTGCTCCCTTCAGAGCTTTTATGTGTTCCTGTTACAGTCTGTTTCACAGTGACCTGACATTGAACCAAGTTAGTTATTCACAAGAGACTGTAAACTATGCTTTTAATTTATATAGCTCCCAAGTATGAAACTTTGACAGAATTTTTAGTTTATCATGTGGACTACACATAAGAACTGTTGTTTCTGAAGCATATTGGAAATATGAGAGACAAGGAATTTCTGATTGTGTTTTGTCACAATAAAATAAAATTGCCAATCCTGCTATTACATGCATATAGTGCTAAAAAACAACAAATATACCAGGCTTGTTTTCTTAGGGAAGTTGAATAAATCATAATGTGTAACCTAAATGCCAAAATAGGTTTTTTTTAAAAACCAAGATTTATAATCTTATTGTGAAATTAACCAGATGTTTCATGATAATATCAGCATAGTGAGGCTGTAGAAACTCTGTTCTATGCAATCTTAATCTGTGCCAAAACAAATTCTGCTCGGACAAAAGCCCTCTCAAATATTGCCTTTAAAGTAGTTAGTGTGAAAGAAATAAAAAGTTATAGCTTTAAAAACAAAGCAACCGGTTGATATTGATTATCTAGATGCTTTGCTATGTCTGCTTGACAGCCAGAGATCACAAGTTGTGTCATCCTGGAGACACCTAAATGTTCTAGTTCTTAAATTTTTAAGTTGTTGTCCATGAATGGGAAGATTTCTCCAGAGTTTAGGAATAAAGAGGATTTTGCAGCTGAATTTCTTTGCTTATTTTGACAGGGAAGTTAATTTCATTGTTATTCAAAGAAGCAGTCTCATAGGAAAGTTACAGGCATAAAAGTCCTGAAATGCTGCATAGGAAAACTACACATGTGAGCAGATATATATTACTGCAATTTTCTCTGAAGTAGCTGAATCTTATGGCCACATTTTTAAAAATGTATAGTAGTGTTTTCATATGCATAGATATGTGAGTGACTACATTTACACTTGTAAACAGTTTTCTTCATTTTGCATTCAATATTGTTTAAGAAGATATGTTTGGGTACTGGTGCTTAATTTATAGTGAAAAAGGTATCAAGACTCAAGCAATTAAGTGCTGGAGCTCAAGCAATTTTTTTACGTTCATAACTGACACAGCAAACCAAGAGGTGTGGTGGCTATGAACTGTTAAGCTTCGAGGTTCTTGGGCTAACCCCTTTGACAACCCCTGTCACAAATTAGCATGTTTGGGTACTAGATCAATCACTAACTTATATTCATATTTCTGTGTTTATTTATTATTACTTTTATATTCTGACAAATTGCCAATTCACCAACTAGGAGAGATGGGTGAAAGTATTTTGCATTTCTACTAATTTGCAATAGACAAAACATTCACATAGCTTTAAAATATAACCCTGTGATCTGGTCATTATACAGAAAATAGAATCTTAAATAAGTGATTACCATTCTATAGAACATTTTTGTATTATAATACTTTACAGCCTTATGTGCTGCCATAAGTATTCTTGGATGATATTATGGGGCACTGCAATAGCTCCAAATTCTTGTTATAAAAAATGCATGAGCCATAATTGCCTGAGAAAGCTGGATGGCAAAAGACAAAAATAATAATTGTGTTCTTGGCCTTGATCCTTAAAAAGATATGTGTCTCACACTTTAATATACAGTAGCTGACAGACCACATTACTAGTTTATGAAAAAATGAAACATTTCTGCTTACACTAAATTGACAATCTGCACCACTAAAATGTAGGTATACTAAAATCAATAAAGCAGCTCTAATTTACATAGGACTGACACACAGATGTTGCTTACAGTAAACTCATGCAACTTTAATAGCAAAAGTCTCCTCTATGGGTACATCTACTCTGAGCTGGGAGCATGTCTCCCACCTAGTTAGACAGACTTGTGGTGGCTCTTCTTCAAATAGTGTGGACACAGCAGCATTGGCTGGCCAACATTTACAGATGGAGGGCACTGGGGCTATGTCCACACAGCAGCGTTATTTCGGAATAACGGACATTATTTCGAAATAAAATAGTCCGTGTCTACACAAAAGTAGCTATTTCTACATAATGATGAAATACTGTCTTGCCGGGGGACTACTTACTCCGACTCCTGTAACCCGTGTTGTACAAGGAGTAAGGGCAGTTGGAGGAAGAGAGCTCTTCTTCAAAATAAGTGCTGTGTAGATGTTCCCAAATTCAAAATAAGCTATTTTAAATTAAGCTGCGCAATTAGCGTAGCTCAAGTTGCATAGCTTATTTAGAGTTTAGCCCTGCTGTGTAGACATACCCTGGGAGACTTTGTCCTGGTACAGTACACCCACACTGTAATCCAGTGTTTCTTAAACTGTGCTCTATGGGACACCGGTGTGCCGCAAGGCAGTCGGAGGTGTGCCGTGGAGAACAACAGAATTAAAAAAAGAAAAAAAAAACAACCTTTTTTTTCTTCCTCAACCAAAAATCCTTGGTGTTCCTCATAAAAAAAATTGTTTGGCATTCCTTGGTCTTAAAAAATTTAAGGAACACTGCTGTAATCTGTGCAACAGGTAGCATGTTTCTATTTTAGCATGCTATCTTGAGTCAGACTAGTGCATGCATGTCTAACTGTGCTCCCAACTGCAGTGTAAACATATTCTAAGAGTTACTTTGTGCATCTCAAAGCTGCTATTCAATTCTTTTGATACGTTTGGAACTCTGACTGTGAGATGTGAATTTATAGGTTCAAAACCTACTTCAACAGCAGCCAGTGGTTAAACACAACAAACGCAACCTCCTTTTGCATTGATTTCATTGGCTGCGGGATTGTGTGGATTTCTGATATACAAATAAACACCGTGGCTGTGTCTAGACTGGCAAGTTTTTCTGGAAAATCATCTGCTTTTCCGGAAAAACTTGCCAGCTGTCTACACTGGCTGCTTGAATTTCCGGAAAAGCACTGAAGATCTACTGTAAAATCATCAGTGCTTTTCCGGAAAAACTATGCTGCTCCCGTTCGGGCAAAAGTCTTTTTCTGAAAGACTTGCCCAAAAGGGCCAGTGTAGACAGCAGGGATTTGTTTTCCACAAAAAAGCCCCGATCGCGAAAATGGCGATCAGGGCTTTTTTGTGGAAAAGCGTGTCTAGATTGGCCACAGACGCTTTTCTGCAAAAAGTGCTTTTCCGGAAAAGCCTCCTTTTTCCGGAAAAGCAATCTAGACGTGCTTTTCTGAAAATGCTTTTAACGGAAAACTTTTCCGTTAAAAGCATTTTCGGAAATTCATGCCAGTGTAGACGTAACCCTCCACTTCCAGCACTTTTTCCTTTTTGCAGTCTTCTTAGCATCTGCTAATGTGCATGTAGGGAGGATAGGAAATAGAATCGAGACCTGCCAAAGCAGTTCTAAGAATTTTTTACCCTTAATACGCTGAAAAACTAAGGGCAACTGGCAGGGGTGGATTGGCAATCAAAATAGGCCCAGAAAATGGGTTGCGAACGGTCCACTTTTTCACATCAAAGAGGCCTGGGGCCCTATTAGCAACTCTTTGACCCCTATTAGCAACACCCCTTGACTCCCATTAGCCAGGCCTCTGGAGGTAATGCTCTCGGGGCAAGATGGACACATGAACAGAAGTAAAAGGTGTCATGTGACCCCTCTCTAAGAACTTTTCCCACCATCCTCCTACCAACACAGATTAGTTTGGCCCCCACCAAACCCCCCTCATGCAACTATCCTGCAATTGCATTAACCCAATGTTTGTGACATTAACTCGGGTGCGGAGAGGGCGGAGAGGCTGGGGAAAGTGTTCCCTCTAAGGCTATGTCTACACTGGCAGCTTCTTGCACAAGAATAGCCGTTCTTGTGCAAAAACTTGCCTGCTGTCTACACTTCACGAGCGTTCTTGCGCAAGTAAATTTACAGTACAGCATTGTAAAACAGGGCTTCTTCCGGAAGAGTTATTCCTCTCCCCATGAGGAATAAGCCCTTTTGCGCAAGAGCTCTTCCACAAGAGGGTAGTGTAGACAGGCAATATGAATTTCTTGCGCAAGAAGCCCCTCTAGTTAAAATGGCCATCAGAGCTTTCTTGCGCAACAGAGCGTCCACACTGCCAAGGATGCTCTTGTGCAAAAGCACATCTCTTGAACAAAAGCACATGGCAGTGTGGACGTGTTCTTCTGGAAGATTTTTTGCACAAGAACTCTTCTGCAAAAGAGTTCTTGTGCAAGAAGCCACCAGTGTAGACATAGCCTAAGAGTTTCCTCTCATGAGCAGAATGAGTTTTGTGTTGTGCACCAGTACTGAGTTCATGTGGCTTGTTTGGATGTGCCACCGTGGCACCCAAGTTATTAATAAATATCTTAAAAACCTCTATCTTTTTGCTCTTCTGCCATGTCTCCTCCCCTTGCTCCATCAGCTCCCCTGGTGAGTGCTGCCTTCCAACCCCTCACCCTCCTCTGCTGTCCTGACTCCTGCCCTTCTCATTGCCCTCAGCCTTCCTGAGATCTGCCCCCCTCCATAAGCCCTTCTCTCCCCCCTGTGCCCACTCCTCCAGGAGCCCCACTCTGATCATGTGAGCTGCCCCTCCTCATCCCCTCGCCTAACATCTTGGCCGTGCCTCTCTCCTCTGGTGCTGGTCCTTCCCCTGCAGATGTCTGCCCTTCTGCTTCACCCCCAGAATCCCCTGGCACCTGCACCTTCTCTTACCCCTGCACCCTCTTGGTGCCTCCCCCTTCCCTCACTGTCCTTGCCCCTGCCCCTTTTCCCTGATGCCCACCCCCTCACCACCCTCTGCCCCCGTTCCCCTCATGCCCCTGTGCCCTCTCACATGACTTGCTCCATCCCCGCCTTCCTCATGCCCACCCCTTCTTTCAAGGCTTCTCCCAGAACCTCCTCCTCCCTCCTAGCCCCCAATGCCCTTACCCTCTCCTCTCCCAGCATCACCCTGTCCCCCCTCCCACTGACACCTCCCCTCCTGCTCTTGTCCTCATTGTCTCCACTTGGCCCCCTGGCATTTATCTCTCCTCCACCCTGTCCCTTGGGGCCTTCCCCTTTCTTCTCCTGACCTACCCCCCTACTTCCTTCCCCTCAGCATAAGCCCCTTCCTCTCCCACCCTTTCTCTCTATTTTTCCCCTCCCCTCCCCCACCTTCCGTCTTCCAGTTTGCTGGTCTGGAGTCTGTGATCGGACCCCAGAAGTCCCACAGCTTTGGCCTCAGCTGCTTCCAGGGCTCCAGACCACGTGCCTGGAACTGGGCTGTGTGGTGCAACACTGTCACGCCACACCTGGGCGTCTTCCCTCTCAGCTGTTATGCGGCATTTGAGCACGCCATGCATGCACTCCTTTGGACCCACCATGCCCCGTATATGGCCAGGGCCGGGGAATGTAAAGTGCAGGGCTACGGCCTCCCATCACAATCCCCCTCCTCCTCCAGCAGCTGGCAGCCGGCCCTTCATAGGACGGCCCACCGGTATCCCACTGGGCCAGTCCACCCCTGGCAACTGGCTTCATTTGAATATATAAACCACTTTTTTCCCAGACACACACTCTCTCTCTCTAGCTAAGTACTTATATGGCTCTTATAGCCATAATATCTAAAGTATGGCTCTTAAGAATACCTCTTAAGTATTCAATAATAGAAATAACAATTACGTCTCTGTCTTCCTTCCCAGCCAGGAAGAGAAACCGCTTGATTACTTTGTAGCTGTGTGTTAGTGTACATTAGCCTGAATGCCATGTTTTGAGTGACGAAAATGTCCTGAGGAAAGAGCTGAAGTAAAAAAAAAAAAAAAAAAAAGTCCCCCATGGGTGAAAAATTATGTGATTCCAATGAACCTCAGTTGTGGAAAGCTGTGGTCTCTCAGGGAGAGGGAGTAGCCAAGGCTTTGACTATCGGGACAGCAACCTTCATCTGCACTCTGTAGCAAATGGGAGCCAGTACAGACAGAGGAACAGAGTTCACGGTATTGCCAGTGAGACGAGGATGTTGCATATTGTACCAGCTGGAGCTTTTTCAATGTACTTCTAGGGCTTCATTGCTAGACAAAATGTGTTTCAATAATCACAAATACTTAGATCATGAATGCATTGCATGTGTGGCTTTTCACCACTCCTTTTTAATAACCGGCATAAAGGAAGAGCTTGCAAGATTTTTGCATACAAAATGAGTTTCTTTAACAATAGTTTTTTCTGCCTGCACAACTTTGTTTACCCTAGGACATAAGAGGAGAGGTTTTTCTTTTCTGGCTTAAATACCTTGCAAGGATCAGTTGTCAAGAATTTAAAAAAACAACATGACTTGTGCCCTACAATAAACAAAGCTGTGCCTGTGTGCTTGTGCTAGAGAGAATATGCACACATAGCTTGGTTTATTTCTGGAGTCACAGTTATGATTTGGTCCTGCTGTTGCAAGGGTTGATTGTCAAAAATAAAACACAGACAAACATGTAACTCAGAATTATTTTTTAGTTAGTTATTTGAATGGGTCAAAAATATTGAAAGTGTCTCTTCACAATTTTTGTTGGTTCTGAATTTAGTTCAAGGCAGGTGCACTAGTTTAAAAGTTGATGTGTGCACAACACCAGGATGCTGATCATTAGTATGAGAGCTAATGTTAGTGTTGAAAATTGCTGATGCTGGACCCTTTGAACTAATGTAAATTCACACTGGCATGAATGGAAGCTGTCACTAATTGCAGGTACATTGGGCCCCTTTGTTTGTACTATCTGCAGCCAGATTCTGCTCTGACCCCAGTATAAATCCAAAGAAACCACCTACTGTCTTTTCTAGAGTTACTTTGGAACTTTGGCAGTGTAAAAGGGCAGAATGTGAGTCAAAGCAGGGCACCACCTTTTGGACAGACACAACACAGCCAGCGCCCAACTGTGAAGCAACTGTTTCTGGTCAGCCTATGAATATAGCATCATGCTCTGTGCATATAAATAAGAAAGGAGGCTAGCAAAATCTCAACAGAAAAGGCAAAGGGCCACATCCCAAGCTGATGTTAACCTAGAGATATTAAATGAAGTTATGCCACTGTACAACAGTTCAGGGGCAGGACCTATTTGACTACTATTTGTCACTTAATTTTTTTAAACAGGTGTCCTTACAGGAGTTACTCTTAACCATGGCCACGTGTTTAGTAAGATGACAAAAGTAACAGTATCTTTCTGCCTCTGCCTCGACAGTCATGGTCCAGCTCTCCATTCCTGTGCTCGGGAGAGTAAGTGGCAGCTGCCCATATTTCACAAAGGTTAGAATGGGTATGTCTAGGAGGAGAGAAAATATGTCTAGAGAGAGGAAAGTTCTGCAAAGAGAAATGGAGAAAGGAAAAATGAAAGGATAAAACAAGTGTGGCTGCACTTTGTGTGTGTAGATAGGCTATTTCGAAATAAGCTTTTCTGGGAGCTATCTTCTGGAAAAGCTTATCCCTCAAAGAAGCTCGCAGTGTAGACGTATCCTGCTAGAGGAAAAGGAGGAGACAATGGAGTAAAAGGAGAACTGAAAGCAAAGCAGATGGGGGTCAGAGACACACTATGTTGAAAAGAGCGTTTAAGAAGAATATTTTTAAAAATCATGTAAAATATTTCAGCCTGAGAAAACCTAAACAGTTTAGGAAATTAAAAAAGGGAAAAAAGAGAAAAAGCTGCAATATGCTCCAGTTCTTGCTCCTGAATGGCCATATGTATTATGAATGTGTTCATAAGGTTCCAAATATCTTACTTGATGGAGGTGTATGCAGGGGCGGATATAGGGCAGGGCGAGCGGGGCGGCCGCCCCAGGCCCCGCGCTTCAAGAAGCCCTGTGCATGCGCCGTGGTGCCACCGTGCATGAGCCGTGGCAAAGGGGGGCCCCGCGAAATGGTCATCTGCCCCTGGGTGTATGCAAAACATGAGACCACTTCTATATCACCAGAGGTGCTACTTGTGATGCTGAGCCTTAGGGAATCAGGGGGTCTGAGTTAAGTAGGAACTGGAATTCATTCATTGATATATCATAGGAGCCTCGTCAGCAGGCTGAATTCAATGTTTTTCGTTACAAGCGGTGACAACTGTCCTCAGTTCTGGTAACTGAAAATAAATGGTCCTACTATGATGACACATGAATACTAGCTAGAAACTTGGAATCAAATTCAGAGCTTGTTTATAGTGGTTCATTTCTGCTGAAAGCAATACAGCTATAATCACATCCAAGTTTGAACTTGGTCCCTACTGTCTAGTCCATGCCCAGGCAAAATACCTTCCGTGGGCCGCATCTGGCCTGCTGAGCCACCAGATCCCCTGCACATTGCTGAGAAAAGTTCTCATTGCAAACTTGTGGGGCTCTGTTTGAAGAAGCTGTGAGCTTGGGGGAGGGAGGAGCAGCTTCAGGTGCTCCTCCAACCTCCAGGATAATCCCATTGGCTGGTTTCTGGCCAATGGGAGCTGCCTGTTTTCAACAGGTTGCTTACAAAGCACCCTCCTCCTCTCCCCTCAGGCTTTTATCTGTTAAAAAACCACATGGCTCCTGCAACCAATGTGGGGGCGGAGCAGGCAGGGAATCTGCTTCAGAAAGCTGGGAGTCAAGCAGGTAAGTCTCCCAACCACAGCCTGCATCAGGCACCCCAAACCTTTGCTCCCTTCACCACATAACCCAAACCCTCTGTGCCTCTCCTGCCCTCCTATCTCCTCCCACATCCTGCACCCCAATCTCCTGCCCCATGTCACAGCCCAGACCTCTGCCCCACCTCATGCACCCATATTTCCTCCCAGAGTCTGCACCTCAGTACTCTGCCCCAAGTCACAACCCCTTTCTGTCCTAGGTCACAGCCCAAACCCCTCCACCACCTCATGTACCTTAGTCCCCTTCCCCAAGTCACCATCCCCTTTTGCCCAAGGTCACAACCCAAACCCCTACACCCTAGTACCTTAACCCACGTCACAACTGCCTAATTCATCCAAACTCCCTCCCAGACCCCACACCGTCTCCTGCACCCCAATCCCCTACCCAAGCTCCCTTCTGCACCCCACCTCCTAGTGATGTAAACGAGTAGCTGAGTGGAGTACTTAACTACTCGCTTCTCTCCTGCCTGTCCCCCCACCTCTGTATGAGAGGTAGTAAAGGGGGAAAACAGGAGCTGGTGCTAGGGGGAGCCAGCTTAAAATCTGGTTTCCCTCAGCACTGTTTCCACAGTGTTACCTGTCCCCCCACTCCACTGCCTCTATCAGAGGCTGTGGCAGGAGGGGAAAGGGAGGATGCTCTGGCAGCAGCCTCTGTCCACAGGGATCCCAGCAGGGAGCTGCCCCATCCCTGCAGACTGGGGCTGCTGCTGCAAAGCCCCTGCCCACGGCCAGCCACGCCACCACAAACAGGGGCTGCTGGACCCGGTGCGAGCCAAGACCAAGCAATCCCGGGTTGCATGGTTCCAGGATGCTGCACCTCTTCATTTTAAATGTAGTAAGAGCCACTGGGTTCTTACTACATTTAAAATGCAGAGGTGCAACAGTCCCTGAGCAAGCCTCCTCTTATTGATCAATCGTATCAACTACACGATTAGCAAAATATCCATTCCTTAACATCCTTACAACCTCCATCCCAGACCCCACACCTCCTCCGTTAATATGGAAGAGTGAAGCCCTTGTCCACTTTCCAAATGCTTGGAGTGGCCCCCCATCAAAAATTATTGCCCACCCCTGCTTTAGTCTTACATGTCATACCAGGATAATGGATACAATACAGACTTTTAGACAAGGCTCACAGGACATAACATGTTATTCATGTGACTTTTCGCAGACAACTTTGAAAACTGGCTTTCACTGGACAATCTGTGGCAGTAGTATTCATGAACAAACACACTAGTAGCTTAGGATAACTAAGTCAGCACCACTGAGCTGTACTTATTGCCCTTAACCCACCAGTGATTTCAATGAGAGTTGAAGACTCAAAGCACGTCACAAGACTGATGCCTTAATAAGAAATGACTGCCCATGGCTTATTTCCCTTCATTAACAAAGCTCTTTATCTCTGAATTTTGCACACAGCTATCTATGGAAAGAGTGACCCTGTTCTCCTTTCTGTCCCTCATACTTCCATTTTCTTCACCTACCTGTCACGTCTTGTCTTACATTACGACTGTAAACTCCTTGTCTCTTACTCTCTGTGGGTACACTGCCTAGTTTAATGGAGCCCAAATAAGGTTGTGGCTTCCAGGTGGCCTGAGGCATGTTGGCATATGTCCTTAAAAGGCCAATCGTTACTTACACAGATGCTGCTGTCTGGCTAATAAAGAAGGCTCACACAGGCTTTAGCAACACTATCAGGATAATATTTCACAGAGTTGAAATATTAGCTATTTCTCTACTGGATTAGGCATCAACTTGCATTCAAACAGCAGCAACCAGGCAAAGAACATTTGTTTTCTAAGTACCATATATAGGCAAACAAACTCTTGCTTTTTATTTATGTTTCTACTCTCTTATGGTTCTCTTGGAGTTTACTGTGACTGTGATGAACTACAGAATCTTCTCGTAACCCTATCTGTACTTCATCAATGTCCAACAGTATGTTAGATAGCAACTGATAATGCTACATGAGTTCCTGCACCAACATAATTAGGTTTAAGGGAGAGTAGATTTAAATCTTATAGGTCTATAATGCACTTGGGTGGGGAGGGGTGAATGTTAACCTCCTTGCCCACCTCCACTGGAAAGTTGTCAGTGGCATGCACAGCTATCATTGGATATGCAAGCACTAGTCTTTAGGGCACAGTGTGAAAGAACAGAACTGTGATAGGTCTGCCTTAATCTTATTTCTTTCTAGTTCTTCTGCACTGAGAGATTATTTCTAGTAAGTGGTTACCTTCTGTGGGAAGGGAATCCCCCCGGCTGTATTTGACAAGACAATGTGAAGTCCATAACCAGCTACTTGTGTATAGGATATAGTGTTCTTGTGCCCTTGCTGATGATTGCTGTATGGATTATATAGACAGTTGGCAATGGCAAGCCATCATACATGGGACAGTACACCCCCATAACTAAATATGTTGATGAACAGAGCGCCTGGACCATAACTCATGCAGTTTTACTTACTGTGTTATTAAGCTTAGAGAAACAGGCAGCAGACCTTGATGAATGCTTACCTCTGTGTTCCATAGAAACTTGCCTGCATAAATATTCTATTTAGTTTAAATAGAAAAATCCTTAAAATAACTTTTTTCTACTGTTCTATTCAAATGGTATTTCATCCATAAAAATCCTGGTTGTAAGTTAAAACCCAACTTAACTGAACATTTGTCTCTGAATACTTTATTTTTTTCTTTAAAGGCTTTTGAGCTGGAGCGTAAGTGTGCTAACACACTGACATTTATACTAGTATTTTGTTATTATATTTAATAAAAATATGACTGAACTTTACAAATGAAATCCCCTCCTTGTCTAAGAACTCCAGTTTATGGTGGAAAGTCCAACAGGGCTGCATTGCTACTGTGTCCTTATTAAATTGAGCATTAAGTGTACAGATGATGCTTTATAAACAAATTAGACAAAGATCCAGCCATGATGCTTATAGTCTTTCACAAAAAGAGATAAGATAGAAATAAATAGGATACAAATTGCATATGAGCCATTGGTGTGAATTAGAGGTGATCTGAGAATCTGGCCATGATAATTTTTTAAAAACATAGTAGATTCCATAGTTCTTTCTTTTTTCTGCATGATGGGACTCAGTTTTGCTAAAGATTTCTTCAAAATAATGAAAAACATCCTACTTTTTATTATAGTAATTGTCTTGAAAACAAAATTACTACAATATGTAAGTCTGTTAAAAACCCTAAATAATAAACTCATGATATAGTAGAATAGGGTTAATGTTAGCGGACTGTTGGAGAGGTTGGAATTACTCAGGGCTTGTCTACATTTGAAATACTATAGTGGCACAAGTGCAATGCTGCAGCTGTGCTGCTCTAATGCTTCAGTGTAGACATTAGCCACAGCATTGGGAGGGCTTTTCCTGTCATAACTAATCCCCCTCCACAAGAGATCTAGATCTATGAAAGAAGTCCTCTAGGGTGCATCTACACAGCAGGGCTTAACTCGAAAGTTAAGCTATGTCAATTGCATAATTTATTCCAAAATAGCTTATTTCGAAATTGGGAGCGTCTACATAGTGCTTATTTCAAAATAGAGCACTCTTGCTCTAACTTCCCTTACTCCTAATGCAATGAGGGTTACAGGAGTCAGAGTAAGAAGTCGTCCAACTTGACAGTATTTCAACATTATTTCAAAATAATTGCCTACTGCGTAGACATACCCCTACTGTCTTAGTGCTGTCCATACCATGGGTTAGGTCTGTATAGGTGTCTCTCTCAGCGGTATGGATTTTTCACTGATATAAACAGTGTAGATCAGACATAAGTTTGAAGTTAATCATAGAAATGCATGGCTGGAAGAGAACGTCTACATCTAGTCCAAGCCCCCGTTCTGAAGCAGGACCAAGTAAATCTAGATCATCCCTGACTGTTGTTTGTCCAACCTGTTTGTAAAATCCTCCATTAATGGGGATTCTACAATCTCCTTTGGAAGACCATTCTAGTACATAGGAAAATGTTCTAACTAATAAAGGTAGCTAACAGTTAATTTGCAGCAAGAGAGATTTAGGTTAAGCAGAGTATTTCTTGTTCTACATTCTGTTGAGAGGGAAAAGAATTGACCACCGTCCTTCTTGCAACAGCTTTTAACATATTTGAAGATCATCATCAGGTCCCCTCTGAGTCTTCTTTCCTCAAGACTAAAAGTACCCAATTATTATAACCTTTCGTCATAGGTTGGGTTTTCCACATCTTGTATAATTTTTGTTCTTCTCCTCTGCACTTTCTTCCATTTGGCCATATATTTCTGAGTGTGGCAGCCAGAAACGGACTCAGCAATACATCTGCGATCTCTTAGATGCCAAGACGAGTGGAAAAAATAGCTCCCATGTTTTACATACAACACTCCTGATGATACACCCCACATGACAGTCTTTTTCAGAATTGCATCAAGTCGTTGACTTACTCAGTTAGTGATCCATGATAACCCCCAGCACTGTTTGCATTCTTCTGCTTTGGGCAATGCCTGAATATGTGATATTGATAAGTATACCTATTCTGGATCCCAGGGCAAAAGAGAAACAGAGGAAATAAAGTCTTAGCTAAAATTAAAGGCTGCAAGAGTCTCCAAATGTCAGACTTCTTGATTAACTGTTTTTTTGGAGATTTTTTTTAAACATCTTCTGATTTAGAAACAGAGGGCTCACTTTTAGGGTTGGTGCTACCACTATATATATTGAATTAAATAAGCACTCCACACTAGTGATGTTTTTTCTCATAAAAAGCCAGTTTTGGAAGTGGACTACTTTCTTGTATCTATAGGGGCAGCTCTGAAAACCTATGAAAGAAAGTATATTCCAACTTGAAAGAGTTTCAATTGATTCAGAGTGCAGATGTTTGTCTCATTAGCAACACAGTTCAAAGAGGGCACATCCACCCCCATTTTCTGCTTACTGAACTGGTTTTCTGGTGTCAACTTCAAGGTTTTGAGTGTAATCTTCAAAGTTTGTCATCTGATTCTTCAAAGCCTTCCACTGGATTCGATTATACTACTTGAGAAACCATCCGTCTCTTGCTTTGCATAACCACAACAATTTGAGAAATGGTGCTTTCTACCAACCACAAGAGTTAGACTCATGAGTGTGTGAAACAAATTTGACAGGTTTTTCTCATGACTATGAAACTCACTTCCTCAAAAGATCAGAAGGACTATGAATCTTGGTTAGAAGAAGTGTTCAATGTGGAGATGGATTCCTCATAGCACGATGATTATTATATGAAGTTACTAACCCAGAAAAAGAATTTGCCCATTTCTACCAAAATGAAGGTAACTGGGATATGTTTACACTGCGGTGCTATTCCATGTCTTTGAAAGCAGCCCGTTATTTCAAAATGTAATGGGCTCACTATTCTGATTTCCCTGTAAACCTCATTCCATTAGGTTTAAGGGATGTTTCAGAATAGTGGTTTATTTGGAAATGTGGTACTGTGTAGACCAGGCATGGGCAATAATTTTTCCCCAGGGGCCACTTCAAAATTTTTGAAGTAGCCCTGGTCCACCCCAGAAGGGGTGGGGCCTAAATGGGAAAGGTGGGGCCTAAACAGGAAGGGGCAGGGCTACCCCACCCCAGGTGGGGAACCCCTTTGCCCCCCTTCCCACTAAGCACCCATGCCCTGGAAGAGGCTTGGCACACTCCCCCCACCCCCAGGCCAATCAGAGCCTGGGGGTGCAGGAGCATGGGAAGCCTCTTCCTGCCCTGAGGAGCATGTGGCACTTTGAAGTGTCGTGGGCTCCTCGCAGGGCCAGGGCAGGGTGACGGAAACCCTGACTGGCCTGGGGGTGGCGGAGCATGCAAAGCCTCTTCTGCTCTCCCCCTGCGAGCAGGGCATGGCGCTTCAAAACTTGCAGGGTGGGGGCAGAGCAGAGAAGGCTTTGGGCGCTCCCCTGCCCCCAGGCCCTAATTGGCCCGGGGAGCAGGGGAGGAGCAGGGCCTCCGTGGGCCAGATCCACCCGTTTGACAGGCCAGATCTCGCCCGTGGAGGCACTTTTGCCCACCCCTGGTGTAGACAGTGCTAAATTATGAAATGAGCTATTTCAAGCTAAGGGTGCAGTATAGATGCACCAAGAGCAATTAGATAAACATGTGGCTATCCAATATACTGTTACTAGGGATACTACTTACACAACATTTTCTTCTTGCAAAATTAGTGCTAAACCCAGTAAATTTCCACTTTCAAATTCATACAAAACAAATTAAGTAAAGTATTTGAGGAATGTAAACGCTAATAGAAGAGAGAGGATTTGCTTTAGGGTGACCAGAGGGGTTATAAGAAAGAGTAGGGGATAAAATTAAGTAAAGGAAAAATTAAAGAGGATTATTAAATTAAATCTATTTTTGGGATGGTGTATAAGAGAGGGCTAGTGTCAGAGCAATGACTGGACATCAAACTTTCCTTTCAATGTGGAGATGGATTCTCTTGTCCATCTATGTCAAAGATCAGATTTTTCTGGGGTGACATCCAAACATGATAATATTGCAATGTTGAGGTTTCATTCAGTGAATTTATTTGAAGAGGGCTAGTTTGAGCAGATTTTTAGTTTCCCTCACATCCCAGATTTCAGGCTTTGTATTAAATTCAATAACTCTTAACCAAAGGATGAAACTAGAAATGCAACTAAGCCACACAAGTGCTATTCTGTCTCTTTTGAACCTAGAGAACAAGAGGGCACACCACCAGGGGCTTGGGTTAGTCTGTGCAGTTAATCCACTCATGAAAAATGATTGTGGTATTCTAGACTGACACCAACATTTTCAAAAAGGGCCAGTGATTTTGGTGCCTACATTTGTGTGTGCTCAACTTGAGACACATTGATGGGTCCTGACGGGTCCTGACTTTCAGAAAACCCTGAGCTCCTATCATCCCTGAATTCTCCATCCAGCTCTCCAATTTATAATAATATTAATGAAGATCTGTCAAAAGAGCTGTCCTTTGCAACTTCCCAATAAAATGAAATATTTTTAAACCATCCTAACATGGCATTTTCGCTTGTACATCCTGCCATATTTATGGCATATTCACAGTTTGGAGCAGATAGGATTGCTCCTTGGATGGTGACAACATCATGTACTTGCTTGAGTGATCTATTGATCTTTGGAACAAGTCTCTTTTATATAAGTCATATATTCAAAGCTGTCTTTACAGCCTTAATAAAATAGTCCTGGGGGACAAGAACTGGGTCTCCCGCTAGGTCTGTACATCTTAAAGCATAAGGTGTACACTTGAAAAGTTATAATGAACTCCTGTTTGTTTTTAAATGGAAAATTTCAACTCAAGACAATTCAGTGCTGTTTTTCTTCCAGCAAAAAGCATCTTCAGCAGAGAACGAAAAGTTAATCTTACAGTCAGGTCAACCAAATTACTCTGCATACTATTTTGCCTACAGCTGAAGTTAGGTCAAAATTTATTACTTGTTTATTTAGCCAGTTTATTTTATTTCTCTGGTCACAGAAAAATGATACCAAGATGCAACTGCAATCCAAGGGGTTTCCCATCCAGTATAAAGGACAGTATCATTTGACTGATCTTTCATCAAAACAGACCTACAGCAGTTTATTTACGTTACCAATCACAGGGACATAACAAAGGCAAAGATTTACTAACATGTTACATTTAAGTCCAGCACTTCAGGTTTCCTAATGGAAACTTTCCTTTATATAGATGCAAGCACTGTATGTGCAGAGTAAATGATTTTCTCCCTTAAAAAGCTACTGAACTGGGAAACGGTTTGGTTCAAGTTGGACTTTCCTTAAAATGGTTATAATCTGGTGGGAACTTCCTCTGAAATGTAAATAGCCACTGAAAATATTCAACACTCTTTTGCCAAGAACTAAAAATAAAATGTTTTGGGCCAAGTTTTTTAAAGTACATGTGCACTTTTGCATGTCCAAAATGTTTGAGGACATGAAATATGTGATCCCAGTAATTCATTTTCATCACCAAACCGACTAGGAAAATTAAACCTGCTGTGCATTTCGAAGATGAAAGCCTAAAAAAGAAAGGAAGAATCTTATTGCATTTTTAAAGGCAAAAATGCTTAATAAATATGATACAATAGATCAGACCCTCCCTGGTCAGGCACCCTTGGAACCTGACCAGTCCTGAACAAGAGAGTTTACCGGACCATGGGAAGTTAGGGCTCTTCCAGGGGACTGCCAGCCTCCTGGCTGCCCCCCCTTTTAGCAGCTGGCCATACTCCCTTTCTCCAGCAGTACCTGGCTAGGCTGTGCTCCCATCTGCCAAAGTTTCCAGATAAGCTCCCTGCCCCACCAGCTAGGTTCCCTGCTCTGTGGCCGCCGTTGCCGACTGGGCTTCGCTCTCTGCTCCAAAGCTGCTGGCTGCTTCTTGGGCTCTCTGGTCCAGGGGCATTCTGGTCCAGCAACATCTGTGGTCCTGTTGGACCATGGATGTTGCCGAACCAAAGAGTCCTGGACCAGAAAGGTTCAACGTGTATTTGCATAAGTTCCTGTTTGCTATTTGTGGGAATGAGTTAGTGCAAGAGAGAATGACAATTTTGACAATTGTATAAGGCTGGTGTTTTATATATCCAAGTGGATGCTGAGCATCTTGTTGTTAAAGGCTGAAATGGGAAGGACTAGGATAACTTGGTACCAGGGCTACTGCAAAATTTGAAGCATCATCATTCTGTTTTACCTGAGATTTACGTGAAAATTCCAACCATGTTCTGATCAACAGATTTTTGCCTAGGATGAAAATCAAGTCAGAATTTGGACCTCAGCCTTTTTTTCAGTAGGAAAAGATTGTGGTTGGCACCATTAGAATCAGCAATGGGGGATTTGCTTCTATGAAAAATGCCTTTTGTCTACCATATTTGCAGATAGACCTGATGCACCATTCCTTCTTTTCATGTCCCCAAATCCATTGAACATCCAGATAAAATAAAGATGGATTTTTGAAGGCTACAAACAGCTATCATTGTAGTGCAGTTCCTGAATAAAGTTAATGTCATCTACTAACTTATTGTAGGACCTTGTGGATTTAAACTTCCCCATAGATACCACTTTGGTTAGCACTTCTGGGCTAGAGTATGAAAATAATCCCAACTCCTGTGCTATTGAAAATTCAGAAATATTTTAAAAAGTAGTCAGGTGTTTTATATTTTATTTCTTCTTAAGTTTCATAAGTGTTTTCACAATGGAGGTGCAAGCTTAAGTCATCATTACAGGAAACCTGATTGATAAATAGCAAAAAAGGTTGGCTTTAACCTTCAACATGAAAGAAAAAATATTTGCCACAGCAAGACATTTTCTTGGTTATTGACTGTTCCTTGTTTTCAGGTTCAGTTCTTTTATAAGCCCTTGGAAAGATAAACCAAGCAATATATCAAGAGGATAAATAGGACTATGAATCTGACTAAAGTTGTTTGCTTTGAGGTTTTTTAGTATCCATGTGTGCTAAGGATGAAAGATGAGAATGAAGTATGTGGCTTTAACAAGCTCATTTTAACACTTTTTATTTGGCTTCCTTTTATTTTATGGTATGGATTTGAATTTAAATTACTGAGCAACTTACTTGAGGATGCATGCATTATTTTCTAATTAAAACAACTTGCACTATTGGTTTATTTTAATTTCCTAAATACCTAGGCAGAGACTAGTGTATTATTTCATTGTATTCGTCCTATGACAATAAACTCTGGAACTCATTGTACAACTCCGTAGCCACACTTGGTAAGTTAGAACAATACTCATTCGATAGGTGTACAATTATACCTATACAGAATTCTATGCAATACGTGCAAAGTGAGCATGTTAAAATAATAAACATTTAACAAAATATGAACACTTACCCCACATATTTTCTTTAACATGTTGCACAGCTATTAAGTAACCCTTCTGATACATGTGGAAATATAATTCCCATTCTACAGGTGGGGAGACTGAGGCAGATAAGGGTCAGATTTTCAAAAATGATCTTTTAATTTAATTTTAGAATCCCAGATCACCGGGCCTGTTGTTCAGAGGTTTGGAGCATTCAAAGCTCTTTGATTTCATCTGTGCTCAGCTCCGCTGACCATTAGACCCTAGCCCTGAGAAGCTGGTTTCTCAGGATATGTTTACACTAAGAAATAACTATTTTGAAATAGTGTGTTCACACTATAGGGAAGCCTTGAAATTAGTCCGATGAAGGCTCCCTTAATGTGGTCATACTACCTCAACTTAGAGCTCCAGGAAGCACTGGAGTAACTATTTTGAATGACTCTGGGGAGTAGTTATTTCGAATAACAGCAGTGGAGTGTTCACACTATTGTTATTTCGAAATAACGATTTCAAAATGCAGGAGATATTATTTCAAAATAAACAAGCTCTTTATTTTGAAATAACTGGCTTGCTCATGTGGATGTGCCGCATGTTATTTAAAAATTAGCGGAGTTATTGCGAAATAACTTCCAACTGCAGATGAGAGCTCAAAAAGGGTGCATCTAGACAGCTGCTCTGTTGCAGAATACTTCGGTATCCCAAAATAGCATTTTCCATGTCTTGACCGCACACCCGTTATTTCAAAATAGCTTTTGAAATAACGGGCGCACGCCATTCCAATATCCCTGTAAACCTCATGGAATGAGGTTTAAGGGACATTTCAGAATAGTGCTCTATTTCGAAATTTGGGCTGTGTAGACAGTGCCATATTTTGAAAAAAGGTATTTTGAAATACGCTTGAAAGAAGCTATGCAATTTGTATAGCTCAAATTGCATAGCTTATTTCAAGCTACGAACTCAGGGTAGATGTACTCTAACTGAGCTACAGAAAATGAACCATGGATAAGGGGGGGCAATGGAAACAAAATTCAAGACAACAATTATTTGGGATCTGTAAACTGCACCTCTGTTATCATTAAGTTTTAAGACCTATTTGTAACCACCAAATCCAGCCTCAGTTGGGCTATAACCACACTAAAACCCTGATGTGCCACAAAATCACAGTTAGCCATTGGCAGTATCACTTTTCCATCTCTGTTTCAGAAACAAATGACTGCTCCTTGGAGAGGGACTCCAGTTGTACAAACCAGGGGCTAGAATCTTGGCCCAAGCTCTGGGAATCCTCCCTTGTATCTTGTTTGGAGACAGGAGTCATCTGTTAGGTGTGGAGGAGAGGGGGAAGGAGAGGATTTCAGGCACTTTAACTTCATATTAGTGTGAACAACTTCAGTCAATGTGGCTGTCTTTTGTGCTCATGGGCTGAGGTTTGTGAAATGTATGGAACCTCAGCTCATGTGACTGAGTCTCAGTGGAAATATTTTGCAGATTTCTAGTGATAGTTTTTAAGTGTGATGATCTACTTGATAAGTATAATTATTCACAATAATTAAAAAAAAATAAGAATAATCTCTTTCAGTTTTCACTGTTAAATAATTTGAAAGACAGGCCAGGCCATTTTCATTAGGAACTGCAGTTTTATCCTAGAGAGGCCTGTGTCTCAAATTGATTAATCCTGGAGAAAAACAATTACTGTTTTTAGTAAAATCTGTTAATCTTGTAACACAAAATAGGGATCTTCCTCATTTGACTATAAGACAAATATGAAATAAGATCGTTATTCCTGTATATAAAACTTACGTATTTTTAAAACTAAATATTCTATTAAAATAACATGTATGTGCCTGTTTAAGGATGCTTAAAACCCATTGATTATATAAAAGCAAGTGAAATACAGAATCGTAAGTTTTCCTTCAGCTGATATTCAGTAATTCACATTAAATGCAAGAGTCCAGCAGAAGGAAAATTTGTGGTACCAGCAACTTCACGTTGGCCTTTAACTTACTTAATTCTGAACTCTATTCTCAAAAGATTAAGTAACGTGGGTTTTTCCAGACAGTGTTTCGACAATTCCCAGATCATTATGGAGAGACATACTCTGATTAAATGCCTAGTCTGGTGGTGTTCAAAGCGCCTGGATATTATAACAAAATAAATAGCAGTAGAACAGTAATTACTAAGATTAACATTAACACTGATTTCTAAATACTGAAGGAAAGGAATGTTGATTATTTATAAATGACAAACAGACTCCAATTGTTCCTTACATTTTAGATCATTTTGAAGATTTTTTAAAAATAATATATATTTCCTGCACAGGATGTCTGGAAAAGTTTCCCGAATTCCCTGTCCTCTTCACAAGTCAAATGAGTATTGATTTCTTTCTTTTACAAATGGCAGCCTGATGGAGTGATGCTCCCAAAGTTTGATGATTAAATCCCTAACTTTTGAAAGTTAGCAGAAATACTCCAAAATAGGAAATGGTCAAGGCTGTCTGAACTGGGAAGTTTCTCCTCTCAGGGGAGCTAAAGTCAGATGAAGTTAGAAGTCTTTCTTCCAGATCTTCAAAACAATATTTAGATGTGAAGGATAATGCTGACCAAAGTTTGCCCTGCGGCTTTTGTAGAAAGTTCCATTAAAGTATCTGCATTAAACTCTCTGCCAGAAAATCTTGACCCCGTGAGGAGCAGAATCAGGGATATGAGGATAATCATGCAGTGGAGGCAGCTCTTCCTTCCCATACTTATGTTCTTCTGGTCCACTCCACTTGCAAAAGTAAAGGGAAACATTTAGGCTCAAGGACCAAAGTAAAGCATTTACTTTCAGGTCGACAGTCCTTCCACATTTACAATAAATCATCAAGCAGAAATTAGAAGTTTTCTAAAGCAATAGGAGTTTATGAAATGAGCCAAGAAGTCTCTATGCTTTAAAAACAGCCAGGAAACCTAACATGTAATTATAAAGCACTAAAATATGAAGGCAGCCAGCTCCTGGATACAAAGAAATCTCCTCTTCTGGCCTTTGAACTCAATGTTTCCTGAGCCATTTTACATGAATCCAGAGAAGTTGACTGACTCCTGTTCAGTGGACTTGCAGTGCAGGGTTAGTTTGTTCCTGAACTACCATTCAGAGTTCCTCAGTAATGCAGTACCAG
Organism: Pelodiscus sinensis; assembly: GCF_052426305.1. Classification (NCBI taxonomy): domain Eukaryota; kingdom Metazoa; phylum Chordata; order Testudines; family Trionychidae; genus Pelodiscus; species Pelodiscus sinensis. Next base: position 35,657,367 of record NC_143058.1, read on the forward strand.
CTGAGAAATTCCACAGCCAGAAAACATAATAAATCACTATCAAGAAAGACTACCAAAATCTTATAAAGCCATGATGGATCATCTCTATCTCTTCTGCATCTCAGACAACAAGTTAGGAGTTGGTACTGTACTTATTTTTGAGTGACATTACACAAAGAAAATGAATTTGGAAAGAAAAACAATTTGCAACATTGTTAATGCACTTTTATAGGACATAGCCATGCACCGTAATGCCTTAGGTAAAGAATGAAATATTTGCTTACCATTTCAGCCTGTGATCTTGATCCTGCAATCAGATTCATATGGTGAGTCTTTGTAGATTCCACTGACTTCTGCACTGATGTGCTATTCCATTAAAAGTCAGGCAAGTGAATTCAATTGCAGGATTGGGGGTTTAGATCTTAATTGCCCTCTGTGGTGTAAGTTCCCCTTTTGCAGCGGTGAACAGTTGTAGATGTTAATATTTATGTAGCATTAATTGTATATATATTCAAAGTTAATATTTTTCTATGCATTTCAGTAACAAACTGCTGACGTAGAACAGGGCTACTCAGCATGCAGCCCGTGGGCTGCATGTAAGCCCATTTGTTTTGCAGCCTGTGGTACAGTTTGGGTTTACGTGGGGCTCAACACGTGGCCTGTGTGTGGGAGCCAAAACAAGAAAAAGTGATCAATATAATGGTCTTTTGTTGATATGTGTTTTAGTAGTTAAATTCCTGGACTGTCATTGTCAATTAAAAGTGCTGTCATATGGGTGGAAATCAGGTAAATATTGCATTTTATTAATACCAGCAGAACTGACTTAAATGGAGCCTGTGTGTTGTGTGGTCTTGCCTTAACCTTTGTATTCATGCCTGTCAATGTGAACAAAGTTATTTGCATATATATATTTCCATGTATATGCAATCACACTTAAGTTGCGGCCCTCGGCATGTGCTGTGAGTATCATTGAGGCTCCTGGGGCTTCCAAAGTTGAGTAGTCCTGAGGTATAATCACCAAGAAAAAGCATGACTTTTTGTATAATTTACTTTCTACCATACTGTTGGAAAAAAATGGGTTAGTTAAGTACATGTTTGATTTATATGGTTGCCATTTTAGTTGAATCTCCATCTTGAATTGACAAAAGGACAACCTGGCCTGCATCTTGGTGCCCCTTCTTCGCCAGGCTTTTGGCACCAAACCAGAGGAAAGGGCAGGAACATGGAGTGCCAGGTGATAGTAAATCTGCCCAGCAACTGGAAAGCATATAGGGGAGCATCTGTCACTAACAATGCTCTGGGTCTCTGGATGCCATGCAAGCAGGTTATCCCTGTGGGGCACTGAGACCTCCCATAGTGATCCAGCCTTGCTGAGAGCTAGAGCCAGGGCAATGACATCTAGCAGGGCCCCTTTAAGTTACATCCATGCACAAAACCAGATAGGGAGTGTCTGCATACCACATGCAGGTTGGTATGGGACAGAAGATCAAGGGAAGTTCACTTACTGGTTCTAGAGGTTCCTGGAATCCTGTTCCTGACATTCCTATTTTCTCCCGTGTCATCCCAGTATCTACAGGACATGGTGTAGTCCCTCCCTCTGGTCTTGCTTCCCTATTGTAAGGGTCTGAGCTCTGGGGTTTATCCCATATGGTAATATCTGTGCTAACATCCGAGCCATTATGTTATGTTGCAGGGACTCCTAGCTTGTATGTGTTATTTAATAAATATCTTGTTGTTTTATCTAATCTGCTTGTGTCTCAATTACACTAAACACTGATGATAGATGCACACAGGGTAGGATAATGCAGACAGCTGACCAGTAAAATCATAGACCTAATTGTTTCTGGCTAACAATACAACCATGTAATCAATACAATGTTTCCTTGCAACTGGTGGAAGAACAGATCTGTGCAGTTATTTACAGCACCATCCACTGGAAAGATTCAGCTCTCTAACTACTACCAGTGAAAGGTACAAGAACTTACAAAAATCTTGTTAAAATATTCATAAGAAATTCACTGATTCACATGCATGCTCTCATACACTACTTTCCATTAAAGAGCACTTTTCAATATTCTGACCTTCAGCACAGATGGATGCGGAGTTAAAATCATGGTGCCATCAGTCTGTACTGCTGCAGAGTTACATTTTTTTTCCTGGGACCTTTGCTAGGACTTCAGTGTTACAACACAACAGGAAATAAAAAAGGACAGATCATCCACACAAATGCCACAATAAATCTGCTAAGATCCACCTACTCATCAATTTACAAAAACACAAATATATAGTGAAGCCAAATTAGGAGGCAGGACAGAGAGGACTGAATGAGTCAAGAGATTGCTAATGGTTTCAGAAATCCAAGTATGTGGTTGGTCAGGGCCTAGATCAAATTAAATGAACTGTTAGACTTAGTCTGGTTGGAAGTGTGCTCATATTCGTGTATTCCCACTCTGCTGAGTGAATATTCATCTCAGGCTTTGTCTTGCAGCTTCAGGGAGGACAGATGTTGCTGCTGCCTTTTTGGGAGATAGAAGGAATATAAGAAAGTTCTAATTGCATTCAAGTTAGATGGGTCAAGGAAAAAAAACAACCTACCTGCTTCTATGGACAGGAACCAAGTTGAAATCTTGTTTCCCAAAGTACGCATATATATATATATATATATATATATATATATATATATATATATATATATATATACACACACACACACACCCACACACCCACCCCATAGGTGCTGACTTCCCCCTCTCTGCCCCGTGCCTCAAGTCTACTTCACACCTTCCCCCCCCAAGCTCCACTCATGCGCTGCCTCCTTCCCACCTCCTGCCCCCCAGTGTGCCTCATCCCCCTCCCCCTCTTTCCTTTCAGAACTTGAATGCAGTGAATCAGCTGTTTGCAGTGCTCTGGAAGGTAGGGGGAGCAGTAGATAAGCGTGAGGCCACCAGTGTGTGAGAGGCATGGTGGGCGAAGCTTGGCACCAGTGGATGCTTTGAACCCACTAAATTTTCACCACGGGTGCTCTAGCCTCAGAGTACCCATGGAATTAGAGCCTGTGTCACAAGCCATCTCTTGGCAACAAACTCACATAGAACACACCTGTGTTTAAATGCAAACTTGTACATTTAAAAGGAATTTTCAGCATATGAGGCACAAAGACAGAAACGAGCTGCTCATGTTGTCTCCAGAAAGTGCCAGTAAAATATTTAAACACTTCATTCTTTCATATATTCAGTATCTGATGCATATTTTATATTGCTAACCCTCTGCCCAGACAGCTCTTCCTATTTTTTTCAGGGCCATGTTACTAGAGCTGCTTTCGCTGTCTGTCTCTGTCATTTTTATGCCCCCCTGCCCCACAGCTTGAAATAATACCCAGCTTCCTACATTCACATTCAGTCCACAGCAAAACCCTTCCATCCATAGAACTCATCTTCTCACTGGCTTTACATGTAGCCTCCATCTGGGGGATAGCTCACATTGTTTGTGTTGAAACAAAAGACAGGACTATGCAGCATTTTAAAGACTAACAGGATGGTTTATTTAGGTGATGAGCTTTCGTGGGCCAGACCCACATGAGTCTGGCCCACGAAAGCTCATCACCTAATAAACCATTCTGTTAGTCTTTAAAGTGCTGCACAGTCCTGTCTTTTGTTTCAGCTAGACCAGACTAACATAGCTACATCTCTATTACTATTGTTTGAGTTGACCCCTAAAAAGACTTGCTTTGCTTTTTATATTTCCTCTCAATGAAGAATGGCTTCTGCATCCACTCACAAACTGCGATTTTACCCAATCTTCATTATAACAATATTTTAGAATAATGTTATGAATAGGTTAGAATAATGTACTATATATACACACATGCACATGCACATACACACACACGCAAGCAGGCTGGGTGATTTACAAGATAGAAAAGCAAAGGAAAGAAAACCAGTCGTTCTCTTGCCTTCTTTAAGTTCACTATGTGTTGAGAATAATAATTCCAACCAACCTGGACTTACATTGGCAGAAAATGTAAACAGCAAAAAACAGAGTCTAGACCATCATCAGCCTGTACAGGCTGTCTGTAAAGTCTTCCTTACCCAGTACAAACAACCTGATTGACCTAGAGTCTCCTATCATGCCTCAGTATCTTCCTTCAGGTCCCTGTGCAATGATTAGGGAAGCAGAGCTGAAGTTAATCCTCTGTTTGCTGTTGACTAAGTATTGCCCCAACATGGTGGAAGCCTGTACTTATTTATTATGCACTCTACAGGACTCACAGAGTATCATCGTAACACCTATCAGAGGCGTAGCCATGTTATTCTGTATCTGCAAACAACAAGGACAGCGAGGAATCCTGTAGCACCTTGAAGACTAACAGATTTATTTGGGCAAAGACTCACTTTATCAGCTGCAAGTGTCATTGTAGGCGTTGTGAAGAAAACAGTAATAGGATAATCTGTCTCAAAGTCAGATATTTCTTAGTTCAGCTTCAGTGAAGAAAGAACTTGCCACACCAGCAGCTGAAGCACGATGTGTCAACTAGATGGAATGTGACTTATTTCATGATGCAATGTGCATTAGAACATAAATCAGTGCATGACTACTGCTTGACATGCGGGGTCAGTCCAGGCATAATAACGGCACATTGATAGCATGCTATGATGGAAAACACCTGTCCCATTTGGGCCTTCTCTTAGATAGCCAACCTGAATATGTCTTCTACCAATAACCCAGCTGGTCATTCCTTTCCTAAACGCCAGTACTGTATTTGCTGCAGTTCACTTAAGAAATATGCTGAATATGAGAGGGCTGAGCTCTGTGAAGAGAGACTTTGTAGGTAACTTCAAAAACTTCTATACATCCTTTTGGCTCCATCAGATGCAAAGCTAGCACTTTTTGCCATCATACAGGCTTTGAAATGGTGTCACAGATCCACCTGAGCAGCCTTTCTAGGACACTAACCAGATTACTTTGAGGAGATCCAAACACTAATAGCTATGGGTATGTCTACACTACCCCGCTAGTTCGAACTAGCGGGGGTAATGTAGTCATCCGCAGTTGCAAATGAAGCCCGGGGTTTGATTTTCCCAGGCTTCATTTGCATGAAGCCAGCCGGCGCCATTTTTAAATGCCGGCTAGTTCGAACCCCGTGCCGCGCGGCTACACGTGGCACGGAGTAGCTAGTTCGGATTAGGCTTGGAACGAGGAGTACAGCTAGTTCGGATTAGGAAGCCTAATCCGAACTAGCTACTCCGTGCCGCGTGTAGCCGCGCGGCACGGGGTTTGAACTAGCCGGCATTTAAAAATGGCGCCGGCCGGCTTCATGCAAATGAAGCCTGGGAAATTCAAATCCCAAGCTTCATTTGCAACTGCGGATGACTACATTACCCCCGCTAGTTCGAACTAGCGGGGTAGTGTAGACATACCCTATGTGCTTTAATTCTTGGACTCCGAACAGAATCCAGGCACTGCTCTTGGCTTGGAGGCTCTTGACACACCCTGGATACAGCACCACTACGTAGCAATCCTGGTGGTTCAACTGCTTAGCCCTGGGGCCACTGAGGATCCCCTACGCTTCCCTGCATCTTAAACACATCTTCTCCCAGAACTCCAACCATGTAGTCACTCTGGGCTCACAGATCAATGTTTTAATTGTGCATAATAGATGTAACACACAACATGAATACAGATTTTGCACAGGACCCTGAAACTTAATAGCATGAGAAATATACAGATAAATACAAAATAATAAGTGGGCCAGATCAGAGTTCTCAGAGAGCATCCAGGATCTTTGTTACAGCTCATTGCTTGACTTCTGAATCATGGTGACTCTTCCGCTCAACCAACTTGTTTCCTCTGATTTTGGTTGGTTTCAAAGATAAACTGAGCCTATATATATAAAAACAAACTGCAACACATTTTATAGTATTTCCACGATTAGTCTTTCGAGCCACTTGCATTAGGTGCAGCTAGAAAGAAGGAAGCATCATGAAGCATACTGAAATGGACATTTTGAAATGAGAGATAAGTTGGGCCAATAAAAGATACTTCCTCACCTCTTTGTCTCTCGAATATCCAGAGACTGCCATGGCTATTCGGTGTATATTTTGAAATAAAGCAGATGTGTTTTCAGTTGGCATTGCTCTTTCAATGTAATTTGGCATAACATCTGAAGCACAAGTGTGGTGGATTCAGTTTTACAGCCACCATTTCCTTGCAACAGATGACCGAAGAGGTTCAGAAATAATTTAGCTTCATTTGGACATCTCATTTCCTCCTCTTCTCACCATGCCTTCCCCGTCTCTTATTAAATTAATATGGATATGTATAAGACGACAATATGGATAGTGAGCAATCAGCTGTTAGGACCTGCAAAAGATGTGCTATGTTTGTCTTTCCTTCCCAGAGGATAGAAGCAACTTCATCTGTATGAAGTGCAAGTTAGTCTCCATATTAGAAGAGAAGGTTAAAGGAATAGAGGCCCAAATATGAGGCAACTGCCCCAAACTGTCTTATGGACGGGACAGTTCTTTACAGTGGAGAATAGGTTGGAAGAGTTGTCTGAGGGAGGGATCAGAAAGAGACCGCATCAACCAGAAGGCCTGCAATGCGTTGTCCATGACCACTGAGGAGGAGCCTGGTTGTGGTGACTGGGGACTCATTCATAAGGGGGACAAAGTTATCCATCTGCCGTCCAGACTGAGAAACTCAAGAAGTGCACTGCTTGACACAGGCCTACTGTCCAGCACTACTTTCCTCTCACAGCAACAGACACTGGGATTTCTAGTTTGGCACTAGTACTTGGCAGTTATAGTATGGCAAAGAGTGCTTGGAAAAAGGAGGCAAGGGATATAACCAGTTCTCTTCCTTCAGAACAGAGAGCAAGCTGGAGGGAATCAGGTCTTGATTAAGGCAGTAGTGCTTGAGATCCACACCTAGAATTTCAGCTTTAATAGTCAGTTGAGTACAACAAAATTTTGGCTTTCATTTAAAAGAAAGTTTGTAGTAAAAGTTTGTGACACGTAGGTTGTGCTTTCAAGCTTTATTTATAACTCAGGCAGCAATATCTGCCTGAGTCTCTAGTTATCCTGGAACTATAGCTCTGAGAGATGTGAACTGCCCTCACCTATACATCTCAATGAGGTACTCAGTGGACTAAAGAATAATTTCAGGAACCAACTAGAGAGAGAAACTGTGGAGCTAGCCTTCATATGTAAATTTGACATGTTTACTCAAGGACTGAACAAAGATATTTCCTGGATGGACCATTATGGTCAACACTCAAATTACATCAAAAGCTAAGTATCAGACACTTACAGATCACTCTGTTAGCCTCATTTAGCACAGACACTTTAATTGATAGTTTTTCCCCCTACCTCTCTCTTTTTCTGCTTTATATTGTCCCTCTGTGCCTCTTGATCCATTCATCTGCCATCTGGAGAAGTGGGCTGTGCCCACAAAAACTCATGATACTATCTATATTTTTTGTTAGCCTCTAAGGTGCTACAAGGCCACTTGTTAGCCTCTAAGGTGCTACAAGACCACTTAAAAGTTTTTTTTAAGTTACAGACTAACAGGGCTACCCCTCTGAATCTCAATGGGATGTTTATAGTAGGCTCTCTGCCTCATGCTCACAAATAGATGTGCTTGGCTAGGCAAGCATGTTTATCTCAGCTTCAGCCAAGCTTGCTGTTAGGCCACTGAGAGGAGAGGCTGGGTCTTGCTAATGGTATGGGAGCAGTCCTGCAGTGCAGATAAGTGGCGAGGGAGGAGGGATATTATGGTGTGCTGAGGACATCAGACTGACTTAATCAGATCCTGGAAGGAAATTGTGCTGCTGGTGGATATTTCCAGTAGGTGATTAGAAAGGGAGGTGACCAATACTTGGGATACATCTCTCTAGTCATGGGAAAAGAGGTCAAAAGAGAGACAGCTAGATGAACAGATGAAGTACCTTATGAGTATCTGCAGGGTTTACTACACACCCAGTAGAAGATGAAGTGAACTCATTGATCTGTATCAGTGGTTATCCTCCAAGATAATCAGGAACCACAAGCTCTGGGGGTACGTCTAGACTACAGGCTTCTGTCGACAGAAGTTTTGTCGACAGATACTGTCCACAAAACTTCTGTCGACAAAGAGCGTCTACACTACATTCAGTTCTGTCGACAAAGCAAGCTGCTTTGTCGACATGGTAGTGTGGACGCAAAGGACAGTTTACATGCAATAACGCCTTCTGTCGACAGAAACTCTGTCGACAGAAGGCGTTATGCCTCGTAAAATGAGGTTTACCAGCATCGACAAAACTGCTGAGTTCTGTCGACGTTATGTCGACAGAACTCAGTGGTAGTGTGGACGCAGGTATAGTTTTGTCGACAAAAGTCCACTTTTGTCGACAAAACCCTGTAGTCTAGACACATCCTGGGTGTCCTAAGTCACTATTCTAAGTCTTTAAGAGAGACAGAAGCTGGGAGTGAACAAGAGATGGATCACTTAAAGGCTACGTCTACATTGGCATCCCTTTCCAGAAAAGGGATGCTAATGAGACGAGTCGGAATTGCAAATTCGCGGGGGATTTAAATATCCCCCGCGGCATTTGCATTTACATGGCTGCCGCTTTTTTCTGGCTTGGGGATAAGCCGGAGAAAAGCGCCAGTCTAGATGCGATTCTCCCGAAAATAAGCCCTTGAAAGTAGGAATAAGAAATCCTCCGGAAAAGGGCTTATTTTCCAGAGAATCGCGTCTAGACTGGCGCTTTTTTCTGGCTTATCCCCAAGCCGGTAAAAAGCGGCAGCCATGTAAATGCAAATGCCGCGGGGGATATTTAAATCCCCCGCGGATTTGCAATTCCGACTCATCTCGTTAGCATCCCTTTTTCGGAAAGGGATGCCAATGTAGACGTAGCCATTGTGATTGTCCTGTTCCATTCACTTCTGCCTAAGCTTCTGTCACAGGCCACTGTTGGAAGACAGGATACTGGGTTAGAGGGACTATTGGTCTGACTCAGTATGTATGTTCATATCTTGAGCTGAGGTAGTCTTGTGAGAGATCCAGATATGTCACGTCTCAGAAGAGAAGTGAGGGATTTTAACACAGCATAAGGAGAAATAAATAAGAATCCAGGGCTGGACCTGATGCATGTTTTGATATCCAGAGCACAAGGCTGGAGGTCTCCAAAGAGAGAGGAAGGATGGAGCTCTCTTTCAGCTCTTGGAGCTGCTAGGAGAACCATGAGGGGGACAAAGTTCTTTTTCCTTTTGACTTTTGTTTACTTGCACTTTTGTTACCTTGGAAGGACTGGGGAGTACTGTTTGACTGGGCTAAATATATTTGTAGGGGAAAAGCTGTACCTGGAAGCTGGGACGTAGTCATGACAGGAAAATGGAATAATCTGACTACAGAGAAAATGAGACTAAGGGGTGAGAAACTATGGAAAGGCACCAGAATGGTCGTGGCGAGCTAATCCCCAAATGGGCAATAAGGAAGTGTCATAGTGGTGAGTTTTGTACTCTGACAATTCCTTAACTCAGGGGTTCTCAAACTTTGTGATACTGCGACCCCCCTCTAAGTTTCTGGTGACCCTCCTGGGGGGCCTGGCCTCCCCAGTTTGAGAAACGTGGCCTTAACTTATATTTTAACTTGTGGGCGGGGGAGGAAGAAGGCTAGATCAATAAACTACTGTTTCTACAGATTTCCTTGAGAGAAATGAAACCAGCTTTAAATTTAAAGCAAGGCATATTATTATTTGTAGGTGCATATTTTTCTCTTCACTTCTTCTCAGAGACCTAGAATATAGGATAATTCAGTTGTAAAGCTTGTTGTCAGGCCACTTAAATTGTCAAAACCTATCCAGTTTTAAACAATTGATTATTTTTATTTTCTTGCCATATAGACTATTGGATAGAGATTCAAGCGAGCATTAAATTGTAGTACATCTGTGCAGCAGTTGTTTCTTGGTTTTATTCAAAGTTCATTACCTCACACAATATAGCTACAGGAACATTTATTTGCTTCTAGCAACAACAATTGTCTGTCACCCAATTATCTAAGTAATAGACAACTGTGTTTTATTCTTTCAATTCAAGATTACCCTTTTCATTACTTTTACACAACAGTAAGTTAGGAAGCTGGTAACTTATATAAAAAGGAAAGCTGAAGAAGTGAATACCACACATCAAATCTATTTAGATACAATATTTTTTGTATACCTTATTAAAGTTAATTGCCCTAAGTAGGCACCAAATGTCTCAGAAAGTCCTCTGAAAAGCCTTATGCAAAGAAAGGTCTTCCCTTTTTCAGACATTTTCAGTGACTCGTTCCTCTAGATAAGAAATGTATTTATCCTTGTTTATAGCTTATTTAATTGATAATCTGTGTATTTTATTACTTGAAGCTAAATTCTCTTCTTTTATCACTCCACTAACTTTACTAGAGAATTTAGCTCATGGTGGCCTCTGTTTATGGTATGTCTATCAGCCAAATCAACCCAGCGGGATCAATATATTGAGTTTAGTACAGACACAATAAATTGACTGCCAATCATTCCAACATCAACTCTGGCACTCTCTCTCAATAAGAAACACAAGGAGAATCGATGGGAGAATATTTCCTGTTGCAACACTGCAGCGAAGACATTGAGATAAGTAGCTCTAAGTACATTGACTTCAGTACATTATACATATAGCTGAAGTCATGTAACACTGCAATCTGTCCCAGTAGTTTGACTAGCCCTGCAAAGATGATTACTGTATAATGCTATTAGAAGATGCTGCAATACCAGTCCTGGAAACTCAAGGTCTGATTCAAAGCTCAGCCTAGTGACTAGGAATCTTTCTGCTTACTTCAATGGAATGTGAATCAGGCTCATAACCCTGTGTTTACCCTCAAGCTAGCATGCAGTCATGACCTGGAGGCACCACTACTTGGTGATGGGGAAGTTTGATTTCTGTGCACATTGTGATGTTTTGGGGATGACCCAAAGTATTAACAGGTGATATCACTGCCTGCCTGGTAACTTTGCATGCCTTAATAGTGTACTGCTGTAGCTCAGAGCGTTACACCAGTTGGCGCATTCAAGGATAAAGGTCTGACCGTGGCTACCAGCTGCCTAATTTCTCCCTCTCCTCCACCAGTAGCTCTTCTGGTCTTGAGTCTCCCTAAATCCATCTTCCGAGGGTATGTCTACACTACAATGTTATTTTGAAGTAACTCCTGAAATAACTCCTTTGAAATAGCGAGTCCACACTACAAATCCCCATCAAAAGAACACAGAATTATATCAAAGTAGCATGTCCACATGGATTGGGGTCTGAATCACATTTAAAGCCCTCCAGACGTGCTCTGGGCAGGGCATCATGACAGTAGTCGCTTCCTGGAGCTACTGCCTGAGGCTGAAGCTTGTGCTTAAAAGGGCACCCCTCTACAGCTAAGTCTGTCTCCTCTCCATTGCCTACCTCCTTGAGGGACGCAAACTCTTCTCACTGCTCTGGTTGCTCTTGGAGTTCTTAGCTACCAGACACTGAGTTTGTCTCCCCTTACTATAGGAGAAGTGAAACCTGACCCCAAGTTACAATTCACTTGGGGCTGCATGCTCCTCCCAGACTGAGCAATAGAGACTTGCTCAGGTTTAAAAAACAAAAACAAAAAACAAAAAAACCCTCAAAGTTTATTTAAAAGAAAAATCACAGATTGAGACAAAATTGTAAGAGAAAGCAAACACAAGTTACACAAAAATAATCACAATGATGCAATTTCTAAAAGAGCTAAATCTAGCTAGAGGCATAAAGAGTAACAAGAAGATGTTCTACAAGTATATTAGGAGTAGGGGTTAGGAGTCCCCAGAGGCAGCGTGCGCCAGAGCTTCCCTCCTCTGCAGGGGATGGGGGAGGAGTCTCGGGGGGAGGCGCATGATGGGGCTTCCTTCCTCCGCGGGAGGGGGGAGTCGGGCCTGGAGGAGGTGTGCGACAGGGCTTCCCTCCTCTGGGTGAGGAGGGGGAGGGAATCCAGGGAGGAGGCTGGTGCAAGGGACTCTCTGCTCCCACTGGCCTCCTGCCACAGAACCCTGTCCCCTGCCCTCCTGGCAACCTGTTCTCTCTCCCCTGTTCCCAGCCACAGAACCCTGCCCCCACTGGCACCCTGTCCCCTGCTGCAGAAACCTGTCCCCACTGGCACCCTGTCCCCTGCCCCAGCACCATGTCCCCTGCTCCCACCAGCACAGTTGGGGCCACATTAGTGAGGCTTGGTAGGATTTTGGAGGAGTGCTTTTTTTTTTTTTTTGCATCTCACTTGTGTGGCTCCTACTGACTTTTCTGTGGGTTCAGTGACCCCTGACTCAAAACAGGTTCCCTGCCTCTCTCATAAATAAAGACAATGAAGAAAAGTTTTGTGTTTATTTAACAATGAAGCCTGGCCAACGAACCCCCACTTAGGGCCAAGCCCCCATCTGCCCACAGCATCAAAACACTCCTGCACTCTCCCTTCCCCCAGATCCTAGATCTGAGCCTGTCATACACTGGAACCCCCTGTCCTGAGCCCCTCACATACCCCAACCCAAATTCCTGAACCCTCACATCCACAAGTCTGTGGCTTGCTTAGTGCCCCAACCCTACATCTGACCCCAACACAGCCCGGCCTGGAGCCCCCTCCCTGAGCCAGCATCCCCTTCTCCACCTCTTCCTGCATCCAAATTTCCTCCCAAAGCTTGCACCTCTCACCCCTTCCCACATCCAAATCCCTCATTCTCACCCCAGAGCCTACACTTCCTGTCTCAACCCAGCGAGGGTATGGCTAGACTGCAGGAGTTTTTCAGGCTTCTGGAGATATCCCAGAAAAAAAAACTTTTCTGTATCCAGGGATGTGTTTGTTCTTCCGCTTTTTTTAGTGGAAGAGCAAACATGCTCTTTCGGTCACCCCTAATTCCTCGTGGAAAGAGGAATAAGGGGGCTTCCAAAAGCAGAGGTTTTTCTGACATTTGGTCCAGTCTAGACAGGCCAAATGTTGGAAAAACCTCTTACTACAGAAGAATTGGGGAGGAGGGGGAAGCAGCAGTATAAGGGGTGGGGATAGCAAGTGATGGAGAGGAGGAGAATATAGAGAGGGCGGGGCTTCAAGGTATGGGTGGGGCGGTAGATCTTGGCTTGTTCTGTCATTTAAACTGATCTTGGGTATAAAAAGGTTGGAGACCACTGATCTAGGATTTTGCTGAAAGAGATTTAGGGGTCATAGTGGAGGACAAGTTAAATAGCTTCAGGGGGGTAGCTAAGTTAGTCTATACAGGATATAAGTTTTCCGTTAAAAGCATTTTCGGAACAGAGCGTCTAGATTAGCACAGACGCTTTTTCGCAAAAGCAGTTTTTGTGGAAAAGTGTCCATGCCTATCTAGATGCGCTTTTCCGCAAAAAAGCCCTGATTGCCATTTTCACGATTGGGACTTTTTTTGTGGAAAACAAATCTGGACTGTCTACACTGGCCCTTTTGCGCAAAAGTTTTGTGCAAAAGGGACTTTTGCCCGAACGGGAGCAGCATAGCATTTCCGCAAAAAGCACTGATTTCTTACAGTAGGAAGTCAGTGCTTTTGCGGAAATTCAAGTGGCCAGTGTGGCCCCCAATTGAGATAGTTCACTCTTCTGGCAAGTTTTTCCGGAAAAGCGTCTAGACACAGCCCAAGTGTTTGAAGTGCAGGATTAGATTTTGACCTGGGGGAGGGGCATATAAGGGGGTACAGGCACTGGGAGGGAGTTGTGACCTGGATTGGAGGTGTGTGTGCAGAGAGTTTGGGTGCTGATGTGGAGGGTGGATGTGAGGTGGAGGGTGATCTGGGGCAAGGAGTTGGGAAATAGGAGGGGCTGAGGTGCCAGAGGCAGGCTCTTAGGCAGTTCCTGGCCAGCAGCCCACCAGGAACCCTGAAACAGGCTTCCTGCCTGCCACAGTCCCAGGCTGTTCAAAACAACTGAAGGCTCCCTCCATTTGCTGTGCTGTGCACCCCTGGCAGCTGGGGGAAGACTCTGCATGATGCTCCCACCCCAGGCCAATCATCAGAGCTTCCACTGGCATAATGGTTTGTGTGATGAGGACCCAAATTTGTTTCAGATAAACCAACCATCATATTATCATCAGTGAGCAATATGATGCTAGTATAGCTACTAATCTGGGATTGTAGTAAATGATGTCCTAGAAAGTTTAAAAGGAGAAAAGATGTTTTTATCTCCTTACTTTGCACAGATGCTCTCTTCTTAACAGCAGCCAGAAGGGGAGTCCTCAGGCCCATATGTATGTAAGCCGGGGCTGAACTACTGCTTGCAATCAGCCAGCTAAAAGGAGAGAGCAGCCCTGGGGGTGGGTATGCTCACTCAAATTGTTTAGCCCTGCAAGATAATTAACTGTTGACATGTAAATACAGCTCGTTCCAGTATGGGGAAGGAATCTGGGGTGTAGTTATATAAATCCAGTCCTGATGGAGAATCAGTTGTTTGAATGGAACATGGTGTATTGTAACTAATTTGGCTGTTGTAGGATCACAAACCATGCTACCCCTAAATGTAGGAACTGTAAAATATGACAATAATGCTTGCATGAGAGACACCATCATTGTAAGGGGTCTCAGATAAACAAGCCTCCCCCTTCCAGAGTTGAGTGAACTGAATTAGGAGGAAAGGGCTTGAGCCAGCCTGCTTCATGCCTGCCAGGTGTGAGCTGTAAGACTGGTTCAACCTGTCTCTTTCCCCCCCTGTTCTAAGGATAGACCTAATGCAGACTCCATCAGGAGTCTTTTTGGGTATGTCTACACTACCTCCCTAGTTCGAACTAGGGGGGTAATGTATGCATACCGAACTTGCTAATGAAGCCCGGGATTTGAATTTCCCGGGCTTCATTAGCATAAAGCCGGCGCCGCCATTTTTAAAAGCCGGCTAGTGCGAACCCCGTGCCGCGCGGCTACACGCGGCATGGGCTAGATAGTTCAGATTAGGCTTGTTTGAAACAGTGTCATGACACGATTATGCAAATGAAGCACGGGATATTTAAATCCCCGCTTCATTTGCACTTTCAAAACGTCTAATTTACATCCCTCTGCTGACAGAGGGGTGTAGTTTAGAGTAGCCTTAGTTAACAGATATAACTGGTAAATAACAAGTAGTATTTCTCTTTCCTAATCTCACCCTGGAGGTGTGTCTGTGTTTTTTACTTTTGACTCAGGAGCTCCTATGTGTTTTATTAGTTAAAATGTATTGCTGCATTTTTAAACTTTGGAAAGGGGCTTGTTCCAGGTATTACACTCAATTATCTTCTTTAACACCTGGGCCACCCTGCCAGAATGGAATGTCAATGGAATTGTACTCTGCCTCTGCTTTTGGACCCCAGGCTAAAACCACTACCAAACATCCTGTTTCCATAAGACATAGCCTATTTTTTTAAAGGATGTGGTTAAGCTGTTAATATACCCTTAATCTAACTGGTATCTTTAAAAACAGACTTGTAGATGATAAATCATTGTAAAATCCTGTTATTCTTAAACTCTGAAATATGTATGTCATCAGCCATTTTATCGCAATGCTGTGTAGCTCACATCCTCTCTTAAAACTAAGTGTTGATCAGCTGGCAAAGTCAGGATTTTTGTTGTACATTTATAGTGCAGGCTTAGGTTTGACTGACACAGTTAAACCATTTTAAAAAAACAATGAATTTTAGGATCAAGGGTAAATGAAGTTGCCCCCATTCTCTAAACTAGTTCTTTGCTTTTTAAAGAAGCTATTTTAAGTTAGTAACTAACCCTTCCTTTCTGTTGGGGAAATCAAATGTTTTCAACACTCTTTCAAGAGAAACATTTAAAATCAATTGTAATTAAGGGCTGGGTGGGAACTGCACTTCTCAAGAAATGCTACAAAGGTAAGATATTTTTCCATTTAGAAATAGAGCTAAAAACAAATTTTGAAATGTCTCAAAAATGCCAAAATTTTGTTTTTGGTTGGCTAACATTTTGTTCCAATTTTTATTACATAAAATAAAAAAAAATTGAAATGCAAAAATCAAAATGTCCATTCTAAACAAGGTTGCAATGGAATGTTTTAAACTTAAAAAAAGACTTTTTGAATGATTTTTCCTCAAACAACATGTATATGGCAAATGTTTTGCTTTCGATAAATTGACATTTTCTGATGGGAAAATTATACCTTGAACACCATTCATCCTAAAGTTTTTACAAACAAATTGTGTACATTTTTACAATTTGATTCTTTGGTGCAATGTGTCTGCAAACCAGAGAGTATCTGGCCAATTCCCCCCCCCCCCCCCCCCCCCCCCCCCCCCCGCCTTCCACTTTCTGCCCTATAAAGAGCAGAGGGAGTGAGGCAGGCTTTGAGTTTAAATGTGATTAGAACACTAGGCTTGCCAGGAGCTCTTTACTGACCTCAAATAATCTGGACTTTGCCATATCTGAATAACAGAACCCGCAGCAGTACAAGTTTTCCTAATACTGTACTTGGAGACTGATTCAGTAAGGTGGAGATGGAAGAGAATTCTACCAAATAGCCAGTAACACTTCCTGCACAATCTGAATGTAGGGATTGCCCATGCAAGAACTGATGCTGCTTAGTCTATAAGGACATGTCTACACAAAAGGACAAAAGTCAAATTAAGCTACACATCTTGAGCTAAGTCAATTGTGTAGCTTATGTTAAAATACCTTATTGGCGTTATTCCGAAATAATAATGCTGTGTAGACTCACCTTAAGAACTGACACTTGCAGAGTGAGGTGTGTGGCTACAGCCTACTATAGCCCTGAGAACAGCAAACATAAGTACACATAGTACATCATTGCCTTCCATGAATGACAGTGGTCGTTTTATAAAGCACAGCACCTGCATTTCATGGTAGATTAGGTTCAGAATACAGAGCTTATAGAAAAATCATACTTTCATTGTAAATTAACTTTAGATATTCAAACTAACATGTATTCCTTTTACTGCCCCTTTTTAACTATTCTCTCAGGTAAGTAATTCCATGCTGGAACAAATGCCAACAGGTAAGACGGCCACCAGAAAATATAGTACATGGATATTATTGTATGTATCATATTCAAAAGGACTTCAAGAAATGAACTTTTTAAAACTGCAGTTCATGACTGCAGCACAAAGGCATGTTTCTGAAGTCCATTCATCTTTAAAATTCTGATCTGATTATTACTTTAAAATTCTGATCTGATTATTATTTTGAAAAACTATTTGTTTAGGTGTAGGTGCAGTAAGAAACAATTGGATTTTCTTACCGGTTCTCTGATACATATTATTACTATTGTCATCATTAGGGCTTCTACAAAATCAGCTTCTCCATCACTGCCCTCTGCAGTGACTCTCCATTGAAACCAGGCCTGCCACAAACCAGGATGCTTTAATCAAGGCTAAGTACTATGGCCTATCTCATGCTGGCTGTTCATGATTTTGCATCTGTTACAGAACTAGTTCTTGGTGTTCATCAAGTTCATATTTCACTGTGTAATCAGACTCTCAGTACTTCTCACAGAAGCATGTAGCTTTTTATTCTATTAAAGCTATTTTAAACTGCAGTGCTTCAGGACACATACACTGTATTTTTCACATAAAAACATGATCAAGAATACAAACAGGTGTAAACAGCTGCTGATCACATATTGGGGGAAGATTAACTTTCTTCCCCCTGTTCAAGACACACAGTTTGTCTAAAACACTGTTTAGTTCTCCAGAGACTTTATTGCCAGCTTTCACTTAGATACATGGACTCACTGCTTACAGTTTAGATCACTAGTCTATACATCTTAGTAAGTAGGATCTCCAAGTGAAAATCATCTATATTGAAGGGGTATCCAGAACCAGGTTATCATTAGCAGAAGAAAAAGGTAGGGGAAATTCAAAAGTCATTGGAAGTCCTGTCTCAAAGGGATTCTAGGGTATCTTGATGGGCTATTGATCAACTGTGTGTGTATGTATGAAGTTTCACCTAAACCGGTGAGCCTTCAAAGGAATACTGTAATTTACAAGTTTCACCTTTAAAAACCACCAGGAAATGTTCTCTTCATCTCAACTTTTACCTCACAGTGATTGGCAAAGGAACAGTGATTGAAACACCTGTCACTCTCTAGATGATCTCCTACTATTGGAGTGATCACAGAACTTAAAATCAATAGCTTCAGAGGGGTAGCCAAGTTAGTTTGTAACTGGAAAAACTTAAAACAACAACAACTAGTCTGGCAGCACCTTAAAGACTAATTAAACATGTAGATTGTATCATGAGCTTTCATGGGCACAACCCATTTCTTCAGATGACATCTGAAGAAGTGGGTTGTACCCACGAAAGCTCATGATACCATCTACATGTTTTGTTATTCTTTAAGGTGCTGCTAGACTATTCTTAAAGTCAATAACACTCTTCCTAATCACAACACGTGGAAACTAAAAGAGGAACCAAGTCTATGAAAGATTGACTGCCAACAGTAAAGTTCTTGTTAAACCACTAGGAAGAGACTCCATACTTTCTCTTACAAATCTGGGAGGACCAATTACGTGCTCTGGAATGTGTTCCCAACCTGTTCCCATGCTGCATTTAGTTCTGAACAGCTTAAAGTTTCAAGTAGGCAATCAGGGGGGAAAACAAATCATCAGTAGGTATGAAAAGAAAAATCCATGGTTATAAGGTTATAGCATCCACTATGGCACCTGACACTTCACTGAAGGGTGACACTGTTGGAAGCAGTGCAGTAATACAGTGGTATAAACTGTATAATTACAATCTTCTGCCTAGAACCTCTATCAGGCTGTTGGGTAGGTTCTGAGAACACCACAGTGGGTATCTAACTAACATTGTTCACTATGGCTAGCAGGAGCCAGCAATAATTTGTATTTTTAAAAGGACAAACTCTACTAATAGCTAGTCTTTGTAATTATATGCTCCTATCAGAGCTACCCTCGTTCTCCCTCTACCGTGCTCTCAATTTACTATCTTTCATTACTATAAGCCATTTGGAGCAGAGATTATCTCTAGCTAGGTGACCGTACAGCACATTACAACAGTGCCTCTTTCCTGAATGTCATTTATGGACCAAACAGAACCAATTTTATCAACCGCATGTGGGGATTCCCACAAGCAATGTGGGGGATTCCCATCACTCTGCCAGAACTATCAGCCACTCAAAAACCAAACCAGCACTGAGTGAGAATAGATGACAAGGCTTATATGAGTCTTAGCATATATATGGGAGATAATATAAAAGAACATGGTAACCTCTAGCTATTCATATCCCTATCTAGCCTAAGAACCAACTGAAATGTAGTTTAACTACCTCTCTGTGTAGGTTCCAAATCTATTATAATACTTCTAGGGGACTGCACGCCCCCTGCTCACTCTGCTCACCAACCCCCTCTCTCTAGTGGCTTTTGAGGAACAAGGGAGGGTGTAGAAGTGGGCTGGGGATAGGGAGTGTGGCCAAGGGAGAGGGTGCAGGAGCAGGTTGGGAGTAGAGTGTGTGGCTAAGGAGTAGGGTGCAGGAATGGGCTGGGGGTAGGTGTCTTGTCTGGGGAGGAGGGGCCATGAACAGATTGGGGGTAGGTATCTGGCTAGGGGGGAGGGTGCAGGAGTCGGGTTGGGGTCTCAGTGGAAGGGCTGAGTGAGGGTGTTAGGAGTGCAGGGTCTCAGTGGAGGGAGTGTAAATCTTGGCAGAGAGGGAGCTGCAGATGTGGGGTCTCAGCAAAGCAGTGAGTGAAGGGGTTGGGATGCAAGGTCTCAGTGGAGGGTGTGTGTGAGGGGGCTAGGAGTGCCAGGTCTTGGCTGAGGGTGTGTGTAAAGGGGCTGAGGGTGCAGAGAGGTGAGTGAGTGGGCTGGTGGTGCAGGATCTCGGCAGGGCAATGAGTGAGGGGGTGGGGTCTCAGTTTGGGTGATGTGGGGGCCACTTACTTCCTTTTGCATGGCTTCCAGCACCACAGCTCATGTACTTCCTCTGGCTGCTCCCAATGGCCAGATTCCAGCCAATAGGAGTAGTGGGAAAAGCCTCCAAGAAGCACATCCCTGTGCTGCTGTCCCTGAGCCGGGGGGAGGGGAGAAAGGGAAGCAGCAGCGTGTGCAGCCACTTCTAGCTCCACTTCTTCCCCCACAAGTCGGTTCTCCCCTGCCTTGCATGAAGCCAGTGCTGGCGCTTCAACCTCGCTGGGGGCGGTGGGGAAGGGGCTATTTCAATTCCTGTTCCAGGGGTTCATGCTTAAAGAAGTTCCCTACATAAAAGTTCTACTTTGCTGGTTTTTTTTTTTAACAGCGAACAATTCATAAACCTCTTAGAGATGAGCACAGCTACATGGCAGTCAAGTGGTTAAGTGAGGCCACAGAAAACGGAATGAGTTTTCAGAATTCTCTTAAAACAATTGAGTCTGCAGGCTCAGTTACTATGTAAACTCTATGCTTCATAGGTCATTTAAAGACTTAGTACAAGTGGCTTGTGGTTTAATCTTTTAATTCCATTGCTCCATAAGTTTCCTTGGTGGTTCACTGAACAAGGAATTTAGACAAAATATTTGGGGGCCCCTTTTTTTGTTAAAAGGACTTAGGGATGGAAAAGTGTGCAGTGCCTTGAAGGGACTATGAACTAATCTCCAAATTTACTTGATAGAAAAGTCATCATAATTCAGGGATCCTGGTGTGTTTAAGACTGCACAATTACAAAGGAACATGCTTGCCCTGGGAGTACTCCCTTTATCAGAGAAACTCTCTGGAATGTTTTCAGGCAATTTCAGCTAAACATACTAGTTTATGCCAATAAGAAAAGAAAATAAGGAAAGGAGGAAAATACATTCACATGTATGTGTTTATAATACTTGATAGAGTTGTCAGGACCTCTTCTCTGTGTGTGTGATGAGAGTTCAAGAAAAACTACCAAAATCCTAATACAAGAATCTGGAGCTAGCCAGTATCACTTCTGAGTAGGTGTTAAACAAATGATCTTAAGAAGTTATACCAAAAGCACGTGAATTAGCAGGTGATAAGGAATGGATTCTGTTTTGTTAATTCTAATTATGATTTTAAGTTAATTTGCAAATAAATCAAGAACTGAAGTAAATGTAGGTTAACCTAAGGTAGCTGGTCTGGATAAAAATTCCCTCAAATCCAGTTTATATATACCAGATAACTTTCTCTTGTTGGTTGGGATGGAGGAAGAAAATATAGCACATGGACTTCTTTCACCATTACTTTATCTTTGGGGAAGGGACATATGAACATCATTTGCCCTTAGTAGTAGGTAGGCCACAGGTTTGCAAGAGAGAAACTGAAGAATTTGCCTCATTACATGACTGTTAATATACACATTGAAGAGGTTGGAATATTGTGTTTTTATGTAAATAGCACTCTGATTTACCTACATTTTACTAGAAAGCCCTTGCACTTGTACATATTTTAGGTTTGTAAACTTGATCGGGCGGGGGGGATCAATACTCAGTAAGACTGCAACCATTTTTCATGCCAAAAATCTGTTCACAAGCAATCAATGGAACTACTCCTGTAATTGAAGACTACTTGAAATCAGCAAGGGGTGCATGATTAAGCCCATCGTGTCTTCAAAAACATGAACACACTCTGTAATCATTAACTAAGCTTCACAGTATCGCTGGGAGCTGGGCTGGTATTACACCTATTTTCATAAATGGATACATTCAGTAAGTGAGAAATTATGGCTAGAATTTTTAAAGGGAGTTGGTGATTTAGGTGTCCAACTCCTACTGAATTTCAGTACCTAGATCCCTTAGTCTGCACTGCAAAAAAAGAACAGAATGGCTAAATTTCCTTGTGACAAAAATTTAACTTGTACATGCACTGCAGAGCTCACATCACCTCTTACCCCGGTGCTGTCCCTAAGGGTATGTCTGTCTTACAAAATGTATGTTTAGAGTTGGACAACTCAAGTTACGACAGCAGCAATTATGTGGCAATTCAGCTTTTATTTTGGATGAGCAGTGTGAGCTGAACCCTACGTGTGCTACAGGCTTAAACTTGCACAAGTTAGACGTTAAGTTGCTATGTCTTTGCTGCTATCTTGACTAGGGTTATCTAGTCAAGATAGCAGCAAAGAACACGCCTTTTCTTGCAGTATAAACTTACCTTAAGCCACCTTCTGTACACATACATGCACCTCCCCAAGTTTGGTGGTGCTTCATATATATGATGCTGGTCCATACTGGGGAATAGGCTTTCACTCAGGCCAGTAACATGCCCAGTTTTGGAGTGAGGATACAGACTAAATCGAGTGGTGTTAGTCATGCAATACCATCTGACAATACCCCCACCATGTGTCCAGAAGGACAGACAATTTTTTTCACCATTTAGTGGAAAAGAATCATAAAGCACCTCAGTTTACTGCAATGCTAAGAAGTTCTAGTCATACACGTGGGAGAAGGCAGCACGAGTGTGAATACAGTAACTCAGGAATTGGGTTTCATAGATGAAGCTTCATCCAGAGAAGCTTCAGACATATGGCTGTGCTTTGGGAAACAACAATATCATAGAATCATAAAATACTAGGACTGGAAGGGACCTCGAGAGGTCATCGAGTCCAGTCCCCTGCCCTCATGGCAGGACCAAATACTGTCTAGACCATCCCTGATAGACATTTATCTAACCTACTCTTAAATATCTCCAAAGATGGAGATTCCACAACCTCCCTGGGCAATTTATTCCAGTGTTTGACCACCCTGACAGTTAGGAACTTTTTCCTAATGTCCAACCTAAACCTCCCTTGCTGCAGTTTAAGCCCACTGCTTCTTGTTCTATCCTCAGAGACCAAGATGAACAAGTTTTCTCCCTCCTCCTTATGAAACCCTTTTAGATACCTGAAGACTGCTATCATGTCCCCCCTCAATCTTCTCTTTTCTAAACTAAACAAACCCAATTCTTTCAGCCTTCCTTCATTGGTCATGTTCTCTAGACCTTTAATCATTCTTGTTGATCTTCTCTGGACCCTCTCCAATTTCTCCACATCCTTCTTGAAATGTGGTGTCCAGAACTGGACACAATATTCCAACTGAGGCCTAAGTAGCGCAGAGTAGAGCAGAAGAATGACTTCTCGTGGCTGCTCACAACACACCTGTTAATGCATCCCAGAATCATGTTTGCTTTTTTTGCAACAGCATCACACTGCTGACTCATATTCAGCCTGTGGTCCACTATAACCCCTAAATCCCTTTCTGCCATACTCCTTCCTAGACAGTCACTTCCCATTCTGTATGTGTGAAACTGATTGTTTCTTCCTAAACGGAGCACTTTGCATTTGTCTTTATTAAACTTCATCCTGTTTACCTCAGACCATTTCTCCAATTTGTCCAGATCATTTTGAATTATGACCCTATCATCCAGAGCAGTCGCAACCCCTCCCAGCTTGGTATCATCTGCAAACTTAATAAGCGTATTTTCTATGCCAATATCTAAATCGTTGATGAAGATTTTAAACAGAGCGGGTCCCAAAACAGACCCCTGAGGAACCCCACTTGTTATACCTTTCCAGCAGGATTGTGAACCATTAATAACTACTCTGTGAGTACAGTTATCCAGACAGTTATGCACCCACCTCATAGTAGCCCCATCTAAGTTGTATTTGCCTAGTTTATTGATAAGAATATCATGTGAGACCGTATCAAGCGCCTTACTAAAGTCTAGGTATAACACATCCACCACTTCTCCCTTATCCACAAGACTTGTTATCCTATCAATGAAAGCTATCAGATTGGTTTGACATGATTTGTTCTTACAAATCCATGCTGCCTGTTCCTTATCACGTTGCCACCTTCCAAGTGTTTACAGATGATTTCCTTAATTACTTGCTCCATTATCTTTACTGGCACAGAAGTTAAACTAACTGGTCTGTAGTTTCCTGGGTTGTTCTTATTTCTCTTTTTATAAATGGGCACTAGGGTTATAAATGGGCACTAGAGTCTTCTGGAATCTCTCCTGTTTCCCATGATTTTCCAAAGATGATAGCTAGAGGCTCAGATACCATACTCAAGGAGCTTATAGAGGAGGTAAGGTGCTGATGACTGGAACGGAAGGATCTATGCCCTTTAGCACAGCTGGATTTGGTAGACCCTGGCATAGTAGTCTCATTCCGTTGTAAATATTTCCCCAATAATTTCTCAATATCAACCCTATCTCCACTGTTGATGTCTTGGGCTTGGACTTTGTCCCCTTCATTATAAATTGTTTAAATTGATTGAGTTTGAGATTTAATTTCCAGCCTTTGATATAAATAATATCCTAGCAATGTAAACTTAATCTCAGTGTGTGAGAAACTTTTGAGTTTCAGAGTTCTGTGAAAAAGTACTGCACTGCACCTTGAAAAGTCAGAAAGTTCAAAGTCCCTCCAGGCATTTCCCCCCCCCCATCTGGTCTTATTTTTGACCCTAGGGACTATTGTATAAAAATGTGGGCATAAACATTGTCTATACCCTCACTTTTAGTATTGTATTGGTTTGTAGCTAACTTACAAAATAAATGGTGAACTTACCCTGGCTTGAGTGAGGTTGAGGTAAGTTTAAGGCTACAGTAAGGGAGATTTGATTGAGGTCATGTCAGGAATTTCATCTCCTCACACCAATAAGATTATTTTCATCCTCTTTCTTCAGATCATTAATAACTGAGCTCACTGGAGAAGAAAAAAATAATATTGGAAAGCAGGCAACAGGCTTTCATAAATCAGCAGTATTTGTGGAGTCAGAAAATTTGACACTGAGAAATTTTCCAGTTCTTATTCCCAAGAAGCCTGCAGTACGTATTAGAAATGGAAAAGATACATTAATTTCTTTCAGCCAAATTCCTCTAAATGGATCTGTGGCACTCCTATATGTTTACTGAGAAGCATGTTGTTTTTCTGTCCTCCTCACATTCTACTGCTAGGCTGCAAATATTGCTTCCTACCTTCAATATGTTTCAGGAGTATACAGTAATATCTTGGTTTGACATGGAGGCCTCAGCAGCTCATTTCCATATTCCCCATTTTATTTTAATATGTAACTTCTTTTTCCCTTAATCTCTTCTTTGACCACCAGATTTCATTCCAGTCAAGACATGGCTTACACATCATCTTGCATCACTTCCACCTACACTTTCTCCACTGGCTCTCCTTTTCTCATAATCTCCCTCCATCAATACTGTGAACACTCTACTCTGACCTTCATCTCAGACCTAGCACATTTCACTCCCACCCTCTCTGCCCTGCCAACAATGCCAGGCTTGATATTCCTTCTCATTCCTATAGCCATGGGTTTTTCCATGCTGGCTCTGTAGATGTAATAATCTCCTTGTTCCAGGATGACAAACCACAAGCCTTCTCTCATTACAAACCCACTTTTTCCATGATGATCCCCCAGAATTAATCATTTAAATACCATTAAATTATCCTCACATCTGGATTTCCAAATATATCTTATCTTCTATGTGTGATGCTCATTTTTTTAGATCCAGAATGCACACATAGCCAATTCAGATCCCATGATCCTTTGTTGCTGTAGACATAGCTACAAAGGGTCTGAATAGTGGACTAGACGCAGCTGGTGCGGGCCATAAAGAACTTTCTCTGCATTGCTGAGTGCCACACTAGATTTCATTTGTGTGCTGGTGATAATGTGCATACTATAGAGTGATTTTATACCAAGAATCCATGAAATATAGCAAATGTAGTGGTTAGGGGTTGTTGGTTTTCTTAAGGCAAATGTATGGTTTTTATAACAATCAGTCATTTGGATGCAACAGATACAGTTCCCAGAGAGTCATTATGGTTAGTATAAATATCAATTTCATTTTTATAACATGCATTTAGTATACTCAAGTTTGAGAATCTGCTCTGACAAAAGAGCACATTAACACAGGGGAGTTACATAACTTAAGGAATTCCTATCCTCACTAATGAGAAGAATAAAAAATACTTGAAACAAGACTCCTGTAATGTGTGGCAATCCCTAGTTTCAAGGAGAGAGTTGGCAGAACTGGCCTCAGGTCTGAATGTTCAAGTTTATTGTCTAAATTGAAACATAGACAAGATTTGTATTTTGTGTGGTTAATTATACTTATTTATATTCATATAGCACTGCACCTTTTATTGGAATAGATTTTGAGTGTATCTAAAGTGATCTTTCTTCCAGTGAGTGATCTTTTGCTTGAATATAAGCATTCACTATTTCACACATTGTAGCAAGTTTTGAGTCTGTTCTTGCCCCTAGTCAGGCAAAACTCCTGTTGACTAATGAGCACAGATGGTTTGGAATTTCTATTCTGTAAAAAGTTCTGACATTTTGAAAAAAAAATATTGCAAGCTGGAATGAAATGAAAAAAAATTAATATTTCCAATGAAATGAAGAGTAAAGGACTTATTTTGGTATCAAACATTGTTTTAATACTAGCATTTTGTCTTTTATATTCAGTTATAAAAAAATTAGGAAAATAGAATATGAAAGTCAAAACTAAATGAATCAAAATGGCACCCAGTACAACACACTAACATTGTCTAATCAAAATGTTTTGACTTTTCTCATAAAAAAAATTCATGGAAATTACATTCCCATGAAATGTTGCATTTTTTTTAAATTGCATTTTTTTTAAATGGAAAACTGTTCTATCAAAAATACATTGACCGGCTCTATGAGGAGGAAACAAAGTGTGGGACCATGGTCTGTATTTCCAACTCCTGTTAATCAATAAACATGAGCTGTAGTCCTTTTCCTGTTACAATTTGCTATTATTACCAGGTTAGAATAGTAAAAATGGAGGGGACCTTGAGAGATCATCAAGTATAGTCCCCTGCCTTCATGGGAGGATCAAGCACCATCTAAATCAGAGGTTCCCAACCTTTTTTATGCCAGGGACGAGCAAACCCATTTACAAACCTTTGGTGGATAAGCAACATTTTATTTATTTATCTGCATATTCGTTATACAAATAATGAATATACAAATAGAGTGTTACCCGAGATTTACAGGATCTTTTGAAAAAGCGTTTTATTTTCAAAAGAGCCCCGTCTAAACAGCCATTTTTCTTTAGAAAATCCCCTTTTCAAAAAAAACCAGTCACCATTACGCAAATGAAGCACAGGAAATTTAAATCCTGGCTTCATGTGCAAAGTGTCTAATTTATATCCCTTTTTCGAGAAAAGGGATGTAGTCTAGACACAGCTGCAGACTGGTTCTAGGGAAGGTTAAACAGTGCATTTTCCCCTCTGTGGCCAACGAGCTGAGTGGCAGCAGTAATGGAAAGAATTGAAGCTTCTTCCCTGCCTTCCATGTAGTGAAAAACAATGCAGCACTTCCAAACTAAAATTATGGCAATGGGGGCATTTAATGAGCTAATCAGAATCCATTATAAAGGAAAAGGACTTAAACCAGTGAGTAGCAGCTCTTGGGATGGTGGCTCCTGGGCTTTTGCATAGTGTAGACTTCAGCTTTTGGAGATCATGCAGATTTTTCAAAGCTAACCATTGAGCATTTGAATATAACTGCCTCTGCAAACAGATTCACAAGAGGTTTCGTTAAAACATCTTAGCAAAATTGATCCTAATTTCCATTTTCTAAATACTACCACTGTTTAAAATTTTCCAACCAGTTTTATTAAACAAACCACTTTCTTTTGATTTTAAAATGTGGTGAAGGCCGACTATTCATATTAAAATGGACCCTCTATTTCCATAAGCAATATATCGACCTCTAATAAAGGGCATCTTATCAACAGCCTGTAATATGATTGGGCTGCTTACTAACTTTTGTATTTCAGCCAATAAAGCCATTAGCTGAAAATATAACTGCCCTATTTAAAAAAATAAAATGCTGTATGTATGTATGTTTTAATCTATTATGTGACATACATTTTGTTTTTCAAAATGGAAGATGGGTCAAGTGATCTTAAGTCTGATCCATAAGGTTTTCCTGCCTTGTTTCAGGGGTAAACAAGTTCCAGATGGAACCAGAATCGCCTCAAGAATTCTATGGGGTTTCCCTAGAGGGATAGATTATACGGGGACTCTCACAGGGGTTTTCCTGCCACAGATTTTATAAAAAGGCTGGCAGTTACACAGTTTGTGGCTGCCCATCCTTGTGACAGTTTGCATGGGTGTTCCTTTCTAGGCCACCTAGACTCCAGAGCAGTTAAGCCGATATGAAGACTCCACTCTATACCAGCAGACATCAGTCTAGCAGCCTTGCCAATCATATAAACGCCTATAACTGTAGAAGAAACAGGCTATGTGGGATCTCCTCGGAGTTCCTCTCATAAGGATCCCCATAAGACAAGAGATCAAGGTCCTGAGCAACCAACTTGGGAACTAAGCAAAAAGGCTTCTATGAAACTTTTTTTTTTAAAGTTACCTTATCTTGTTCATATTTGGTGTCCAGTCAAGGGTTCTTGTTGAGTGGGTCTTGGTTTTATACCAATAAGGGACTGTATGTTGTTATACTACTTTTTAATTACCCATTCCATCCCCTAAACTTTCCCCCAAATAAACCTTTATTAGTTTGGTTTACATACAATGTGTAAAGGGGGAAGGGAGGCACACCAACAGTTGATAGATGCTGGCAGGCACAGAAAAGAACAGAAGACCTATTTTTGTTAAGGGATCCCCTACAGGCTCATCTTTTAAATCCTTTTGCTACCCAACAACTTGCAGGCTCCACTGTAGCCAACAGCAGGAAAAACGACATTCTTGTTGCAAGAAACAGAACTGCTGGTACAGAAGGTTGCCAAGTGCCACAAACACCTGGGGCAATTGAGCAAGATCCAGCCAAGATGACATCTGTTAACAGAATCACGGGTCACCATGCTCTTTTTAAACTATTTTAGGAGGTTTCTGAAAGCTGCTAGAAAGAAAGCTGGGCACACATACAGTTCTTTAGTAAGACAGGAAGGGAATGACATTGCCCACAGCTACATCATAGTTCCTTTGCTGGCCATAATCATAAGTATAAAATGCACAGCTTGCACATTCCTCATGATCTAGCACCCCTATATCCTGTTAGTCACACTAATGCTTCCTGCCTTCATTTTAATGTTGCTTAACCTCCCCTACCATGTATTGCAGCCAGTTATCCCATCAGATGAATTCTTTATTGTATGGTACATATCTTCTGTTTACATCACCATGGGTTAACATAGTTATAAGAATCTGTATAGCCTGTGGTGAGCAATATCGGCATGAGGAGCACTGTCACTTTCTGGCAGCATAGTCTTGCTTCTCTGAGCATAATTCTCACCAGTTTAATTTTTAGCCTGCTTTTTCAATTGTGTATCATTAAAGGATTTCATCTTTCTTTACAATACCTAAATAGATCTTTAGCTGGTACAAACTGATGAAGCAGTTTACACCAGCTAAGGATGTGGTCCCCCCCCCCTTTTTTTTCGGTAGAACTAAAAATACTGGCGAGAGAGAGAGAGAGAGAGAGTTGTAAAAGTAAGATCTATTAATAGGTGTGTTGTTTATCTTGCCCTAAATCATTTTTGTTACAAATTTCTATTACAAACTTCTCTTCTGGACTGGCAGGCAGTTAACCATTCGTAAGCATTTTAGCCAGGAAAGATAAACGTAATATATAGAGTAACTAATGAGGAAATAATAATGGTTTTATCTCTCAGCTTAAGTTGAATAGCGATATAACAAAGATTTCTTCTTTTAGGTTCAGACTAATAGCAGCAAAAATGAGAACAGGCTTATTAAATATGCACCAAAATGCCTGAAGCATACCATTTTTGCAGGGTTGAAAACTAATTACAGAAAGGGTTAATGGATCCTAAAGTTCTCTCATATACTAAGTATTCATCCCTGGAACAGCAACTTTTTGCTTTTAAGAAAGCACATATTTAAATATAAGATTTTAAAACAGTTTTATTTTTACATACCTTAAGCTTTGTCCATGCTGCAATTAGACACCTTTTACTGGCAGCTAACCTCAGCTTAAGGGGCTGTTTAAGTGAGGTGTAGATGTTGGTCTTGGGCTGCAACCTGAGTTCTGGGACTCTCCCACCTGGGTTCCAGCCTGAGCCAGAATGTCTACACTCAGTTAAACAGCTTGATGAATATCAGCCCACTTATCTGAGTCACCTGGAAAGGCCAGCTATAGATGTCTAACTGCAATGTAGACATACCCTAAAGAGATGGATACCATTACCTATTAGTTAGCATTGAAAGAAAAATTAAATCTCTATAATTGGAAACACTGAACATACTCCAGGGAGATTGCTTCAGTTATATTTGTCTCTTTAGACTGTAAAGGCTACATTGCAACAGGGATCTCATAGGGAAATATCTGGTTTTGTAAAGGACCACAAATAGTCTCAAAGCTAGGGGCAGAGATAATACCTAACAATGCCAAAAGTACTGCAAGCCGTTGAAGGATCTATGATGTAGATATAAGCAGTAAGTAATAGATACTTGAGAAAATCCTTTCATAGAAATATAGAATTCCTGACTGAAGGTTTTGAAGTTTTGTTTACAGCCAAAAGAGGGACTTCATTCATTGTGGGAGTGCAAAAGAGAGAATCTTCCTGGTTTTCCTTTCCTTCCCTCCTCCCTTTTTCTCTCTTCTTTCCCACAGCAGATCATGATTTAGGTCATATAGAACTATAGGAACTTTTAAATGGATCCATTTATTTTCTCCAAATAAGAATCCTAACAATCCAGTTTAGCAAGTACTTTAAGATCAGCCATAAGTAACTGTTACTCATCTGCCTTTTACAGTAGTTAAAAGTCTTGTAATTTGAACACGATACTAAGAGATTTCTGTAGCTATCTTCAAATCAGATATAATGGAGGGGGAAAGAAGAAAAACCTTCTTCTGTGCATATGAAACAATTAATTACAGTTAACGTGAAGAAACAAACCAACCTTCCTCCCTCCCAGTTTTTTAGTACAGAGCATTGAAAGAAACAGAAAATCATCCTGAAAACACATGCCTATGACAAGAGTTTGCTGTGCTGAATTCAATGAAAGTTCTTGACTTTAATAAAGTAATTGACTTTAATAGGTACAGAATAAGATCCTTATAGGCCATAGCAAAAACAGAGTAGAGAGAGAAATTGGTGGGGATGGGAAATGGCAGGGGGAGGTTGTTGAAATAGGAAGGGTAGAATTGAGCTGAATATCTTCATTAAGATTGTGACTAATCTTGCTTCCGTTTAAGAACTTAATTCAGAAAGGTACTTAAGCACATCCTTGAAGTTTGAAACATATGTTATTAGCCAAAAGACAGGATGTTTCCTCTTGTATATCTGTGTTTGAAGTTAGGCATGTCCTTAAGTACCTTGCTGAACCAGGGCATGTGCCAATAGCAAAACAGTCATTGGGACAGATCCCACTTTTGGCTACACTGAAACTCCAGATTTAAACCAGAGCAACAAAGCAAGATCTCTTCCATTTACTTTAGCATCAGTAGGATCAGGACCTACATTTGTACTTTCCTGTTCTTTAATAGATTTTTTTTAATGAAATGTTTAGCCCTGTATTACATACACTATAGGAAATAGAAAGATGCTCCACCTTTCCTCACATAGCTTTCTAATTAAAAAGATACCTTAGTAAGTGGAGGGGATTTTTTTATTTTAGTTAATAGGTTTTATATTGTTTTGTTATGTGCAGCATTATTGTTGCAGAGTTCCATACACACCTGCCATAGAAACAACAAAAGATGATCTAAGGAAATAAAATTGTTTACAGAAATCAAAGCTGGAAATGAAGTCATATTTCTCCCCCGTTTCTGGCATTTGTTTTCAGTTGATTATAGTCAGAAGACAAAAAAAAAAAAAAAAAAAACCCTGGGAGGTTTTAACTTCATGGATCCAAGTTCATTTTGCAGTGAGGCCATAAGGCTTTTATGGAGATTGAAAGTATAAAGGTGGGGTGGACTCAATGACCTAAAGAATGTAGTATGAAGGGAGGTAAGAAGAGCTGTAAAACTAATTGGTGTCCAACATGTTTTGGGCTGTATTTAATTTTCTTGAGGGGAAGAGAGGTCAAGAATGGAATGAAGTCAATGTGTATGGGAATAAGAAAGTGTAGAGCAAAATGGTCAGCACTAAAAGGTCAGTGAATGTCCTAGGGACAGGAAATGAACTTTAAACAAAGTATAAGGCAGTATTTCTATCCACGTTTGGGAGTTGTTAAAATTAGCATTAAAGGAGGAAACTTAAAATAACCAGATGTTTCTGGTATGAAAGCTGGGTTTAGTATGCTTTTGATTTATTTGAAGACCTAGAGAATCTCCAGATTTCACGTGTTTCACAATTAGGAAATGAATATTTTAGCACAGTTCTGGTCTTATTTAAATAGACTTACTGGTAAATATTCTAGCTATTTACTTCCTGTTTACATTAACAGTCTCGTTCCTGGAGGAAACCTTCATCCTGCAGTGGAAAGAAAACCTCCCACAAGCTTTAATACAAGATTTAGCCATAGAATTTACTGTGTCAGAGTCTAACTCAGATGAGCAGTGCACTTTGAACCCATCTTGAGGAATCTGGTATTGTGCATAGGTATGAACTGAGTTGAAAAAATTGTAATACCTTCAGAGAACTCAAAATTAGCCTATATCTGAGACTCAGCTTCTCCCACAAATAGACAGTGTTTCATTATAACTTTTTTGGTGCCAATAAAAGTTTGGCAAAAGTTTAATCTTGAGGATTCTATTACTAGTTCCAATTAATTTTGGTGCATTTCACAAATTAGAAGAACCTTTCCCTAATGCATTTTGATTCTGATCCAAAGCTCCACTTTTTCACTCTCCAAGCAACAGGCGGTCTTATAGGAGTGGGTGAGTGAGGTTCTGAGGCCTGCAATGTGCAGGAGGTCAGACTAGAAGATCCTGATGGTTTCTTATGACTTCAAACTCTATGAGCATCAACTAGTCAACATCTTCTGGAGATGTATGAGGCACCTGCTTGGAGATTATGGCGTTAATAGGGTAAGTAGTGGTGTAGGAGGCCACCAGGACTATAGCAAAAGTAGATAGAAATCCTAATATATTGTGTAGGCAAGAGAGTTAAACTATCACTTGGGCTAAAGATGTTTAGTCTGAGGAGAAATTTCTCTCCTGCACATCCAGCTTCCTCCCATATTTTCAAGTTGTGGGAAGTCTCAAAAGCGGGCTCAGTTCAAGTGCAATCATGGTGAACCAAGAACACTTCCTATGGCTCTGTAATCCAAAAGAGAACATTTCCCAGGATTATTTTTGTTTTCATGTGGAATGAGAGTTTGAGATCATGATGGCATTGGCAAAACAACCCCTTTTGGGGGGGAGGCTTTGTTTTCATTATTTTTCAATGAATTTGACTCTAAAACCAGTGGGCTTAAAATCATGAAACTGGTTCAAACATGAAACATCACATACTTAAGAAGACAGACCCTCTCCCCCGCCCAAAAAAAATATTACACACATTCTATACAAATAAGAATTACATTGGTGCCGGACTCTGTAAGTTAGGACTTTTCTATTCCCATCTCCACAACTAGCTCACAGCTCTCTGTGCAAGATGTTTCCAGTAACACCACTATCACTACCTCACAGAGATTGTATGTGGTTTATGTTTGCACATACAGGACATCTACTACTACTGAATCTTGACAGGTTTTACAAAAGTGTAGTTATTTGGAAATCTGAAGCACTGCATCAAGAAAGAGACTAGATCTGCTAGTTTGCAGATCAGTATCTAGACCAGTGTTTCCCATTTTTTTTTTTTTTTTTTTTTGACCATGGAACCCTTTTAAATTTGGAAAAATTTTAAGGAACCCCTACAGACAGGGAAAAAGTTTGTTGAGCAAAAAAACACCCCACCACCCAAGCACATAGAAGGCAGCTAGGTCCCTTGGTAAAAGCAGAGTGGCAGGTGGGGAGAGGAATCTTGGGTTGATTGGGGAGAAGCGGGACCAGCAGCTATTGTTGCTGCTAGGTCCCCTGATAAAACCAGAGCGGCAGCGGGGGACGGGGAGGTGTCTGAAAGCCCAGCGGGGAACCAGAGTCTTTGCCCGCTGGGCTCCTTTCTGTCTCTTTAAGGGCGGGGGAGCATTCGGGTTCTCGCGGAACCCTTACTTTCACTTCGCGGAACCCCAGGGTTCCGCAGAGCACCATTTGGGAAACGCTGATCTAGACAGCTCTTTCATTTCTCCGGAATGGCCTAGCAGTGTTTGAATATGAAGGAACCGGCCATGAACAGGGCTATACCCAGTTCTTTCATGTATGTGAGCATACTAAAGTTGGGAGGCAGGTCTTAGCCTCTAGACAGACCTCTATCAATTTCCCATTTATA
This sequence comes from Pelodiscus sinensis, assembly GCF_052426305.1. Lineage (NCBI taxonomy): Eukaryota > Metazoa > Chordata > Testudines > Trionychidae > Pelodiscus > Pelodiscus sinensis. The sequence continues at coordinate 35,691,607 of NC_143058.1, forward strand.
AAAGGGCAGGAGGAGAAAGACAAGTAAGAAGAAACTGCTTGTGTTTTTTCGTAAGTTTATATGAATTACTAGAAGAAAACATTATGTGTGTCTCTGATTTGTAGCTCTAAGTTAGTGAAAATCCTATTTGATGCAGCAGAGAAAAGTTGGCTTTTTTTTTTTTTTTTTGGTGTCTAAAATGTAAAGTGTAAAACACCACACAAGACCAGCATGCAAGTTATTGTTTCCTTGAGGCTACTGTAGCTCACATCTTCTTTTGAATAGTCTCTGAAACCTTTCTTTTTTATATAACTGCCCCATATTAGTGCTTAGACTGTCTCCTCTGACATCAAACACCCATATGGGATTAAAAATTAAAGCTTAACAGATCATCTTGCCTGTTACTTCAGGGGGAATGTCTGGTTTTTATTTTCTTTTTGTTTAACTTCACAGTATTGTGGGATTAAATTCAGGTATTCAATATTTTAATTATTTAAAAAAAATAGTTGTAATAGGACTTTTAAATGAAGCAGATACCTAAATATCCAGCACACTTATCCTTCTCAATAAAAGCTGAGAAACCTCAATAATACATGGGATGGTCACAGTTCCCCTGCTAGAGCTAGGGAACAGTTGAGATGGAAACTTGGCATGGAGTTGCTGGCTTGTCCCTATAAAGAAGAAGAAAAAAAATACTAGTGAAAAAAAAGTGTGTCTGTGAGAGAGAAAACATCTCTCTACTGTAGCTTTTTCATGAAAATATATGTGATATTATAAAATTCCATGTATATTCTTATGAACTGTACTTTTCACACCTCTTTTGTTAGACACATGGAATGTTAACTGAAAGGACTTATCTTAAAAATCAGCAGGGTAGCTGGAATGTAATTTTACAAAACCTGGCCATCTTTCAACAAGAGTGGGTGGATTTTCAATGCAGCAAATGTTTATGTATTAAAAAGTATTTGCCATGGTGACAAAGCTTGGAGAAACATCCCATTAGCCACAGACGGGAAACCATTGCAGATTGTTCTGATTATCCATGCCCAAAACTTAGTCTGGCTGTGTTTATATGGCATTTCCAGAGAGGGGGAAGTTATTCAACATACCTCTCAAACCCAAGCAAACTGCTTGCACTTACTCTATTCTCTGGCTTCAATTCAACACATGCTTTGACTTTTACTTCAATGGAATTTAAACATGTGCGGAAAGCTCTGCGTATGCTTAAGTACTTTGTTGAATTGGGGCCTAAGAGTTTGTTCCTGTATTCCTTTCATGCCAAAAGATTCCCTGTGAAGAAAACAGAAGCTTTATATTCACAAGTAATGTAAAATAAGGCCTCTGTATATACCAATAAACAAAACGAGATGTCCTAAAAAGGGATATTCAGAGAAATGTGTAAGGAATCCTAGTAAAGGGCATGTGCTTATTTTATAGATGTGATAAAAATGTTTTATCTGGGATAGTTGTGTTATTCACGAGTCAGCCCATATAACTTGCCACTAAAGGTTTTATTACATCACCTCGTGGTTTCTGTATAGGAGACACATTTTTACAGACCAGCTCTTTTAGAAATGTCTTAGAATTTTAAAATGGCATTGTGAATATTTTTATAGCCCTCTACTTATAAGGCCTGCTCCTTTAGCACTATGTAACCAACAGTAATTAATATAACTTTAAAGGCTCTTGCATTACAGCAATTCTAGGAATAAAAGGTGTAACAGCTCTAATACCTATACGTTGGGACTTTCCTTGGCTAGAAGGGAGTGTTGTATCTCATTGGAAAGCTAGGAATCTCTTCTAAAGTGGTACAAACAGCTCATTTCTAGACCTGTAGTGTGGGGAGATGTTGGGCTTAAAACCTTGCACCGGTAAGGATTGAATATTTCCTGGCACGGTAGTATCAGTAAAAATACTTTTTTTTAATGTGGTGTGCCGCACTGAAAGAAATGGAGGTAAGATGATCAGAGGATCAAGAGAAACGATTTGTGTGACAAATAGCATCACTGTGTGCTTGTGTAGCATACAAACACACAAACACACATGCGTGTGATGTGAACCACAACAGAATCCATTAAGTACAAACTAGCCCAAAAAAGCTGATTTGATGAAGGCAGATGTGAAACTTTGGAGGGTTTGAAAGCTAGATCAGAATTTTATGGCTCAGGCTCATCTGGACTAATCACAGATGGATAAACATTCAAATGACTGCATGGGAATTTAGCCATAAAACTGCTAGCTAGGAGTGAAAAGTGTGTGGCTTAGCCCCAAATGGCTATGAAAATATACCCCCCATGCATACTTTTCTGTATGTAAAATTTCCATAGGAGCTAAATTGTATGTTGAGTGTAAATAATTGATGGCATATGTAATGCATTTTTTGTACATTTGTCCTAAGGCATGACATGGGGAGTTTAAAATTGACCCTCTTTACCCCTATTTTTCAGGCACAATGTTTATGGGCAAATGGTGTTTTATGTGCTGGAATAAATGACTACGCTGTAAAACTAAGTATCCTAGAGAACATTGCTTTGAAGTTATACTTGAATGCGCAAGGTAGATGACAGACAGTGTAAGGGAAAGGGATAAAAAAACTTAAAGGTCACATAAAGGTTGAAACAAATAGGTCACAGCAAATTAATCCTTATCATCTGACCAGTGTGGAGCAAAATGGAGCCACTGTTCAAGCTGAAAAGCTACTAAAGTTTAGTGGAAAGATATAAAACAATTAATTCTCTGTCTCTTTGCCTTTTCATCCCTCTTACATGTACTTTTTATTGATTGTGACATGGGTGCCCCTTCCTTATATAAAACATAAAGAAAAGCCTGATTGTAAAATATTCTACTTAATGATTTACTTCCCAGCAGTTGATCTTTCATGACAGGTAAGCTTAACAGATCATCTCTGATTTTAGTGGGAGGTTGGCTGGAGTAAGGATCAGAGGACTGGGCTCATAGTAGGGAATCATTCCAGTTACTGTTTAGAATGAAACAATTTTATCTCCATGGAACTTGCTCCTTATTTTCAATATCTAATTTTACAGATCAACACTGTCACACCATAGAAATCAAATGTAGTAGAACACAGTTAACAAATGCTGGATTTTCTTAAAAAACAAATGAGCAAACAACCCCCTCCAAAAAAAAGTCAGTCAAAAATTTAATTTTGGTTCCCATTGTTTAAAATAACATTAACAGTTTAGTATGGTGCTATCGTGTTCTAAGCAAAACTGCACAGTGAATTCAGTGTGGAGTTCTGATTAAAGGTGAGTGGTGCGAGGCAGGCAATAGTATTTTATAAATCTATATTAACTTCTCTCTCCACTTTTCATAGTATTAATGTATTGAATCATACTGAGCTGGGAACACGCATGCCCCTTGTATGTAAAAGTGAGTCTCTAAAAATCAGTGCAAAGGAAATGTTAGAAAATAAATATTTAAATACCCTTTCTATCTTTTGTCAGGCTGAGTCCTGCTCCCATTAACAGCTTCCCTGCCCTCCAGGATTAGGCAGGGATTCTTTGTGATTAGAAGCTCCACTGGCTGAGACTGTATGGCCTAGTAAGTCCTCTCTTTATCACCACTCCCTCCCCAGACCTAGCCCAGTATGGGAACAAGGAATGATGGAATCTAATGCACCTCTTACTGGACACATGACCCCAGCTGCCTTCTAGGCCAGAACAGCACCGCCAGCTTCGATTACTCTCTAAGGCTCTGTCTACACTACAGGGTTTTTGCGCAAAAACCTGGGGAGCGTCCACACCTCAAATGAGCTCTTGCGCAATTAAATGGGCAGTTAAGTGGCAGAACAGAGGGCTTTTTCCGCCATAGGTAAACCTTTTCTGAAGCATAACTGTTTTTAGCGCTACAGCTACTGCTCAAGAAGGCAAGTGTGGATGCTCCAGAGGGGTTTCTTGTGCAAGAAACCCCCCATGGAAAGAAGCACAGGTTCTCTGAATGGCCATCAGAGCTTTCTTGCGCAATAGTGTCCAGCTGTTGAGGTGTGGACGTGTTCTTGCACAAGAAGTTTTTGTGCAAAAACTCTTGCACAAAAGGATTCTTGCGCAAGAAGCCTAAAATGTAGATGTAGCTTAAGGGTATGTCTACATTACAATAAAAACTGCAGCTAGCCCATGTCAACTGACTCAAGCTTGCAGGGCTTCAGCTGCAGATGGTGAGGAAGAGTCCCTCAACCTGAGCATCTACATTGCAATTTTATAGCAGTTTGTGCTCAGTTTAGCTGGGAGTGTTTTACTGAATCATATACACACCTTTAATGTGATTCAGGATAGATATCTCAACAGCCTAGAGCTCTACTGATATCAGGCCATGTTCCTCTTAACTGCACTTTGCCCATTGCTCACTGGTCCTGTCTCAAGAGAAAGTTTTTATCAAATATGCTTATATAGAGACTCGGCAATCTAGAAAATTTTGGAGATTTTCCAGTTAACTGCAGGTGAGTGTCTGCCACCATCATCTTCCTTAGTCCACTGTCCTAGGTAAGGCAAAATGGGAATGGGGAAGCAGCCAGGTAGGAAACAAAAGGCATGGAAACAACCTAGATTGCTTATTGGGAATAGACCAGCTGGAGACAGAAGGGTAACTAGAAAAGCAGATGGCCATAGTTTATACACTTAAGAAAAAATTGGAACTAACACTGGCTATGTGGATGAGCAGCTGAGGAGACTTTACATAAGAATACAAAACATAAACCATGAAACTAGCAAAAACTCTGCTAGTCACCAGTTGGATCACTTTGCTTATAGGCTGTAGCCCTTTCCCCCTCTATTCTTCAGACATTGTATCTTCACACTTGTAAGTCGTCAGTGACAAGACTGTTTTCCTAAGTGCTTGACCGATATCCATTAAAATGGGGCATTCATCCAAACTGGTGTCTTTTGATTGCTATTACAACACAGATAACTGAAATCTATATCAATCTCATTGAATAAAGGTGCAGAGAAGGTTAACTATTGAGCAAGGCTGGGCTCATGATTGTCAGATATAACTTTCCATAGACAAAAGGATTTATCAATTTTTAAAATGCAAAATCAAAGCAGAATGGTTTCCTATTGTTTGTAATATTGCAAAAAGACATACTAGGATCTAACGTCTCAAAAAATGAACCATAAACTAGCTCCCAGCATAATATTTTATATTTATGCCTAAATAAAATAAAACATAAAAGGCTGAATATCAGGCAGCAATATCTAACTTGTAGAGTCATATTTCAGTATATGAAGTTTTAAATATTTATGCGCAAATGTAGTTGTGCTAACAATCTGCTTCTTGCTTTAAACCAGACGCTATAGGGTAAGCCAAAACCTTTTAAGAATAAATCTAGAATGATAAAGGATTGCATTCCATCTAGTTCCTTATGTAAGAGCCACAGATGAAACTTACAAAGAAGTTAGGCAGCACAAAGTATGCGTCACTCAAGTATAAACGTGTGATAAGGCTCTATATGTGTTTGTACTGTGGCATGACTATCTTCTTTATAATAGTGCACAGAGGCATATAACAATTCACCATAAGCATAGACAAAGGTCTTTTATACTTTATGCATATTGATGAGAATTTACATAGGCTCTTATATTCATCCTATATTTGATTTTGCCTCTTTGTTGAAGTTCCAAAACAGGGTTCTCAATGCTGAAGAGATGGTGATGGCTCATTCACAAGTACTTCATCTGTTGTTTTCCTTTAGAATGCATTGTCTTTCTCCAAAATCAAGTATACATATTTATTTTAAAATAACAAAAATAACACCTGTGGGGATGTTATTTTTACATTTCATATGGAAGAATGAGGCGTGTCAGAGTCAACATATTTAATCCTAGAAAACGAAGATGCCTATACATTATCCTTTACAGACTGACAGACTTTGAACAGGATCTCAGACCTGGAGAATTTTATAAAAGGGTGGCAGCTGCAATGTGTGATCTGGAAGAGGTGTGAGAGGACAGAGGTGGATTAAGATAGAGAAATATTTTTAGAAAGCTTCATTTTAAATTATGGATTAGTAAAGTAAACCAGCTTCCAGGAACTATAATCCCAGTGTCAAGTGAACCAAGTCTAATTTTTGTCATGAGGTCAAAATCATGCAAAATTTGAAACCAACATACCTCGCAAGTAAATTTCACCCTTGAGTTTGGGGTTTATAGAAATTCTTAAGTCAAAGCAAATTGTGGATGGATGCAAACTGACATGAATACAAATCAGATCAAACAATTGCATAGACTCCTGTGAAGCAAAACTACAAAATCATCACATCACATTGTATTAGAGACACTTTATAGTGTAAATGGAAATAATATCAATTACGGATCAGGCATTTTAAGATTAGGTATCAAGCTACAAGTAGGAAAGTAGTTATGCTAATACAATATGTTTGTAAGGAAGTGCCCATTCTAATACTTAGACTCAGCCTCATAGACTCTAAGGTTAGAAAAGATCATGGTTAGAGCCCTGCACAGATATTGGTATCCACATCCACATCTGCAAAAACGATCTGCGGATATCCACAATCATATCCATGTATGCAGATATAAAGCAAATATCTGTGGATTTGCACGGCTCTAATCATTGTGATAACCTAATCCATGTTGTGTGTAAGCATGTGTGCATACTCAAGTGATCTAGAGATCTTCAAAAGCAGAAGCAGCCTGATCTTACTGTTCCTTGTTAAACCAAGCCCCGTTCAACTGCTGCAACTTCGTGCTCAGGCATTCTTATATAGGTTCAAATCAGGTTCACATAGTGTATCTGTAACAGATAAGAAATAAGTCCGCATTTTGTGCCATAGTGGGATACTTTCACCACAAGGTCATATTCTCTCTTTAAAAGGGTCTGTGTCTTTTTACATGGTACATACCTTAATTATGTAGTGAGGACCTGGACAGTAGGCAATGAAGAAGAAAGAAATCAGGGTATGTCTACACTATGGGATAAGGTTGAATTAAGATATGCAACTTCAGCTATGTTAATTGCGTAGCTGAAGCCAAAATATCTTAACTCGACTTTTGGTGTTGTCCACGCTGCAGGAAGTCAAAGGACTTCCGTTTGGACTTCCCTTACTCCTCGTGGAACCGGACTACCGGTATTGACTGGCGTGCCCCTCTCAATTAGAATTAGCATGTCTTCACTAGACCCACTAATTCAAACCCTGGAAGATTGACAGTGGCAGCATCGATCTTCTCTGTAGTGTAGACATACACTCAGGGATTGCAGAGAGCAGTAGCATAAAGATGTTTGCCCAGAGAAGATGGTGAAGTTCAATAGAATGCTTTTGCAATGGTAGGTACTCAGTAACCATTTTAAAACATTACAGATTTTCTTGAGAATCTTGAGTTACATTTATTTGCATTACTTAAAAGTCTGAGAGGGGTAGCCGTGTTTCTCTATAACTTTTTTTTAAAAAGTGTATATATATAGTATCATGACCTTTCATGGGCAAAACCCACTTCCTCAGTTTTGCACACATTCATCTAGTAAAGAATAAGTCATGTGCATACAATTTTTGTCTTTTATATTCAGAGAGAAAAAATAAGAAAAGGCAAAATCTGGATTATTTTATAATAATACTTCCACTTTAAAAGATATATTAAACAGTCAATGGAATGATAAATCTGTATTCAACAAGCTAGTACCTCAGTACACAACATGCAATGCCTTTTTACATACAAATGAAATTAGAATGAAAGTTCACCATGGTTTGGTGTTGAGTTACACTTTAATGAATTCCCAAGCTTTGTGCCTGATTGCATAGGTCTGCAACTGAACCATGCAAATATTTAATCAGCCTCTGAAAACTGTCAGGAAGAAATATTTACAGGCAGCGTTCCTATTTTATTGCTTGCATTGATTTAATAACATTCAAGAAACATTCAGGAATTCAATAATGTCTCCTTCCGCTTGGTGTACTTCTGAATTCTCATTGCATCAACAAAATCTTTCTCTAAATGAGAAAAGCAGAATTCAGTATAACCTTAAAAACTAAAAGTTATGTAAGAATTCTAATTAAATAAATAGAACACCTGATACTTTGATCTCATGGTCAATGCACAATTAAAATCACTGGGGCTGCATCTACACTGCACTGTTATTTCAAGATAACTAACGTTATTTTGAAATAACAATGCGAGTGTCTACACAACTATTCCATTATTTTGAAATAACAGCTTATTCCAAAACCTGTAAACCTCATTCTATGAGGAATAATGCCTATTCCAAAACAGCTATTTTGAAATAAGGCGTGTGGAGAAACACCATTGCTGCTATTTCTAAATAGCCCCCCCCAGGGTCATGCTAAGTTATTCCTCTCCCCAGTACCTCCTGAAGTTTTAAATCAAGATAGCACATCTACATTAGGGAAACCTGTCTCACATTAAATTGGAGGCTTCCCTGCAGTGTAGATGTGCTATTTTGAAATAAGCTATTTCGGAATAGCTATTCTGGATAGGATTGCCAGGTAGATCCCGCCAAAAAAACGGACACACTTGATCGTGGGGGGGGGCGGAAAGCAGAGCTGGCGGGAGAGGTGGGGGGGTCTGGGAGCTGTGGAGCTGGCCAGGAGGAGAGGGGGCCAGAGGAAGGGGAGTGGGAAGCAGGCCTGGCGGGGGGGGGCGGGGTGCAGCCACTGGCCACAGCTGAAGTTCTGCGGGCCGCACCCCCGGCAGGCACTCCCTTTAGTTGCAAGTAGAAGCCAGGCGGGGGTAGGGGCAGAGGAGGGGCTGGGAGTCACTCCTTCCACCTGGCTTCTGGAAGTCCCGGCCACTTCCCTCACCCCCGCCCCACTTTTGCACGTGACCACAGGGCTCCCAGCGCCAATTGCGGCCCCGCCTCTCAGTTGCTCCCCCGCCCCTGCCAGGGTTCCGTCCGGCGCCCTGCCGGGAATTCAGAAAATACCAGACATTGCAATTACACATGTCCGGTATTTTCTGAATTTTTCTACTGGATAGAGGGTGCAAATACCGGACTGACCGGTAGAAAACCGGACACCTGGCAACTCTAATTCCGGAATAGCTTATTTTCAAATAAGCATGCAGTATAGACGTACCCTGGGTGTTTAATTTTGACTAAATCAATATAAGACCAGACCTCAGATATGACCATTTTGATATTTTAATTTGCCACGTTAAATTGACTATAAAATAATATATATTTTTGAGATCAAAACCCTCTGCTTTTGGAACAGTAAACAGGACTTTAGTTATTTGAACAATTTTCAGTTTTAACAACAGAAATTAAAAAATCCTCATCTGTCTCCCAAACTAGATGGGGACATACACACACACGCATATAATTACATTATACACACAGCAAAGTGATTTTAACCTAAATGACATTACTCATTGTGCATCTGAGATTAAAATCCGGACCTACACTGATTCAAATCTTAACACAGCTGAGATTTAGGCATACACTGTATAGCTTTAAATCTGTGCATAACCAGGGATTGGGGAGGGAAAACATGTTGTAACCGAACTCAAAAATACTTCTGAAGTCAATGTAAATAATGCAAATTTATTAATTTTAACCATCAGGAAATTTTTAACAAGTCCCTGAAAAGGGGAAAGTCTGTAGTTTAAACAAATTCTGAAAGGATGTCAAAATATTCCCACAAACAAACTTATGAAGGATAGGAGAAATTTGATTTGTGGAGGAAACGGAAATAGGCAAGGCCAAAAACCACCAGGGACAGTCAAGACACCAGACATAAAAGATTTAGGGGGAAGAAAGGAGGGTGCAGTATAGGAACTGATAACTACAAAGGATAACCTCAAAAAGGCTCTAATTGCTTCCAGAAAAATGCTTCACAGTGTTTCTGTGAGAGTAACCGTAGCCTTGTTAAAATGTGATTATAAAATGTGATTCTTTTTTGTAACCAATATTAAAGTTGCTACAGAACATAACAAACATTAGAAAAACAATATTACAGTTCAAATACCCTAAACATTTATAGAAGGGCAAATTAAGGGGATGTATATGAACAGAGGCTCTGTTGATATAAAAGTTAATCAACTGAAAAAACCCTAAATGCTATTTCAAGGAATATATCTGACCTTGGGTTCCCACCCTCTTGCAATTTGAGTTGTACCACCATATTTTTTCTATTTTAAAAATAGTTCTTGCTTCACTTTTGTGTCTGGTGGTCATTTACACAGCTGTCCAAGTCTCAAAGCAAACTGAAAAGAGGAGGATTTATTTCTCCAATTCTTACAGTACCTATCCTCAGAGGTGTTATTTGTAACCATAGCAGGTGAAACACCACGTTCAGAAGGGTGATTTTCAAGTTGACAGTAAAGAGCATTTTACAATTCACACATTCTCCAACACACTTTGTTCCCCTGAAATCCCTTGTCGCTCCTGACGCTCAGGGGAGTGCAAAGATATGCTGAAGATACTATACCCCATAACTCTCTTCTTATCACTCGTCAACCAGCAATACTTGCTGGATGTACAATGAGGAGCCTGCTTCACACTAATGTTCTGGTGGCAGAGACGAACCCTGAAAGGAACGTGCTTCAGAGAGATCTGTAGGAAGCAAAATGGCTGCTTGTGCTTATCCTTGAGAATGTGCTCTTATGCACCACACCTTATTTCAGTGAAGCTCTGCTAAGGTATACCAGCTGAGTATCAGGCATTATATGTTTAACATAAGCTAGTTTTTGGTCCAGTGTTCCCTGTATGCTGAACACTTGGGCGGCCACCCCTGAGAGATTCAGGTGCTGCCCAGCTGATTAGCAAGTCCCCACAGCCGGCAGCATTGGTGGTGCACATTCACACGTGCTTTTTATGTACATAACAAAATTTATTATGCATATTGATGGAAAAAATTAGAGGGAACCCTGGTTTGGTCTCAATCCTGCAAATAGTTAAATCTTTAACTTTAAAGGAACTACTCACACATGTGAAGTATGTCTGTAGAAGATATGCATAACTGGTGTTGGATCTTAGATACTTAGGGCTTGATGGTCGCTTTGGGCATAGTCTTGAGTAGGATGTGGTGCATAAGTGCTCTACTCCCCAGAAGAGCCAAGACAGCACTAGAAGATACCAGTTCATTCTATGGCTAGGAATATACTATTTGCTTGCCTTGAATGGAGCTACATAGCTTCTACCAACTGAGGATGTGTCCCCACTTTTCCTAATACCACACGGAGAAATTTCTTGTGGTTTTCATATAAAGAAATAAAGGATGTTAAGAACATCTGTTAGGCTTCGGCACCCCTTATAAGATCTGCTTGGATTCTGAGAACACTAACAGTGTTCTGCAGTATACAGAACTATTTTACTGGAAGGTCCCTTTTCTCTACTTGTTACCCATCTCCTCAGCCTAGAGACAAAGCAATTCAGTGTTGTTGTTTTGTACATCCATTCTAGGTGGGGTATTTGAAAGCTCTTTAGTTATAGCCCTTGGTATGGAAGTTAACCTAATATCTTTAACGTCAGGGTAGCTGGAAGAGCCAGTGTCAGTTGCAAAGGGAAGAGGGATGGGATTCATTCATTTTATTAATTCAAACAATAATTCTTCTAGGCAGAAGAGTTTGTGCTGTAGAAATATCATCATACAGAACCGAACTATATATGTTGAATTAAGTTCAGGACCTAAAGACATTTACATAGCAATGTTTGCTGTGCAAATACTTCATCTTATACCTTTTACCCTTAGCACCTGTAAATTATTCTTTGTGCCAAAAACACCCAGAATTTTTTCTGGGCCGTCCTTTCTACCAAATGACACAGGCATCCCCATTCAAAGGTGGGTGTATGGACCAAATCTATTCCCTTTCCCTTCTAGATGTGCTAGTGAATATGGTGCTTAAACACTGAGGCTACATCTAGACTGCAGGCTTTTTGTGCAAGAAGCTTTTGTGGGAAAAGATCTTCCGCAAAAACATCTTGCGCAAGAGCGCCTCCACACTGCAAAAGCACATCGGAAAAGCAATGCTCTTTTGTGGAAGAGAGCATCCCTGGATGCCTGGATGCTCTCTTGCAAGTAAACAGTGATTGCTATGGACAAAATGGCCACCAGGGCACCTATGCTTTTTTCCTCTTCCCTCTTCTTGTGCAAAAAAACACTCTTTCCTATCCACACATGCCTTTTTGCATAAGAGCTCTTGCGCAAAAAGGCATTCTTCCTCATAGAATGAGGATTTCCATTTGCACAAAAACCCCTCTGATCTTTCGATTTACTTGCGCAAAAATGCGCTTGAGGTGTGGACACTCTGTAACACAGAGTTTTTGCTGCTGTTATTCCACAAAAACTCTGTAGTGTAGACATAGCCTGAATGTGTACAGACATTGATCTCAGAGGCACCACATGGGCAGGTTCTACTTAGTTTCAAAATTCTATAATTATTCTTGAGGATCTTGGACAAATGGTCCCACATTGTCAGTTGAAAGGGAACAGAAACTCCCAACTTGATTTTGATCTGTGACAGAGGATTAACTACGTGGCTTGAGGGCAGAATGGAGGCCACCTGAAGTGCATGCATTGTGGAAATGGTTTGCTGATGCACTGTCAAGGGAAAAGACACAGCCAGGGTACCAGTTCAGAAACTTTCCTTTCCTGAACTGATAAATACACAGGCAGCTGTGCAGAATCAAGCTCCACATCTCTAACCTGCTGGCTGGACATCACAGGACAGGCTTCTTTAATATTGCTCATTCAGCAGCTGTAGCCTGCTATGCTGATTTCAAGGAGGAAGAATCTGTGTGGTCAGGGTTTCAAAATGTCTAGGTAACTATGACGACATCAGGGTATGAGCCTCTGTGTTCACTGGTTCAGCACCTGTAACTTACTAGGCTGCTGGGAAAGCACAGGTCTCAGAGGTTAATAGCTCCGCACTAATGTGTTAAGCTGAATGGTTCAAAAGAAGGATCAAGAAACCCTTGTCATGAATCCCTGGAATTCCGGGAGTGACTCTTCACTTGCTGTTTAACTTTTGCTGGTCTTCTTTGAAATCCAATTGGATAGTGTTAATAAACATTAATTTCTGTCTTTGGGCCTGGTTTGGTGCTCAATGCAACTAAAGGAAAGATTCCCTTTAACTTCAATAGACATTGTTGCAGGCTTTTTTGTGCAAGCTGTATTTTTTGAGGGGAAAATGCACTTTAATTTTTTGAACCTGAGAGGGCATCTTTTTTTTTTTTAACTTATTCAAGAATAAGTTAGAACTGGGAAAAACAAGAGAATGTGAAACAGTATGCACCATTAAGTAGTCTTTGGGAGGTCCCTATTTAGTTAACTATTTTAGCCTAAACTGAGTTTTCAATCCATTCAGAGTACACCTACCCAGCAGCTAGGTGCTTACTTCTCAGTTTGGATAGACAGACATTCTAGCTACCATGTTAAAATAGAAGAGGTAACATAGGTGATGGTTTAAACTAGCCACCTGCGTACAAACCAGGGGGTTTGTACTCTGGTAACTAGCACGTGCTGCTTGCCAACTAGACTACCTTGCTCCTATTTTTAGCATGCTAGCTTGAAGAGAGCTAACATGAATCTCTCTGCCCAATCTTGAAAGCACAATCCCAGCTGCAGCATAGATGTAGCCTTAGGTTCACACACTCAGTTCTTTGGAAAGCTAGTCTTTTTGGCTTTTCTCAGCTGTAAACAGAACTGGTCTGTTTATTACTAATTACAAACACATGTCTTTTCTTCATACAATATCCTTCAGTATGTAGCAGCAAGACCCTTGCCAAAATTTTCTGGCATTTTAGTTACACTTAGAATCCAAATCCACATTTTTCTATGAGAAAAGATGTACGGAAGATCGTAAACAGGATAATTATGAAGCATTACAATTTTAAATGCGGGTTTTATTTGCTGGTTGTTTTGTTTTGAATGTGTAACTGGTTTCCCTCTCCACGTGAGTCATGGAGACAGCACATTATTGAAGCACAAATGTGGTTCCACTAAAAACACCTTTAAACACTTCTATTGGAGATTTTACAAGCATAAATAGGAGGAATGATAGAGAATAGATGGAGAAAAATAGCGAGCATCAAAGTTATCCATCACTGTAATGCTTTAAAATAGATGACAATGGTGTCAATTTTGTATTTGCCTTACTCTCTGGGTCAACACTGCAAAGGAACCAACCAATAAAAAAAGCTGCCAAAATAGCCCAGTGTAGTTGTCTGTGTTTTCTAGAGAGGTCAAAAATCACCTTGTGTGAGCAGACAATTTGTAGTTCTTTGGGAAGCTTTCAGATTATATATAAAGCTAAAAGTGCTGAAACTACATTCTCATAGCCATTTGAGTGGAAGGAACAGGGGAACTACTGTGGTAGCAATGATTATTTCATCCCCAGAAGAAGGGGCATAAAAAACCCGCACAAACTCACAATTGACTTGCATGTGCATTGCTCCTACCTGGAAACAAACCACTTACTAGAGTTGATTGACTTAAAACAGCAACACGGTTTTTTTCCATTCAATTATAATTGACCAAAACTTTGAGTACAACAAAAATTGAGTTGCTTTTTCATCCCCTATTTACAGTGGCAAAATAGAAAATCAAACAAATTGCCAGCAATTCTACGAAAAGAAAAGCCTCTTAAAATAAACCAAAAAATTCATATGAAAACTTTAGAAACCAAAAATTTTCAAACAAATATTCTCCAATCAAAAAAAGCATTTCTGTGTGAAACCTGTGAGATGAATGTGACTTAGAAATTTTTTTCATCAGTAGTATTTTCCACTTCACTAGCAGTTCTCCTGATCAGGAAAGTCTCATAGATTTAAAACCAGAGATTCTCCTTGAACTCAAGTGCTCTGTGTTTTCAGAGAAAGAGAATCTCAATTCCATACCCACTTTTGCCATAAAGTTCTTGGGAGCCATGGACTGTGTCTAGACTGGCAAGTTGCCAGCTGTCTACACTGGCCGCTTGAATTTCTGCAAGAACACTGACTTCCTACTATCTGAAATCAGTGCTTCTTGCAGAAATACTATGCTGCTCCTGTTCGGGCAAAAGTCCTTTTGAGCAAAGCCTCGATGGCGAAAATGGCGATCGAGGCTTTTTTGCGGAAAAGCGCGTCTAGATTAGCATGGACACTTTTCCGCAAAAAGTGCTTTTGTGGAAAAGTGTCCGTGCCAATCTAGATGCTCTTTTCTGCAAATGCTTTTAACGGAAAACTTTTCCGTTAAAAGCATTTGCAGAAAATCATGCCAGTCTAGACATAGCCATGTTGTTCAGGCTCTGGACAATTGTGAAATTATTAGATGGTCATTGTTTTATATGATAAGGTAGGTGAGAATATAAAATCTGAACCTCCCTGGAAGAAACAAACCAAATGTGTCTCTTTCAGAGAACCATTCTGGAGGACTGGAATGGTAAATTTGTTTGTTTTTTCCTTTAAGCAATTGGCTCTTGTGGCCAACCATGTCAATACTGAATTGTTGTTCTAGTAAATTCAGTGTATTATGTACAAATTAACATTGTCCTACTCATTGTACTACTATTGAGTAGATATTTGTTGTAAGAACATTCACAAGCCTATCTCTTACGCAATGCAGGGTTACTGTTCTTCCACATACACAAAACGCCAATTACAGGCAGTCCCCGGGTTACGTACAAGATAGGGACTATAGGTTTGTTCTTAAGTTGAATTTGTATGTAAGTCGGAACTGGCTCCAGATTCAGCCGCTGCTGAAACTGATCAGCGGCTGACTACAGGAAGCCCTAGGCAGAGTTGCTCTGCCCCCGGCTTCCTGGAATCAGCAGCTGATCAGTTTCAACAGCGGCTGAATCTGGACTCCTGGGACAGAACAGCTGGGGCACTGCCGGGTAGGTCCCTGCAGGACCAACCCGGCAGCACCCCAGCTGCTCTACCCCAGGCGTCCCGCAACAAAAGCCTGGTCTGCTGGGGGGGGGGTGCACTAGCTGCGCCCTCTCCCCCCCCAGCAGACCAGGGAGACCCGAGCAAAGCCGCGGAGGCGCAGAGGTCCTGCCGCCTCTGCGGCTTTGCTCCTGTCTCCCTGCTGTGCACACCAGGGAGACCCGGAGCAGCTTTTCTCGCTCCGAAGGACGCGGTGGCGGGACCACTGCGCTCTGGGCGGTCCCGCCGCCCGCGAGCTCCAGGGCGAGAAAAGCCCTGTTCGTAAGTGCGGATCCGACATAAGTCGGATCCGCGTAAGTTGGGGACTGCCTGTAATGTAAAGGTATCTAGAAGGGGACTCTATATTATCACTAAGCATTGCAAACATTGCCTATAAACTGCATGACTACCACCTTTTAGGTAAGCATTACCATACAATAAAGCCTACTACTCTGTGATTTTAATGTGATGTGTGCGTATGTGTATGGTTGGTTAGTTAATTGGTTTGTTTTTAAATATATCAACATTCATTCATTTTATCTTCCTACTAGTAATAGATACTGGAATGGGTGAGCTTTCCTCTCTTTAGCTTTTCTGCTCTAGGTCACATGCACGACACAGATTTTTTAAAACAATTGTCCAATTTTACCCTAAAACAGTGGGCCCTGGTCTACACTAGGGAGTTATTTCAGAATAAACCCCCTTATCTCAAAATAACAAGTGGAACGTCCACACTACCAAGCCCATCATTTCAAAATAATAGGCTGGTTATTTTGAAATTGGTACTCCTGATTTTCTCAGGGAATAATGTTTATTTCAAAACTGTTATTTCAAAGCCAAGACCTGCTCTTCATCCTGGAGCCAGTCCCACCCTCCCAGGATGTCTCCCAGACGTCAGATGAATCTGTAGAAGGCACTTCAGGTAAGTTCTATAACACAGTGTTAGTGTGGACGATATGGTGCTGCTAATTTGAAATCATTGGCCTCCAGAGGCTTCTCACAGCTGCACTTGTGCATGCTCTAGCCACGCCTGCCAGCTCTACTGCTTCCCTTCTCCTGCAGAGATTAAAACAGCAGGCTGCTGGAGAAGGGCTTGTGGCATGTGGAGAGCTTTGCATTATACAGCCTCAGCAGACAGAGCCATGGCTGACTCCAGCACTCCTTCTGAGCTCCCTACAGTTGCCAGCACTCCTGCAGCACCCTCAGCTGCCACTAACCAGGGATGCAGGAAACTGGACTGGTGCAGAGATCCCGGACCTCACTGAGATCCAAGGCAAGGAGACCAACCTCCAGGATCTCCGCACCAGAAACTGCAACCTGGACATCTATGGGCGGATGGCTGTCATCCTGGCCAACCAAGGCCAGACCCGGATCCTCCACTGGGTCCAGATGAAAATCAAGGAGCTCTGGCAGGCCTACAACAAGGCCAGGGAGCAGAGGGGGTGTTCTGGGATAGCACCACATGTGTGCTGCTACTACAACCAGCTCAATGCTATCCTGGGAGGGAGGCCAGTCACCTCCCTCCCTGCATCAACATCAAGACCGGTCAGGACATGCCTGGTGTCAGCCTCCATGAGGTAGGGTTGCAGAGGATGAGAAGGAGGAGGTGGCTAGCCAGGTGATCATGCCTGCCAGCCAGGACCTGCTCTTCATCCTGGAGCCAGTTCCACCCTCCCAAGAGGTCTACCAGATGTCAGACAAATCCAGAGAAGGCACTTCAGGTGAGTTCTATAACATTCCTTATGTACACACTGGGGCAGGTGGTGGGCTGCAAGAGGCTGCATGTTCTCCTCTCAGCCTACTTGGCCTGATGGGATGGGGGGGCATCACACAACAGCCTGGTCACATGGGTGCACATGAAGTACTCATCTGGAGCACTCAACCCCATGACACTTCTCACACAGAAACCCCTGAGTTCTTCTCACAAGGTTCCTAGACAGGCCTGCCTTACTCCAGCCTCCACAGTGGGACACCTTCCCACAACAAGCCACCACAAAGGAGTCTGGAGTCATGGAACAACACAGCAGTGCCATATCTGGCATAGGGTCATGCCCGCACTCGGGCAGCATCTGCTCCCGGTCAAGCACAGCGATGCATAGGAGACTAATTTTGTGCATGGGAACCTGCTGGGGAGAGGAAAAGGAGGGGAACCCTGTAGCATTCTCTCCAGCAAGTGGCCTCTGCCACTCACAAACACCTCTCCCAACACCCTGCTCCCTCTCTTCCAGCAGGTAGAGAGAGAAGTTCTCTCTGTGCAGGACACCACCAGTGTTGGATGCAGCATGTGCAATACACGGAAGGAAGCCGAGCCACCCCGTCCCCCTCTCCTGCCCACAGGCTCCTGGCCTGGCCAGCACCTTCCCATGCCTGCTTATCCTCAGGCCATGGGTGTAGCAATGCTCCCCTAGGATCTCCCTGGCCCTGCTGTAAAGTGCTCATGTGTCAAGGCAATATATGGTCTTGCTTAAAGTACATCACCATCCTCTGAACCAAGACCTTCAGTGTCGGCTCAGATTAGGACTAGGCTTTGGATTAGGGCAGTCTCCCGGGCTGACTGCCCCTGTGACTTTTCTTCACAGCTGGGCCAGCTGCGAGCGTGGCATGTCCACCAACTCCCATGCCATCTTCCTGACTCTGTGGAAGCCACAGGAGGAAGAGGACCCAGGAAGACCTCCCTGAAGTCCCTCATCTGGGGTCTCGCTGAGGAGTGCTGGAGTGGGCCACTGACTGGAAGAAGCACCCGGCTGACCAGGAGCAGTGGAAGGCCCCCTGGAACCAGCTGGCATGCTAGCCCAGGCCATGTGTTCCTGCCTCACCTTGGTAATGGTGTACATGGAGCAGGCCACTAGCTACCTCCCTGCCCCTCCCCCTGGCTTTCCCTCCTAGCCCCCTCCCCCATTTCCCCAGGGCCCTACAACATGGGGTGGTGGAACCTCTAGAGCAGCCAAAGTTTACTGAGCTGGTCAAGGCAGGTGTCACTCCCAGTCCCCTCCTTGAGTCCCCTTCCTCTCTATTTCCCCCCCTTCTCCATTCCAGATTCTTTCCCCAGTTCCTCCCCATTGTATAGTCCCCAAATAAACACATTTTCTTTTTCAAAACAAAAAGGTTTTTTATTTGCTCTGCAGAGAACGGGGGAAGGTGGGAAGGAGGGGCATGGGAAGGGAAAGCACACAGGAGGAATGGAGGGGTCCCTTGTGGAGAGGCAAGGGGGAGGCTCACAGCTAGTCTTGGCTGAAACTCACCCGCAAGGACTCCCAGATGAGTACAACCCCTTGATGTGATTGTTGAATGGCACTGGTGTGCAACTGATCATAAGCCATTTAGCCTCTGTCCCCCCGGCAGGAAAGTCTCCCCCCTTTACTCTCAAAAAGGTTGTAGAGCACAAACCAAGCTGCCACCACAAAGGAGATGTGAGTGCCATCAGTGGACTCCCTGCAGTTGGGGAAGCCCATGGTGATAGACCCATCAAGGATCCTGTTGACATTGCCCAGAGTAATGACCCTACATAGCAGCATGTAGCAGTCTTGGCTACTTGCAGGATTTCCCAATACCAAACTGGTTCCCAACAGAGCAGTAGCTGTCCAGGGTGGCAAGCTTCCACAGGGCAATGGCAACACACTTCTGCATAGGCTTGGAAGGTCACAGTTGGGTGTCCTGTCACCCGAGGGCAGGGGTGAGCCACTCACAGAGCTCTAGGAAGGTGGCCTTCCACATGCAGAAGTTCTGGAGCCATTGCTGGTCATCCCATCGCTATAGGAAAGTGCAGTCCCACCAGTTGGAACTGGCCTCCCTTTGCCAGAAGAAGTGTTCAATTGTGTCCAGGGAATTGAGGGGCATTTGCAGTAGCCGGACCACCAGGACATGGGTGAAGAGGTCCTCTGGTTCAGAGTGGACATTGTCCACACTGTCTACATGCTGCTTCAGCAGGACAAACTGCACCATGGAGGCACAGCACAAGGCCCATGAGACTGGCACTGCTTTGCAGCAGTTCTGGCTCCATGTTGTAAGTGCTGTGGCTTCCACAAAGGCAAGCAGAGCATACTGAGTCTGTTTAGTGTTCTGTGAGGGGAGGAGGCAGTGGAGGAGTGGCATGTGAGACGTGGCTGAAGAGAGGAGCCCCTGAAAGCTTGTGTCGCAGCCACACAGCAAGTATCTGCCCTCCTGGTGTACTTCAAGGGGCACTAAATCTGAGGCCAGCTCCAATCAACGTGGAGGTGCTATTTCAAAATAATTTGAGTAATTTTGATGCTCCCCTATAGCATGGATGTGCTATTTCAATTTTCAGAGGGGTAGCCGTGTTAGTCTGAATCTGCAAAAGCGATGAGGAGTCCTGTGGGTCTGACGAAGTGGGTCTTTGCCCACGAAAGCTTATGCTCCTACACTTCAGTTAGTCTATAAGGTGCCACAGGACTCCTCGTCGCTATTTAAATTTTGTTATTTGGGGAGTTATTTTGATTTCAGTAATTTTGAAATAATTTCCTAGTGTGGACATGCTCTGAGGGTGCTAGCCCATTAGAGGCCTAAGCAGTGTATGCGGGAGGAGGGGGAGAGGGAGAGGGAGGAGAGGCTGCCCACACACAATATTCTAAAAATAGCAAATAGGGGACCCTCTTGAGCAGCTTGGAGCCCCAGGAAATTTTAGTCTGCATATGCCTAGCATTGGCTTTTCCCTCAAATGAGACCATAGATTTCTAAATATTGTAGAAAAATGTGGCTTTACATGGAAAAATGCGTAGGGTCTGGTGCCACCAGCCTCTCCTACGCAGTGCACATGTTATAAATGTAGCAAAGACATTTCTCAAATGTTATTTTGTTCTTAGACTTTTGCCCACATTCCCACATCTACCTCTCTTGGGGTAAGAGTAGTTACAGTTCCTGGCCACAGACAGCCATGAGAATAGATTTTTAAAAGATGGATATAGTACACAACAACTTTGTCCTGATTCTGTCTTCCTAGATAAACTTTGTCATTTCTCCAAGAATATGAGAGTTCCCTTGTCACAGATAATTGGCAGGCAATAGAAAAGGGGAGAATAAAATGAGAACATAATGCTGAACATGAAAGCATGTATTAAAAGACAAATCTAAGTTGGAGAATGGTGAAAATATCTGGTTCTGATAGCATGGATAAAATACAACAGCTCTTACACTGCATTTTAAAAACAAAACAGAAGCAGCTCTTTAAAAGCCACAAACCCATAGAAAAGTAGAGTAAAATTGGCATTCACTTAGTTTCTTAGTTGAGGTACTGTAATAAAGTACTTTGCACTTACAGCACTGTAGCTATCATCCAAGAACCTCAAAGCTCTTACAAGCCATTAAGCAAGCCTCATAACATTTTAAAGAGGTACCTGTAAGTAATAAACTAATTTTGTAGATGGCTCCACTCATGCTCCGAGAGACTAGCTTATTCAAGGGAGACACTGCTGAAGAATAGGAAACAGAACCCAGGAGGCTCTGTCTTCCAGTACCCTGATCTGCCTCAAAACAATCCACAATGTCAAACATTAGAGAAAATAGAATTTAATGGGAAATAAATATTTGAAACATTTGAAGGTATATGCATGGGTTCCTGGGGGTAGAGACTGTCCATAATATCCAACATAGTGGTTCTCAAATTTTTTGGCCCACAGACCACCTGGCTCAATATCAACTATTCTGCAGACCACCAGTTGCCAATGGAAACTCACCATTAATAACACAATTATGCCCAAGCCATTTTGCGGGTGCTGCAGCTAGGGAGTCTGGTTTAATTTCAATTATTAAACAGATGAAGCACTTTATCTTTCTTACATTAGTTTATCAAACTTCATTTTAAATAAAATGTCCAACACAAAGGGTTTTCTTTGTTGATGGCAGGTGTGGAGAACCTTGTGTGTGTCAGGGGCCACTGACCTACAGAAAAAAAAAAAAAATCAGCTGGGGACCACACAAATGTGAAGCAAAAAACTCCTCCAAACATCCCCAACCCTCACTGATGTAACTCCCAACTGAGACACCTCACTCCTCTGATGTTCCTGCCCCATGAGGTGAGGGGACGGGAATGGACAGAGAAGACCAAGAGTACAGCTACACTGTGGGAGGAAGGAGGTCAAAGAAGGTATGTAAATTGCACTTGTATTTGCATATCTTCTTCCAATTTTTTGTCCAGACGAGGATTTTCCAATATTTGACCCATCTACACAGGGCCAAATGTTGGAAAAAAAAAACTTTTCGGAAGCCCCCTAAAACTACAGTGGCAGTGCTCCTCCAAGTGTAGCTCTGTAACATGCATGGGGAGAGAGGAGTTTGCTTTCGTCACCTGCCTGCCTGATGGCTGGAGCTGCAGTCTCATGGCTGTGTGCCAATCGCAAGGTTGCAGTGACAGCATAGGCTCCCCACTGCATGGGGGGCAGTGGAGGGGTGAGCTCCCACTGTGGACCACTTGGGAGGCAGCTGCAGACCATTAGTGGTCTGTGGAACACACTTTGAGAACCATTGCCCCAGAGGTTAAGTCATAAATGGTATTTGCAGGGCTAGCAACAGATGCTGCTGGGCCCTAGGTGATGCGTATTTGGGGTGGCCTTGGGCCCACTGCAAGAGGCAGGGTGTCTTGTGGAAAGGGCTGGGAAAGGTAACCAGCCCTCAGTGCCACTCTGACAGTGCTCTACTGCCCTCATTGCTTCCTGGAATGCTCCGTGCAGAGCTCTACCTGCAATTTAAAGGGCCTGGAGCTCATTTAAATCACCAGGCTCTGGGGCATGTACTCCCTTTCCTACCACCCCCATCACCAGCCCTGGATACTTGTGAAATGTTCTGAGACAAGGGGCATTTTGTAGTGGGTAGTGATAGTGTAGAACCCATTAAAGACTGTCAGCGAGTCCATTATAAATCCAGTTTCATGTTTCTATAACTCTCCCGAATGAGCCTTGGGACATGCAGTCTCAGCTGGAGAGTGAACCATTTTTCTTCTAGATATGAGCATGTGTAACAGGACCAAACCTGGGACACCTGGAGCTTAGTGCATGAGCCTGTAGAGCATGAGCTATAAAGCCAGCTGATTCTCAGGTAACTAATGCTGTGGACCAAACTCATTCTCTCTCTTTGTAAATGGTCTAAGTGCCCCTACATGGGACAGTGAATCATACCCAGTATTACACAACAGCACATCCACAGGTTCAGTACAGCAGCATGCTAGGACTTTACCTGTACATTCTTAACACATCTGCCATCGCTGTTCAGAACAGGCACAATTGAACTATAAAATGACAAAATTAATTTACATGGAATTTGTTATAAAATCTGTGCTAATAACATTGTATACAAGTTTGAAATGAAAATGAAAACTTAAAGATTTACCACATCATTGTTGAACGTAAATTTTTACATATTCTTCAGGGTAACAAAATGTATTTCAGAGCTTAGTATGTTATCATATCAGTATATTTAAACTGCTCTATTTTTCAGGCATGGACTGATTTTTAAGGGTGTGGATGCTTCAGGGGACATCAAGTGTCTTTGCAAGAATGAGACTTTTCTTGTTGTGCTTGATTCCTTTTTTTGCTTACCTGTCTTGAAAGCAATACTGGCAACTTGGTAAATACATTCTTAAACCCCAGTCCTGCAAAGACTTAGGCACATACTCAACTTTCTGCACACTGAGTTGTACCATTGGCTAGTGGTTTGGAGCCCAGCCCTTTGGGGCATAGCCTATCTTAACACCTGTGTAAAACACACAGGACAATATGTAATGAATAAAGGTAATCATGTGTAGCAGTGCTTTCCAGCCACTGGGCCACAGACTGGTGCCAGGCCCTGAACTGCTGGGCCAAAACACACTGCAGATCCAGCAGCAGCAGGCAGGGGCTCCGGGAGCCTGGGCTCGGCCGGGGCCACAGCGCAGCGGGAGTCGCTTCCCCCAGCTCCTGCTGCTGGTGTAATGGCTGGCTCAGGCCCGGCAGCAGGAAGTGACTTGCAGCCACTGCTCGTGGGGACTTCAGGGCCAGGCTCTGGGCCAGAACCCCGAGTGCTGGCAGCAGCTGCTGTGGGGCTACCAGAGCCCAGGCTGTAGCTGGGAGTGGGAATCTCCAGCAGGGCCAGTCTCACTGCTCCCCAGGCACCTTTCCCAGGGCAACATCCCCAGCCTGACCAGCCCCTGCCCAGCCCAGCCACTGCCCCAGGCTGGGCAGCACTTGGGGAGCAGGTAAGAGACACCCCACCCTCCTCCCTTCTGCTCCCCAGGAAGCCCCTGGTGTCCCATGGCTGCAGGGAGAGGGTTTAGCCCTGGGCTGCTCCCAGCAGACCTGGCTGGGATCAGGGTCCCAGGGAAGCTGCCACCAGCTCCAAGCATGTGCAGATTTGGGGGAGCCAGCCTGGGGGGGGGAGGAGTCAAGAGGGGGCTGAAGAGAGGCGGAAGCTGATAAAAGGGGTGAGGGAGAACAGGGATGTGTGAGGTAGGGGCAGGAGGAGGATGTAGGAGGTGCGGAAGGCAGGTTGGAGGGATTCAGGGAAGACTTTTGTGGTTGATGGGAGCAGGGGTAAAATGGAAGGAAACCGAGGAGAGTCACAGGGAGGGAAAGGGAGGATGCAGGGAGGGGAGACTGTGGGAGCAAGAGCAGCTTGGCTGGGGAAGGGCAGGAGTTGTGCAGAAGGGGAGGGAGATACAATGGCAGCTCCCCTACCCCATGAGGCTGGGGAGGGAGAGGACAGAGGTGACTGGTGGTAGCACTTGCGAGCACCAGCTCCTATGCCCCTAACAAAATTTCAGTTGCTAAATAGGGTGCCCCACATGCCCCCTCCACCTGTGGGTGCCCCTCCCTGCACCCCTCTCTGCAGGCACCAGTTGCCCCGGGGAAGGGGCTGCCCCACCCAGCAGCCAGAGGAGAATTCTTTCTGTGGTTTTTTTTTTTTTAAAGAGTTGGAGATGCTGCAAACTCTGATCTGTTACGATGTGTATTGTGTGCATCCAGATGGGATGTAAATAACATGTGACCAGCAGCGGATATAGGGCAGGGCGAGCAGGGTGGCTGCCCTGGGCCCTGCACTTCAATGGGCCCCGTACCAGCCCCTAAGGGCAGACTGGCCCAGCAGGATACCAGGAATTTCCCAGTGGGCCGTCTGCTGAAGGGCTGGCGGCTGCTGGGGGGGGGGGGGGGAGAAGAGATTGGGACGGGGCGCCGCAGCCCCACACTTTAAAACCCCCAGCGCTGGCCAGTATGGGCCATGTGGGGCAGAGGAAGAGCATGTGTGGCGTGCTGAAATGCCACGCAACAGCTGAGAGGTAAGACGCCCTGGAGTGGCATGACATCACGGCCCAGGACTTTAAAACCATGTGGCCCAGCATTGCACCGCTCAGTTCGGCATGTGGTCTGGAGCCTGGGCTGAGGTCATGGCCACCCTACAAACTGGAAGGCAAAAGGTCGATGGCGGAGGAAGGGCCTCGTGCTGAGGGGAGGGGGCAGGTCAGGAGAAGAAAGGGGGAAGGCACCAAGGGACAGAGTGGAGGAGAGACAAATGCCAGGGGGCCAAGTGGAGACTGAGGAAAAGGGCAGGAGGGGAGGTGTCAGTAGGAGGAGGACATAGTCATGCTGGGAGAGGAGAGGGTAAAGTCATTGGAGGTTAGAGGGGGGAGAGAGAGGTGCTGGGAGAAGGCTTGAAAGAAGGGGTGGGCATGAGAAAGGTGGGGATGGAGCAAGTCATGTGTGAGGGCAGAGGGGCCTGAGGGGAATGAGGGCAGAGGGTGGTGAGGGGGTGGGTATCAGGGAAAGAGGGCAAAAGGGGTAGGGACTGTGAGGGAAGGGAGGGCACCAAGAGGGTGCAGGGGTAAGGGAAGGTGCAGGTGCCAGAGGATTCTGGGGGTAATGCAGAAGGGCAGACACCTGCAGGGGAGGGACCAGCACCAGAGGAGAGAGATAGGGCAGGTGTGTAGATGGAGCTGTTAGGAGAAGAGATGAGGAGGGGTAGCTCACATAATCAGAGTGGGGCTATTGGAGGAGTAGGTACGAGGGGATGCCTTTTTTCTATTTTATCTCCAAAGGGGGGCCCTGCGAAATTGTGCTGCTCTGGGCCCCGCAAAATTCCCATCTGCTCCTGCACGTGACCTCTTAAAATTAATTACCATAATGAATCTGCAAACATGCAATTAAAATTTTACCAGTCCACCAAAAGTTTGTGAATGGGTTTACAGTATAAAAAAGGTTGGGAACCACTCATGTGAAGGATTGGCACAAGATTTTCCATACTTCGGTAGAACTATGTGCTTGGGGTGGCAAGGTTACAGAAACAGATGAGCCATCACAGGATTGCCACATGATCTGCAGCCAGAGCTGTCGATGCCACACAAAAAGGGCAGTTTCCCCAGGGCCTGACAATTTACCATGGCAGCAGCAGCCCAAGCCCAGGCCCTTAAAAGTGCTAGCAGAGCCCCCTGCCTCACAGTCTAGGTGGCATTGAAGGTTGGGTGGGGGAGGCTAACCTCTAGCCTTTCCCTTTCCACCAAATGGCCCGGTCCTTTGGGGGGACCTGGAGCTGAATCCCCCTCCCCACATTACCCAGGGCCTGGCAAAGTCTGTCACCAGCCCTGTCTTCAGCTAAACAGAGTCAGTGGAAAAAAATTATCCAGTGGAGAAACTAAGAAGGAAGACAGCCTTTTCTAGGTTTAAGTGACTAGCTTCAGCTTACAGGCTTCTCACAGATCAAAACAGAAGTTCTGTCCCCTACTTGGTTCCCTACATAAAGACATTGCTCAGGGTTTGTGTTGGGAGAAAGCAGTGTATGTAGCTCATCGTAGATTCTATTGTTTACAGTGATTCAGCTCAGTGCAGTCTGAGATGAGGAAGAGAACAACAAGCATTATGATAAAGGAAAAAACCAACAAACCTAGATATAGCAGCAATTCTCTAGCATAACTATAATTTTTGAACACTAAAAACAGCTTTGGCATTTTCCTGTGAGATATGGCAACAAATGCCAACACAATTGCTGTTTTCTCTTGTCAAATGGTACAACAGCAACCACAAAGGAAAACCCAGCTACTTCCATCCATTCCACAAATGGATGGAATCTGAAAAGCAGACTCATGTGCTATGCTGCTCCTTTACTTTTTTCTTGAATTTCTGCCCTTCTCTAAAGCTGGATGCACTCGAGACTTTCATTTGATCCACCCTGCAAGAATCTCATTATTCTACCTCTTGAACACCAGGTTGTTGTCTGCAAGTTCTTTATGCTACTGGTGCCCACTTGTAAATTCAGAAATTAAAAATTGTAAGTGAAGCAAGATATTAAGTAGACAAGGAGAGTGCAATAAAAAGGCTTGAGAGTCTAATAAAACTGTAAAACTATCACTGCAGAAATTTTACAGTATTCTTAAATTCTTCAGGTTTTATAAATACAGAGTAGACAAAAATACCAGTCCATGTCTTATATCTGACTCCTTTTAACTGTCCCAAATTAACTAAAGAGATCTTTAAAGGTAGAAACTGAAGTATAAAATAAAAATAGTGCCCATCACAAAACTGAGCAACATGAGACAATACAATGTACATAGTAGCTTTGCTCTTTGTACATCCTAGAATACTTGCTCTTGATCTATTTTAAATGAGATTTGAAAGGAACTGTTTGCTCTTGTGATATTTTCTATCATTAAATAAAAATGAATTCAACGAGCACACTGCCCAAGATCCCAAGAAAACAACTAAGTGACAAGAAATAGCTAAGGCTAATATCAGAAATGTGTCCATCCCCAGGTGAAGTGTGTGCCGGTTGCATCCACATTAGAGGATTGCTGTCTCAGGAGAAATACTCACCTGTCCATTTGGGGCAGACCCCAGGTGCTTTGTGCCATTGAGACCAGATGAGGCCTAGGACAAGGTGTCAATTTGAGTTTAGTTTACTTTACTTTGTAGCTGGCATCAAGGACCACTGGACATTTGCATATGAGCTTTTAAATGGGCACAAAGCTAGCCTACAATATGGGTATGAGTACACATGTAAAAAGAAACAGTATATAGCAAAGTTGAAGTGTAGTTTTTTTCCTGTTTTGACTCCTTGGGGAGTCAAACTATTTTTCTCCCGTTGACAATAGTGCCTCCCCACTGAAAGCAACCTGCTGATCATCTGAATCCATTGAGGGTATACTTATGTTAAAAAAAAAAAAAAAAAGAGGGGAAAGCTTGCCTCTTATCTTGACATTTTTTCCAGTTTATGCCTATTACTGGTGTAGCAGGTTCACTCACTTTTCACACAGCTTCTGGCTTTTTTACCTGGATGACTCCCTCAGGGTGGCTTGTGGAGAAGTCACCTGCCACTGACACGCTCCCTTTGGGTAAGGTGTTCTCTTCAGGTCACTGCTTTCTGGCAGTGACCACTCTACTGTTCAGCAATACCCCCTTCCGGGGGGGGGGGGGGCATTCATGTTATTATAGTTCAGGGTCCTCCTTACTCCCAGGAACCCCTAGCTCCCCTCACACCATCCTGGCCTCAGGTCCCCTGCCAGCCTCTTAACAGCCCCTCTGGACAGGATCTCTAGGCCCCTACTCCCTGGCCACAGGCACACCTCTTCCTTACTAGTTGCCTCACAAACTTATGACCTGGGGCTTCTCTGGCTCAGCCTCCCCCAGCTACCTCCTATGCAACCTGGCCCTTCGTGACTGCCTCTTATGCAGCACTGGGCCTCAGGCTGTGTAACCTGGGTTCCTCCTGCCTGACCCTCCCCAGTCCTGTCCTTGTCCTCCAGGGAGCCTCCTTCTTCTCTGGCAGTCAGGTCTTAACTACTCTCTCCTCCAGAACAGCAGGCAGGTATCTCTCTTTCCTCCCAGGAGCTGTTCTTATAAGCTCCAGCTGGGCCCTCCTTAATTGCCCTCAGCTGGGCTTCCCCCTACTCTAGGTCTCGCAGCCTCTTAAAAGGTCAGTGCAGGGCAACACCCCTGCCACACTGGTTTTGTATCACAAAAGTGCCCCAATATAGCTTACATAAATTGGGGGATGGGATTTGAAAAAGAGAAGAAAGGGGCAATAGAGATAGGAAGGAAAGATTGGAGGCAGATGTGGCCAAGAGGAGCATGAGAAGGATTGGGAGCCAAGGGTCCCAGGAGAGATGTGAAGAGAAGGAAAGGAACAGATTTTCAAGAGAGACATGGTACTGATCCAATATGGTAGTTCTGGGTCAAGCAAGAGACACAACGGTTCAATAAAACGGGCTTCAGTGGGAAGCAGAATTAGATCTGTTTCCACAGAAAACAAGCCATTGAGGAGTTATGGTAAAGATTAGAAGACATATGCAATTTCCTAAGACTGCAGTGTGGAAAATATGTTTTGTTCTGATGTCACAGTGCTGATGTCATAGGTAGCTAAGGTGTGTTGGAGAAATAGATGTGACCACTGAATTGCCTCTTTTACTTGACACTCACAATTTTAAAATGACTGACAAAAGCAATCCCATATTTTAGCAATGTCAAGAGATAAGATTCAGTTTTGAAAATCAATAAGAGGAACAAGACGGACAATTTGATCTAAATTTCTTGCCTAGAAACTTGAAACACAAGTTCCTCACTATAGCTTACATACATTTTGAGAGAACATTGAATCAGGTTTCACACCAGGACCTAGCATGCAGGCTTATCTCAGTAGCACTGAATTACTTCCCTATAGCTATAGATAAGAAACCAAAGCTCAGTGCTAATATTAACCTCTAGGCAAACCTCAGTGCCACTGGCAGGTTGCTATGGATTTTTCTAGTTGGAATAGATTATACAGCATTACAGTGGTGTCAATCACTTCCTTTAGCATGATCACTGAGATGAGCCACTATTCCTCATCTCCACAGCCTTAACATGGCATGGAGATAAATGAAGTCTTTTTTTTTCCTATTCAATGTCTACACAAAACCTCTAGGAGTGGTGGAGAGATGCCACTGGCATTTTGTCAACATTCTGATGGCACCCAGCTTGATACTTCGTCAACAGTTACAATCAGTGCCATCAATAAGCACCACAATGCCTGAATGTAATCAGGAGCTGTATGAAAAGCAGCTGGCTCAAACTGAACCCAAGCAAAACTGAATCATGTTCCCTTTTCTCAAAAGAGGATCAACACTCTGTGACTCATGCAGTCAAAACTTCATGATTAGACTACAGACTGAACCAGTCTCGCCAGGCATTCTCTGATCCAGCAACATCCGTGGTCTGGAATGATTTTAGTTAGCTGGATGTCCACTTACCACGAGCATGGCCAAGTTTCCTGTGGTCCTATAACATTTGTTTAAAGCCACCAGTTATTTGCAGTTATTTGGCTTTTATTTACTTCTAAAGGTCTTCTAAGAGCCCAGTAAGCAGTGGAAGTGTTGGTAATGCTACTAGACAATACTCGCCTCCTGTGGTTTGACAAATTCTCTGTTTTGGCACCAATCTGCTTCCGAAAGTGATGAACTAGAGAAGTTCAACCTGTACACTACCCAGGAATTAAAAAGTAGAAACATGGAAACTCTAGTTTGTATACAGAATTCACAAGCCCATCTCCCTAGCAGGAAAGAGTTGAGTACACATCACACCTATGCAGTACACACTTCATGGGCTCTCAGTTCACATTTAGAGCAAATTTAAGCCCTAGATTTAATTTTTAAGACACTCGATTGATTGGTGTCTACCTGATTCAGTGACTACCTCCGTTTGTGACTCAATAAGAAAACTATACTCCGAACATACTGCATGACTCACACTTGCCCAAGCACAGCACTCAAAAAGGAATGTCAGGGTTAATTCACCTGGGCCCTGCCTCTTTAAGGTTTGAACACTGCTGAACAGAAAAAGGGAAGACAGCTAGGAAGGCAAAGTGTGGTTCCAAGAAGACTGTGGCTGTGTCCCTGAGGGTATGTCTACACTACAAAGTTAGTTCAAACTAACGGACGTTAGTTCGAACTAACTTTCATAGGTGCTACACTAGCGCTCCGTTAGTTCGAATTTAATTCGAACTAACGGAGCGCTTAGTTCGAACTAGGTAATCCTTATTCCACGAGGATTAAGTTTAGTTCGAACTAGCTAGTTCGAATTAAGGAGTGTGTAGCCCCTTAATTCGAACTAGTGGGGGGCTTGCCCTCCCCAGGTTTCCCTGGTGGCCACTCTGGCCAACCTGTGGAACTCTTTGTGAAGAACAACTTTCCCTGTGAAGAACAACTTTCTGTTACTAGTTTGAAGCCTGCTACCCATTCCTTTCCTTTGGTGTCCTCTAGTCCTTCTTTATGGGAACTAATGAAGAACTTTTCTGTATGCACTGTCTCCACCCAACTCCTGCTTTTAGAGACCTCTATCCTGTCCCCCCTCCGTCTCCTCTTTTCTAAGCTGAGAAGTCCCAGTCTCTTTAGCCTCTCTTCATCTGGGACCTGTTCCCAACCCCTGATCATTTTTGTTGCCCTCACCTCTCCCAGCCTCTCTCTTCCCCTCTCCCACCTCCTTTTCCCAGTCTCCCCCAGTTTTGTTCAATAAAGACAGATTCCATTTTGGAAGACACGTTATCTTTATTTTGTACATCAAGAAGAGGGGCTAGGGAAGGGTAAGTGGAAGGAGGTGAGGGAGGAATGGGGCATGAGCCCCCGATGGGGAGGACTGGGCTGGCTCTGCGGGCTTCTGGGGGTGGAAGCTCTCCTGCAGCCCCCCCAATTGTCCCCTCTCCGCAGATGGCAGCCTGCGGCAAGTGCAGCTGGGCTGATGGCCGAGTTCTGTGATGTGCCCAGTGTGGGTACTCCGGGCACTCCAAGCCAGGACTGCTTTGCAAGCGGGGCACCCCTGAGAACTGTCTGTCCGGGGTGGGGGTCGGGACACTTTAAGCACAGCCCTCGGCTAGCCTGAGGCAGCGTCTCCTTGCACTAAGTCCTCTTCTGATGCCCTGGCGGCACTGCTTCCGGCCATCCTTAACCCCGCTTCAGGGTCCACTTAATGTGGACGTGCTAGTTCGAATTAGCAAAACGCTAATTCGAACTAGTTTTTAGTTCTAGATGCGTTATTCGAACTAAGCTAATTTGAACTTAACTAATTCAAACTAAGTTAGTTCGAATTAGCGCTGTAGTGTAGACATACCCAAAGAGAGTGAGGTGGTGCAGCCCTTATACAAGCTGAGGGTTTTTTTGTTTTTATATATATTATGTTTAATAAAACCTCAGTTTTAAAACCAATCCTAGACTGAGAGTATAACATTTGTCAGGCAGGCAAGAGACTAGAATTATAGTGACCTGACCTCTCTGATAAATAAACATATAGAAGCTACTGCAGACTGTTCCAGGAAAAGCTGCCCAAAGGTAATGAAAACAGAAGAGTGCTTTTACAGAGAAAAAAGTTTTCACTAGACGCAGTGGGGAAAATTGAATTTTTGGAGGCACTATGGCTGTGGAGGTAGGACGACTCTTATACCAGCTAAAAAATGAACATTTAGGAAAAGTCTATGACTCTGGGCATTTCTAGGGGAAATTTTAGTAAAATGCTTCAAAAAGCCATTTGGTTTGAATCAAACATACAAGTCATTTAGGGTATGTCTATACAGCATGCTTATTTCTAAATAAGCTATTTCAATTTTTTTTTCTGAAATAGCTTATTTTGAAACAGCTATTTCGAAAGAGGCTTTATTCCTCATGCATTGAGGTTTACAGATTTTGAAATAAGCCATCTGTTATTTTAAATTTATTTAAAAACAATGGAATTGCTATGTAGACTCTTTCATTGTTATTTCGAAATAACATCCCTTTACATAGCCAAGAGTTGGGATTATCTATATTACTGGTGATAAAAAATAAGAGTTTACAGTTCATTACTACAGCCAAAAATGGGACGACTGACACCCTTAAAATACCCTTAAAGAATTCATAAACAGTATGTTGAAAACTTAAAGAAAAACATGAAGGAAATTAAAATCCAAACCTCTGTCAAGTGTGGTCATCTCTATTCTAGGACAGGAACCCAGAGCTCACTGTGCAGTGCTTAGACATCTCAACAAAGAATTTTAAAATAATAGGGCAGACTGACAGTCTCCCTCACCTCCCCCCAACAGGACAGGTTATGTGATACTAGTTTGGGACGTCAGACTGAATGGGATTTGAAAGGGGAACACTAAGCAAGAGATCATGGAAGCTGTAATCAAACTATGGACTTAACCTTAAGATCCACTGGGAAGGGAAAAGTGATCCGAGCCTGTCAAAACTAAGGCACATGTTAAGGTCCTGTTACCAAGAAAAATATTGAACTGAATTTTACCAGCAGCTCTGAACAGCAAGAAGCGTTACCTCAGGATTTCCTAGTCAGAACTTTAAATCTAAGACCGAAAGTTTTATTTATGTCACAAAGCAGCAGTCTCTGACCTAAGGTACAATCCTGCCTTTCCTCCATTCAGCTCCCACAGGATTACAGAGTAACAATATTCATATACTGATGCCACGAGTGGGGCCGTCAGTTTCACTGTGCCCCTGGACAAGATTGGGGGCCTGCTCCTGGAAGGGGAGGGGCCTTGGGCAGAAGTGGAGGCTGGGGCTAAGCACAGCTCAGCACGGCTCAGAGAGCACCACGCCTCCCCTCAGTGTTGCCCAGAGCTCACTGTACAGTGCTCAGACAGGGCTCCAGACCATTTTGGGCCCCAGGACAGTTCCCCTCCCCCATTGGTGGGCCTATTTAAGATCGTTTGCAGATGAAATTTTATTTGAGAAGCTGGACACCGCTGAAACTGATAAAGTAAAAACACCAACCCTCCACCCCCTTCAAAAAACCTCCAGAAGATGGACAGTAAATCCTGGGCTATAGTGTATCTCTCTATAAAATTTTGGTGTACAGAGCAGAAGCCACAAAATGAAGCAGCCCCTCTTTACGCGGAAAGGCAAATCTCTGAAGGTAGCCCACTGACGAATGAGCTAAGGGAACTAACAGCCATTTTTGATTAAACTGAGGATGTGAAAGCCAAAATTAACATACTAAAGCAAAATATCCAGACACATGACAAAAGCTGTGATAATGAGAGGAGGAAGCCTTCAGACAGAATGCCAGAGAGAGGAGGATATGTTAGCTGCAGACAATTTAGAAGAGGCAGTTCTTGTTACCATTTGTTTCAGATATGGGAGCAGAGACCACTACTAGTCAGGATGGATTGCACCGAAAATCACTTGAGAAACTGGCCAACAGGGAAATGGCAGATTCAGATCACTCTTATATGACCATGAGTGATGGGCAGAACTTCAGAGTCCAAAACTCAGCTTCAGTATCAGTCAGGAATATCACAAGACAGCAAAGACAAAAACTGAAAATCCTGAATCTCATCTACCAGTGGTAATCTCTATTTGACACCTGCCTCCCATGCAGCAACTCCCAGTGACTGATGTAACTGGAAAGAGTGTGGTGTTTCTTCAATAAAGTAAACACTCAAATCCCTTAAAAAGGGGGGACTGAAATGTAGTTCCAATAAGCAAAGATGATGACACCTTATAGAATTATAGAACTGTAGGATGGAAGGGATCTTGAGAGGTCATCTAGCATAGGTTCCTGCACTCATGGCAGGACTAAGTATGGGCTGGTTAGTCCTCAAAAAACAGAGAACTTGCTCACTGGATTGAGGTGCTGGTTAAGCACCACAGGTACCATTCGCCTAATAAGGTTCTAGTGCCTAGCCTCATTAACAATATAAAATGAGTATTTTCACATGCTGATATGGCAAAAGTGTAATTATCCCCAGAGAAAAAAATGACTAAAGTAACACATGTTGGACTCAGATAAACCTGGACATTGAAAGTTTAACAGAAATATTTAAGCCAGATGCTGCTGCTTAATAACTTGAAGATTTGGACATAAAAATACTCTAGTCAAAATACTTAAAGGATTATATTGCTGGATAAATATCAGTATAAGTAAACCATCAAAACATGACATAATATTAAAAGTGATGAATGATGATGGGAAGTTTACAGCAAAGTAAATCTAAAATTCTAGTAAATACTCAGCCAATAAAACTGTCTCAAGTAAAGCAAAGCAAAGCAAACCAAACCAAACAAAAAATACCCATCACCACCAAACAGCTTCTAAGCAGTAGGGATGATCAAGATCTTTTTGAACCAGTAATTACATAACATTTTTCACAAATGCAAAAAAAAAAAAAAAAAAAAAAGGCCCCACAGATGCTAAAAAAAGAAATCCAATGTTTCTCCAGAGTTGGAGACACAGAAGACTCACTAATCTGCAAATGCATACCAAGTTACACAACCACCAGCCTATGCAGATGACTAAATTGTCAAAATAGGCTATTTTGTTGAATAACAGAACTACACTTAGGGCAACACTACACTGCACGGCTATTTCAGGATACTGGAGGTATCCCAAAATAGCTACCCCATGTCTACACAAGCCACCCATTATTTCAAAATTCTTTTGAAATAATGAACGTGCTATTTTGGCATCCTGGTAACTCTTGTTTCACAAGGGCTAAGGGATATCTCAAAATAGCATGGTTTTTTTTTCAAATTTGGCATTGTGCAGATGTGCCAAATTTCAAAATAAGCTATTTAGAAATAGATTTGAAATAAGATATGCAATTTGTGTCGCGCAATTTGTGTATCTTATTTTGAGTTTAGATTGCTGTGTAGACGCACCCTTACTACACATTATCTGTGTCAAGAGTATCCAACCGTTTATAAGCATGTGGATGGAACTCATGGGCAATTACTAATAAGTCAAATTAATGGACTGAATATTACATAGATGTTGTTAATAGAAATTTCAAGGAGACATTACATTTGCAAGGGAGGAGAATAGCAGACAAGCGAATGTCAAGGTTAACTTATTTAGAGTACAGTTGAGGCAAAAAGAGAACACAGCGGGGAAGCAAGGTATGGTCCCACTGAGGTTGTTTTGGTGGCCCAGTGAACCTGAGCTAATGTTGGACTTCGCAGGCTGCATTGTTTGGGTTCTTTATATTAAGTTTTTTTAAACTTCTACTTTAAAGCTGTCCTTGGACTGTGAATGTAACTCAAGACCTAGTTCAGTAACTGAAGGTGGAGATGAAATTAGCAAACAAAAAAGACCATGTCATAAGCAGTCAAACCTAGGAGAGATGATGAATCCATATTAAAGGCACCTCAGTAAAATTCTTAATTACTATAATTAGCATTAGATACTACAGTGCCAGGAATTCTGCCTGAGAGAGTGTGCCTCTAATGGGTTCCAATCTATTCACATATCTCCCAAAATTAGCAAGAGACAAAACAGACTGTGACTGAGAGTGCTGAATTCTGGCAGGATTGTCTTTTGTATTCAGTGACCTCTGATAACTTGGCTCTGGGACACTGGTGGGATTGTTGCCTTGAATGACACAATCCAAGATGCAACATTTACTGGTGCAGAGAAGGAGCAAGCAAGAAGAATCAACCCTATAGTAACCATGGCTAACTATGATTTCATTAGAATCTCTAGTGTGTTTCATTGTACGATCACAGAAAATAAAAATGGAAAAGATCTATTAAGTTACCAAATGAATCTTGCTAAAGGGGTAGTAATTTTCCTAACAGTGCAATCCATCCAATTTGTCAATC
Source organism: Pelodiscus sinensis (assembly GCF_052426305.1). Classification (NCBI taxonomy): domain Eukaryota; kingdom Metazoa; phylum Chordata; order Testudines; family Trionychidae; genus Pelodiscus; species Pelodiscus sinensis. Next base: position 35,727,938 of record NC_143058.1, read on the forward strand.
CCAGCAATGGGTTTTCTATCATTTCCACTGGGAAACCATTCCCCTCACTGTCATATCTGTCAGGAACTTTTCCTGGAGACCAACCCAAATTTTTCTCCTTTACTGTAGAGTAGTAAAAAGGAGTGAACTAAAAATATTCAGTTCAGATAAACAGTAGTAAGTTCAGCGCTAATCCAAGCTTATCTGAACTGAATCTCTCTGGTCTACAAATAAAGTTGGAAATTTCATTGGAATGGGGCTTCCTTCGAGGTTTTACATCTGCCTGGGTTTTGGCTACTCCGAGAGTACCATCGAGTAGCCTTCCTCCTGGTATTTGTGATTTCAGTTTCAGCTGAAGCCTGGAAATACAGAGGAACACAAAGAAAACTCAAACTAGTTAGTCAAACTTTTCTGAACTTTGAAAGTGGTTGATTTTATGTTATAGAAGAAGGTTTCGTTTGAATTTTATTTCTTTCAATTTGGACTTTCCATATTTAATGCCAAATGCTTCTTGGAGTTACATCAGTACAACCGCATCAAGAGTAATGAAATTGTCTTGGTGTGAGTACAAGCAGAATTTGGCTCTTAATTTGCAGCTTCCTGTAGCTGGAATCTGAAACAAGGAAAAATCAACAGTGTAGAAACCGCTGCTAGGTTGTACAGCACTGCCATCTTCAGTGCAAGATATGAATCTTTTTAAAGGGGTCATTTAGCCGAAATGCATTGAACTAGCTCATTTAAATTTAATCAAATGGTTAAAATCTGACAGCCGAATGGAACAGATTTTCCCACTGTTTGGATTGTTAGAGAAATCAATAACACAGCTTTTCTGTGGTGTATGCATATTTTTAAAAAATATTTGGAGATTGAAAACCCATGCACAATAAATAGGAAAATTAAAATCTCATATTACACTGCCAAATGATGGGGTAATAGACACAACCATATTGTTCTGTAAAAAGCTGCTTTAAGAAGAGAAGTATGAATTGAAGCATTTAGTCAAGTACTGTTGGAACAGATGGTGTGATTAACAACTAGCATGTTAGCCATCTCAAGAGCTTACATAAAAGTAAACAAATACAGTAAAAACATATCACTTTATTCCCCAAAAGGTACTTTTCATTCATTTATTATTTGAAAGTCTATATATTTACTCTAGGTCTATATACGTTTGCAGGGGAAGCAGTTAGCAGTCAGAGAAGAGTGCAATTTTCTGGAAGTATAATGGTCAGATACTGCTTTTAGAAGCATTTTTCTAACTCTCTGAATTTAAATTTTTCATCGGACCAACCAAACTAGTGCACTGGTTGTCATGTATGCTGACCAAATAACAACATCTAAAATAAAGAGCTGGAGGAATACAGACCTTCAAACAGGATGGAGGAGACTGCATTGCTCTGAAAAAGGACTTCAGATCTGTTCTAGTTCTGATGGATACACACCATACTAGAAGTTATACATAATAGGACTAGTTTTTGGCTTTGACCTATTCTGGCAGGGCAAAAGCCTTAAAGTCAACCCAGACAGTAACTGGAGGATTCTCTCCACGTAGGGAAACAGATGGCACCTTCACACCCCGCAGGAAGTGGCCTAGGAAAAGGGGCCAAGCCCAGACCCACCCTTGGCTGTTGATGGCAGTTGGTATAAAGTGGATATATAATTAGGCCCAGGCCCAGAATTTGGTAGAGATATACTAAGGCTCTGGCTCATGATTTTTTAGCAGTGAGTTGCACAGATGAGGTATCTGAGTTTTCTTCCCTGACCAATTATTGTAAAATAAAAATATTTTCTTTAACAGAAAAGGTGCTAACAGCACTATATCGGAGGACAGAAATGAGGACTGAATTAGTTCTGCCTAGAATCAGAAAGATTTGCATAATAACTTATTCCAGTGTTTAACCACCCTGGGTATGTCTACACTAGTGCGAACTAGGGTGGTTAATGTAGGCAACTGAAGATGCAAATGAAGCCCGGGATTTGAATTTTCCGGGCTTCATTTGCATCTTTCCGGGCGCCGCCATTTTTACATCCCCGCTAGTTCGGACTCCGTGCCCGCGGCTACACGCGGCACGGAGTAGGTAGTTCGGATTAGGCTTCCTATTCTGAACTACTGTTACTCCTCGTGGATACTATTGTGTGTGTTCAGGGAAAAGAAGTAAATGTGATTCATTCATTTTAAAGCACTACTGCTCTGGTTTCATCAGTTTGAACAGCCAGCCCTCATGATTTGTATCTGTAATAGCCTAAAGATCTGTCCCAGAAGCAAAAGGCTGAAAGAAGGCCTTTGTAGTTTATTCCCTTCTAGTGCTGCAAGCTTTTCAGCAAAGAACAATGAACACCAAAGAGTCTGGATGAGGTTTCTGTGATATTCCAATTTGCAGGTATTTTTCTGAAAAAGTGACGTGGTAGAGGGCCTGGATCAGTATTCACATTGAACTCTCTGGCTATTTCAAAATCAGTTGTTTCGAAATAGTAATTCCCAAAATAACTATTTCGAAATAAGCTTATTCCTCTTCACAAACTGGAGTTATTATTTCCATATCCATAGGCAAATCAACTTCACATTAAGAGAAGCACTGGACATGAGCAATACAGGCAGTCCCCGGGTTACATGGATCCGACTTACATCGGATCCCTACTTACAAACGGGGTGAGGCAACCCCCGCACTAGCTGCTTCCCCCCAGCAGACCAGGGAGATGCGAAGCTAGCGCTCCCTCCCCCCCCCCCAGCAGACCAAGGAGACGCGGAACGGCTTTTCTCAGCAGACACCTCAGCTTGAGAATAAAGGACTGAGGGAAGTGAGGTGTGGGAGAATAAAACTGAGCTCTGGAGAAATGTTTGGCTAGAGTTTCCCCTACAATATATACCAGTTCCAATTTACATACAAATTCAACTTAAGAACAAACCTACAGTCCCTATCTTGTACGTAACCCGGGGACTGCCTGTACTAGAATTCCTGTAATGTTGCTACTGTTGTTCAAAAAGAAGATGGCACAGGCAAAATCTTCTGAAGTTATTTATATATTAACCTGCCATGACAGCTGGCTCTGAATGGCCTCAGCTGTATGTAACTTCAAATATGCTACTTGGAGCCTGGCCACAGCATGTGCTGGTATCTGTTTAATATGGTGCTGGTGGTAACCAACACAAGCCCAGACTTAGAAGTTATGGTAGAAATAATCTTGTTCCTCCCCACACTCAGACGTTTTCCAGGGTATGTCTACACAGCGGAGATATTTCTGGATACCACGGTATCCTGAAATAGCTATCCCAAGTCTTAGAAACGTGCCTATAATTTCAAAATATTTTTTCAAAATAATGGGCATGCTATTCACGATCCCTCGTTGCACAAGGGTTAAGGGGAGGCTTGAAATAGTGTTATTTTGAAATAGACTTGAATTAATTTACGCAATTTGCATAGCACAAATTGTGTATGTCATTTTGAGTTTCGGGTGCAGTGTATCATAGAATGCTATCATAGAAGGGACCTCAAGAGGTCATTGAGTCCAGCCCCCTGCCCTCATGGACCAAATAATGTCTTGACCTTCTCTGATAGACATTTGTCTAACCTACTCTTAAATATCTCCAGAGACGGAGATTCCACAACCTCCCTGGGCAATTTATTCTAGTGTTTGACTACCCTGACAGTTAGGAACTTTTTCCTAATGTCCAACTTACACCTCCCCTGCTGCAGTTTAAGCCCACTGATTCTCATTCTATCCTCAGAGGCCAAGATGAACAAGTTTTCTCCCTCTTCCTTTTGACACCCTTTTAGATGCCTGAAAACTGCTATCATGTCCCCCCTCAATCTTCTCTTTTCTAAACTAAACAAACCCAATTCTTTCAGCCTTCCTTCATGGGTCATGTTCTCTAGACCTTTAATCATTCTTGTTGCTCTTCTCTGGACCCTCCCCAATTTCTCCACATCCTTCTTGAAATGCGGCGCCCAGAACTGGACACAATACTCCAACTGAGGCCTAAGTAGTGCAGAGTAGAGCGAAAGAATGACGTCTCGTGTCTTGCTCACAACACACCTGATAATGCATCCCAGAATCATGTTTGCTTTTTTTGCAACAGCATCACACAGCTGACTCATATTCAGCTTGTGATCCACTATAACCTCTAGATCCCTTTCTGCCGTACTCCTTCCTAGACAGTCGCTTCCCATTCTGTATGTGTGAAACTGATTGTTCCTTCTAAGTGGAGCACTTTGCATTTGTCTTTATTAAACTTCATCCTGTTTACCTCATACCGTTTCTCCAATTTGTCCAGATAATTTTGAATTATGACCCTATCCTCCAGATTAGTCGCAGCCCCTCCCAGCTTGATATGATCTACAAACTTAATAAGCGTACTTTCTATACCAATACCTACATTGTTGATGAAGATGTTGAACAGAGCGGGTCCCAAAACAGACCCGTGCGGAACCCCACCTGTTATACCTTTTCAGCAGGATTGTGAACCATTAATAACTACTCTCTGAGTACGGTTATCCAGCCAGTTATGCACCTACCTTATAGTAGCCCCATCTAAGTTGTATTTGCCTAGTTTATTGATAAGAATATCATGCGAGACCGTATCAAACGCCTTACTAAAGTCTAGGTATACCACATCTACCGCTTCTCCCTTATCCACAAGATTCATTATCCTATCAAAGAAAGCTATCATATTGGTTTGACATGATTTGTTCTTTACAAATCCATGCTGGCTGTTCCCTATCACCTTGCTACCTTCCAAGTGTTTACAGATGATTTCCTTAATTACTTGCTCCATTATCTTCCCTGGCATAGAAGTTAAACTAACTGGTCTGTAGTTTCCTCATTTTTAGTTTCGGGTGCAGTATATACACCCCTCCAGGCTGCCATAGTAAGGGTGCGTCTATACAGCAGGCCTTAACTTGAAATAAGCTACACAAATTGAGCTACGTCAATTGTGAAGCTTATTTCAAAATAGCTTATTTCAAAATTGGGAGCATCTACACAGTACTTATTTTGAAATAGAGCACTCTTCCTCTGACTTTCCTTACTCCTCATACAATGAGGATTACAGGAGTTGGAGAAAGAAGTTCTCTAGCTTGACAGTATTTTGACATTATTTCTAAATAACTGCCTGCTGTGTAGATGCAAAATAATTTATTTCAAAATAATGCTACTTATTTTGAAATAATGTTGCTTGTAGACGTACCCTCAGTTGCAAGGAAGAATTATTTGCCTGTTGATTATGCAGATCCCTATTGTCTTATTTCTCTGTGCTCCCCAACTGTCTCATCTGTCTTTTATCTTATTCTTGGCTTATAAGCTATTTGAGGCAGGAACAGTCCTGTTCTGTGCCTGTACAGTGTCTAGTACAGTGGGGTCCAGAATTAGAGCCCTTAGGCCCTTGAAAATAATAATTTAACAAAATTCATGAATCTAGAATCTTTCTCTAAAAGTTTAGTAACACTGATAGAATCACCAGGAAGTGAATCTGAAAAGAGAGCACAAAGGAGATTGGGAGCTTGCTGGTTTGTTACATGGTTTTATGGCGTGCTTAGACATTGACTATGATCTTTAGGGAAACAGAGTTCGTGCTCAGAATAGGATTAATGGTGATAATGCAGTTATTGCTAGATAGCACTAAGAATTTCTCAAAGGTTGTGCAGGCAATATTTCCTGTTGACTTTTTTATTTTAGTACAGGCTTTTATTACTCCACAACAAAAGAACACCCAACCAAAGCTCTAAGTGCCCTTTTTTAAAATACACTAATAAATAAACTGACCTGTCACTCAATGGTCTCTCCATTTTTTCCATCCATGTGCAGAATGAATTTTGTTATGTGCACCGAGGTATGTGTAGATGCGCATCACCAGTAGAAACACATGCTGCAGATTGCTGCCAGCTGTGGGCGCTTTGCTACTCAGCTGGTTGGAATCTGAATTTCTTCTGGGAGGCTGCTCATGCACTTGGCTTACAGGGAGCATTGCCCTCAACCACTCCCATGGTTAGGCAAAGCCACAAAAAAAAAAAAATCAGTTGTTGCTGCATTATCTATGTTAATTCTTCAGCTCCTCCAGAGCCTCACCCCACCACTGCTTCGTCTTTTCTATCAAGGCCTAAGGAGCAAAGATAAGCCCTGCAGAACACCTTCAAGAAAAACAAACTCCAGCAGGGCTGAGGGAATCGCACAAGGAGAAGCAAGTTCCAAAAGTGCAGAGCCCTAATGGAGAACTCCCTACCAGCTATCCCTTTGGTTAACACACTCCACTCATCACAGAGTGTGGACAGAGGCAGGTCCCAGAACATTTATGGCTTTATGGGCCAAAACCATCTTAAGATCAGCCTGAACACTAATAACCAGTGCAAATCATACAACACAAGTTTAAGTGGGTGTCATGCATGGAGCTGGAGGCTATGTCTATACTGCCAGCTTTTGCCAGCAGAGAGTATACAAATGAAGCACTGATTAGCATTTTGTCGCACTTCATTTGTGTAATCTATTCGAGCCATTTTTGTGTAAGGGGTTTTTGCACAAAAATAAGCAGTGTGGATGTTTCCTTTTTGCGCAAGATCCTTATCCCACACTGCTTGTTTTTGCACAAAAACCTCTTGTGCAAAAATGGCTCCAATAGACTATGCAAACGAAGCATGACAAAATGCTAATCAGTGCTTCAAGTGTATACTCTCTGCCGGCAAAAGTCGGCAGTGCAGACAAAGCCTAAGTGTATTGCTTGTGTTGTGGGAGTGTTTTGGAGCCCCAGGACTATTCACTGTTCAGGCACACAAATATTCAGGTCTTGTTGCAGTATAACAATTCCTAAACAGTAAAAACATTGGGACTGTGCATTATCTGGCCCTCTTGGAGGTTGTTAAAAGGTGGATGAAAGAATAGCACAGGCACCGGGTATTTGGCTTGTTCAGCTGAATCAGAGTACTGACTGCTATTTTGCTCTTTGTAGGAGTTCCTAAGGAGCTTGACTCCATAGCCTAACAGCACAGTACATACCTCTAGAACATGCTGGAACCATCACCTGGGACTGATCGATGCTTCTGAGAAGTAGCAGGGAATGTTACAAAGCAGCCTGAGCTTTGGAGTAATTTTGAAAAGAATAAATAAAACTGCACACCAACAGGAAAACAAAATAGGATCACCAAGATAGGCTATTATTATTATTATTATTATTATTGAGCATGGGGAGAACAAGATCTGAAATAAATGGCCTTCTAGTGGTCTTAGCCCTAATTCAATGCTACAATTCACTCTAACTCTTCCATTAAGTGCAATTGAGTGAAGTGGTTCATCATGCCAGGCAAGCAGTCTTCTAACCAAACCATCCTTCTCTGACAAAAGAGGAGTAGGGAAGGTGTGACCAACCCTCTCGTTTTTATTCATTTCTTTAGCAAGACACATGAGCATTCAGCTAAAAAGGGAAGATAATTGCCCAGAATGTAATAAATGAATGAATAGCTTCCGTTAGGAAGCTGGGATTCATGCTGGGAGCCTAAGAGGAACATAAGACATCAGAGAGAAATCGGAGCTGAAATGGCTGGTTACACACCACAGAGCACATGGTGCACTCCCTGGGTACAGCAGCCACTCTACCCAGCTCTGCAGGCCAGTGAAGGTGGAAGACGGCAGATCATGGTCCCTCCACGTGAATTGTATTCCTAGGAGCTCACAAAGAAAACACACTACACTGGCCAGAGCTAAGGGTATGTCTACACTAGCCACCCTAGTTCGAACTAGGGTGGCTAATGTAGTCATTCAAACTTGCAAATGAAGCCCGGATTTTAAATATCCCGGGCTTTATTTGCATGTTCCCGGGCACCGCCATTTTTAAATGCCCGGTAGTTCGGACTTCCTGCCTGCGGCTACATGCGGCACGGGCTAGGTAGTTCGAACTAAAGCCCCTAATTCGGACTACTGTTACTCCATCTGGCAGTATTAAGCTTATAGTAGTAGTGACGTAGTGAGATTAATAAAAGCAACTATCCCTAATCGACTCTTGAAACGAATCACAACCCTGTTGGGCCCTGCCCCTGTGAGTTGACACCATCTATGAAGATTGCCCAACATTTCCCATTATAAAACCCTGTTTTCAATGACTTAAAATCTTGGTAAATTTAAACTGTTTGGGTTGATGTTTCTCTTATCAAATGCCTGCCTCGGGCTGATTTATTTATTTGAATTTTTACCATTTCAAGAATGAGGTAACCTGGTCAGGGGGAAGTATGTTCTTAAAATCTGGAACCATTTTGTTGAGAAGCTGTAGTGCCCCTGTATGTTGGAGCAGGGACTTGCAATTTGGCAAGGGTGGACCTCTGTGGGAGGGATTTGCCTTTTGTTATTTCTGTGAAAATTTGCTCTGAAATTGGCCAAGTTATAAGTCTTTTGAAAAATTTCAATTCACACATGCTCAATAGAGACTTGTTAGAGCGCTGCAGATAAAATCTCAGAAAATTCTGTCTGCACTGAGCATACTCCAGCCCCAGCAGGTGATTGGATTGTGAATGCACTAACCCCATGAAGTAACTGAGCCCAAGTCAACATGGACTCAGCATGACTTCCCCTGGAATTGCAGCTCCTGGCAGGTACAACATCAGAGAGCAGGGAGATTTTCTAATGTGCTCACAAAGATCAACCCTGCTGGCACACAGACGGACTCCTCTTTTTTGCTGTCTAACTCAAATGCAGAGGACAGAAGAGTTGGACAGTTCCACCATTCTCCATCACTTCAAGACAGCATACAGTAACATAATGTTAACAAAGAAGCATTAAGAAAAATGCTGTGGCAACAGAACTATTCATTGTCAGCAGTCTAGCGATTGAAATGAAAGAGAGGATTGGGAATTAAGATTTGTTCTATTTCCAGCTCTACTACTGCCTTACCATGGATTCATCACTTCAGCTCTCTGTGTCTCAGTTTCCTTCATCTGTAAATGGGGAAGCAATACCCATATGTTTAAGATTTTTCTGAATTCCTCACATGAATATCATTATGGAAGTGCAATGTATATAACAAGAATAGCAAAGCAGCATTTCTCAACTTTTTCCTACCCAGCACAAACTATGGTGTCTTGCCACAATCAAAAGTCACTACAGTTGTTTGTAGCCACTAACTGACATGCTTGTTGGTACTTCCGTAGAGATACTTATAAATAATGGACATGGAACCATGACAACATCAACAGTGGTGGTGGGTCTCTGAGGCTATGTCTACACAGCAGCAGTATTTTGGAATAACTCATGTTATTCCAAAATAACACAGGGTACGTCTAGACTACATGCCTCTGGCGACAGAGGCATGTAGATTAGACTACCCGGCATAGGAAAATGAAGCGGCTATTTAAATAATCGTATAAATTTACATGGCTGCCACGCTGAGCCGATCAGCTGTTTGTCGGCTCAGCGCGGTAGTCTGGACGCTCCGCGGTTGACATCAAAGGCTGGGATGAGGCATACCTGGGAGGTCGACAAATGCCTTTGATGTCAACCCTCATGCGTCCAGACTACCGCGCTGAGCCGACAAACAGCTGATCAGCTCAGCGCAGCAGCCATGTAATTTTAAATGAAGCGGCGATTATTTAAATCACTGCTTCATTTTCCTATGCCGGGTAGTCTAATCTACATGCCTCTGTCGCCAGAGGCATGTAGTCTAGACATACCCATAGTGTACATCTACACAGCAAGCCATTATTTCAAAATCATGTCAAGCTGTAACCCTCATTTCACAAGGAGTAAGAGAAGTCAAAGGAAGAGTGTTCTTCCTTCGACTTCCTGCTGCGTAGACAGCACCAAAAGCCGAATTACGCTATTTTTACTTCAGCTACACAGCTGATGTAGCTGAAGTTGTGTGGCTTAATTTGACTTTTGCCCTGTTGTGTAGAAGAGCAGGTGAGAGACATCATTTGGAACGTGCACTATTGCTGTTTATTGTGAAGCTGCACTTAGGTCTCAGTTCAGGAATGCTCTTAAGCACATACTTAAATCCTCTGCTTGACAGGGTTGGATTTAAGCACTTTACTAACCTGGGATAAATTGACCTTACATTTTTAGAGGTGTCTTTTGACTAACAAGTATTGCTTAAACAGGAAAGTTAAGCAATGTCTATTTTTAGTATTATTTCAGATTAAATAAGAGATGTAATATGTTAAATGTTTCACAGCTAAAGAATGCCTTCCATTTGGACTGGGAGCTGTGATTTTCTCAGCTCATTTTGTTTAGGAAGGGAATTCTCTCCCATCTCACCCCACAAAAAACAAAAACAACAACAACAAAATAAAATCCCAAAACAACGATGACAATAACAAACCCTCTGTAAAGATAGATGAGCTTGAACAAACAAAACCCAATCGCCTTCTTTTAAAATCCAATTGCCTTGGAGAAACCTGAAGTCAGAACAATTTCTATTGCTTACAATGAGAGGCTTTCATTTTCATGGCATACAGAAATGTCATCATTAACCAACCCTTTTGTGCTGGGCCTCTAGCATTGTGCACGACCTTTACTTACTTTACTTCATAGCATGAGGCATTGCTGATTCAACAGCTTCTATAGGCATAAATTTTCACTTAAAAACTGCAGAATATGAGTCAACTGGGCTACAGCTTCTGTATCTCAAATAAGATATAGAATGTATAATCTAACAGCTCAGTTATAGGCTGCCCCCTAGTGTAAATCCTTTCCCCACAGTATGAGTCTAGGTCATTAAAGCTCCCTTTACCATCTATCTTGTGAAATAGCTCAGAATTCAACTCATTTACTCAGTTTTGCTTAGTTATTCATTCTGTTTCCCTTCACTGAACATAAACATGTCACATTCTTCCAAAAGAATTGCAAGAAACCCCACACAATATAGGGGATGTCTCAACTCTTCAATTTCAACTATATACCTGAATATTTCCCTGGTACACTCTCTCCCATTTTTAACTCATCAAGCTCTTTTTCAAAAGTTAAAATCATTTGTCAGATTGAGAATAAAATCCATAAAAAGCCATCAAAGCAAATTCATGATCCTGTCACTAACTTCACCACTAGCATCTTTGGAAAATAACAAGACAAGAAAACAAAGACCCAACCGTAGTTCTCCTAGTCAAGGCCAGCAAATCTGACTCTTCTCTCACTAATATCAGTATAAATTAGAAATTACTTCAGTAAAGAATTTGACATTTCATCAGCGTTGAAACAGGTGGGAGATCAGAATCTGGCCCAGTCATTTACAACATGTCCAAAGTGTGCTAGACTTTATACCATGAATAATTCCATATTGTTCCTGAAACACTGTCATAATTTGAGAACAAGTTATGTCAGTTGACATTATTGGAGTCTTATTTAAATGACCCATTTCAAGATAAAGCTCAATAGGCCCAATCCTGCAATATTTGTTGTGGCAAAACTTCCACTGAGCTTGATATTTTTCTCACGCATTGGCTATTAACAATCAAAATGTTGCTATGCACTGCATGTATAGAAAAGCATGTCTCACTTCCACATGCACTTAATGAGACTGCACTACAAGTACAAGGGCATTGTTGCCTAACTTTCTTGAAAATCGAGTAATTGTGCAGAAAGCACACTCCCACTGCTTTCTGTTAATTTAAGACAAGTTCTTTGCCCTGTAAATGCCACAGAGCAGGGATCACTCTCTTTTTAAGATGCATGTCAAAGGCATACTACAAATAGCATTTGTATTACTACTAGTAGACTGTATTGCTTGTAAGTAGATGGAAACTCATGGGTAACTGAAGGGCTTGCTTCCCTGGAGGTGACAGATGTGCAGGGTGCCTCTCACTTCATTGATTTTCTCTTCCATTCTAGGAATGCCTTCCATTTGCATTTGCCCTGAACTTTAATGGAATTTGCAGAACAAAGTGTCACTCCAATCTTTTTGGTGAATGTAACTAATGGGCAATTTCAAATCCCCATTTCCTTTGAAGAATTGTCCAGCACCGTACATGTACATTCACTCACATATGCTCACACACACACACACACACACACACATCAATCCCTGCCCAAAATAGCATACAATCCAAGTTTAAGGCAAGAGACAGTGGATGACACAATAGAGGGGGGAAATACAAGGTAATAGTGAGATGACTGCAATAAAAAGCATTCATAGCACATAAGAGCAGAAGCATTTACTCTCCATTTCATTTCCAAACTCAGATTTTAGCTAAATCTCTTAATCCCGCTACCTTTACTCATCTCTGTAATTGTATTACAATACAACTATACCATCAGTAGAGCATTTTAGACAAAGTTAAGGTACCACCTCAGAGGTGTGAAAATCCAGGCAACATAGGATGATTCTAAGACCATAAACTAGACAGCTGGCAGTGTGACATCATGCTGACAAATTTCTCAGAACAGATACCTCAAAAAAGGGATGATCCTGGGAAAACCTGATCAGGTAATAACTCTAAATACATTTTGTATCAGAGAAAATAGACAATGAAGTTTGCTGCATTAGTCTGGAGTACTATACATGACCCAAGTATTCTTAAAGCACTGCTCCTTTCTTATACTCTGATCCTGCATTTAGCTGCACTTCCAGTCACCGTACAGAATGCACTGTAGGGTTGGAGTCTTGTCAGGAATCTGAAAATCTTGTTTTTTTATCCTTGCCTTAGAACACCACATTACTAATTTCAAGAGCACATTTTACCTCTCCTGACTCCATCAGCTGGAAGAAAGATGGAACAGACATTCAGCTTTGGCTGCTGTTAATGCTTCCCATTTCCTCATACAGTAGCAGCCAAAAAAGTGGCAGCAAAAGAAATTTCATCTATGTATTCTTGACGCCTGAAATGTGCCGCTGTGCAGAGAGCCCACACAAACTCCCCCTCAGGGCTTTAGTAATCTCTAGGGTTTAGACTGAATTTCACCCCTTCCATTTATACTGAAGTGCTAGCTGTGAATCCTGCATGTCTTTTTACCCTTAATCATCTGCAGGCCTGGGATTATAATGCTTCACCCTTACCAACATTTGCTCATAACAGATTTTTTTTTTAAATAGTGATCATCACATTCTGCTGAGAAGTATTATTAGTAGGTTACTTGATGCATTCAATTACTCATGAAGAAAGAAGCTCACATCCAAAGCAAACTGGGTTTTCTATATTATCCCTTAATCTCATTGATACTGACAGGAAGCAGGTATCTTTTAACCACCAAAAGCTCCAATGTCAAAGCACAACTCAACTGCAAAGAGATAGTGGGTGGCTATACAACTGCTTTTGGACTGTTGTTTTTGAAGTTGGTTTGTCTACTTTGTCATTTCTATTATGTATTTAATGATAAAGACCTTGCCTTTAGAGCCAGGGAATATACTCCATGTTAAAGAATTTGAGCACAACAAAGAGGCTATTTCATTCTCTTTTAGAACAGAGTGTCTAGTAGATGACTAACTGCTCGAAGCTTTTTTTTTGTCATAGACATGATATATAGATCAGATACTTTTTTGTTGTGCACTACAGCTTGTTAGGCACTTTAGTGATCTAAAAATATATTTTTGTAGCAGCTGTTATATTTTACATATTTTTTAAAAAGAATTGTGTGTGTGTGTGTAAGTAACATAGTCAAATGAAAAACATATGTCCATGGCTAATAGTATACGAAAAGAGCACTATGTATATCACTGAGAAATGAGTAACATAAGCTTTGGTTATTGGCTTAAATTAATACTTTGCAATCATTCCCCCCCAAAAAAGGTGTGAATTCTGAGGGAGGGGGCGTATTGCTGGGAATGGTGCCCTCTCTCATCTTAAAATGTGTGAGAATCTAAACAGTTTATTTATATGCAGCATCTTGTATTGATTACATTATGCTACATACTGTGCGATTCAATAGGAATCAAATATATTTTCAAAGATCCCACTGTTTGTAGTGGGTGAACCTCTAAAGGTTTGGTTCATAGAGTTTTACAATTTAAAGTCTGTCACATGCTTTATTTCTTGAGAGTGTCATCAAAACGTTTAATAGCACTTTAAATATTCACGCGAAGCCTGAGAACCTTACAATCCAAATGTCTAATCCTGCAAAGATTTCAATAGATGTGTTGTGAGTAGTCCCACTAACTTTGTGGGATTAGGAGATAAGTGATTAACTAAATGGACAAGTAGATATCATATATGCATGGGACTGAAGAAGGGGAAGGATGATTATAGAAAGACTCTATGGAAAGCCTTTTTACTTGTCATAATGTTTCAAATTTATGGCTTTGTCACTATTTGTGTGTGAATTCACTATTTTTGATAAAGTGATTTTATATAAGTAACTTTTTAGCCATGAAACAGATAAAGTCAGGTGATAGCTTTGGGATACATTTGGAAACTACATTCCAGTCATGTAAAAAGATAACATGAAAAACCCATGGAATGTGACAAATTGAGTAGGTACACTGGTATCAAAAGCTGAAGGGTGCAGGGAAGAATGCCAGAAGGAAACTAAGCCTGAGATGGTGGTGTGGGTTGCATGACATTTGGTATTTTGGGGTACGTCTAGACTACAGGCTTCTGTCGACAAAACTTCTGTCGACAAAGAGCGTCTAGACTACATTGAGTTCTGTCGACAAAGCAAGCTGCTTTGTTGACATGGTAGTGTAGACGCAAAGGACAGTTTACATGCAATAACACATTCTGTCGACAGAAACTCTGTCGACAGAAGGCGTTATGCCTCGTAAAATGAGGTTTACCAGCGTCGACAAAACTGCTGAGTTCTGTCGACGTTATGTCGACAGAACTCAGTGGTAGTGTGGATGCAGGTATAGTTTTGTCGACAAAAGTCCACTTTTGTCGACAAAACCCTGTAGTCTAGACACACCCTTGCTGTGTGAAAAATTTCTCCAAACTATCCTCAGTTTCCAGCCCAAATACTTTGGGATGGAGACCGACACTTGCTTCTCGCTAAGCCCAAGCCTCTTGGTTTCCTTACACAACCTTTGCAGGAGCAGAAGCGAAATCTTCATGGGCAGAGGGTATCAAAGGCAGAGGAAGGCTGAATCTTCCTAAACAGCCTTGCTTAGCCCCACTCACGCTCAGCCTGTAGACCCCTGCCTACTTCCCAGAAGCACTGTGCTGCAAGGGACTCTTCCCTCATAGTTGGGGCCCATGATGGGGCTAATAAGGGATGCCCAACATGCTGTGGGGCACCAATCACCTGGCATTCTGACTCCGAGTCTGTGAGGAGTGAATCGCCCAGCACACTGCAGAGGGAACATGGTGCCCACCCCTTGGACACTCGAGGGCTGGGAGGGTGGACCCACACTGCCCACTCAACACATGAGGCAGAGGGGGCTGACGGCTGCTTGGGGGAGTCCTCTGGGCTTTGGATGGAGGCTTGGGCCAAAGGGGTGGGTTGGGCCAGGGCCCTTAGCTCACCCACCACCAAAAAAGGTCCCCTCTAAGAAGTCAAAATGTATAACCCCAGCACTAATAGTGCACTGAGCCTCTATCCACATACCAGAAAACCCCTAAATTAACTCACCAATAGTCCAAGCTGCCCCACACCTCAGTCCCTATCTATATAAGATGCCTCTTTCCTTTGCCATGGTCACTTATGCCTGGCTGTGATGTGAGCTGAGTGGAGAGTCTGTTTCTGGAATCAGAAAGCTGTTCAGGGCTTCCTCAGCCGTGCTTGCAGCTCTCTGCCAGGTTGGCTATGGTGAAGCAGCCAGCAGGCCCAGGTTCAAACAGCATTTGGCCCTGAACAGCATCTGCAGCAACTGCACTCACTACCCACCATGTGGCCTCCAGGCAGCCCTTTTCCTGCTCCAATCAGCCATCTGTTCTCCTGGAGGACAGGGCTGGGCAACTCTTTGGGAGCATCATTCCCCTCCTCTAGCTGTGCTGGCAGAATAATATGAGGTGGGATTTCTCTGCTAAATTCATTTCTTGCCACATACAGCAACCTGGGTGGAGAGGCCTACCAGGGCTGGATTAAGGGGAGGGGCTAGCCGGGCAGCTGCCCGGGGTGCCAACCTATGGGGGGGCGCCTGATTGAAGTGGGAAGGGGCACCGCGCGCCCACTGTCCGGGGCGCAAGTATGGCTTGGTCCAGCACTGAGGCCTACTCAGTCAGGGCTCACTCTTTCACACAGCTGATTTATAGGAATCTCTCCCATGCAACTCTTGTCTCCAGATACCAGCTCCTATATAGAATGGGGAGAATCAGTCACTTTGCCAATCCCCTGGTGCAGAATAGGTGCTGCCAATAGACTGAAGACTCAGAACAGCTCTTCCCCCTCTATGTGCATAGTTTAACTGCTAATTCACTCACAGTAGCTTCCTACCTCTCTGGCTGTAAGTAACTCCATGCTTAAATTTTAGGGCATTAACAAGACCCAGCTGTTTCTGACCACTGTCCCTTAAGTCTTCTCTCTTCAGGCTGGTGTCCTGTGGCCATCCAACTTAAAGACACTGAAGTAAGCATCTAAAGAGACTTGTTTTTCCAAGAAGCTTGGAAGCTATATGACAAAGTCTTCTGCAGAAAGGGTATGTCTAGACTGTATCCCTCTGGGTATGTCTACACTACCCCGCTAGTTTGAACTAGCGGTGTAATGTAGGCATACCGCACTTGCAAATGAAGCCCGGGATTTGAATTTCCCGGGCTTCATTTGCATAAGCGGGGAGCCGCCATTTTTAAATCCCCGCTTGTTCGAACCCCGTGTAGCGCGGCTACACGGGGCTCGAACTAGGTAGTTCGGACTAGGTTTCTTATTCCGAACTACCGGTACACCTCGAACTAGGAGGGTAGTGTAGACATACCCTCTGTTGGCAGAGGGATGCAGATTAGGCAGGTCGTGGTCGACATTGCAAATGAGGCACAGATTTAAATATCCTGTGCCTAATTTGCATAAAAATGGCCGCTGTGTTTTGCTGACTCAGCACTTTGTTGGCAAAAAGTGACAGTGTAGAGAGGGCAAAAAGTGACAGTGTAGAAAGAAAGCCTTTTTTGACAGATCCTGTAAACCTCCTTGCAGGAAGCATAAAGGATCTGTTGAAAAAGCTTTCTTTCTCAACAGATTCCCCCTCTAGACGGCCACTTTTTGCCGACAAAGTGTTGAGTCATCAAAACACTGTTGACATTTTTATGCAAATTAGGAATGGGATATTTAAATCCTTGCCTTATTTGCAATGTCGACCTGCCTAATCTGCATCCCTCTGCCGACAGAGGGTTGCAGTCTAGACATACCCAGAGAGAGAGAAACTTTGTCACAACATAAATGAGCTGATTAAGAATAGAAATAAGATTTAAAATCAACTTCATTATAATGGACAATCTTGAGTTTTCTCTGTGGATGGTAAGTGAGCTGATTTTCGAAGGTTAATGGATTCCAGAAGTAGCTTCCTAAATTTTTATTTAATTGTATGAAACATTAGTTTGTACCTGGAATGTCCAATGATGTTGGTTTAGTGAATAGTGGCTGTATCTGGTACACAGTTCAGAAAACAGTCAACACGTTAAGCAATTAACCTGTCATAATTATGCTTAACAGTTGATGCCCCGTTAAGATGAATGATGAAATTTACTTCTCCTTGGTGTGTTTCAGACTTTATAGATGCAGATTCACCAAGATAATTACAATTATAATATTCCTTTCCATGTATTTGATATTTAAGATTGGAATTTCAAACACCACTTTCTGTTTCATTTTGTATCTATTGGACCACAGCAATTTATCTTTCTATTCAAACTTCTGCTGCCAGCTTGTTTGTTCTACCGAAAATACAATGGTGTCAGCCACGTTCCCAGTTCTTCACTGCTTCAAATTTAAAATTCCACCCTTTAAATCATGTTTCTGAATTGTAATGTCAGCTCAATTGTAGATTGTAGGCATATTGGGGCATGAATTTGTGTATCCTATGTTTGCATAGCAACAAGCAGACTGATAATAATAATCTCAGTTGCTAAGTATGTTTCTTAACACTTAACTGGACAGCCTATATAATCCAGGAATTCTCTCATTTTACTGCTTGTGTATTTTTGTCAGAAATATCAACGTCCTAGATTTGATTGTATGAATTTAATTTTAAAATCAGACTATAAACTGAAATTTAGTAGACAATCATCCTCCTTTGTAGTTTTGTTGTAATTGTTGCATCTTTGTGAATTCTCATTTGTGGCACATGACTTCCAACTGCCATGTTCCTCTACCTCCTTTCTGTTGATTTCAGGAATATTTTCATTGCCATTGAAAACTGTCAACTCATAACATGATAGCAGGTGGAAAGGGAACTATTTTCCTACTCACTAATCTATTGTCAATTTCATGAGGGTTGCTTTTTAAAAAATATTTTACCATCTGCTGTGTACTGCCTAGTACTTGATATCTTGTTAAGGTTTCTTGAGTAATTTTTGCAGCCTCGGCCTATTTGCATTTCCCAAACGGAGCCAAAAGACAATTAGATGGAAGACAATTTATGAGTCCCAGTCCTTCCCTACTGTGTTGGGAATGTCATGCTTAAGTATTCCAGGTAACCAATGTGGCTTTGGTCCCCCACCCTCCCCCTTCTCAGCAAATTTAGCTCTGACTATGCTGAACAAGTTACTTTGCAAAAACAGATTTCTGCTACACATAAAAATGATCATGTAAAACTATCCAGTCTGATTAATACCTAAACCTTGTAGACCTAAACCTTGATTCTTAGATGATACTTCTATGTATCATCTAAGAATTATACTATAAGGTGCTAATACTTCTCTTAGCTTCAGAACTGTAAGAACTCAGATTTCACTTCCATACAGCCTAATTTCCCTTCTATGGAACCGAAATATTGCAACCCCATTGATTCATTGAGTCCTGTTTAGCTGGCAGTATTGTCTTTTTCTCATCAAAACCCTTTGTTGACATAGGCTGATTATATTAATCGTTTGCATGTAGTATAAGGGGTATTTTCCCCTACTCAAATGCATGTACACAACTTAGCAACTTTCATATTATATAGTATTTTTCATCTCAAAGTGCTTTGCAAACTATACCTATGACACCAGTGAAATACTTTTGGCCTGCATCTAGATTTTAACTTTTCCGTTAAAAGCATTTTAGGAACAGAGCATCTAGATTGGCATGGACGCTTTTCCGCAAAAGCACTTTTTGCAGAAAAGCATCTGTGCCAATCTAGACGCACTTTTCAGCAAAAAAGCCCCGATCGCCATTTTCACGATCGGCGCTTTTTGGCGGAAAACAAATCTGAGCTGTCTACGCTGGCCCTATTGCGCAAAAGCTTTGTGCAAAAGGGACTTTTGCCTGAACGGGAGCAGAATAGTATTTCCGCAAGAAGCACTGATTTCTTACAGTAGGAAGTCAGTGCTTTTGCGGAAATTCAAGCGGCCAGTGTAGACAGCTGGCAAGTTTTTCCGGAAAAGTGGCTGATTTTCCAGAAAAACTGGCCAGTCTAGACACAGCCTTGGAGTAAAGTGTCAGCCAAAAAAACTTGTAGGACACTTTCCACCAGTGGGGGAGAATAGAAGTTTTCTTGAGAAAAGTACCATGGAATCTCCACTGGCTGCCCAGAGAAAAAGGGAATCAAACGGGAAGTGTCTCACAAATAACTGCCGCACAGCACATTGCATGGAATGCTCTTTCCCTTTTTCTGGCTTTGGAAAGATGAAGGCTGTGCCTATTATGCTAGAATTTGAATCGGTGGTCCTAAGGAATCTTAAGGGCCCTGTAGTTTCATTTATACGAACAGTTTAATGATATTGGTCCAGAGCCTGATACAGTTCAGTTTGAGTTAGAGTATCTTACTCTACATACAGTCTCACTGAAATTAATGGGTCAGATTCTCTGCTCCAGCTGAACTCTGTTTTCATTCAGTTGAGAGGCAGAGACCATTTGTGGGTCCCTGATTCTGCGGTGCACCACCTGGCATAAGTTACCTGCTTGGCAGAGAACTTCTTGAGAATTGGGTTGTGCTCTGGCTCTGGTTCTGGCTCTGGCTCTGGCTTACCTTAATACACCCCCTCCTTTCCCTTACACTGGGGAGCAGCTTATTCAGGATCCAGTTTCTCCAGCTTCCCAACAGTGGTGAACTTGCTCAACATGAATTCTCCAGTGACTGTTTCTAGACATAAAGGCTGCGTCTAGACTGGCAAGTTTTTCCGCAAAAGCAACTGCTTTTGCGGAAAAACTTACCAGCTGTCTACACTGGTCGCTTTGAATTTGCGCAAGAACACTGACAATCTAATGTAAGATTGTCAGTGTTCTTCCACAAATACAATGACTCTCTCATTTGGGAAAAAGCCCCCTTGCGCAAATGCTTTTGTGCAAGAGGGCCAGTGTAGACAACTGAGAACTGTTTTGTGCAAAAAAGCCCCAATGGCGAAAATGGCGATCGGGGCTTTCTTGCGCAAAACCGTGTCTAGATTGGCACGGATGCTTTTCCGCAAAAAGGGCTGTTGCGCAAAAAAGCGTCCATGCCAATCTAGATGCTCTTTTCCACAATGCTTTTAACGGAAAAACTTTTCCATGGCCTTAAAGTTCACTTTGTATTGTAATCTGGAAACCGTGCACAATCAGTTCCATTGTAAATATACTCCCTGTTCTTACCAAACTTATTAATACCATTTTATATTATTAATATGAGAGAAGATTTTAACATTTTAACAGATTTACTTTTCACTCATTATGGTAACTGTTGAACTTTTCTATGGGTTTCAGACTTTAGAACAGTTTGATTTTTCAAAACCAAAATATTGAGGGCAAATCTGAGTTGACTGCATTTTAATAAACCCGTAGTTTAGTTTTGTCTGTTTTTGTTTGTTTGTTTTAAAACAATTTGTCCCTCTTCACCCTGACTAGCAAAATTAGGTTAAAATGATATAAGCAGGGGCTGAACTGCTGCTTGCTAGCAGCCAGCTAAAAGGAGGGGAGGGTGTGCCGGCTACAATTGTTTAGCTTTGCAAGGTAATTAACTGTTAACTGTTGATATGTAAATACAGCTCAGGAGAGAATATGAAGTGTGGCTATGTAAATACCATTCAGCCAGGGCTGATGGAGGGTCAGTGTTGGAATGGAATGTGGAGAATTGTAACTAATTTGGGACTGTTGTGAGGGTCACTAAACATGCTACCCCTAAATGTGGAAACTGTAAAACATGCCACCAGTGCTTGCAGGAGAGACACCACTATCATGGTAAGAGATCTTGGAGGAACAAGCCTCCCCCCTTCCATAGTTCTGTGATCAGAGCTGGGGGGGGGAAGGGTTAAAGGGCTTGAGACAGCCTGCTTCACACCTGCCAGGTGTGAGTTGTAAGACTGGCCCAACCTTGTCAACAGTGTGCCCTTGTAGCCAAGAAGGCTAATGGCATATTAGGTTGCATTAAGAGGAGCATTGCCAGCAGATCCAGAGATGTCATCATTCCCCTTTATTCGGCTTTGGTGAGGCCGCATCTGGAGTATTGTGTCCAGTTCTGGGCCCCCCACTACAAAAAGGATGTGGACGCATTGGAGAGGATCCAGCGGAGGGCAACCAAAATGATTAGGGGGCTGGAGCATATGACTTATGAGGAGAGGCTGAGGGACTTGGGTCTGTTTAGTCTGCAGAAGCGAAGAGTGAGGGGTGATTTGATAGCAGCCTTCAACTTACTGAAGGGAGGTTCCAAAGAGGATGGAGAGAGGCTGTTCTCAGTAGTGACAGATGGCAGAACAAGGAGCAATGGTCTCAATTTGTGGTGGGAGAGGTCCAGGTTGGATATTAGGAAAAACTATTTCACTAGGAGGGTGGTGAAGCACTGGAATGGGTTACCTAGGGACGTAGTGGAGTCTCCATCCCTAGAGGTGTTTAAGTCTCGGCTTGACAAAGCCCTGGCTGGGTTGATTTAGTTGGGATTGGTCCTGCCTAGAGCAGGAGGCTGGATTTGATGACCTTCTGAGGTTTCTTCCAGTTCTATGATTCTATGATTCTAACCTGCCTTCTTCCCCCCTCCCCCCCTTTTTGTTTTAAGGACAGACCTAAAGCAGTGATAGAAATGTAGCCTTGTATCAGAGGGGTAGCCGTGTTAGTCTGAATCTGCAAAAGCGATGAGGAGTCCTGTGGCACCTTATAGACTAACTGAAGTGTAGGAGCATAAGCTTTCGTGGGCAAAGACCCACTTCGTCAGATGCATGTAGTGGAAATTTCCAGAGGCAGGAATAAATATGCAGGCCAGGATCAGGCTGGAGATGATGAGGTGGATCCAATCAAGGAGGACACAAATCTGATATTAGGAATGGCAACATACAAAAACCTGTAGGGTAACACTTTAATCTTCCTGGACACACAATTGCAGATCTAAAAGTAGCCATCCTGCAGCAAAAAAAACTTCAGGACCAGACTTCAAAGAGAAACTGCTGAGCTACAGTTCATCTTTAAGTTTGACACAATCAA
Source organism: Pelodiscus sinensis (assembly GCF_052426305.1). Lineage (NCBI taxonomy): Eukaryota > Metazoa > Chordata > Testudines > Trionychidae > Pelodiscus > Pelodiscus sinensis. The sequence continues at coordinate 35,750,264 of NC_143058.1, forward strand.
CTCTGGATTAAACAAAGACTGTGAATGGCTCGCTAACTACAAAAGCAGCTTCTGCTCTCTTGGAATTCACACCTCCAGATCAGCTGCTAGAAGTGGGCCTCATCCTCCTTGATTGGATCCACCTTGTCATCTCCAGCCTGATCTTGGCCTGCATATTTATTCCTGCCTCTGGAAATTTCCACTACATGCATCTGACGAAGTGGGTCTTTGCCCACGAAAGCTTATGCTCCTACACTTCAGTTAGTCTATAAGGTGCCACAGAACTCCTCGTCGCAAATGTAGCCTTGTTAGTCTGCTTTAGGTCTGAAACAAAATACAGGACTATGTAGCACTTTAAAGACTAACAAGATGGTTTATTCGATGATGAGCTTTCGTGGGCCAGACCCACTTCCTCAGATCAAAATCTATTTTGATCTGAGGAAGTGGGTCTGGCCCACGAAAGCTCGTCATCGAATAAACCATCTTGTTAGTCTTTAAAGTGCTACATAGTCCTGTATTTTGTTTCAGACCTAAAGCAGAATCCATGAGGAGTCTTTTCTTTTGCTAGTCTAGTGGAAGCTGGATTCCTTTGCCAGTCCAGCTGGTGGCTAAAGAGTTGAAATCACTGAGAGCTGAAATCACTGGTTTGGCTGAGAGCCAGACCCATTGCAGCCAGTGAAGTGGCAGCGGCCAGCAGAGTGGCTGGTGGGAATCACTGGCTGGTGGTGTAATGTGGCTGGAAGGAGCGGCGGCAGGCGAGGAGCAGCAACCAGCGGCGTGGCGTGGAGCAGCGGCAGGCAAGGAGCGGCGACCAGCGGCGTGGTGCAGAGTGGAGGCAGGCGACCAGCGGAGCGTCCGGTGGCATGGGACAAGACAGTTGGTAAAGCGTGGCGGAGTGTCGTAAGGTGGCCCCTATCTATCCCCTCACTCCCATTTCTACCCAGGTTGGCAGGTGAAATCCTGTGGGTGAACTTTGGGACTTTGGGTGGCACGGACCAGGGACAGAGACTTTTGGGGTGTCGGACTCTTTGGACTTCAGGTGATTCTTGGCTGGAGTGGGGGGCTTAGCTCATGTTTGGGTTATGAAATCTGTTTGTGGGCTGTATGTAGACTGGCCAGTTTTTCCGCAGAATCAGCTGTTTTTGCGGAAAAACTTGCCAGCTGTCTACACTGGCTGCCTGAATTTCCGCAAGAACACTGATGATCTCGTGTAAGATTGTCAGTGTTCTTGCGGAAATACTATGCTGCTCCCATTCAGGCAAAAGTCCTCTTGCACAAACCATTTGTGCAAGAGGGCCAGTGTAGACAGCACAGTACTGTTTTGCGCAAAAAAGCTTCAATGGCTAAAATGGCGATCGGGGCTTTTTTGCACAAAAGCGCATCTAGATTGGCACGGACGCTTTTCCGCAAAAAGTGCTTTTGCGGAAAAGTGTCCGTGCCAATCTAGATGCTCTTTTCTGCAAATGCTTTTAACGGAAAACTTTTCCGTTAAAAGCATGTGCGGAAAATCATGACAGTCTAGACGTAGCCGTGGTGTTTTCCCCAAGTTAATGCCGTATGACTTCTCTCTCTGGGTATGTCTACACTACCCCGCTAGTTCGAACTAGCGGGGTAATGTATGCATACCGCATTTGCTAATGAAGCCCGGGATTTGAATTTCCCGGGCTTCATTAGCATAAGCGGGGAGCCGCCATTTTTAAATACCCGCTGCTTCGAACCCCGTGTAGCGCGGCTACACGGGGCTCGAACTAGGTAGTTCGGACTAGGGTGCCTATTCCGAACTACCGGTACACCTCGTTTCACGAGGAGTACCGGTAGTTCGGAATAGGACCCTAGTCCGAACTACCTAGTTCGAGCCCCGTGTAGCCGCGCTACACGGGGTTCGAAGCAGCGGGGATTTAAAAATGGCGGCTCCCCGCTTATGCTAATGAAGCCCGGGAAATTCAAATCCCGGGCTTCATTAGCAAATGCGGTATGCATACATTACCCCGCTAGTTCGAACTAGCGGGGTAGTGTAGACATACCCTCTGTCTCATTAAGGCTGTGTCTAGACTGGCCAGTTTTTCCGGAAAATCAGCCGCTTTTCCGGAAAAACTTGCCAGCTGTCTACACTGGCCGCTTGAATTTCTGCAAAAGCACTGACGATCTCATGTAAGATTGTCAGTGTTTTTGCGGAAATACTATGCTGCTCCTGTTCGGGCAATAGTCTTTTTCCGAATAACTTTTGCACAAAAGGGCCGGTGTAGACAGCAGAGATTTGTTTTCTGCAAAAAAGCCCCGATCGCGAAAATGGCGATCAGGGCTTTTTTGCAGAAAAGCGCGTCTAGATTGGCCATGGACGCTTTTCTGCAAAAAGTGCTTTTGTGGAAAAGCGTCCTGCCAATCTAGACGCTCTTTTCCGAAAATGGTTTTAATGGAAAACTTTTCCATTAAAAGTATTTCTGGAAAATCATGCCAGTCTAGATGTAGCCCATATGTTTATTTCCTACACTCAGACTCAGTGCTTACGAGTGGGGAAGCATTGCCTTTCAGAGGCACCCAGGGGTGTGTTAATTTCCCAGATTACTGGGAGGGGGCTCGAGCCGGTTCTATGTGAGATGGACCCCAAGAAATTGAACCCAGTCCTGGTTACTGCCAGGCCTACCTGGCAGAAGGGTTACAATAGTATTTAACTTGAAGAAATTCTTTAGTGAAATAAATATATACAGATTCCTACTGCAGGTAATCTTACTAGTAGCTGTTAGCAAACATGGATTTGATCTATGAGCAACCATAGATTTCACTGATGGTGATGTGCATGCTGGCCACCCATGGGCCTTGCTAAATGGAAGAAGCAAATAAGCTCCTTTCTGAGTAATATAGCTGAAAGAACAGAAGCCATCACCCAAATTACTTGCCACATAGAAGGACCAAACAAGATCTAACACAAGTAGAATAAAAAGTATTTTCCAAGGAACTGATTGCCAAGGAAGGAGCTAGGACATTGACAAAACCATAATCCAGTCAAAGAGAAAATAGCCAAAAGACCTAGAAGAAAGACAAAGAAGCACTGGTAGCATGGCCCAGAGAGCAAACAAACAGGAAAAGAAAAAACAGGACTGTGTAGCACTTTAAAGACTAACAAGATGGTTTAATAGGTGATGAGCTTTCGTGGGCCAGACCCACTTCCTCAGATCAAATAGGCTACGTCTACACTGGCCCCTTTTCCGGAAGGGGCATGTTAATTTCAGCGATCGTAATAGGGAAATCCGTGGGGGATTTAAATATCCCCCGCGGCATTTAAATAAAAATGTCCGCCGCTTCTTTCTGGCTTTTAGAAAAGCCGGAAAAGAGCGTCTACACTGGCCCCGATCCTCCGGAAAAAGTGCCCTTTTCCGGAGGATCTTATTCCTACTCAAAACACTGGTAACAACATTAGACATACCTTTTGAAATAGCCAAGAGTATAGACAGTCAATACTGAAGTAGGAATAAGATCCTCCGGAAAAGGGCGCTTTTTCCGGAGGATCGGGGCCAGTGTAGACGCTCTTTTCCGGCTTTTCTAAAAGCCGGAAAGAAGCGGCGGACATTTTTATTTAAATGCCGTGGGGGATATTTAAATCCCCCGCGGATTTCCCTATTACGATCGCTGAAATTAACATGCCCCTTCCGGAAAAGGGGCCAGTGTAGACGTAGCCATGGTGAAAGAAAATTGTCACAACCATATATACCAAAGAATACAAATTAAAAAAATGAACACATATGAAAAGGACAAATCAAATTTCAGAACAGAAGGGGGATGGGGGGGGGGAAGAGGGGAGGTAAATGTCTGTGAGCTAATGATATTAGAGGTGATATTTGGGGAAACTATCTTTGTAATGGGTAAGATTACCCATTAAAGCGTCTTTATTCAAATTTGAGCGTAAAGTGTCGAATTTAAGCATGAATGACGAGAGAAAAGTTTGGAAAAGCAGGTTTGGAATTAGGAGATGGTTTCTTTCCTCATACAGTTTGTTCCTGTTCAAAGAAATTGGACTTTATGAACATTGCAAATAAACAGTATTGCACCACAGACATACTTGACTATCAACAACTTTTTCTTCTCCCAGCAAAGCCCCCAAAATTGTCTAACAGCTCAGGCTAAAAAGAGCAACAGTACTTTTAACTACTAAAGAAAGGTGCCTGAGCAAGTTTAGATGACACAGTGATGAAAATTGTTGGAAGCTTCTACTACAGCTCAAAACACTGGTAACAACATTAGACATACCTTTTGAAATAGCCAAGAGTATAGACAGTCAATACGTGTTTTAAACCAAACCCTTTGTCTTTTACCCCTCTCTTAGCACACAGGGTATGTCTAGACCTCTGCCACATCCAATGAACGTGTCTGCTTTTCTGGAAAAAACTTCGTAACAGTAGATGCGTTTTTTTGGCATCCCTATAAACCTTGTTCTATAAGGAAGAAGGGATGTTCAGAAATGTATATGTTCAGGGATGTATATGGGCCAATTGTTGGAAAAGCTGCTTTCAGAAGAAAAGCAGAAAAAGATCCGCAAATTGAGGTTTCCAATTTGCGTATCTTTTTCCGATAGAACTTTGTCGTCTAGACACAGCCTCAGCCGCATTTGACACTTATCCAGCTGCATTTCAGCTGCCTGATTCAAACCAATAGGACTCATTCCATTGACTTTTGTGAGCTATAGCTCAGGACCTAGCTATCCAATTCCCACTGTGTCTATGGAATAGTTTCATAAGAACAGTCTAAACTTTGTTATTTTCCATTTTCATCCCTTTTTTAAATGAAACAAAATAATTTCTTCAGCAAGTCTGCCTTCTCCTTCTTCCATATGTTCCTGCCTACATAAATACCTTTAGCCTCTTTATTAATTCTTTCATAAATGTGCTCACATCTTCACTGTGCCTTATTTGCAATGTTCAAGCTGATTTTTAGCAGTTTTTGTCCTTCTCTTACGCTGGGTAGGGCAAATTCAGACCCACTGGAAAAATATGCACCTCTGCCCTGGCCTTAGAGGAGCTGCACTGCTTACTTGGATCTAAAAAGCTTAACCCTCTATTTCCCTAGCTCTGCAGTTATCACTCTGTGTGGCTCTTCTTCCTCTAAGACTTGAATAAGAAAACATACTGCAACGCAGTGGTGTTCCTGAGACTTAACATTTGGGGTGGCAGATGGGGTGATAAAGAAACTGTTTGTGGGGGCGGGGTATGGCCCCTATCGCTCCACACCTACAGCCTATATTTTTAGCATTTAAAATAATGTAGAAATGTGGTTCATTTTAGAGTTGTTTTTATCAATATATTACCCCCTTAAGAATAGTGCTTTTATCAATAATGATAAACTCATCATGCCACTGCCATTTCTTATTTTCCTGTTAGATATAGTGGTATTTTGGCTTAGCAGTGCTGCAAAGAATACTTGTCTTGGGTTCACAATTTAATACAGCGTGGGCCTTTGGATACACACATACAATGCCCGTTATATCAGTGGGTTTCCATGCACTTCTGAGAGAGCACAATTTGGCCCAGGAACCTTAGGGCTTCATAGGTTATGTGTAATGTGTCTCAAGTGGCACATGACCAAAATTCATCATCAAATTTGATCCACTGGTTAGATCATTAGCTTCCCCAGCCTGGTCACTGACAAGTAGTGTAATATGAATGCTGGTTGATACCCCCCCACACACACACCTTAGGACATGATACAGGTGAAGTGGAATGTGTCAGCATTAGTCAATGCTTACGTTAAATACTATGAGGCTGATTTTTTAAATCCATAGTAAGAGATGCTCAGATTCTGTCCTCTTTGGTACCAAGTCTTCATTGTTTGCATTTTGTGTTTCATTCACAGAAGCTGGGCGTGTGTGCGTGCATGCGTGTGTATATAAAATACTAGTGTATGTGACAACACAAGGTGCACAATTGTGGAGAACCAGCACCACTGAGTAGTTCCTTCCTGCAAGCAGCATCTCTGAAATCATTGGGACTGCATGCGCAACAAGGTACTTCTGAATGTGTGAAAAAGCAACAGGATCTGACCCTAAGTTAATAGAACTTTGAACAATACAAAATTCCAGATGCATAGAAAATCATATCTACAATCCACTCCTACTCTTCTGGAGTCACTGATAAAACTCCTACATGTCTTCAGTGGTTGGCAACATCAAGTCCCCAGTGGTGTAAAAGTTGTTTGGCAAAGATTAGCAGAGATGCTCAAATATTATTATGGACTACTAACTTAAGACCTATTATCCTGTTTATTTTTTCATTTATGAATAGTACCATTTTAGCTAGTGCTTAATTTGTAATGAATGAGAAGCTAGGGCTCAAGCACTTTTTTTATTTTGAGAAATGAGGTAGCAAACCCAGAAGTGCTGGGCTATGAAGCTGCCGAGTCTGTAGGTGCCAGGACTGAGCACTGGCAAGCCCTAGCACAAGTAAAGCACTGCTTAAATTCTTCATGTAAGAGTAACAATCCCCTCCCTAAAAAAAGCAAAAATCTTTGGAAAGTAGAAAAGCTGCCTAGCAGCTATGTTACCAGATTTGCCCAATACTCTGGGGTATGCTCATTTATCAGGGTTACCCTTATGGGACTGGGGGAAAGTTAACAGTTCTATCAGTGTGCTGTTGGTGCTTACTTGGGCTCTCATATGGAGCTCAATTCTCCCTGCTGCCAATTCCCCCTCCCACTGGAGCTCTCCTGCAGGAACTAGGTTCCTCAGGATGGGGTTTTTATCACCTTGGCAACACACACAGACACTCACACCCATTAACAGAGCATGCCTGAGAGGACTGGGTACTCAGCACTCACAAGCTGACCCCCTCATATGTCCCTGGACTCAGTTGGCTGGGTTTCACAGCAATGCCACACTGCACCCTCATGTGCCTTTGGACTCCGTGGGCTGGATTAAACAGCACTTTAAGCTGCCATCCTCATAAGCCCCTAGGTTCAGCACCCTCTATCCCCACTTTCACACCACAGACATTCACTGGTAAACCACACGATGAGCAAACCCCACAGGATTTTGGGCACTTCAGGGATCTTTTGCTTGGGTACAAGAAGCGTTGTTGCAGAGCGAATGGGGAAGCCAAAACAACACCCCTTAAGGAAGAGTGAGCAAAAGAGAAAGAAAGAGAGAGAAGCAACCAGCTTAGCAATGAAAGTGATTTATTTCTGAGTAGTGAATAGATATCAAAAGTTACAATATTAAATCTAACAATTACAATATTAAATCTAAATTGAAACTGATTACAAATGTTAGGTAACCATATAACAGTTTACACAGGGCAGGGTCAGGAGGCTATGCTTAGAGAGATAGTTGAGAGCGAGAAAGAGAGAGAGAGAGAGAGAGAGACCTCACCACTCCACAGAGCTTGCACTGATCGGGGTTCCCAGATGATGATGGTAGCCGGGGGTCCAGAGGGCAGGAGAAAAGCAGGACAGAGCCCCCAGTATGATCAGACAGGAGATGAAGAAGTCTCAATGGAACTGATGCAGTTTAAGTCCAGGTATCAGAACAGTTTTCATGGGGCAAGGACAGGAGTTTTTATAGGGATAGTTCAAAGAGAAAGAGGAGAGACAATAGAGACTGATCATCCCTGGTTATGGGTGATGTTCCTTGAACGAGCTCACAATGTAACTAGGCAGTTTCAGTATTTTAGATGTCAATAGGATCGTTACTAGAATTGGTCTGATAATGACTAATTTGGGTGTGAGCAGGCCTAGGTTCATTAGCATCTGGAGCAGGGATTTCCCATCAGGCAGTGCTTCTCTGCTTTCGGTGTCCCATAGTTCACTGCGGTTCCTGCCTTGGAAGAGCTGCTCTCCATTCTGTATGCTAATGAGATGTCCCTCTGTTCCATCTTTAATGCAAATGAGGCTGGGGCGTTTCCTTAATTATATCACCCTGGTCTGAAGCAGTTTAGGTGTGTCTTCCCCGGCCTTTTCATTGCTTTGTCTTTGATTCTAGCAGAGGCCTGAGGGAGGGGAATGGTTTTCCATGAATGTCACTCCCTGGCTCCCCAAGAGCACAAGGCTGACAGGTGACCATGTTCTGGTTTCCCAAGAATCACAGAGCTGGTGGGTAACAGCTAGCTTAATATTTCCTTTTCTTTTCCTTTTAGACAGAGGAAAAAACAATGTGAGCCATTTATTTTTACATTATGTTGCATTGTACAATAAGTTTATGCAGGTTTCATGATTAACAAAAATCTATGTGGCAAAAAGGTGTGGAAAGTGGGCATTTCTTATTTACCCATTAGACACAGCATGCAATGTAATTGATTGTACTGTTGCATGTCGTATACAACTATCTAGACATTTAGAGAGGATTATGAATAGCTAATGCCCCTCTGCACAGATTCTTTTCATATGTGAAGGAGCTATTTACTTTATTCTTGCCACAGTGAGCTTTTTAGTGACTCATAAAACCTGAGATGAGCTCTGCTACAGAGTGCAAAACAAAATTCCTTTTGTTTTCATTCAAGATGGACAAGCAGCAATAAAGACACCCTGACATACATAAGAAAAACAGATTTGTTTTGACAGTCTATTATACTACAGAAATATTTATGAATGTAAGCTGCAGCAAAGTGCATAGAGAATGCAAACCCTGTATACCATGTTTGCTAGTTTAGCAGCAAGACAGGGAGAATTGAAAAAAACACTTCATTTTTGTTTAAATAGACTTATTAGGGTAGCCTAGCAATTTACCATGGAAAAGACTTCTTAAATGTCATACTTTTCACAAAATAGTAATATTTCTTGCATACACTGTTAAGTGACCACCCTTTATTTTGCAATCAAAATCAGAGCTGGCAGAACTGAAGTGGTTTGGCAGCCGCAGAGATGAAACTGAACTGAACAAACAGTTTCTTAAGTGATGCTTAGATAGAAGAATTTGGAAACTGTTCAGCTTTTTTTTTAATTCATTTAAATGTGTGAATCCTGCTTGTTAAACTCTTGAGAGTAATTTTTATATATGGGACTGCATTTTATGATGTTGTTGAGAATGCAACAGAAATATTAAGAGTAATGTATTGTAGAGAAAGCTACAGCTTGATTTACATCACTACTGTAGTCAGTAAATGCATGCAACAAGAGGTTTTGCTTCAGAGTATATAGCTAACATTTACAACTCTTTATTACTGTTGTCCAGGTCTAATAATGGAGCCCTTATGAAGTGGAACCTTTGTATAAACTAAGACCTTCACATATCCATAGTATGTATTCAGCAAAGATGTTAAGAGAAACACATACTTTGGAAGTTTTATGGAAGTGTTATCTATCAAGGTTTAGAAATGACAGCTTCATCAACAATTTTCTGCAGAGTCAACATCTCCAAATCACATGGCTTGTGAAATACAAGAGTCATTTCATATTACTTTCTGCAATAGGAAGTGTCCTGAGAGAGATGTCATGTCAGCATCTCTCTCAGGGCCAAGCTTCTCCATTGTTGCATACTTGCAGAGTTGTTCTTCATTGCTCTCATTCCATCAGCTTCCACTGTTCAAGTTATGCAAATTCTTAATTTATCAGAACTTGATGAGACAGACGTTCCTCCTGGTGTAAACTATCTTCTCTGCAGGAGAATCCAAAGAAGAAAAGATGACTATTCTTGCAAAGAGTAGCTTCCTTTATCTCAGCAACAGCTTCTCATTCAGCATGAGGTCTTCATAGCTAGTGAGGATTTTGGTTGTACTGGCATTTGGTCTCGCTAAACAAGGCAGCCAACTGGCTCTAGTTTCAATGTTTTGATGCTTTAGTGAGTTTTATCTTTTCACTAGATTCAGTTCTTTCTATACAATGCAATGAGGACTCCTTCGCTGAGCTGCATTATTTTTCAGCTGCAGTGATATGGATTTTTGATAGGCACTCTGAGTGCTCTAGGATTATGGGAATGGTTTTCGTTTGAAGAAATAGATTACATACATTCAGATATAGAAGAAATAGATTATGTACATTATCCCAAAGATATTGGTAATTACTGTGTTGCTAACATACAGGAAGCTTAATGGAAAATACTGGGGTCTGAATCTACATTACTTATTCATAGAAATCAGATTTTGGATGTGTGAGGTATCTTTGGTCGAGCAGAAGTACTTGTGCAAACACATTATTATCTACCATGATAACTCTACAATGGTGATTCCTCACTGCTGCTGAATGCTGAGCTAACCCTAGACTATTAATTTATCATCCTTTGTGTCCTTCATTTTAACTTACCTTAGAAGCACATACCATATCTTCTGCCAACAATAAGTCCTATTATTTGTTTGAATTATCATAGTATGCAAAACCCCTATTATGTCTAATATATTTCAAAGTTTATCCTCACAATATTCTTATTATATTGTATCCCCATCTCCATTTTACAGAAGGGGAAGGCACAGATTAAATGATTTATGCCAGGGTGGCACAATCAAGGATTGAATCCCCAGAGCAGCATCCCACTTTAATACCTAAGTCATAAGACTGTCCTTCCTCTCCACAACAGGCATTTTGCCAGAGCATGGACTTTGGATAACATTTTAAATGCATCTAAGTGATTTAGTGATTTTCACAGGAGTTGAAAGAGTTGAATCATTGCTGGAGTACCGCTTTGTGTTTAGGTACAACATAGCAGGCTCTCTCCTCTCTAGCCCCATCCATCACTAGTTATTCCAGGCCTGTAATAGTCTAAGGTTCAGTCTTGTGACTTAGCTCTCTGGCGAAGTAACATCATATTCTGATCCCTTCCAGGGTAACAAGAAGTCCAAAAACTAATAGTCTAATGCCCTTACAAAAGGTTTTTGGTCCCAACTCTGGGCCAGTCCAGGAACCCTATAATTAGCAACCAAAGGTCCACTCCTTCAGATTCCTTCTTGCTGGCTCCCTGGACTTCTCCATCAGTAGGCCTCTTGCACCGATGGACAGCCTATAGTAGTGAGTGGGCCGCATGAATGGCCATCCATTGCAGCAATATTGTTGTAACCAAGACAGTTTGTTGGGATAGGATAGCTTTGGTAACTGCACTTGTGCATCTACAATTTGCAGGGTGTGCCAAATGAGCCATAACAGCACTTTGATTGGATGCAGAGGGAGCGCATGGCGCTTGCAGTCAATGTTGTGTGCAACCAGCACCCGTCTCACTTCACATGACCTTACTTTACATGTGTACCACTTAAGTAATACTGTCAGGAAAAAAATACACAGATTGAAACCATGCTCATGGGCAACGATATATAAAGTATCTGGTGGGCTACACACAGAACCCTGAGGTTGCCCACCACTAGTAGTTTAGACATAGCCTACATCCCTCTTCCAAAAGAGGGATGTAAATTAGGCAGATCGAAAGTGCAAATGAGGAGTACAGGATCTTTCAAAACGGGTTTTTTTTCGGAAGAACTGTGTCTAGACAGCAGTTTCACTTTAGAAATACCCTTTTTTGAAAGAACGCTGTGATGCGATTATGCAAATGAAGCACAGGATATTTAAATCCCCGCATCATTTGCACTTTCAATCTGCCTAATTTATATCCCTCTTTTGAAAGAGGGATGTAGTTTAGACATGCCCTATGTAGAGTTCATCTTTTTTCAGGGCTGACTGGCTCTTAAGTCTCTCTCTCCTAGACTCCCACAATGAAGCCTCATACAAAATATACTACTTCACCTACCTTCTGCCATCCACAATCTTAATGTTTTATGTCTCTTAAGTTTCTCTAACACAGTTCCTCATCAGTGACTCTCTCCCTCAAAGTCCATATCCTGTCCTATTATCAGGGTTTCTCACCACCAAGGCCTGCTCCTCACCTCCAGTGACTGATCAATGTCTCTCTTCATCTTCTACCATAAGTCTCTTTTTGGGAGAAGATCACAGGGTCAACTCTCCCTGCCAGCTTCATCTTGGACTTTCCTCATTTTACTAATCCCAGAGAGTGATGATGGATTTTCTTCTTGTAGCTTCTTTCTAGTCTGTGCTTTTCTTATTTATTGTCACTATCTAGCTCCTTTCCCAACTGGGCTTCATCTTTCATTAAGCTTGAACCATCCTCCTGTCAGGTCCAAATTAACCCTGTCAGAGCCAGAATATAATTTGTACCCTATCAAAGGACTTAAAAATTATGTGGCTTCATGACTGGACACCAATTATCTTATTTTTTTAGTTTCTTTTATGCCCCACAGGTCAGCAGAGTTCTGTTCTTTTCTGGATTAAACACTGTACATTCTAAAATATTGTTTGATGGTGGCTGAGCAAATAGTAAGGCATTGGCTAGTGTAGTAGTAATTTTAATTTCCATTTAAAAGGGAAAAAGGAAGATTGAAAAGCCCAGACTACTTACATGTATTTTAAACTGGTATGGGTAAATCCATTTTTCCTAACTCAAACACACATTAACACTTGTTCAATATAATCAGGTTTGTGTTTTGCTTAGAAGGGGACTGTGGAAGAAAGAGGATCAGAGAAAGAAGGCAAATATACTGTGTGCAGGGCACTGACCTGTATCAGCCAGGCTTCTTGATTCTCTTCTGCATTAAGAAACAGTGGTCTTTTCTTAGTTTATAAACATGTTCCTATTTTTAAAAGAATCTGTCTAGTAATAATGGACATCATTTAAACAGAAATAAGGATCCACAAACTAGTTTTGAGAACTTTGAAAGTCTCTGAGGTTTACTATTCCTCGTTTTAAGCATGATGATAATTAAAAGATTAAATTGACCATTTATGTGTTTTTGCTAAAATTCTAAATATCAACGGACCAAAATGTCATTGCTGCCTTGTACTCGTGCTGAATTATAAAGAAATATATTGTTTCTAAAGCCATAGAAAAAAATAGCTACACAAGGTTGGCCTCATTTTCTACTTTGTCAGGAAAGTGTTGGCTTTTTGTTCTTACCTTTCCTCTCTTCAAATGAAATAAAATTCTCAAGAAAGTATGCATTTTATTTTTCCACATAGTTAATTAATTATTTACCTTTTTTGGGTATCTCCATTGGCTTGTACGTGCTGAAGGAAGGCAACATATCTAATAAACACTGAAAAATATATTACTAGCAGGGGCTGCCAGAAGCTACTTTAATAAACAAATTTTAGTTGCAGGAAGATTTAATGTAAATACGTTATTCTGTGTAATTTTACAAATTTGCTCTGCAAAAACTCTTGCTGCCACTGACTTGGATGAAGAATTATAGAGGACATTATTTCATATGAGAGAGTAATTAAAAGTGATCGAATAATTAAAAGTGATCAAATAATTAAAAGTGATCTTTTTTTCCATTATGTATTCAGGCAACAATGATGAATGTTTGCTTGAGTTCTGATGCTGAAATATCTTTAGATACAGTTGCATGAAATCTGATTAAACGTTTCTCTCTCTTATTTTGTTGTTTTCTTACGTCCCTCATGAGGGCCCAAGTGTCAGTTGGTATAAATTTAAAATTATATCACTGGAGAGACTGCTTTTCTTTTCTAACATGACTGGAGTGCATTATTTTGTAAATTTACTTATTATTCCAGTTCCATTTCGGAAGTAAAAGGTACTTATATTGTAAAACTCTAGATATGTGGTGTAACCAAATACCACAAAGGATAACATGCATTTCATTTCTTATTTAATGTGAGCATAATAACAGTGGTGCACTTATAAAGAAACAAAACATTGCAAACTTTATAAAACTATTACTACATGGATTACAAATAAATTTACAAACAGGATTAACTACTTACAGAGATAACATAGAGACAAACGAATTGGTGAAATGGCATTTTCTGAAACTGGGTATCAGTATAACCAGCCAATTGCTTTTCTGTGAGCTGTGTACCTTTTGTTCAATGCAATAATGAATCATTAAACAGACACTTTCATTCTTGTCAGCTAAACACAAAACTTCAAGCAGTTTCAATTTCACAGTCTTGTTGGCTGTGGTTTAGTTTTGCAAAATTGACAGCAAGAAGGAATGTTTCAGGCTGTGGTTCCTAAGGTTTGATTTGGGAAATTCAGATAGATGGTACTAATAGAGGGCAATGATGATTAAATAAGAGGGGGAAAGATGAGTTTGCTTTTTATTTTTTCAAACTTAATAATCCAGGTTTCTGCAAAATTAGATAAAATAGTTATGAGCAGGGACTTCTTTTATCTGAATCCTCACACAATCCAAGAGCTGAATAGGTGGGATTCAACTAAGTAAATGGCCCATTTTGATTGCTAACAAAGATTAATCCCACACATTTTATTTTAATAAGAACTATTTGTACACCCCAGGGCTGGAAGTGTCTATAAAAAAGACAATAGCATTTTGCAAAACAATTCATTTGGGAAACAGACACATGACCTTTCTGACTGTCTTTAAGATATCAATAAAACTAGCTCAGCTAGTTATCCCTAATGCAGGAGAAAGAGAAAACATCAACCTCTTCCTTTTACTCCATCTAATTATAATCAGTGTCAACTAACTCCAAAATCATCTGAATCCTAATTGACCTCAAACATTGTACAGTGAAAGACAGTAAGAACTGCCAAACCAAATGGAAAAATAAACTAACTGTAATTGGTGCTTAAATTCCTAGTTTTCCATTTATATTTCCCTGCTATTATTTATAATTGCAACATCTTATTTAAAAGTTGTTTTAAGGTTGGATTTTCAAAAGTTGAGCACTTTGTAATTAGCCTCTTGAAATATAGTATGTATTTCTGGAGGTATGCAGCCAGCACCATACAGAAGTTTGATAGGAAACAGAATAGTGATGAATATTAAGCACATCATTCAAAGTTCTTTCCAGGGCTGTAGAGTTAACTCTTTTTTGAAAGTGACGTATTCTTTCTTGTTGAGATTATTTTAAAAGGAATTTTCAAAGACTGCCTGAAATATTCTGCTTAATTTAGGAATATGACTAATACCATTGACCACAATGCCTAAAGTTGTGTGAGTAGGTGTGGCAGTATTTACAGAATCAGGGCCTGAAATTGCGCACACATCTTTATGGGCACAATCAGTTTATATGTTAAAATAATAGAATTTTAATTTATACCCAGGATGTCTGTGCAAGGAGAAGTTAGGTAGATCTGTTCATACCTGAATGATGCACACATACTCTATTTGCATAACCAAGCCAAGGTGATGCTCCTTTGAAATTTTGCTGTATATATGAAATCTCTAATCCTGGCTTCAAATATTTATCAGTATAATTGAAACCCTGTATTAATTTAATTCTGCATATTGTGATGCTTATACAGTAGTGTTACAATATCATACACGATCATCTGCTTTATTTTTAATGTTATTGTATGTGGACAAAAGTGTTGTTTACTCCCCAATCCCAAAAAATGATGCTTGGATGGAGTATCCCAATATGGGGAGCAGTTTCCTGTGCTGCAAGATCCATTCAGAGGCTTCACATTTACAAGTGAAATACCACATCTGTGGGAATTATCACCTATAACAGTGTTAACTTTCGACGCAGATGCTTTTTGTTTATAGCCTCAGATCTGAAAAGAGAGGCTCTTGCTGGTATTGTACATTAATTTACTAACTTTATCAGTTTGAACAGTAGGTTGCTGTGATTGTATAGGGTTTGGTGTCATAAACAATGACAAAAATATCTCTTGGACTCTGACTACAACAACCCACTCCCCTTAGTCATAGCCCATGCCACTCAGTATCTACTAACTTTGCAACAGTGATTCCTAACTTCTGGTTATCAGAACCCCTCCTATAGTCCCATGCTTTATACTCCACAAACTGTCTTAAGTTGTGCTATCGTGCTGATGTCTCCCCCTCCCAGAGGTTGTTGCCTACCAGTGGGGCCTGGCTTGGTTCATACATGTGTTAATTTTTACATTTGTTTTTGTGGAAGTACCCATCAAGTGTACTGAATGCAGCACCAACGTTTAAAATATACTGCTTAATAGATGGAAAAAGAATGATATCCAACCAAATATAGGAAATTCTCCTCAACTTACCCTCTACTCACTTGGAGTACATCTACACAGCACCCTAAACTCAAAATAAGATACGCAATTTGCACTAAGCAAATTGTGTATCTTATTTCGAATCTATTTCGAAAGAGCTTATTTTGAAATTTGGCACATCTACACAGTGCCAAATTTTGAAATACTGTAATGCGCTATTTCAAGCCACCCCTTAACCCTCATGCAACAAGATTTACTAGGATGGCAAAATAGCGTGCCTATTATTTCAAAAAATATTTCGAAATAACCGGCGGCTTGTATAGACACGGGGTAGTTATTTTGGGATACCTCCAGTATCCCGAAATAGCTGTGCAGTGTAGACGTACCTTTGAAGATGAGATCCAAGGTTTTGTCCATTTTTGTATAAACCCTCTATATCCTTTACTGTGAAGTTGGTATAGCTATATGTAAGATATTAATAATAATTATTTTATTTAACGTGATGTTTAAATAAAAGGACAATCCTGACAATATTTGCAAAGTAGCAGCTTTATTGCCAAAGAGGAGTTGGAGATCATAACCCCATGACACCCACTGAGTTTTTGTTTTTAACTTCAAGGAACCAGGAATTTCACCATGTATCTTGCTTGAAATTACAGTAGATTGGAATTAAGCAAAATATTTTTTCATTACAGATAATCCTGACATACTGTACCTTATTAGTGCAAACTATGCTTCTGCAGCAGTGATATTTAAAGCTTTCAAGTTGGTCAACTGTGCATGTTATCCACAGCATATATGCCATTTTGGCGGAAATTGCAGGTATATAGATAGCTGTGAGGAAGATCCACGAAGCCTGCATATCTGTAGCAATCTCTCTTTTCATTACTCTCCAGGACTTGAAAGTCTGCAGAGAGCAAGGATCCAGTTACAATTTAAGGAGAAACATAAGAAAAAAATCATCATAAGCTAATACCACCATAGTATTTCCCCGTGTGATTCTTATCTGCAGATGTCATTGCATGGTCCAAATATTTGTTCCTAGCTCTGCCATTGATTTACAGCATGAGCTTGGTCAAGTAATTTATTTTTCTGTATCATATGTCTTTTTTACATTGTAATGTAAAAAAGATAATATTACTTATTTAACTTTGCAAAGCTTGTTGAAGTATACAGATTTTTCAAACAAAATCACTAAGTGCTAACTAATATTATTTTAGTCTATGAAGGTATTGGGTCATGAAACTGTCCGTACCTGTTTTTCTTAAAGTGCTGAGTATATTGTTGGTATTTAACAAATAACAATAGAAAAAAGAAAAAAAGACTGTGAAACATGTTAGTATTTTCCCTCCAAAATAGATAAATAGCTTTAAATGATTTCTTAAAAAATGTCTCTTGGGTGAGGAGATTTAAGGTACAAAAAACACCTAGGAAGTGAAAACTCACAATTAATTTCTACAATGTGTTCTTCATGTACTAGATTAAGGCAACTGGATCCCTTGGTTGCAATATGTCAGATTAAATTTTATATAAAATAGCATTATAGATAAAATTTATCTAGTCATATATACATAAAAACTGGAAAATATGAGAGCAAAATCTGGGGATGGATACCTGCATTAGATTCACTGAATAATTAAGTAAAAATGTAATCTTTTATTTGACTAGAAAAACAGTCTATACATTCAAATCTCAAATTTTGCTATAGACAATTCAAGTACAAGTCTCAGCTGTATTATCCCTTCTTTGCTTTTTCTATATAATATGGTTTGTTCTTTAGGGGGATTTTTTTAACCTTAGTATGTGCGAGCTAATTTGAAACAGCATGAGCTGCCTTGTCAGGTACTATACATCATACATTACATGAGATTCTGTAATAACTGAGATATTAGTTCCAAAGGAATAATTAGGTATTTTAATTTTAGCTTAAAATCTTTTACAATTCAACATATTTTCCTTTTTAAAAAATAATTCTTCTGATGTGTTTCATGAGAATGCAACAAGCACAATTGGAAATGAAGAAAAGTGGCACCTTGCTGTTCAGCATGAGAAAGAATCAAAGCAAATATTTTTTCTGCCTTATACAATTCTTTAGCTCTTTAATGCAGAGTAATTCTTAGGTAAAAATCAGGTAAATCAGAGTTTTTAAAAACTCACTGACAGCTGGGATGAATCTCTACTATTCATCATTCTTTTAGTAAGACTGTTCTTTTCAACAGGACATTCTTATAAAGGGATGAATATAAGGATTAAATCCTAATGCAAGAAAGAAAGGAATCTTAAGTTAACAATCACAAAGAATGACTATGGGCATGTGAAGCATTTGTTTGCAAGATATTATGATGTTTTAAGCATATACCTAGTACTTTCTACACATGCTGAGTAACCAGGCTAATTAAAAAGCCCATATAGCTCTTGTTAAAATCTGTTCAAATTTTTGGAGCACCTGTTATAACAGAATGCCCACAGACTTGATAGTTTAGCGCCAAGACACCTGCTACCTTATGTCTCACAGTATGTTCAGTTTTATACTGATAGTAAAAAAAAATCCACTTTTTGACATTTAACAATCTAATAAATGATAAGAAATAAGTCAGAAAATTTACTGACTTAACCCTTGCAGTATCACCTCTTATTTCTAAACCTATAGGTTTTTGTGAGCAAGCAGAGAATACATACCATATATAACCCTGGGGCCATTTAGTTTCTTTGTTGCTGAAGCCATTATCTCCAGTATTAACAATGTTGAGCAGGAGGCATAAACTACCCTGTATTTTATTCCACAGATTTTAGAGCTCTAACTAGCATAGTTAGTGGATATTTCATGCATACAGTATCGTTTATCTGAAGAAAGGAATGTGTTTTATATTCCTAACCAGCTTGTACTTTGTGTCCTTAAGCTATTCCATTTTTATGCTACAAAGCTATAAAAAGAAATAGTGACACAAGACAATTATCCTTTCTCCTTCCCCCTGCAAAAAAAAAAATGCTCAAATTTTTTTTATGATTTTGCTTCAGAGAAATGTCTCTGTGAATGTTTTTATTAATAAACGTGTATTAAGTTCTGGTCTCTTTGGAAGGAAGTAAACACCAGGAAAGGAATGAATTATCAAACATGTCACTAGAGCAGGGGGAGCAATAAGTGACCCGTGGGCCGGACGCAGTGTGCCAGAGTTAGCCACTGGTAGGCTGCTGGCACATATTTACCTGCCTATCCACAGATATGGCCACTTGCAGCTCCATTGGCCAAAGATCGCTGGTCCTGGTCAATGGGAGCTCTGGGAAGTGTCACAGACTGGGACGTGCAAGGAAATATAGTGCTGCCAGAGGCTAACCTTGGTGAACTGTGTCTGCCCCCTGGGCTGCTTATTGCCCACTTCTATCGTAGAGAGTATAAGCAGGTGTAATTAAAAGACAGAAAATATTTAGGCTGAATATCAATAACTAACCAGCAATGGCCACCATCCTGCAAAAACTTCTGTACATAGATAAGTTTACACATTTGAACTCCTTCTGTTGGACTAGGGTGGACTGGACTGCTGGACTAGGACCAATGAGGGCTATTACAGATTCCTGGGGTGAAATATCAGCCATAATAGAGTAAATGGGGCTGCCACTGATTTAAATGAGGCAGCAATTTCACCCATATATTTTAAGGTCACTCCATGCATCTGGCAAAGCGGCTTTTACCCATGAAAGCATATGCTCAAATAAATCTGTCTTTAAGGTACCACACAGCTCCTCACTGTTTTTGCAGATACAGACTAACACAGATACCCCTCTGAGACTTACTTAGATATTAACAGTATTTTAATCTTTAAGTATCAGAGGGGTAGCCCTGTTAGTCTGAATCTGCAAAAGCGGCGAGGAGTCCTGTGGCACCTCTTGGAATTCACACCTCCAGATCAGCTGCTAGAAGTGGGCCTCATCCTCCTTGATTGGATCCACATCATCATCTCCAGCCTAATCCTGGCCTTACCTGTCTCTGGAAATTTCCACTACATGCATCTGATGAAGTGGGTCTTTGCCCACGAAAGCTTATGCTCCTACACTTCAGTTAGTCTATAAGGTGCCACAGGACTCCTCGTCGCTTTTGTTAATATCTAAGTTGTCTAAATATTTATTTATATTTAAAATTTTTCTCATAAAACAGACTTTAAGTAATGGAAACTTTAGTGTTTAACACTTTGCATCTCCAAGTACAACTGTTGAAAATTAACCTATGAAAACTAATTGGTATTAGATACTAAAAGTTCTTGCAAGTTGTTGTGTTAGTTGTGGGAATAACATTTTTTCTGTACTCTAAGTATTGACTTGCCTTTGAGATATAAAGCAACAAGAAAGCAGGTGATAAGCCTTTGTTATGCCTCAAGGATAAAACGCTGCCGCTACAGACTACTGTTGATAACAGATTTTGAATTAATTAGTTCTGCATAATTATGTGAGCTATCAAGTCTCTAAAACTGAATGGGATTAGGCTACATACTAGTCATACACCTCTTGCCAGCCATAAAATTAGTTTTTTTTTAATTTTCAAAAAGGTAATTACTTTAAACTAGTTTTTTTACTAGGATAACAATAAGATATTATTCAACTTTAAGATGGCATATGGTAGAAGAAATATTAATTAAAATTATTCTTGTTGAATTACCGAGATATATAGCAGAACACTTTCAGATTGCTGGTCAAACTATTGGCAAAGAAAAAAATGGTCACTAAAATATATGCAGTAAAGGATCTCTAACTTTTGGGCTATGAATACTTGGTGAGGAGGGGACACGCAGGCCTCAAAAGACATTAGAATCAGGGGAAAAGGCTGAAAATCTTTACATGGATGTCCTTACTTGTTGAGCACCATATCATAAAACAATTAAATGTACATATAATGCTTCATGCATTAATCTCTTTTTTAATATCCATACCCCATGTTATAAGGTAATATTAATATGTTTTGCTCTGTAGCTATAAAAGTGTTTGCAGAGTCAACACAGTCAACAGAGAAGCATTATCAAATCTGAAATATTATTTCATCACAAGAGGTTTCATCTCCTGCCCAACTAAACAAGGTCTATAAACACCAGACAAGCTACTACAGAATATCAGTGGATTGTTTGCCTCTCCTCCCTCCCCCCACACCACACTCATGAAAAAGAGACATGCACAAACACACATCCCATCAGCTTGAGCACTGAGGAAAAGGAATAAAAATCTCTGACAAGGAGAAATTTTCATCACTATACAGCTTACAGTTTGGAGGTGATATTTCTAAGCATGAGCAAGGGCTCCCCAAAAGGCTTATCTTAAAGGACATACAGTATAGTATTTGCACATTCCAGCAGTTTCAATTACGTTTTAGAACCTAAGACTGCAACTCATTTCTGTGTGTGTGTGTTTGCCAGCTTTAACCTTGTAAATAACTTATTTCTTTTTCATAGTTTTTGTAGCATTTCTTTGGTGAGAGATCTTTGGTATGTTTAATCTGGGTTAAGTGTCTGGTTCTTAAGGTCTGGGAGTAACCTGAATATTGTTGTGACTTTTGGTATAAGGGACCATTTTTCACTCAAGGTGGGCTTGTCAGGGTGGCAAGACAGAGTCTGGAATACCCTCAAAGACTGTCTATGACTCAGTGTTAAGGGTTGGTATAGTACTTGAGGAATTCACACTTGAACCTTGGTTGGTAAAATCTAAGTATAGAACCCACAGCCAATTTGGGGTTTATGTCCTGGTTTGTAACAACAGTCTGAGGTTGGCATTCATGAGACACTCTAGATAGTTTGGCATTTTTATATCATAGGAACAGCCATACTGGGTCAGACGAAAAAGTCCATCTAGTCCAGTACCTATCTTTCGACAGTGCCCAATGAACAGAGGGAATGAATAGGATAGGTATTCATCATGTGATACATCCCTTATTGCCCATTCAGCTTCTGGCAAACAGAGATGAGGGACGCCATCCCTGCCTGTCCTGACTAATGGGCAGTGATGGACCTATCTTCCAGGAACTTATCTAGTTCTTTTTTGAACCCTGTTATAATGTTAGCCTTCACAATATCTTCTGACAGTGTGTTGTGTAAAGAAATTCTCTCTTTTTATTTGTGTGAAGCTAGTTTGTTTTAAGCCTAGGAGCTCCAGACATGGGCTAGCATTCCAACATGCTAAACACTGTACAAACACTGAACAAAATATAGTACCTGCCCCAAAGGACTTACAATATGAGTAGAAGACAAGAGACAACAAATAGATTGAGTGACATAGGCCTACAAGGAATCAATGAGACGTGAGATTCTGGCCAATATATAATCATGGAAAAACATAAAATATTTTATCTTTTTAATATATTTCTTATAATTTTGAAGCTACAAGTATTTCATTAATGATTTAGGATCGAAAACGTATTTGTATTATAGTTATAGTCTTAATAACATTTCGGTCCATATTTATCTTGATGTTCCACCAAAGTAGCTCATCTTAATAACCCTGTGTGACATTATTTAATTGTGATATGAACATACAAATCATAGCTGCAACCACTGTTATGTGTTTGCACCAAATCTTGCACAAAGTGGGCCAAGTGAGGTATATATGAAAAGCTTATGATTCACATATTCTGTTTATACTATTTGTATGCACATATCATTTTTGTATTTGCAGTTATGAGTTTTGACTGTGGAGTTGTCTTTCTAATGTTTGCTTCTGGGAAACATCAAGAGGGAGCTTGGTCTACCTTTTGTGAAAGGACTGCTAGACAATAAACAGAAGTACGTGACTGACAGTGGGTCTTGGGTGGAACCAATTCACATCCGATGAGCTTTTTCCTGTGAACATTCAGACCAGCATGCAGCAATAGCACCTACCTAAAAAGAGCTGAGTCATGCAGGGACAGGTGACTTGCTCATGTGACAAAGTCTCTTGGGATATTCTTTCACACAGGAGAACAATGAGAGTCCCTCCATGACTGAGGATATAAAAAAGGCTCTAGAGAGATTCCTCCATTTTGTCTTCGTACTGACTTCTCACCTCTGGAGGATCTTTGCTATAAACTGAAGCTTGAAACCAAGGACTGACAGAGTGTTGTTGCCCCCAGCACCCATGCCTGCTCCAGGACCGGAGAGGCAGGGCTGGGCCAGGCCACGCGGCACATCTTCCTCCAGGGCTGGGGCCATGTGGTGCATCCTTTGACCTTCTCCCTCCAGGACTGGAGAGGCTGGGGCTATGGCTTACACCCTCTGCTCTCCTCCCTCCCCAGGACTGCGGAGTGAGGGAGGGGCTGCGCCTCATGGAGCATCCTCTTGCCTCTCCTGGTGCTTCGGGGTTGGAGGCACTGGGCTGTGCTGGATCACACAGCACACTCCTCTGAGGCTGGAGTGGGTGGGGCCATGCTTAGCACCCTTTACCATCCCCAGGGTTGTGGAGATTGGGGCGAGCACACGCCCGCTTGCTTCCCTCCTCTCCTCGTGGTTGGCAGGGAGCACACACATGGCACACTGCTCTGCCTCCCCATGAGGGCAGGGAAGGAGTGGGGCTGGAGGTAGGGCTGGAGGGTTGCCTCCCCCAGCTATGCCTTCACCAACCACCCATGAGGGGCGGGACTTCACCTTCCTTCCCCAGCTGGGCCTTTCCTCACTGCCCATGCTCCCAGGAGAGGGATGGTGACACCTAGGAATCCTGGGTTCCATTTAAGGATCTCGTTAAGTGTGAACTCTAGGAGGTACAGTCTTCTGCCCATTGCCTACAAGTCTGATTGCTCTTGCCCCACCATCTCCAACCTGCCTCTGTCCCAGTCCGAGCCCTAGTTCTGTCTCTTTCCCACCTTTGGCTCTGTGTCTCGGTTCTATTATCTGGGCCTACCCAGTCCCAGTTTTGGATCCCCAGGCATCTCATCATAGTACCAGTTTTCATTCCTCTCCCCAACTCCACATCTGATCTCCCTATCCCTTGTGTCCTCACACATTGGTTCGCTCTTCCTCCCGCCCGCTCTTTAGCCACTCTCAGCATCTCTCTCCCACCCACTCTATTTCCTTCAACCAGTTCCAGTGCCCCCTCTACAATCATAGAATATTAGAACTGGAAGGGACCTTGAGAGATCATCAAGTCCTGTCCCCTGCCCTCATGGCAGGCCCAAGCACCATCTTGGCACACACACAAATTTATCCGGAACATGGATGGAAAAAGTTAGAAGGAACATTGCTCCTGACCCAAACCTCTCTTTTCATTTTTTGGAAGCAACTCTCAGCTTTTTATTTTTTCTGGTGGGAACTAATGAGACTCATATGGGTCTGATTTGCCTGGTCAATCAGCAGAATAGCTCTTTATATCAATGCATCTGTTGATGCTACTTAATCAGTAGGGGCATAATATTGCATGCTTGAGAGGTTTTACTCTTCTAGAATCTACATGGTGTCAGTGAGACTTCATTGTACAATTAATGATGGCCAGATGTATAGAACCTACATGAAACACAAATGAATACAATTTAATTTCAGGTACAACACTGCACATATTTTTACATAATCATCCAGTTCAAATTTTCTAAATTGTAATATGTTACATGTGATCTGAAACCTCCTCTAGCAAAGAGAAACTTGTATTTATTATGATTTTGTATATTTAGTACTTATTCAATACTATGTTCTTCTGTATTGTAACTGTAATCTAGTTGCATGCCTTTGTCATGAATCTTTGGAAAAGTCATAAGATATATATGGGCATCGGATGAGAAGATATTGTTAAATTAGCATTTACAATAGCAAAAGGTGTATCATTGCTAGAAGGAAGGATGAGTTATTTGATTAACAAAACAATACATTTACCCTCGTGGAAAAATATACATCAGCCTTTGAAATACAGTTCACTCCATCTTTACAAAGTTTGGGTCACAGTTTTAGAAGTGTTATTTGTTTGAAATGGCTAATACTTTTTGAGGCACCTAAAACAATTATACAGTTATTATAATGTGACTTGGGGTTTTTTTTGTTTTTTGTTTTATTTTTGGTCGGAATGAGATGAATACACAAATCCTTGCCACTTCCAAATGTATTATTTCAGAATGTATGTGAATATTAAAGTTTCTTAAAATGGATCTAGACAGTGCAAAAGTGGCGAGGAGTCCTGTGGCACCTTATAGAATAACCAGTGTTGGAGCATAAGCTTTCGTGGGCAAAGACCCACTTCGTCAGATGCATGTAGTGGAAATTTCCAGAGGCAGGTATAAATATGCAGGCCAGAATCAGGCTAGAGATGACGAGGTGGATCCAATCAGGGAGGATGAGGCCCACTTCTAGTAGCTGTTCTGGAGGTGTGAATTCCAACAGAGGAGAAGCTGCTTCTGTAGTTAGCGAGCCATTCACAGTCTTTGTTTAATCCTGAGTTGATTGTGTCAAACTTGAAGATGAACTGTAGCTCAGCAATTTCTCTTTGAAGTCTGGTCCTGCAGTTTTTTTGCTGCAGGATGGCTACTTTTAGATCTGCAATTGTGTGTCTAGGGAGATTGAAGTGTTCCCCAACAGGTTTTTGTATGTTGCCATTCCTAATATCTGATTTGTGTCCATTTATTCTTTTACATAGGGCCTGTCCAGTTTGGCCGATGTATATAGCAGAGGGGAATTGTTGGCACATGATGGCATATATTACGTTAGTAGATGTGCAGGAGAATGAACCAGTGATGGTATGGCTGATCAGGTTAGGTCCTGTGATGGTGTTGCTGGTGTTTATATGTGGGCAGAGTTGGCACTGAGGTTTGTTGCATGGATTGGTTCCTGAGTTAGAGTTATTATGGTGTGGTATATAGTTGTTGGTGAGAATATGCTTCAGGTTGGCGGGTTGTCTGTGGGTGAGGACTGGCCTGCCTCCCAAGGCCTGTGAAAGTGAAGGATCATTGTCCAGGATGGGTTGTAGATCACTAATGATGCATTGGAGAGGTTTTAGCTGAGGACTGTAGGTGATGGCCAGTGGTGTTCTGTTGGTTTTTTTCTTGGGCTTGTCCCGTAGCAGGAGGCTTCTGGGTACACGTCTGGCTCTGTCAATCTGTCTTCTCACTTCCTCGTGTGGGTATCGTAGTTTACAGAATGTTTGTTGAAGATCTTGTAGGTGTAGGTCTCTGTCTGAGGGGCTGGAGCATATGCTGTTGTACCTCAGTGCTTGGCTGTAAACAATGGATCATGTGGTGTGTCCGGGATGGAAGCTGGAGGCATGCAGGTAAGCATAGTGTTCAGTAGGCTTTCGGTATAGGGTGGTGTTTATGTGACCGTCACTTATTTGTACCATGGTGTCCAGGAAATGGACATCCCGTGTAGACTGGTCTATGCTGAGGTTGATGGTGGGGTGGAAGCTGTTGAAATCGTGGTGAAATTCTTCCAGAGTCTCCTTCCCATGGGTCCAGATGATGAAGATGTCATCGATGTAGCGTAGGTAGAGAAGGAGTGTAAGTGGACGAGAGCTGAGGAAGCGTTGTTCCAGGTCAGCCATAAAAATGTTGGCATATTGTGGGGCTATGCGGGTGCCCATAGCAGTGCCTCTGGTCTGGAGGTATATATTGTCACCAAATCTGAAATAGCTGTGTGTGAGGATAAAGTCGCAGAGCTCAGCCACCACTTGTGCTGTGGCATCATCAGGGATACTGTTCCTGACAGCTTGTATTCCATCTACATGTGGGATGTAGTCAGTGCAGTTACTTTGTTAGGTGAAATATTAGAATTAGTGCTACTTTAATGGAGTGGCCACCAGGGCACCCTGGGAAGACTGGAGACCCCCTATTTCGAAATAAGTGTCTTTACAGCACTTATTTTGAAATAGCTATTTCGAATTTGGCATTATTCCTCATGGAATGAGGTTTACCAAATTTGAAATAAGTGCTCCGCTATTTTGAATTAATTTTGAAATAGTGGTTTGACTGTGCAGATGCTAGTAAAGTTATTTTGAAATAACGGCTGTTATTTCGAAATAACTTTGCTGTGTAGACATACTCTGAAAAATTGTGATAGCTATTCATGACTGAGATACTACCATAAATGTGCATGTAACCATTCTGCCAGGTAGTGCCAACAGCAGCCAGGGCTGTGTTCAATTTCTAGGTGCTCCTCTCCATCCAGCCAACATAGAACTGGCTCTAGCTCCCACCCAGTAACCTGGGCAATTCACATAACACCTCTGGGTGCCTCTGAGAGGCAATGCTTCGAACACCAGACTCCCCACTCGCAAGCACAGAGTCTGAGTGTAGAAAAGAAATATTTGATAAAAGGGGAGGGAAGTAACATGGCATTGATTTGGGAAAACACTACAAAGTTCATAACCAAAACCACAAGTAAATGTCCCTCCCCAAGTAGGTTGGGCAGCATCCTTTTCCTCTCAGGTTCGTAAGTACAGCAATTTAAATGTCCCTTCACACGCCCAATCCTTCTGCGCACCCCACTCACAGTTGCTGCCCTTGGTTAGGGCAGACCAAGTGCATCCACAGAATTCACCTCCCATACTAAATGGGTGGGAGGTAGGGGACATCTTACTCACTCTGCTGGTCACTCTCCATCTACCTGCTCATTGCTCTCTGGTGCCGCTCTGCTGGCCACTCCTTACACCTCTCCATTGCCCCCTACTGGCTGCTCATCATGCTACTCATTGCATCTTCTGTTGGCTTGTAGAGGATTTGTCTCTGGACCAAACCTAGTGATTTCAGCTCTCAGTCATTTCAGCTCTCAGCCCAAAGCACAGTCCAGCTACAGGAGATTCCAGCATTCACTGGAGTAAATTTAAAAGAGACTCCTTATGGAGCCTTTCTTTAGCTTTGTCGTTGAAACAATGGGGAGAAACAGATTGAACCAATCTTACAGCTCACACCTGGAGAGCATGCACCCTGCTGACTCAGGGTGTGTCTATACTGCACCACAGGTCAAATTGCATATCTTATTTCAATGTTATTTCATAAGAGCTTATTTCAAAATTTGGCGCTGTCTACACAGCATTTACTTCAAAATAAACTGCTATTCGGAAATGTCCCTTATTCCTCATGGAATGAGGTTTATAGGGAAGTCAGAATAGCAAGCCTATTACATTTCAAAATAATGGGTGTGTTCAAAAGACGGGTAATAGCTATTTTGGGATATAGTGCTGCAATGTAGACATAACCTCAGAGTTCTCCCTCCCCAACTTAATCTCATATGGCTCTGGAAGATGAGCTTCTGTCCATCCAAATGTATTTACACTGTCAGGGTCTCTCCTTTTAACTGAATTAAACATAGTCTGATTTTTCTGCATTCCCATAATAACTGCAAGCATTGATGGCCATATCATACAATTTCTGCATTTAGTGTTAACACAATTTGTGACCCACAACAGCCAAATTGGTGACAAGGGGCAAAACAGCATTGTAACAGTTCAGTAGCTAGCAAACCTAGGCAAATTAAGTATTTACATGCACTGTACTGTATTTACATGCACCCAAAATCTCATTCTTTAAACTGAGAGTTTGTGCCAGGTTAAGCACAGACTTTCTTCTTTTGCATTCCCCAATAATGACAGACTAATTACAAATTAGTATTACCACAACTTGTGACCCAACACCAGCCAATCTGATTACAATGAGCAAAAATACCATTGTAACAGCTGAATATCTAACACATCTAAGGAAAGCAGGGACAAACTGTATTTACATAAACACATCCAGGATTTCTTTCCCATTCCAGCTGGCTGTAATGGAAGCATTGATTCAGACCCTACTTACATCCAAGATACATTACTATACAAATAACAAAAGAGTTACCCTGCCGGGAAGAATTATGAATCCAAATTAAGTTGTGAACAACAGGAAAAAGATGATAACAGATGGAAGCACAGGAGATGGGAAGGGCTATGGAAAGGACAATATGATTATGTGGCCATTTTCAAGGCTAATTCTAGTGTGTAGATTATGATAAATATTTTTATCTTTAAAACTATTTTTCCATTTATCAAGGACAAATGGCCCAACCCATCCATCACCATATCCTGAACTGAGGCTCTTAATCAGGGCTGTCCTTAAGATTTCATAAAACCACAGAACACTAGAACTGGAAGGGACCATGAGAGGTCATCAAGCCCAGTCCCGTGCCCTTATGGCAGTACAAAGCACCATCTAGTTAATCTCTGATAGATAATGATCTAACCTGCTCTGAAGTATCTCCAGTGATAGAGATTCCTCAGCCTCCCTAGGCAATTTACTACCATGACAGCTAGAAAGTTTTCCTAATATCCACCTAAATCTCCCTATGGGTCCCCTATGCCTGATGGCAGCTGAGGGAGGGGCAGTATTTTAGAGATGTGATTTTTATATTTCTAGCAATACACTAATGAAATATTTTTAAAGCAAATTTTAAACTAAGGTCCTGTAGATCAGGGGTTTTCAAAAACTGGGTTGCGACTTATAAGGGCAAGCTGCTAGCTGGCTGCTAGACACTTTGGTTACCTGTGACTCCACAGGTACAGATGATGGCAGCTTCCGTTGGCCACAGATCACTGTTCCTGGCCAATGTTAGCTGTGGAAAGTGGTATCCCGATCTGCACTGCTTCCTGCAGCCACCATTGGCCAGGAACAGCAATCCATAGCCAATGGGAACTGTGATTATATCTATACCTGAGAAGGTACCAGTAAACAAAGCATCTCATGGCCAGCTAGCAGCTTGCTTTTACAAGTCGCAATCCAGAGTTTGAAAACCCCTGCTTCAGGCTAGCACCTTAAATTAAGAAATTGACAATATATACTTAGGGTTAACAAATGCCTGTTAAATGGCTTCATTACTACTTGAATGGCTCTTTCACAGGTTCAAGTGTTCAGTGTTCTTCCAATAGGTCTGGGAGGCTTTTTAACTTTTAATTTAGCTAGATCATCTCCAGAGGTAGCAGAGCCACAGAACAGGGATAAGAAGAGTCAGCTGGGTGGACAATAAGATCCAGTGGTGCCCCAAATTTTCAGGCATTTTTTGCATCTGTATATTCTGCATATGGGCAACAACAGCACTTCTCCCATCCCTCCCAAAACTGTGTCTATCCTTTGTGGTTGATTACAGAAATTACCAACAAAACTCTATTTTAATATCCAAAACAAGTTGCTTTTGTCTCCAGAAAATCTGACTATGCAGAGAAGTACAATAACAGCCGTTCCATGTTCACTTTACAATGCATTCAGATTACTGTGTTATAAATTAAATTCACCTCTGTAGGGAGGGGTAGCATGAGGCCTATGCTGCCCCAGTATTTCCTTATAAGATGTTAGACCTTTGTTTAGCCCTTGTCTAGTGATTTCACCCTATACACTACAGGTTGAACCTCCCAGGTCCAGTGCCCTCAGGATCTGAGTAAGCCTGGACCAGGATCTGACGTTCCAGTGGATGTCAATGCACCTGGGTCTCCATATTTCCTCCTGGCCACCCACTGCCGCCCAGGGCTCTGTTCTCTCCATGGGAGCGGGGGACTGTGCTACCCCCACACACACCCTACCACAGCTCTGCTGTCACCCAGGGCTCTGCTTTTTCCCCATGGCTGTACTGCTGCCTGGAAGGGCTCTGCATTCTGCCCAGTGGCCCTGCTGCTGCCAGGGATTTACACTCTCTGCCTGTTCTAGTTTGGCAATGCTCCTAGTCCCACGGGGTTACCCCTACAATGCCAGATCAGGGGTATTGCCAAACTAGGGAAATTCAGATTAGGGAGTGTCAATCTGTAGTTCCACAGAGGTTAAACTGAACATATGGGACCTGATTCTCATTTAGTACATTATTGCACTTGGGACAGCAGGGGCTTTAAGCTACTTGTGTGTTTTCCAGATCTGCTCTCATTTGCAATTGGGTTTCCATGGTCCCTTGGTTTTCCAGGGGCCACAGCACTCTAGCCAGACCTCAGAAAAGCCCTGCCACACAAACCCTAAACCGAAGGTTGGCATCGGGGCTAGCATATAGCCATGTGGTACACCGACCATAGAGGCCCTCCACACAGGTGATATTTTTAGGGGGCTGTCTGTGCCCAATTTGAAGAACTTTTATGCTGTCAAAACAGTGTAAATTGGCCTTAGCATAACCAAGAACCAGGCTTTCTGAGAATGAAAGGTGTAATCCAATTTTCATGATGAAACTTGCAGAGGAAATTCAGGTGGTGGGCATGTCACATAGAATTTATTAAAATATCAGTGCTTTCAGAACTGCCACTGTATTTCCACAAGTATGTGCGGATGAAATTATAGCTTAGCTCAGAACTCAAACAACATGGAAAGGGTTTTTCAGGGTATGTTTACAAGTAAGCGTGCCATATGCTATACTAAAGAAAAACATGCTAATTACTGAGTAAAGACACAGAACTGCTTCAGACCTATTGAACAAGTGAGCTATCTACTTTCTGTGCTATGGGAATAACTCTTCTTGATGAAGAAACTAAAATCTCTTCAGATGCTTAAACTCTACGCTGAGAAACAAACAAAGCACAAATTAGGGTTTAAATAATGAACAATAAGGAAAAGATCTGCAGGTGTCACTAGTAACTGAGTTCCTTAGTTCTGTGGTGTTCTATATTTTTTAAAATTTGCTATTTACTAATGCCAAAGAATGTCCTTGTTGCTGTATACAGTGCAAAATATAATCATTCCTGCTCCTCACGAGTTTATAATTTACTCAAGATAGACAACAAATAATGTCCCATTATTGGAACAGTAGGAAGTTCAGTGGCAGGACAAGATCATGCTAAGCATCAGAGGTCTAATTCTGAAGTCCTCTGTGAGGTGAACTCCCACTGACTTTAAGGTGAATTTTGCCTATGTAAGGATTATAGACTCAGGGCCCAAGTTTTGCTGTTATGGTAGATGACTACTATTTTTATTGTGGGAGCATACAGATGCCCCAGTTGGTTCCAGGGCTCATTGTGCTACATGCTATATAAACACAAAGGGCACGTCTAGACTTGCTTTCACTTTTGAAAGAAGATATGAAAATTCAGCATGAATTTGCATATCTTCTTCTGATCATTTTTTTGAAAGAGGTTCTTTTGAAAAAGAAAGTAGTCTGGATGTGGTTCTTTTGAGGGAAAAAAAACCCATTTTTGAAAGAACTGTGTAAATCTCATTTTTTTAGGAAGAACGGTTCTTTCAAAAAAGGGTTTTTTTCCCTCAAAAGAACCACATCCAGACTACTTTCTTTTTCAAAAGAACCTCTTTCAAAAAAAATCGATCGGAAGAAGATATGCAAATTAGTGCCAAATTTGCATATCTTCTTTCAAAAGTGAAAGCAAGTCTAGACTTCCACTAGGAAGAAATGATCACTGAAATTTAACTCTAAATGTGTGATGAGAGAAAAGAAGGATAAGGAGGTATTTCTATAGGGTAGTTGTGGTTCATGTGTCCAAAACTCTTCAATATTTAAAGCAAATTATATACATCATCTATCCTCAGCTGATGGTCACTTTGGCAGTTGATTCACTGATGGCTTGTAACCAACATAGAAACAGGTTTTATGGAAGGACTTTGAGGAGAAAGAATGGCTTTATGGATTAGTTTGCTCCTCTCTTCAGATAGTTGTTCAGTCAGCCAATATTTTCCTGTCAGTTCCTATCTGATGCTTCCCTTTGGCAGTCAATACAACACTAACTGGTTGCAGAAGGTTTTCCAGACCACATAAGCCACAACATCAGAGGCCCATACAACTGCACATCCTCTAATGTGATCTATGCCACATGAAGTGCCAGCAATGCCCCTCTGCCATGTATACTGGCCAAACTGGACAGTCTCTAAGACAAAGGATAAATGGACACAAATCAGACATCAGAACTGGTAATACACATAAACCTGTAAGGGAACATTTTAACCTACCTAGCACTCAGTCATGGATTTAAAATTAGCCATTTTTCTACAAAAGAATTTTACCAACCAATCACAGAGAGTACTGATTTGACATTCATCTACAAATTTGACAATGTTTCTCTGGTCTTGAACAAAGACAGTAATTGGATGTCCCATTATGAAACCAGCCTTCCCTGCATTTAACTCCTCATTTTCACATCAAAAGCTAAGTATGGGACACTTCCAACTGACTTAATTAGCCTCATTAGCACTGGTCCTCCAATTAACACGCCACTTCTTTTTCTTTTGTTATAAAATTCTAGATTTCTGTTATTCCTCTCCAGCTCATCTGAGGAAGTGGGTTTTGCCCATGAAATCTCGTGATACTATATATATTTTTGTTTGTCTATAAGGTGCCACAGGACTACTCACTGGTTTTACATTTCTTAAACACCTAGGCTACGTCTACACTGGCCCCTCTTCCGGAAGGGGCATGTAAATTTCAGCAGTCGTCGTAGGGAAATCCGCGGGGGATTTAAATATCCCCCGCGGCATTTAAATAAAAATGTCCGCCGCTTTTTTCCGGCTTTTAAAAAAGCCGGAAAAGAGCGTCTAGACTGGCCCCGATCCTCCGGAAAAAGTGCCCTTTTCCGGAGGCTCTTATTCCTACTTTGAAGGAATAAGGGCACTTTTTCCGGAGGATCGGGGCCAGTGTAGACGCTCTTTTCCGGCTTTTTTAAAAGCCGGAAAAAAGTGGCGGACATTTTTATTTAAATGCCGCGGGGGATATTTAAATCCCCCGCGGATTTCCCTACGACGACTGCTGAAATTTACATGCCCCTTCCGGAAGAGGGGCCAGTGTAGACGTAGCCCTAGGGTATGCCTACACAGCAAAGTTATTTTGAAATAACAGCCATTATTTCGAAATAACTTTACTAGCGTTTACACAGCCAAACCGCTATTACGAAATAAATTCAAAATAGCGGAGCACTTATTTTGAATTTGGTAAACCTCATTTCATGAGGAATAACGCCAAATTCGAAATAGCTATTTCGAAATAAGTTCTGTGAAGATGCTTATTTAGAAATAGGGGGCCTCCAGCCTTCCCAGGATGCCCTGGTGAACACTCTGGTCTTAACTAAGAACACTCCGCTCCTTCCCCCACTCCCCAGAGCCCTTAAAGGAGTAGCCTCTGGCACAGTGCCTGTGCCAGCTCCAAGCCTGCCAGCCCAGAGCCAGCAGTCACTGTCCCTGACCCAGTGGCCCCAAAACATGAGCCTGCAAGCCACTGGCAGCCAGCCCTCCACTGCTCCCCAGAAGCAGTCAGCCAATTCCCAGTAGCCTGCCATGGTCCAGAGAAGATCATGGACCTTATTCAGGTTTGGGGAGGATGCCCCCAACATCCTTGATCTCCGCACTAGACAGAGGAACACGGCCATCTATGGCAAGATAGCTGCCATCCTGGCCACCAAAGTCCACATGCGAACCCAGGAGCAGATTTGCATGACAATCAAGTTGGTCCGGCGAGTAATTAATTGACTTGAAAGTAGGAATAAGAGATCCTCCGGAAAAGAGCTTATTTTCCGGAGGACCGCGTCCAGACTGGCGCTTTTCTCCGGCTTATCTACAAGCCGGAAAAAAGCGGCAGCCATGTTAATGCAAATGCCGCGGTGTTACCAGATTTGCCCAATACTCTGGGGTATGCTCATTTATCAGGGTTACCCTTATGGGACTGGGGGAAGGTTAACAGTTCTATCAGTGTGCTGTTGGTGCTTACTTGGGCTCTCATATGGAGCTGAATTCTCCCTGCTGCCAATTCCCCCTCCCACTGGAGCTCTCCTGCAGGAACTAGGTTCCTCAGGATGGGATTCTTCCCACCTTAGCAACACACACAGACACTCACACCCACTAATCAGAGCACATCTGAGAGGACTGGGTACTCAGCACTCACAAGCTGACCCCCTCATATGTCCCTGGACTCAGTTGGCTGGGTTTCACAGCAATGCCACACTGCACCCTCATGTGCCTTTGGACTCCGTGGGCTGGATTAAACAGCACTTTAAGCTGCCATCCTCATAAGCCCCCAGGTTCAGCACCCCCTATCCCCACTTTCACACCACAGTCATTCACAAACCACACGATGAGCAAACCCCACAG
This sequence comes from Pelodiscus sinensis, assembly GCF_052426305.1. Taxonomy (NCBI): domain Eukaryota; kingdom Metazoa; phylum Chordata; order Testudines; family Trionychidae; genus Pelodiscus; species Pelodiscus sinensis. Next base: position 35,785,063 of record NC_143058.1, read on the forward strand.
GATTTTGGGCACTACAGGGATCTTTTGCTTGGGTACAAGAAGCGTTGTTGCAGAGCGAATGGGGAAGCCAAAACAACACCCCTTAAGGAAGAGTGAGCAAAAGAGAAAGAAAGAGAGAGAAGCAACCAGTTTAACAATGAAAGTGATTTATTTCTGAGTAGTGAATAGATATCAAACAGTTACAATATTAAATCTAACAATTACAATATTAAATCTAAATTGAAACTGATTACAAACGTTAGGTAACCATATAACAGTTTACACAGGGCAGGGTCAGGAGGCTATGCTTAGAGAGATAGTTGATGAGAGAGAGAAAGAGAGAGAGAGAGAGAGAGACCTCACCACTCCACGGAGCTTGCACTGATCGGGGTTCCCAGATGATGATAGTAGCCGGGGGTCCAGAGGGCAGGAGAAAAGCAGGACAGAGCCCCCAGCACGATCAGACAGGAGATGAAGAAGTCTCAATGGAACTGATGCAGTTTAAGTCCAGGTATCAGAACAGTTTTCTTGGGGCAAGGAGAGGAGTTTTTATAGGGATAGTTCAAAGAGAAAGAGGAGAGACAATAGAGACTGATCACCCCTGGTTATGGGTGATGTTCCTTGAACAAGCTCACAATGCAACTAGGCAGTTTCAGTATTTTAGATGTCAATAGGATCGTTACTAGCATTGGTCTGATAATGACTAATTTGGGTGTGAGCAGGCTTAGGTTCATTAGCATCTGGAGCAGGGATTTCCCATCAGGCAGTGCTTCTCTGCTTTCGGTGTCCCATAGTTCACTGCGGTTCCTGCCTTGGAAGAGCTGCTCTCCATTCTGTATGCTAATGAGATGTCCCTCTGTTCCATCTTTAATGTAAATGAGGCTGGGGTGTTTCCTTAATTGTATCACCCTTGTCTGAAGCAGTTTAGGTGTGTCTTCCCCGGCCTTTTCTTTGCTTTGTCTTTGATTCTAGCAGAGGCCTGAGGGAGGGGGATGGTTTTCCATGAATGTCACTCCCTGGCTCCCCAAGAGCACAAGGCTGACAGGAGACCATGTTCTGGTTCCCCAAGAATCACAGAGCTGGTGGGTAACAGTGGGGGATATTTAAATCCCCCGCGGATTTGCCTATTCCAAAGTGCTACATTTGCATCCCTATTACGGAATAGGGGCCAATGTAGACACAGCCAGAGAGTTTGTGTTCATGAAAATACATGTATTTTATTTGACATCAGGAAGGGGGGTTAGGGAGGGGTAAGTGGAAGGACGTGAGGCAGGAATGAGGCACAAGCCCCCAGTGGGGCAGACCAGGGAGAGTGTTAGTGCTCCTGAGGGTGCAAGCTCTCCCACAGGGCCTCCTGGACACTGACAGCCCCCTGTTGAACCTCCCGGTTGGCAGCCTGTAGAAAGTGCAGCCAGGCTCACAGCAACACGTTCAAGAGAAGCACCAGAGTGCCCAGGGGCAGCTCTGGCTCCATGTTGCAGAGTGCTGTCGTGTCCCGAGTGAGGGCAACCGCAGTATGCAGAGACAAAATGCTTTGCTGTCCCTCATTGACGTAGACAAGCAAGCAGGGAAACCTGAGAACTGGCTGTCTGGGGGGGCAGGTCCCTTTAAGCACAGACCTCAGATAACCTCAGGTAGCAGCCCCACACAGTAAGTCCTGACCTGGTACCCTGCTGGAACTGGTTCCAACTGGCCTTAAATGCGATTCAGAGTCCACTCAGTGTGGTCACGCTATTTCAAAATAGCAAAACGCTATTTCAAAATGCAATTGGCGTGTAGACACGTTATTTCGAAGTAAGCTATTTCAAAATAACACTGTAGTGTAGACATACCCCTAGGGAAATCCTTACACATTGAGGATTTCTTATTCAAGCTTGTAGGTTAAACATACCATAATGGGACTTCTATGCTTCTGTGTTTAAGAGCTGCAGAGAATAAGGGCTCTGTTCTGGAGGGGTCATATTCTGTTTCTGGCATTATGTACATACCTGACTTCTTGAGAGGGAAATATATAGAATTATATGTCTATATCTATACATTAAGATTGATGTTTTGTGTAATTTTTGTAGTTTTTTTGCTGCAACTGTTATTTCTTTAGTATTATTATGATGCATGTAGCAGTTAGGATTGTTCTCTGGGTACTGCATCTTTCCATTTCTAACTGTCTATAGTGGAGTGCAAGGACAGCTGCCATTGGGGGAGAGAAAATTAATGCAGCATGCTCCAGAGGAGATGTGAACGACGGCTCTCTCAGGGATACTTTTGTTCTGTTTTACTTTAGATTTATTATCTCTCTGAAAGTCATTCAGGCTGAAAGTTTATGGTTGTTCCTAGTTGTGTTTGTTTCCATCCATCATCATAGTAACTCTCAACTGTTTATTGTCCACTCAGTTTAGTAACCAGTCTGCTCCTCTTCTGCCACCAGAGTGTTTAGGCCTTCAGTTTTTTACCTTTACCCCAACCAGTCTAGAAAATCCACTTTAAATTTTTATACTGATAATATTTCCTCTAACACCTCTCATCCTGGCTCCCACAGCACTTCAGAAATTATTTCCATACAGTACCCCTGCAAAGCAAATGCCTCCAAAATGGAGGGCTGTAACTTGCTGGACTACAGCATGGGAGCCTGGGAGCAGAAACTCCTACCTTTACAAAAAAGAAAGCAACAGCATTTAAAAGAATAGTTCCATCTACCTTCTTGCCACTGTCCTAAGATCTGACTTTATGCAGGAAACCCAATGTTGACATCACAATGAAGCTGTCACTACTAACAGACACTAATCTACAGGGACTCTGACTTGAACTGTCTTGCTAGATAACATAGGGCCACACCATCTCCTTTTCAGGTTATTTCCATGTTTTACGTTCTTTCTTATAGGTACAATGCTATAGCGATAGCACTCCTCTCCCCATACTTGACCATTCCTCACACTTCTGGCCAGATTAACCACTTTTTTCATCCCTTCTGCCTGCAGCGACAATATGTACCTGAGTGCTGGACCTTGTCATTTTTTTATTCACTGATCCAATTTCCATGACCCACAGAAAATTTGATATGAGGCGGATAACTCCTTGCAAATTGTGTTACTGCAGAACTTCCATTAGAAATGTATGAGTTGCTGGAGTAGATTTTAGCAAGAGAAAAATATTTCCATTTGTTCTGAAGAGGGAGGGGGAAAGAACATTTTGATATAAAAGTTTTATAAATGTGTTAAATGATAAATTACTAAATCAAGGCCACAAGATCATTAAAAAACATTCTGAAATGCATGAATACAGAACAAGTAGGGGAAAAAATTAGTTACTACTGCCATCTGGCAAGTAAAATAAAGAGGTCAAGGACATCTATAGACTGTAAAGATGCAAATGAACCCATCAGATATTGCTATTGGAAAGCTGCTATATTTCACTGACAAGTTACAGAAATGTGTTATTGATTATTGCATTATTGATCATTTCTAGTAATTGTAGGCAAGAATGAACAGGGAACCATCTAACATTCTGAAATGTAACAGTCTCTAAACAGAAAACATATATAAGAATTTGAAATCTGTTATTACATTTTAACTTCATGGTACTAAATATCACAGAGGTGTGCAGCTTCATGCATGTAATACATTCTTTTGAAATGTCTTCAGTCTTGGAAGAGTAAGAATGGTTTGGGGGTATTGTTCATTCTGTAAGATACATATGTTCTGGAAAGAATAACAGGCTTTGAAACTACTCGTTGGATGTGCTATCAGTAGAAAGAGCTACAGAGAGGGACTATATTAACAATAACTAACAGAAAATCTTCCGAAAAGTGACTGGAATATTAAATCTATGTTGATTAGTGGCCTTGGCAGCCATGTGTAAATAATTACCATAACTCTCACTCCCCTATTCCTGCCACTCTGCATGGGCAGCCAGCTTCCTCATCATTCTACTGACCACAATCACTACTGGGGAGCATTTCTTTGTGGTTTTCCTCAGATTAATGCTATAGGACTGGTAGTGTATTCTCAGCTTCCTCTCATAACAGATCAAAACAGAACGCAATCTTCTCCTTCTCAAGGATGCACTGACTTTCTGCGTAAAACTCAGATGGTCTTAAAACAATATTTGTTAAGGATAAAGAGAAACATGGATTAAAAAGTATAACCATGATCCTTGTGGGAGCCAGTTGAAGTCACTCAGGCTACGTCTACACTGGTGTTTTTTTGGAAAAGGAAATGCAAATGAAGCACTCATTTGCAAATCTCGTGCTCTCATTGGCATATTCTCTTCCAATCCTTTTTGCAGAAGAGGTTTTTGCGAAAAAATCAGTGTAGACAGGGCCATCTTTTGGAAAAAAAAACTTTTGCGCAAGATCCTGTAAATCTCATTTTTTGAGGAATAAGGGATCTTGCACAAAAGGGGTTTTTCCAAAAAATGGCCCGGTCTACACTGTGATTTATTTTGCAAAAACCTCTTCCACAAAAGGATCAGAAGAGAATATGCCAATGAAAGTGCGAGATTTGCACATGAGCGCTTCATTTACATTTCTCGTCCACAAAAAACAAACAGTATAGACGTAGCCTCAGTTAGGGTGAATTGCAAAAAGAATGGGGGGGGGATAAACCCCAAAAGCTTCTGGATATTCCAATATTTAGGTTTATGAAGCCAGCACAAAATAGTTTCTGTACTATCTCACTAGTTACTCAAAAGTCCAAACAATGTAGTTCCCTTAAAGTATCCAGCCTCAAAGCTCCATCCAGGTACCTAGATCAAAGATGACGACATTTACTAAAAATCTTGTTTCATCATATAAAAGAAAAAGTTCTTCCGATTCCAAGGAGCCAGCCACACACCCAGGTCAATATATAACTTAGCCCTTACACAAAATACATGTTTATAGCCAATTCTTATTAACTAAACTAAAATTTATGAATAAAAGAAAAGAGAATATTGGTTAAAAGATCAATATACATGCATACATGAGTTCAATTCTTGAGATTCAGATACATATAGTTGTTGAACTTTGTAGTAGCAGAGGGATCTTTTCAGATCAGTACAGCATTATTAACTCAATGTCCCTTATAGGAATATCGGGATGTCCTGGAATCTCATTCTTTATGGCTTACAGTTTCCCCCGTGATCATCCAAGCAGATGTGAGATGGAAAAGGATCCTCTCCGAAGGGACTTTATACATTTGCAGCAGCCTCTTGGCATGGGAGAACAATAGGTGTTTTGGTGTAACCTTCTATCTCCCAAAAATTGTGGCAATTAGCATAAGGCAATTTGTCCATTAAACAATTGATACACTGTACAGTTTGCCACAACTTTCAGAGAGGTACATAGACAATAATACTATTTCAATCAAGTTTAATCTGAATTATTAATGTTCCCTTTTGATCTTGCTTCAAAGCTGTACTAATTGACAAAGAGTGTTCATATCTCAAGACCTGAGCAAACACATACCATTCTAATGTTCTAACAGTGCAAGTTTGCATTTCAAAGTTCCACTCTAGCCTAATATAGCAGCCAAACTAACATTTACACATCTTTCTAAGAAGTCTTTAGATGTCCACCCTGGGTCATTCAGCCTTTGAGCTGGTTAACTTTTTCCGTTCACGTGCCACATTTCAATAAGATGGCTAATATTTCAATAAGATAACATCACACCCCCAAAGCAAAATTGATGCAGGAAAGGGACTGCACTCCAGGGACTTCCTCTTCCTGGTTCTGTATAACTACAGGTTCTTACCCAATGTTAGAAGTATTAAGATATAACAGAAATAGTTTAGCAAAGTCATGATTAACAATATTATTGCACTCTAAGACTCAGATGGGAAGGAGGAAACAGCTCCATCTACTGCTCCTTCTCCTCCTGGTTGTGGTAAGGGCAGTGCAGGAAACTGCTCGCCTGGAGATGTTCCCCACTGCTTCTATTGGCTGGAATTATGGTCAATGGGAGCAGTGGGGGGCAGTGTCTGGGAGTGGTGGGAGGCACAAAGCTAGACCATTCACCCCCTTCCCACCAAGACCCCACACCTTCACCACACCCTACCTCACACCCATAATTCCCCAACCTCAATCTGCTCCTGCACCCAACCTCCCAGCCAGACCCTCCAGCACATTCCTGCACTCAACCTCCCATCCTGACCCCCCTTCTCCTGCATCCATTTTTTCCATCATGGGTGGTTGCCTGGCGATCCATGGAAAGGTCTGCATTGAGTGGGATGGGCTGCAGGACAAAACGTTTGAGAACCACAGCTCTAGAGCATGTATCTTTTCTCCCCTGCCACTTTCTTTGTCAGCCAGCATATCATACACACACCAGTTTTTTTGGTGTCTTGGATCATCTTCCATTCTTAAGCATCTTGGTTCCCTTTTCACCCATTTATAGAGGATGAGCCTTTAGATGCTTACGATGTTATGCTAGGGAATAAGAATACAAGCTAGTTGGCAAATATACACAGACTATATACACATGCCCTTTCTGAGGGATAGGATAGGGTTTTTTTATGAAAATCCACTGCATATTTTAAAGTTATTCCCTAATCAATCTTTGGGTAAAAATATATGGTTTTCTCTTTTTCCTTCTGTAACACATATTTCTCCAAATGTTCCTTCCAAGATGTGTCCATATAGCTGCTGATTCTCAACCCACATTTGTATTTCAGGTAATTGGTGTTACAAAAGGTTCCTTTGGGATGTTAATTAAACATCTGTTCAAATGTTTACTATTGCTGACCAAAGATTTTAATCTTAAAGACTACTCACTGTCTACCTGATATTTGTCCTTTCCTGTATTTCCACTCTGTGCCAGACATTAATTATTGACAAATAAAGTCAGTCTGTCACATTTACCAATTTCAGATCTACAACCACTGCCTCTAAAAACCCCTACTGCTTTCAGCCTTATGACCAATAAAAATAAATCATCCATTAACTATTTACATCAGAGTTTCCCAAACTGTGATCTGTCCTGAGCAGGTTAGTCACATGGCACTGATTCTCTTTATTTCCGTCTGTCAAAGTCACATGACAACCCTAGCAAAAATACATGTGTCACTTCCCTAATGTCTCTTTTCATGTGAAGGATTGCTGCCAATATCTCAGTTGTACAATTTTATATTTGTTGAACGATTGCTAATGAAAGTGATAGTCTCTACTAACTGTGGTCTAGACTAAACCCTCCTGATTCAGATCATGCAAATGGGATATAAAACATCTTCTGCTACTATTATAATATCTGTGACCCTAAAAAAATCCAGTTCACTTGAAACAGAAGAAAAAATGTCATAAAATTTAGAAAGTTACAAGCAGAATATGGCAAATGCCAGATGAGGCATGAGATAATGCCATATGTTATATGTTCCACATGCTTTTCTCTGTTATTATAGGAATATACATTTTTGTATTATTCACAGCTTTTCAAATGTTATAGCTTTTCTCCAATAGGACTACTCAAAAGAATGCCAATGATTCACATGAATAAGGCTCACAGGATCTGGCCTTTTAATACACCTAGCCCTCTTAATATCTTCATTAATGCAACCACCCTTTTATAATTAAAAAGAGTAGATGGCAGCAACATCTGAGATGATATAATGAATTATCATTGAACAGCCTTTATTATGTTTTGTTTGGAAAGGTATTCTCCAATACCAAATAGAGTAAGAAAAAAAGTCTGCCAAACGTCTAAATCAAATGTTATATGACTTGTGTTGATGTTGGGTAGGGGGAAATTAAAATATAATATACTTAGAATTATGTTCCTCATTCCTGTCATGCCTTCTAGCCAAAGGTTTCAAATTGTTCCTCAAACATTAATGTTGCAATAACTCTGTGGTAAATAGCACATAAGAAACCGGAGAGGGAGGGGACAGAGACAGCGACATTGGAATAATGTTTATAGTGACAGCACTGAAAGCTGCTGAGAAAAATGCAAACCCAGTCTATGAAAAAAGCCATGCATTTGGGTTTTGTGGGGGTGAGGAGATGAACATGAGAAATGAGTTATGAAAGCTTTGTAGGAGAAAACCATTTTGAATCTGTGCCAGGAGCTTATTCACATTTGGCTATGTCCTGGGACAGGCTGCACTGTCTAAGGCTAATACAACAAGCCTGTGACCAAGTGGTAAATGGATTATTGTGAACCTCTGTGACCAAACAGTGAAAGCTGTGTGGACCTAATGAGAGAGCTGTGGCTTTGGGGAGGATCCATACAGTCAGAAGATGAAGGAGCAGTTTGGTTCTATTAGTTCCCTTATCAAAGGACTTTTTTGCCCAGAGGACTAAAAGTCTCTGAAAGCCACAGGGAGACTGCCAACTGGTGGGGAGAATGAGGCCATGCTATATTGTAACCATGAGGAATAAGTAGTGTCTTTGTCAGAGTGCTCAAATTTGTAAATTTGCATCACAGCTTTTGAAGTCATATGCAAATAATACACATGCTTTAAACCCTATGACTTTGTACCTATCTGGACAAAACACTGAGTAAATAGTGTCAATAAACTTGTAGTTCCAAAGAATTAAGTTTAGAGCTGTGCAAATATTTTTTTTTATTAAGTGGTTGAACTTAAAAAAAAAAACACCCAGAAACCATGGGAATGGAGCAGGATATTGAATATGACCTGAACTGAAAATTTAGTTTAGTTTTCAGGATTTTTTTAACTTAAAAAAAGTCAATACAATTCAGAATGAAAGCTTGTTTCAGATCAAAACCTTTCATTTTAAAAATGTAGAAATGAAACATTTCAATTTGAGACTCTTCTCTCCCTCCCTTCATTTTGTTTTTCTACTGGCATAATTTGAGAAAATTGACCTAAATCAGCTAATTGTTTTAGTTGACCTGAATCTTCAATTTTCAGTTAAAAAAATTTTTGCACAAAAGATTTTGCCTGGATTTTCTCAAGTTATACCAAACCTGATGCTTAGCTAACAATCCTTAAGCTATGGTCACAGGCAATGAGTGATTTGTAGAGAAGATCTGTCTGGTCAGATGGGACCAGAGCTGCCAAATGCTGAAAAATATTTGTATAGACAGTATAAAAAAATTATTGATGACCAAACTTTCAGTGTTTTTATTCATGCTATTATGATAGTTTAACCCATTTATTAGCTGTGTCAGTATCCTCCAAGTTCTGAAAGCCTTTCAGGGAATGAGGCAGGTGACTGTCATGCATAAAACAAGAGACCCTGTTAGGCACAAGGCAAGGTTCAAAAGGGGGCGAGGAAAATAAACTTTTCCTCCGGTTTTACCTACTTCACATCTCACAGGGCCTGAGGCTGAAAGGACTGAAAGGAGGACTGCAGCAGGAGGCAGCAGTGCAGGGAGGTTCAAAGCCTGTCTCTGTATGCAGAGGAGACAGCCCAGACCAGCCAGCAGCAGATTGGAGGGAGCCCCCGCCAGGAGAATTCCCCCCTCTGCCCCTGCCCTGGGAACTGTAGAGTCCCTGGAATTGCCCCGCAGCCCAGAGCTTGCCCCAAGACCAAGGAGGGGGAAGCTAGGTGTTTTTTTTTACTGACATGAAAATATTGTTTTGGATATTACTGACAGGTAGAATTGTAGTTCTTTTTTATTGACTGTCTATCAATTTACTGATGGTTGGCCCTGTACAGGGCTAGGTTTTTTTTCTTCCAGATGCTAAATCTTCTTTAAAAATAAGTATACAGGAAATATTTTCCCGATAGTAAATGTCCATGTAAGCAAATGTTGTTGCAACAGGGGCGTTATGGGATTGTGATTGGGAATGGAGGTACTTTACACAAGTGTCAATGGAGAGGAAGATATTCATGAAACAATTGCTGCATTAAGATATAATCTAAACTAAGAAGGTTGAGAGTGCTTGCACTAGCCTACTGTATATCATATATATGCCTTTACAAAACAAAAAAACAAACCAAAAAATCAAAAAGCCAGAACCTTCTGGCCTTTAAATGATCCTGAGTTTGATCTGCTCACCTGTACAGTCCATATGTGCATCAAAAGCAAGTTACACGGTTCTTCAATCCATCAGGCTGCTTTGGAGAATTATCAGGGAACTACAGCCTAAACCTGAAATGTTTTGAGCAATCAGGGAACACCATCTGTAATGTTCTGTTCAAAGTGTACTATTAAAAAAATGCTGAAAAGGAAATTCTCTATACTGACTTCCAGTGTTCAAAAATATACAGTTAAAGCAGATGCCAAAATATGCATTTAATGAATCATGCAATTTTATTGCCACATATAAAAAAAGGAATATGAAATTGATGGATATGAGAAGCCAGCATTTTGAACAGATGTCTCAAAATACCTTTTGTATTTGACAGCACTTCAAATCTTCCCAGTGCTTTTTTACTCTCCAGTAACTTATTTTTCTTCTTTTTATTCTTGATGCTATACCCTCTGAGATATATGTATGTTTGCTAGTTAGCATATTTCATCTTCAAGTGTTAACAACAGAAAAGGGAAACTTTAATAATTCAGTGAGGGGTTGGTACTTGAAGCATGGATGTTCTTGAAAAGTTAAAGTAAGAATTTCATTTAATTAAAAAAAACCTCTTCAAGTCAGTTCCTGTTTACTCAGAAGCAGTTCCCTCATCCTTAGCCAAGTTGTCTTTATTTTACCTAATGCCAAATTCACACAAATGCCAAAAAGGAGCAGAGGGAAAAGAGAAAAAAAAAGTCTGATGAAAGAAACAAGTCCAGTAATGTGTGTGTATATATATGGTCTCCACTCTGCCAAACTGATGTTTTGAAGATGTTCTTGTATCACAAGTCTGTAGCTAGACAAATGTTAGCTTTCATTCAGTTGCTTTTGAAAACAAGTTTTAAATAACAAGAACAAAGCCAATTTAATACATTCTCTGACAGATGAGTGGATTTACGAATAAGGATCCAATGGGCAAATTAATGGAAGGCCCCCAGTGTGAGATCTGGGGAGGATATGAGCTGTAGTGTCTGAATAGGCAACGGAAAATAGATGGGATGGAGAAAAAGAACCCTGAGATTGCTCAAGAGGTAAATAGGACTAGCACAGATTAGAATCACTGCTGTTCTCTCTTTTAGTCCTCTTACCTTTCAAAAAGGTTGCTTTGCCAGTCTTCCCTCTTCACTTTCCAAAGACCAGTATCTTCAGTTACGTTTCTTATACACTATAGGGAAACCTTCACTTTCACACTGAAATACATTTATTTTTAAATTAAGGAAAACAAGAAATAACAAAAGTAAAGTCTGCACAAGCAGCAGCTGATTAGAACTCTCTCAAAACATACCTTTCACCCCCAATGAACCAGGGTCCAGCAAAATTCCTTTCATTTAAAAGTGTACTACACAAAAAATTAGATTAATCAGTGAATGTCATCACTTACATTCCCCCTCCATGGGCACACTCTTAAAGACTTCTGGCTCCTAACCATCACCTCTCAAGTCAATATCCACATCTCACTCCCTCCTGACCAGGAGATTTAAGGCTGCAAAGCTTCCTTATTGTGATATGCCTAGCAAGCAAGCAAGACAATCTAAACAGGCCAATGACTATACTCTTTTTTCTCTCTGAAGGTTATGACCAACGTTACCTGCAGATGCACATCACCACACAGCTCCTCCTAAGCAAGTACATTTATTCTTCAATTAAAAACATAGAAAACAAAAAAGTCCCTATACATGTTAAAAGCTTATCAGAAGTCATCCATAAATCTTGTATATCAAACAAACGTCAGCAAGGATTGGAGCTTCCCCTGTGACAGAAAGCACTTTTCATTTGCTGGATCAGAAAGAAGTGCCCAAGTGAGTTTAATTGCGGGCTATTTAACCAAGAATCCTTTCTTTGCTTGGCCTCTGGAGAATCCAGTTTGAGCTAGTCTACGTGAACTTTCCCAGGAAATGGTACCTCTTGAGAGGGTGGGGAGGGTGTTACAACCTGGCTGGTTTTCCTTCATCACCACCTACTGTTTTTAGTTCTTGGAGGAGCAATGGTAACCCTTCCCTATGAGATAGAACATAATCTTCAATAAATAGTTCATTTAGAACAATGGCATAAGGATACTGCACATCCATACCGGTCACTTATTCATCTATTTAAGTCTTACAGTGGCATAACTACATGCATCATGTTTCAGGCTGATCTTGTTGTGCATCTGTGCTCCCTTTGCCTCTAGAATGCCTCCCACCCCCTTTGGCTGAACTTATTGTTTTCCTTCCTCTCTGGACCCCTTCTTAACCACATAATTCCCTCTTCTCTATGCCTGTGGTCATAGGCAGTGGGTATAGGATGCCAGGGGAGGCAGACAGGATGCAGCAGCACCTCCCTCTAGAGGCATGATGGCCCATTGCACTTGGAGCGCTGCTGCTGAAAGGACACCAGGGCATAGCCCCACTTGCACTCTACCTCAGGGAAAGGAGAAAACTTTTCCTTTCTCTTCTGAAGCATTGTGGGAGACTTTGTTAGATTGTCAACCTCTTGTGCATGGTGCTGATGGGGTGTTTATAAAATACACATTCAGCTGGGATACCTATCTTATGCCTGACACAAGGCAGCATGAAATGACAGGTTTGCTGGGGAGGTAAAGACTAGGGATGAGAGGTGCTGGGGAGCAGAGGCTGGCAATAGAACTTGAAGGGGGGGGGGGGAAACTCTAGCAAGTGGGAAGCAAAGACTAATGAAGAACAGGTGAATGAGAAGGATATGGTAGGTCTGGGCCTAAGTTCCTGCTAAGCTGTACTGCCATGTTGGAGCACAGTCTCCTAAAGAGCCCTGCACAGAGGCTCTGGGTAGTGGACAGAGTGGAGTCTTTTGTCCACTGGTTGCAGCTGCTCCTTGCTGGGCCAGCAGGGAGAGGCAACTGTGGCCAGGGAACCGCGCCTTTCCCCTGGTCATGGCATCCAACCAGAAGCATAGCGAGGATGTTTTGTGCCCAGGGGCAAAGGCCAAATTTGCACCCCTCCCCCAATCAATTGTTACTGAGCAAATAATTTTACACATCAAATTATTGTATTATATTTAAAAAAAGACCTGAAAAATATTATAAAATATACCTAAAACATAATCTATAATAATAAATAATTACAACTGCCCTATAGAAGCCCTCTTTGGTGTCCCTGAAAGCTATCAGTTTTCATTTGTGCAGGTTTGACATGCCTGATCTACATGTTTGTTAGTCTTTAAAGAGCTACCAGATAATTGTTAATTTTTTCCTTTTGTTATAAAGTATCTTTTATTTAAAAAATAAGTAACCCCAATACACTCATCCGTACCCCAGAGCCAGGCACCCCCCATCCCAATACAACATCCCTTCCCCAGTGCAGGCACTTCAGCTCCCTCCATACCAATGCAACTATTGGTAAATCTCATTAATCTCTGTATTAATCACTATCTCATTAATTTTTTTATTTAAACTTTGTATCAAGTCCTTTTAGTTTTGTAATAAGTTGTATTATGTTGTATTTGTTGTATTATGTCCTTTTATAGAAACTTTGTATACTTTTACAGAACATAGAAACTTTGTAGTAAGCCTTTTTACATAGAAACCTTGTATCTTGTAGACTTTTTAGCTCTCCTCACCCCTTTGCTAAAGTGATTATCCTGTTGAGTGAATGAAGTGTGAATGGATAAGGCATGAAAGAAAAGCATCTCTTGCTATGTTTGGAGAAAGGTGGAAGCCAGATTCAAGAACAATAAGAATGGGACCTGTGAAGTGGACTCATTGAAAGAAGGTTGGACCTATGGATGCCTTGGGAGTAAGCAGAAAGCACCTGCTTTGGGAACATCCCTTTTTGACGGTGAATGGGGGATCATTAAAAAAACCACCTAGAAGAAAGTGCCTAGATGAATAACTGCAACTGCATATGATGACTCTCTGCATGAAGGGGAAGACACTATGTATCTTGCAGTCAACATGGGAGCATTGATCTGGCTCTAACCCAGCGGCGGATATAGGGCAGGGCGAGCGGGGCAGCTGCCCCGGGCCCTGCGCTTCCAGAGGTCCCGCGCATGCGCTGTGGTGCCACGGCGCATATGCCATGTCAAAGGGGGGCCCCTGCGAAATTGTGCTGCCAGGAGCCCTGCAAAACCCTCATCCGCCCCTGCTCCAACACTCCCCCACCTAACTAATCTGGCCAGCAGCTAGGTGGAACAGCTATTGGTGAAAACAAGACTTTGTGTGTGTGTGTGTGTGTGTGTGTGTGACCAATAAATGTGGCATTTTGCCTTTTCCCCCCCAAAAAAATCCTATGCAGTACTTTTAAGTACAACACAACCATCCCTGTCCCAGAGACAGCCTTCCATATCCCCCCATCCCAAAGGCACTCACACCCCTTCCCCTGAGCCAGCCCTCCCACAGTGACAGTGCTCCCCATCTCAATACACCCACCTCACCCCTGCCCCAAAGCCAGCCCCCAACTTGGAACTGCCCCAGGGCTACCACTGCCAGGGGACAGATGCCCTTCCCTGGCATCCACCCAGCCTAGCCCTGTGGCAGCTGTGGAGAGGCACCTCTCACCAGGCCCCAAAGGTGCTGTGAGAGAGGATTGGGGGGAGCCCTCTCCCTCACAGGGCAGTTGAACCCCGAGCCCTTTATCGTCAGCCACTCCCCAGAACCTACACCCCCAGCCAGAGCCTGCATCCCATCCCAGAACCCTGACCTCCTTCCTGCACTCCAACCCCTTGGCGCCACTCCATGCCACACGGAGTCCATATGCTGAAAGACTTTTGCTATACAATACATCATCTCCATATTGGTGCACAGAAAGAAAGCCATTTCAAACATGGACATAAAATTAGAGGGAATGCTGCTCTGGGCACCAGCAGCAGAGACTGAGGACTTTGGGGGAAAGGCAGATACAAGGACAGAGAGAGCTGGAAGGACAGTAGAGGATTCTGGGAGAGGCAGTGCAAACAGGGAGGACAATGTAACTTGTAAGACAGAAACACAGAATGTCTGGGATGAAAAGAAGGAAGATTTGCTTTTCGGAGATTCATGAAGTGACCCTCAACTTTCTGGGAACAAAACAATAAATAAAAAAATCACTCAACAGTATAATATCATGCCTGAAAAATTTCATTTACTACAGAAGAGAGAAGGAGGGGTCCGCACTGGACTTATTTTATCCATAAGAGTGGTGGTATCTTGGATACTTCCAGAAATACCTTTTTTATTATACTGAATACAACTCAATCTTTTGTTAACCAGTGTTTTCCTTTCCACAGTGCTGGACATAGTGTTCTCATTTTTTTTTATATTAAAAGAAGGCATGTGATTTATTTGCACTGCTTATGCTCATTATTCCTATGAGCCACTGAGATATTGCCTAAGGCAATTTACTGTATGGCTGTTACAGCCTGCAAACAGGGATTTACTACATGCTCCTGTTTAGACATTGAATGAACCCAGTGGAGTTGTGCTTAATAAGTCTTATGTTGTTCTGTCAAGAGCAGTTACACATTACTAATGAGAAGTGCTGTGTTATTCAATTCCCAAATAAGAGTATATTTTCCAGGCATGCATGTCCTAGGGCACCAGTATGACAAACAATTGAAGAGGCAACAAGCTCTCCAAAGTGGCAGTGATAAACAGAAACTAGTTATATGCATCGATCTATTCATACTATTGCTTCCAAGTACTAAAATATTGGCTCTGCTGCACTCATGTACCAGGAATAAATCTGGCTCTAAGTCTGAAAGAACAGTCACAAAATTATGCAAGATAGATTGCTGCAGGACACTGCTAAAGTATGCCCCACAAGTCTTGGCTTATGAACTTAAGTGCTGACCTTTCTGTAAGGCACCGATAAAAGAAACAGTTTTGCTCTTTTAACACAATGCTATAGCACCTTGACACTTTTTAACTTCTTCATGTGGGTTAAAATGAAGGAGAGTTCATTCTGAACCCATCATGACATTTTGTAAGTAGATTATTCCCTAAGGCATGTCTACACTGGAAAGCTATTTCAAAATAACTCCCCATTTCAAAACAACAAGGTGAGCCTCCATGTTACCAAGCCTGTTATTTGAAAATAATGGGCTTGCTATTTCTAAAAATAACTCCTGCTTGTGAAGAGGAATAAGCTTATTTTGAAATTGGGTATGTCTACACAGCAAAGTTATTTTGAAATAACAGTCGTTATTTCAAAATAACTTTACTAGAATCTACGCAGCCAAACTGCTATTTCGAAATTAATTTGAAATAGCGGAGTGCTTATTTCGAATTTGGTAAACCTCATTCCACAAGGCATAACGCCAAATTCAAAACAGCCATTTTGAAATAAGTGCTATATAGACACTTATTTTGAAATGGGGGCCTCCAGCCTTCCCAGGGTGTTCTGGTGGCCACTCCAGCCTCAACCAAGAACACTTCTCTCCCTCCCATCTCCACGGAGCCCTTAAAGGGGTTGACTCTGGCTACAGTGCCTGTGCCAGCTCCAAGCCTGCCAGCCCAGAGCCAGCAGTCACTGCCCCTGACCCAGTGGCCCCAAAACATGAGCCAGCAAGCCACTGGCAGCCAGCCCTCCACCGCTCCCCAGGAGCAGTCTGCCAGCTCGGAGGAGCCTGACAGGGCCCAGAAAAGGCGGGCACCTTCTTGGTCCAGGGTGGAGATCATGGACCTTATTTAGGTTTGGGAGGATGCCCCCAGTGTCCATGATCTCTGCACTAGACAGAGGAACGTGACCGTCTATGGCAGGATAGCTGCCAGCCTGGCCACCAAAGGCCACATACGAACCCAGGAGCAGGTTTGCATGAAAATCAAGTTGGTCTGGCAAGACCCCCAACCCTGAGCTTCCCCTCCCCCTTCTTCCCCTTGCTTCACCCTTCCAGCTCCCTCCTCCAAGGTTTTCCCCTCCCCTCTCCTACCCTCTCTCTTCCACTCCCCCGCCTCCTTTCCCCAGTCTCACCAGTGTTTCATCCCCTCCCCGCAAGTTTTGTTAAATAAAGAGAGTTTGAGTTCATGAAAATACATGTATTTTATTTGACATCAGGAAGGAGGGTTAGGGAGGGGTAAGTGGAAGGACGTGAGGGAGGAATGAGGCACAAGCCCCCAGTGGGGCAGACCAGGGAGGCTCTTAGTGCTCCTCAGGATGGAAGCTGTTTAGCAGGGCCTCCTGGATACTCCCAATGGATGGCTCCTCATGGATGGCAGCCTGCAGAAAGTGCAGCCAGGCTCACAGCAATGTGTCCAAGAGAAGCACCAGAGTGCCCAGGGGCAGCTCTGGCTCCGTGTTGCAGAGTGCTGTGATGTCCTGAGTGAGGGCAACCAGAACACACAGGGTATGTCTAGACTACAGGGTTTTGTCGACAAAAGTGGACTTTTGTTGACAAAACTAAACCTGCGTCTACACTACTGCTGAGTTCTGTCGACATAATGTCGACAGAACTCAGCAGTTTTGTCGACGCTGGTAAACCTAATTTTACGAGAAATAACACCTTTTGTCGACAGAGTTCTGTCAACATAAGGCATTATTGCATCTAAACTGTCCTTTGCATCCACACTGTTATGTCAACAAAGCAGCTTGCTTTGTCGACAGAACTGAATGTAGTCTAGACGCTCTTTGTCGACAGAAGCTTTGTCGACAGTATCTGTTGACAAAACTTCTGTCGACAAAACCCTGTAGTCTAGATGTACCCACAGAGACAAAATGCTTTGCGCTCCCTCATCGAGGTAGGCAAGCAAGCAGGGAAAGCTGAGAACCGGCTGCCCGGGGGGGTCCCTTTAACCACAGGCTTGAGATAGCCTCAGGCAGCAGCCACACAAAGTAACTCCTGACCTGATGCCCTCCCAGACCTGGTTTCAGCCGGCCTTAAATGCAATTCAGTGTCCACTCAGTGTGGACACGCTATTTCGAAATAGCAAAATGCTATTTCAAAATGCATTTTGTGTGTAGACGTGTTATTTCAAAAAAACTTATTTCGAATTAACTATTTTGAAATAAGATATTTCAAAATAACGCTGTAGTGTAGACATACCCAGAGTTATTTTGGGAGTTGTTATTTCAAAATAGCCTGGTGGTGTAGACATAGCCCTAGTTCCAGCTCCTTTTCTGCTAACCTATGTCCTTGACTTCACACAGAATTCTGTTCACACGTTATTGACATAGAGGACTCCTCAGAAGCTATGTAGGGAGGGAGTGTAGCAGCCTTTACGCTCTACATGTTTTTCAAGGCCACAGCCTGAATCTGCCACTCATACACAGTTAGTGATATCTTAGTCAGGTAGCTGGTCTCAGGGCTTCAATGAGATTGTATGGAGACTGAAGTAACATTCCTTACACGGAAGTGTGGCAAATAGGTCCTTTAGTAATTAACATGAATTTGCTCCCTTCCACTCCACACAACTTGTTTACTTCACGGTGCTTACTTTGATAATAGATCATTTACATAGTTTTAAAATAGTATGTAGCAATATATATTCTTAACAGTTTCATGATATTGTATTTTATTTTAAAAATAAAGATGTACTATAGAATTCAAGAAAACTATGTCTGCTATAAAATACTACAGGACAGCTAAAAAAAAAACCCCCACAAAAAACACTCCTGCCCAATAGAAATAATCTCTATTCAATTCCATGAATCTCTAGAGCAAGTTCCCAAAGACTCTATCCTTATTCAATGAAATGTGATCCTCATACAAGTTTATAATTTAAGTTTCCACCTCCCTCTTGTTTTCTGACTGCTTGCAAACCAGTGGAATATGTCTCCATGCGCTTGCTATATTTTGATATTATTTTAAAAAAATAAGAATTAATGTTACATTTAAAAGAACATTAAGGAGTATGTGATTGTCTTAAATTTTCTTTCATCACCGTATCAGTAAAATTAAGCCATTCAGTAATCTGAAACTGGTTGGCATTCTATTTGCTGTAATTGTTAGATAGAAGCAAAATAATTATATTTTCATAATACCACTGATAGATTGTAAGTCTTATGTTGAATGTAATAGCCAACATTTTATCTTTAAGTGCCTTTATAATGGAAAACCACGTTTAAGGCTCTCAAGAAAGGGAAATATCATGATGCTGTAACTATCTTGGTATTCCCCAGACAGAAGGAGGAGCTCTTTTTTTGGAATGCAAGCAGAGAAAGTCTGATGTTGTTGGGCAGAGGATAAATACTTGCAAGAAAAGGAGTGAGGAGCAGGTTGTGCCTGTTTCTTGCTTCTTTTTTGTGTTCCCAAATAAATGAATGTTAATTGGGAAGGAATGTGGCTACATATTTATGATATTTTGGGTACACGCTCGGAAGTCTCATGAGGATTGTTTTATATTCAAGCTAATGCTAAAAAATATTTAATTAGTGTTACTGTAGTTTATTTCACTTTTTCCCATTAAAGAAGAATGTGATATTTTACAGTTTTGCTGTTTTAAAAATGTTAAAATATATGATGGAGGTGAAGAATATATTTGGTAGCTGAATGACTTCCCTGCAGGAGAGAATCTAGCAGGATGTCATTTTACTAATTAAGAAGAGTGATGGACTAGCCAGATGGGAAGAATACATACTGGAATTAAAAAAAAAAAAAAAGACCCAGAAAACAAAACAATGTAGAAAAATCCTGTCAAGGATGGAGAAGAGCATGTAGCCACTGGAGACACACTGGTAAAAAAAAGGCAATTTGCTTGAATAAAAAACTTATAAATGCTGGATAACAACCAAATAAAACTGCTGACATCATATGGTAAATAAGAGAAACAGTAGTTCAGTGGTGTGAGCTTAGAATTTAGAGCTAAAAACTCATGTGCTCCAATTCCAGCTGTACCAAGACTTGCAGTGTGGCCTCTGTTAAATTACTTAGCCTCTTTGTGTTTCCATTTCTTATTTGTAAAGTGGAAATACTTATATTGGTTGGGTATTCTGAAGATGAATTAATATCTGTGCAGTGCTCTATAAGTACTACACATTATTATTAATCAGACAGACAATAGTGCCTCTTTTGTGACTGACTGTAGCAGACTTGTGTTGATAGCAGGAAATAATCAACCAAATTATTTCTTTTCCTGAAAAGATTCTAATCATTGGTGGCCACTAACCATTGATCAGTTCCTTATGAGGCTGATATGCTGATAACTCTAGCCTCCCACATGAAAGTCCTACAGGAATCTCCCAGATCTTGCAAGCAAGGCCCCCAGCCTCCAATGGAAAGAATGAGAAAATTTCTCAATGAGAGGAACCAGCTAGTGGTTTCCTCCTCTCTAGTCCCTTCTTTGGATTTTCCTGCAGTAGGGTATAATCAGGTACAAAATCATGACTTGATACTTTTCTTTCATCCTACCCCATAATGTTTCTCACATAATAGTCATCTGGTGCTTTCTGCAAGGCATCATCACTTTCTTTCTTTACTACTGTTCTTTTGGCTTTCCTCTCATTATCCATACTCAGATACATCATCAAGCCTACTTCTTATCTAGGTTTCTTTCCACCTGTAACATAGGCTGCAATTCAATAAGACTCTGTTGCGGGGCTTTACAGCACTGCTTGCACTTCACAGACCAGCAGACTTGATGGAGATGGAGCTTCTCACTGCTATGTACATAGAGAACTATTGCGAAGTGCATAGCAACACTACAAAGACTGGCCAAAGCAGGGTGAACTTGACTATATTTTCTAATGGTATCACCAGAATAAATGTAAGAGAACACACCCAGTCAACACATATACTACAACTCACATACTGAATGAGTTATAGCTGCAAACATAGCTAACAGGAATCAGCAATTAATATGGCTACAGCCCCATTAAATAGCTCTATCAGAGTGTGACAGATCTGTGATGCAAGTCAACTGCTCTTACATCTCTTGCTTACAGAGAGCCAACAATAAATGGGTACAATACTGAAAAAACAGGTGTGTTTTCACTTGGAAGAAGCAGCAAGGGATATGAAATGACTTAGCAGCTGGTGAATAAGAAGATTGACGTTGTGCCAGACAAAGTGTGTGCATGTTTTTTGTACTTGTTTCTCTCCTTCCCCTTCCCCTACTAATTATGTAAAAATCTCTAATTCCATTGATCATATTGTTCTCTTCCTTCTTGATCTAAGGAATACATATACATTGTGTTACAACTCTTTCAGGAAGTAAAAATTATTACCAATGACTTTGCTCCCTCTCAATGTGAACAAGAGCTGGGAAACCAGCTTGGCATATACTACAGCTATGGAAAGACAGTGGCTTCAGTTTGCAAGGGGTTAGTCCATATTGTTTCATCTGGGTTAGTTCTTACAGAGGTCTAGATTCAAATGAATACAAAATGTCAAAGCAAAATCACGAGCTAGCATACAACTTCAAACACAATTGATAATTCTTTCTGTTGGGGGGAGAGGGGTGGAGGATGGAAATCAGCCTTAAATTCAACCCATGTTTGTTCAAAATTCAGCTTCTTTCACCTGAAACTTCTTTTGAAAATACATGGACATCAGCAAACATTAAGGCAAACCAGGGTAGAGGTACATGCTTTTGATGAAAACAGGTGAATTTCACCTGTTTTGGGGGTTTGTTACAGAAGTTTCCTGAATCTCTGCATGTGTGTCTAGGTAAGTTTAATTTATCAATACGTTTCCCCTCTGCAGTTTCTGTCATCTGAGCATCTCATTTCACTTTATGGTAAAGCCTTTTTAAGAGCCATTGAGGTTAGTGAATATTACTGGTAGATGAAACTGAAGCATGAAAACATAAAGGTCCAGATTCACAAAAGTACTTAGACATCTAAACATCAGAGTTCAGCACCTATGCCCCAGTTCTAAGCCCAGTGTGATCCACAAAACTATTTGGCTGCGGTCTACGCTGTAGGTGCCTCTAATTTTTCCACTTTAAAAGTTACCTATGTGCCTAAGTTTGTGCCCTTGTGGTGATGAGCACTTCACTCTAACTCCCAGACACAATCTATGGCCCACATAAGGCCCAGCATGATCCATGAGGCAGGGAGGAGAGGTGGATGAGTGCCTCTCTCACCCATAGGCTGATTCGGTAGGCATGCTCAGTGGCTACCTAACTATAACAGGTCCAATTCAAAATCATCATCATGGTAGAGCTACAGCCTCCCATCATTAACTTTTAGCCTGGTAGTTAGAGCATTCACTGGGAATGTCCTAGTCCCTGATCTGCCAGAGAAGAAGAAAGGATATGAATAGAGGTCTCCCATCCTTCTCAGGGAACTGCTCTAACCCCTGAGCTATAGTTTATTCTGCTGGGAAGTTCCTGCACTCTCTCCTGTTGAAGCCCTTTCACTTATATCCATAATTAAATAGTCACTGGGGCCAACGGACTAAATGTGAGATCTACCACCTCCCAAGTGGGAGGCCTAATCACTGGGCTACAGAGTAGTTTGCCAAGTGAACGCCCCTGTCAGAATAGCCCATAGCACAATGGGTAAGGAATACTCCTGAGAGGCAGGATTTACACAGAGATTTCCTCTCCCTCAGACAGAGGGAGATACTGAACCAGGATCTCCCACCTCTCAGGTAATTGTGCTAGCTACTGGCTGTATAGCTCATCCCCCTCCAGCCATTTTGCATGGAGTGTGGCAGGTGCCTAACTCATTTTCACAAGAAACGACTTCAGCACCTAAGTCACCTGGCAGTATGAGTGGGGGGATCCCAGTTGTGGACTGCAAGCAAAGACAGATGTCTCCCTACAGCCCAGCCTCAAGTGCCTACCTCAATAATAGGGGCAGAGCTTAGGACAGCCCCTGGAAGATGCCAACAAGAAAGGTATATCTTAGGTAGCTGCCAGTCTAGTGTGCTCACTTTTGTGGATCCATTTCTTAGGTACTTGTCTCCTCCCATTTCTTGTATAGGGAATCTAGGTGCTACACTCAGAGTTTGTGAATCCCATTATTGTCCCAGTGATTTTTCTAGGCCCGTAAAAATTAGGCCCTGTAATGTTCAGCATTGAAAGACTTGTGTCTCTTTATGCATCTGGGCCAAAGTGACTTGCCAAAGTTTGTATAACAAGTGTGTGAAAGAGTCAAGAACAGAGCTCATTTCTCCCAACTTCCAGTTCTGTGCTAGAGCCACAAAGCCATTTTTCCAATTCTAAAATCAATAAGAATGTTCAAACAGAAAGATGGAGCAATTATATCAGCAATGAGCAATAAAACAATCACTAGATAACTCAGAAGACCAGGAGAAGTCAAAGAGGCATGAGGGGACATTCATCTTTCCCTTATAAGTAGTGGCACATTATGGCATAATGGCAATGGTCAGTGTGGCAAAGTGATGTCATTTGTAAGATACATATCATCAGCTATTGCTGCAGATTTATATGGGTTGCAAGCTTATCTCAGCCTTATTTTACTCATTTGAAACTGACCTGGTGTCGCATTACCATGATTGAACTGAGGCCCCTGAGAGTACTATAACTAGGAACACAGGACATGATTGGACATGTTCTGTTTACAGCTAGACTTCCCAAATAATCGCTCCTCCTTGTGTTAGATATGGCATCGCTTTGTGTTACCATCCACCTCTAACTTATATCATTAGTGCTACAATCTAGACTTAATTTTATCAGGTGGATGACAGGGAAGAGATGAAGAGAACTAATTAACAGTTATTTAAAAACACACATGATTTGCCATAAAACCTGGCCTTCTATTCAGACTTGGCTCCCATTCTGGAAAGCCAAGGCTGTCAACTGGACTTGTGTTAACATGGAATTTGAGTTCATAAAATTCCTTTTGACTTTTGCAGCCGCTCGTTGTGAACTGGTACTACATGTGCCTCAATAATGTCTGAAATTACTGACATGGAGAGCAACAGTGTTGCCTAAATCAGGACTGGGTAAATACCAGCCCATGGGCTGAATCCAGTCTGTCAAGGTTAGGTCCTGGTGGGTCTCAACTGCTATATTTACTTACATGGCCAGAGATACCGGCGACTGCAGTTCCTGTTGGCCACAGATCACCATTTCCAGCCAATGGGAACTGAGGAAAGTAGTGTCCTGGTCCACCATCCACACCACTTCCTGCTGCTCTCATTGGCCAGGAATGGTGATCCGTGGCCACTAGGAGCTGCGATTGTTGGTACCTGTGGCTATGCAGGTAAATATAACATTGGCGGTCTGCCAGCAGCTAACTCTGGTGAACTGCACCATTTTATTGCCCATCCCTGGTCTAAATGATGTTCCCCAATTTCTGTGTTTCCCTTTTAAATGTCAAACACTGAACAGCCTTAGATACACTGAGCCTGATTCTCAGCTATCAGCTCCTGTGATTGAGGTGGGATGGGAGGATTGCCAAAAGGTAGCTTTAAGTCATTGTACTCTCCCTGTATTCTGGGGACATGCAGGGACCTATCTAGTTCTCTGGATAATGTATAGCAGCCCCAGGACTACGGTTATTCACTCTGCTTCTCATGGTCCAGGGAAGCAGAGTATAGCGATCGTGCTCTCCAAATCCATCCCTATACCAATGAGATCAGAAAATAATTGATGTAGAGCTCTGATCATTAGTTTTACAGAGGGGGCTCTTTTCATCCACTTTATCCTGACTGAATAGTAAAAGGGCCTTAATATAATTCATGAACTGGGCCACTGGCTTGTTAGGTGATATAGACATGAAAGAGTTTCAAATACATGCTAAAATATGAATGTAAATGCTTTATAGCAGTTACAACCAAGACACAATGGCTACATCTTGACTGGCATGATTTTCCGCAAATGCTTTTAACAGAAAAGTTTTCCGTTAAAAGCATTTGTGGAAAAGAGCATCTAGATTGGCAGGACGCTTTTCTGTAAAAGCGCTTTTTGCGGAAAAGCGCCCGTGCCAATCTAGATGCGCTTTTAAGCAAAAAAGCCCCGATCGCCATTTTTGCGATCTGGGCTTTTTTGCGCAAAACAAATCTGAACTGTCTACCCTGGCCCTTTTGCGCAAAAGGACTTTTGCCCGATTGGGAGGAGCATAGTATTTCCGCAAGAAGCACTGATTTCTTACATGAGATTGTCAGTGTTCTTGCGGAAATTCAAGCAGCCAGTGTAGACAGCTGGCAAGTTTTCCTGCAAAAGCAGTTGCTTTTGCGGAAAAACTTGCCAGTCTAGACACAGCCAACATGTTTTCACTTTTTGAATTCAGGATCCAAAGGAATCGGTCCATACAATTAGCAATTTGTATTTACAGAGTTTTCCCTGTATTAATTAAATTATAGTCAAAGTATCTGTCACACATATGTAACTCCACTGACAGTTTCATGTTTCAATGTATGGGTCAAATTCTGATCTTACTACAGACAGTGTCTATAGATACTGGGGTAAATTCTGCTCACTATCCTTGGGTTGAGTGACCCCAGAATGAAGTTGAGACCATTAGTTTCCCTGCACAGGAACTGGGGGCAGGATTTCTGGACCCAATCTATTCTCTGGGAGCTATGATGTGTTTTCTACTGGATATTTCTATGCTCTGCATATTAGAAAGGAGAAGGTAGAATTAGCAGGCTGAGGTCAGGAGAAACTATGCAAGATACTGCAATGAATTGGAAGAATTTCTTCCCTTGCAAACCCTACATGAGAGAAAGTGAGGAAGAATCATAATTCTACTGCAGGTGATTAATCTAGCTGCCATATATTCAGTAAGAGGAAACCACAGCTTCTCCTGCCTTCAGAAAAAGGTTGTATGAGAGCCACTCACCCAAACCAGATGGAGTCAGAGGAACTCCATAGCATTAAAAAGCCTAGAACCACAATATTTAGGGGGAAAAAAGTTCTAATGCCCTTAACATGAGACAACTGAGTGTGATTAAGAGGAAATCAGAAAAATGGCAAAAGTATTTTGTAGCAGAACTTACCCCTCATTAGTTTCCTTAGAGAATCTAGTAAGAACTAAAGCCAAACACTTGGGTGTGTTGTATAGGAGACTAACTATATATAGAGGCTGATTGCTTTTATAAGTATTACTACCAGCTAAGGAGCCATGAAAATTATTTCACCATTTTCATCAATTTAAGCCTTATACAGGACAGGTAAAGATGGACAGCTCCAGTCCTTTTAGAACAATCCTGAAAAGCTCTTCACTATGGGTGTGTCTAGACTACTGAGTTTTGTCGACAAAAGTGGACTTTTGGTGACAAAACTATACCAGCGTCTACACTACCGCTGAGTTCTGTCGACATAACATCGACAGAACTCAGCAGTTTTGTCGACGCTGGTAAACCTCATTTTACGAGGCAGAGGTTTTACGAGGCAGAGTTCTGTGGACAGAAGGTGTTATTGCCTGTAGGGTTGCATATAGACTACAGGGTTTTGTCGACAAAGCAGCTTGCTTTGTCGACGGAACTCAATGTGTCTAGACGCTCTATGTCGACAGAAGTTTTGTCGACAGTATCTGTCGACAAAACTTCTGTCGACAAAACCCTGTAGTCTAGACGTACCCTATGACTCAAGTTTTCAGATCCCTGCATTTTCAAAGTAATGAAGATTTCTTTTTGACCATCTGCCAACATAAACAATTGCCAGTAATCTTGATGTCTTGGTAGCAGTCAAATAACACAGAAAAAAGCAGTGAGCACTCAGATCTGAATAAATGGTTTTTTTGTGTTAAGACAGTTTTAAAAAGGACTGAGGAAATGAATGATTCAAAAGAAGAGATACTAGCGCTCAGTATGTGGAGATGTAGAAGTATTTGACTTTCAGATATTACCATACGTTTTAATCTACTAACCCCAGCACAAGGATATCCAACCAATGAATCAGGAAGAGTACGTACAGACATTTTCAGATGATGTTTCTCTTGGCTTGCTCTAACGAAGAATTCTTAGAGAAAGAGGAGCAATATTTGTTTTTCTTTTTAATTTGTCCTCTGAATTAAATGGGTTTTTGTTTGTTTTTTAAGCTTTCACAAATAATTTATTTTTGGGAAGAAACAGCCCTGGAAAATGACAGCATTTTTGACAGGCTCACAAACATGTGAAAAAAACATGAGTGACAATGGAAAATGGTTTGGATTGCTAACTGACGCCATTTAAAGTGCTACCAGGATGACTTTCACAGCCTGGCAGCATGTCACTCCATAGCCTTTGCACCAGGTAAATCCCACTTAATCGTCTGTGTGGCTTATCAGCCAGGAAGTAAAGCTCCAGCCCTCTCACTCTTGTTAGATCTTTTCCTCAAAGTTTAATTATTATCCACCAAACAAAAACAAACCCAGTGAAAAATACAAGGCAATATTTTTCTCACAGACCTCCCCCTTCCCTTTTTACACACCCAAGAAGCCATGTACCCAGCTGGGACTTGGGAATCCTTTACAGACTGCAGCACCTTTACCTTATCACATCCAACTGTGAAGTTTTGAATGGTGCATAAGCCTTGTGTAAGCCCTCTGCATGAGGTGGGTGAATGTATTTGTTGTTGACAACAGGTGCTGAAGCATGACAAACACAAAGCCATCCTTCAAGCAATAATTAGAGAACTTCCTGACCAAGAAGTTCCTATGTGTATTAAACTCTCCTATGCTGCTAGTATATGAGTCACATTGCACATTGTCATTTTTGCTTCCAAAAGATCTCTAACGCAGGAGTGGGTAATAATTTTTTATGGGGAGGCACTCCAAGAATATTGACAGAGGTCAAGGGCTGTACTGTTCCATATTAATGGAGGAGGTGCAGGGTCTGGAATGGAGGTTGGGTGCAGAAGGGAGCTTGCAGTAAGGGACTGGGGTGCAAGAGAAGGTGTGGGGTCTGGGAGGCAGTTTGGGTGAAGGAGGCAGTTATGACCTGGGTTAGGAGACTAGGGTGCATAAGTTTGGATTGTGACTTGGGGCAGGGGACTGAGGTGCAGAAGAGGGTACCAGGGTTTTGGTTGTGATCTGGAGCAGGGGATTAAGGTGCAGGGGGGCAGAGGATTTGAGGTGTGACCTGCTGGAGGGGATATAGAAGCAGAGGTTTGGGTTATGCAGGGTAGGGAAATAAGGGTAGGGGTGCCAGAAACAGGCTCTGGCTGGGGGACTTACCTGCTTGACTCCCAGACAGCAGCCTTCTCAAGCAAACTCCCTGCCTGCCCCACCCCTGCACTGACTGCAGGGAGTTTTTTGACCAGCTAGGAGCCTGAATGGAGGGGAGGAAAGTGCTTCACAAGCTGCCTATTGACAACAAGCAGCTCCCATTGGCCAGGTTCTGGCCAATAGGATTGTTCTTGGGGTGAAGCCTCTTTCCCCTACCAGGGCTCACAGATGCTCAATGGCTGCTTTTCTCAGCAGTGTATGGGAGCATGCAAGGAGTCTGCCTGAGGATCCCCACTGTGCCCATAGGCTGAATCTGGCGGCTTGGTGGACTGGATCCTGCCCATGGAGGGTGTTCTATGCAGACCTGCTCTAACTGAAGCTATGCTGATAAACTGGTGTCTCTTATGCCAACAAGAGCCAACTACGGATTCAGCTGAGCCAGTGCTGATCATAGTGTAATTACAAGTGTAGCCAAAAGATGAACTTTTCAGCATCATTTCAGAAACCAAGGTTAAAACTTTCCAATCTCCTACCATGATTTGGATACAAAAGTTTGTTTTTCTAGACCAAGGGTCGGCAACCTGTAGCTCCTGAGACAAATATGTCTCAGCAGGGAGTCAAATATGTTTTTTTGCAAGAAGAGCCTTGGGGCTTTCTCCTTCCATAGCAGGGAGCTTGTACTTGTGCTCCAGCCTCACGGTCCCCCACAAGTTTAGAGCACCAGTGCCAGCTTCCTGTGGTGTGGAAGAGAAAGCCCCAAGGCTCCCCACCAGATCTGGCTTTTGGGGAATAAGTGGAACTAGAAGCAGCTGTGTGCACTGCTGCTTTTCTTCCTCCTCCCCTGGTTGAGGGAACAGCATTTCCCGGAGACTTTCACTTCTGTTCAAATTGGCCAAAACCTGGCCAATGAGGTCAGCAGGAGGCGGTGCCTGAGCTACGGCGCTGGGAGCTGAGTGAAAGCAAGCAAGTAGCCCCCCTTCTCCTCATTCCCAGACCCTGTACCCCCACATCCCCTCACTTACCCCATCCACAGAGACCCCGCACGACCAGCCTGCTACTGAACCCTCCCCACTGGCCAGACACCTACCCCCGGCCTGCTCCTGCACCCTCCTTCCTGGACAGACTTTGCACCCTCTCTTGATCCTGCACCCTCACCCTTGGCCACACACCCTACCCCCAGCCTGCTCCTGCATTCTCCCTTGATCCTTCCTGTACCCTCCCTCCTGGCCAGACATTCTACTCCCAGTCTGCTCCTGTACCCTTGCCTCCCACCCAGAACTTTCAACCTCACCCCTTCCTGCACCCCATCTTGCACTCAGATCCTGCACCCCCACTCCTATCCCATTCACTGTAGCTCTGTTCCACATACTTAACCCCTTATTTCTGGTTCCATCACAGAATCCAGGGAGGCCCACAAAATCCACTAGCCCTGGAACCTCAGAAGAGTTAATCTGGCCTGATACCTTGAACCTCAGGCCTCCCTGCTCCTCCCCCACCATGGGGCAGGAGCACCAGGAGAGTGAGGTGTTTCAGTTGGGGGCCACATCAGTGAGGGGCTGGAGGGGTATTTTTTTATTTTGGATTGAGGTTTTCTTTGCTTCTCACTTGTGTGGTCCCCGACTGATTTTTCTGTGGGTCAGTGGCTTCTGACTCAAAAAAGATTTCCCACCCCTGCCATAAATAAAGACAGTGTTGAAACCTTTTGTGTTGGACATAAAATTTTACTTTATTTAAAAATGAAGTCTGGCCAACAAAGTCCCAATCAGGGCCCAGTGCCCATCCAGCAGCAACATCCTGTCCCCAGTCTTGATCCATGATCCAGCCCCCATCTGGCCACAGGAATGGCTGGTGGCGGCCCCCCTTCTTGCTGTGGCACAGGTAGGAGAAGAGGCCATGATCCAGCTGTGGCAATCCTGTCCCAGTTCATTGCTGCCCAAGTGCAGGAGCCCAGTCCTGGCCAGGTAAGGTAATCTGGCCCCAGGCTCCCCCGCCTCCATACTCTATTTCCCACCCCCCAACACCCCTGCCCTGCCTCCAACACCTCCCCTACCCACCAATCCCCTGCCCTGAGCCCCTCATGCACCCTAACTCTTTAAATTTCACCCCCAGCAGCAGCCCCATATTTCATTTATGCTATTTTTAATCATCATGTCAATTATCGTTAATATTAAGTTGTATATATACAGTCATGCAAATGGACATTTTTATACAGCTCTTTGTTGACCACTTGTTCTGATTTTTGATGTAGTTTGGCTCTTTGGTTCTAAATTCATGGATAACCTAAGTGGTGGGAACCTACTATCTGGAGGCCAGATCCGGCAGCCCAGCTTGCCTGGATCCAGCCCTGAGGCTTGGGGATCCCCCCAGCATCAGGGAGCTGGCACTCCAGCCCTGCACTTCCTCCTCCTCACAACCCGCCATGGGGCTAGAGCACCAGCATCAGCTCCCTGCTGTGGCAGGGTGGAGGAGCCCTGAGTCTCCTGAGCTGGATTCATGCAAGCCAGGACTGGATCTGACCCATGAGCTCTGCCTGGCAAGGGGAGGAAGTGGCTCCATGTGCTGCCATTCTCCCTTCCTTCGGCTGGGGAGCCAGCAGCGCAGCAAAGTGCTGCCTGGAGGCTTTTCCTCCACTGCTCTGATTGGCTGTAATTGCAGCCAATAGGAGCAGCAGAGGTGGTGCCTGAGAGTGGTGGGGGATATGGAGCCATGTGTATTGCCCAGAAGCTGCACCAGTTAAGCGCCCTCTATTGCTCAGAGCCTGCACCTCCATCCTGCTCCTGCACCCCCTCCTGCCCAGATCCCACCCCTACCCTACTTCTGCACCCACCTTCCCCCAGATACTCTACTCTACTCCTGCACCCTATCTTCCACCTATACCGCCAATCCCCAACCCATTCCTGCACCCTACTGCCCTCCAGATCCACCAATCCTTTCCTGCATCCTCCCTCCTTTCCAGACCTGACACCTAAGCCTGCTTTCTAGCAATTATTTTCCCCCACCCCAGAGCCTAGAAGGGGCCCACAAAACCTACTAGCCCGGGCACCCTAGGTTCTACTGTGCAAGGGGAATGTGGGGAGTATCTTTCTGCTTCTCAATCAGGGGACCATGTCAGTGAGGTGTGGTTTTTTTGCTTCTCACTTTTGTGCAGTCCCCAATTGATTTTTTTCTGTGGGTCAGCAGTCCCCAACCCAAAAAAGGTTCCCCTCCCCTGTCCTAAGGAGTTGGTGTCTGCATTGCTACCTGCCCTCACTCCTCCAACTCCATGTGGTTTGTACAGGAAGTTATCATATGTAGGGAAATTCTTGGAAGTCTGTATCAGTATGATGTCTCTAAGACCATGCTGCATCAGAAGGGTGTGAGAAGAAGATATGCCACTGTTCCCAGAGGAGAGAAGAAAGGAAGTTTTCTCAGATAGATGACCTCCACATTCTAATAGCAAAAGTTAATTTATAAGTTTC
The DNA here is from genome assembly GCF_052426305.1 of Pelodiscus sinensis. NCBI lineage: Eukaryota > Metazoa > Chordata > Testudines > Trionychidae > Pelodiscus > Pelodiscus sinensis. Next base: position 35,816,366 of record NC_143058.1, read on the forward strand.
TCTAATTTTTTTTTTTTTTTTTTTGGTGGGGAAAAGAATTTTCTCTAGAGATAAAATCTACCCATGCTCACAGTCTGCACCACTAAAGTTCCTGTGGAGCAGGGCTACTCAACTTTGGAAGTCCCAGGGGCCACAATGAAACTCACAGCACATGCCAAGGGCCACAACTTAAGTATTGTGGCACATACATGCAAATAGCTTCTTTCACAGTGACGGGCATGAATACAAAAATAAAGGCAAGACTACACCACACAGAGACCCCATTTAAGTCAGTTCTGCTGATATTCATAAAATGCAATATTTACCCAATTTTCACCCATATGGCAGCATTTTTAATGAGCAATGACCGTCCAGGAATTTAACTATTAAAACAAATATCAACAGGAGACCATTATATTGACTACTTTTTTGTTTTGGCTCCCACCCGTGTTGCCGCATGTTGAGCCCCACGTAAACCCAAACTGTGCGCCGCGGGCCACAAACAAACGGGCCATGGGCCACATGTTGCGTAGCCCTGCTGTAGAGCTTAAATGAGACTTAGGTGATGGCTTAGGTTTTGCTCAGGCTCTCTGCAGACTGATGAATTACATTTTGTATTTATATACCATATATAGCTAACCTCTCTGTGTATATTTTATCTAGGTATAGACAAAGTTGTTGCTATTTACTATCACCATTGTTAGTAACATTTCATGCACATTTTGGGACTGATGTTTAGCAAAATATTAGAACAGTAAAAAACAAGTTATGAATGGAATAGTTTTATATTAGTTTGGAAAAAGCAGCCATTTATATGAATAGGGCCTGAGTCTGCAAACTTTACTCACACAGAGTAGCATTTACTCATGAAAATAGTACCATTAAAATAATTGAAACTGCTCAGAGTAAGGATTGCAGGATCAGGCCCATGCTAGTTTACAGACTGTCTTTTGCTAAAAGATTTTGTTGCTGACAGTATCTGATAATGATTGGCTGTTTGCAGTTGCATACAAGGAAGTTCTTAAGTGGGGGATTTCTCAGTGGAAGTTCCCAGCTATCGTCAGTCAAAACCAATATAGGGGACTGGCTGAGTTGCATTTCAAAATCCTGTTGACAAAAGCTTCCAGCCTACGTAAAAATTGCTATCTTGTTATTGAAAATGACTGAAGAAAAATATTCTTAAAGAGATTACTTATAAAGGTAATCAAAAACTTTAGCTGTTATTGCTTGTAGACAAAAGATTGCATGCAGTCAAACTGAAATAATTAAAACAATGTCAGACTAGGATTTGCTCCTCTATCTATCATTTTACTTGATCGCTATAGGGTATGTCTACACTGTATTCCTCTTTCAAGAGAGGAATGCAAATGCAGACAAACGAAATTGCAAATGAGGCACAGATCTGAATTTCCCGCGCTTCAGTTGCATAATCACATCCAGCTGCTATTTCAAAATACCCTATTTTGAGATAAAAAACACCATGTAGAAGCTGTTTCAAAGGGGTTTCTTTCAATGCATTTACACTGCATGTTTTATCTCAAAAGAGGGTATTAGGAAATAGCAGCTGGATGCGATTATGCAAATGAAGCATGGGAAATTCAAATCTGCGCTTCATTTGCAGTTTCGTTTGTCTGCATTTGCATTCCTCTCTCGAAGAGGAATGCAGTGTAGACATACCCAGGTTCTGAGATGTAAGTACTATAATTGCACTCACTTTTGCCTTAACATATATTAGATTGAGGAGGATTTAAAACCGCATTTAAAGATAACTAGCTAGTTTGTTTAGTTACTCTCTAGAACTCAAACTTTTCATGAATTTCCTTCTGCTGTGAAAATATCCAATGCAAAAATCAAACCCAATTTTTTTAGCCTACAGCTAAAGTTTACACTGTCTCAACATATTACTGGTTTCTCAGAAAAAAAGTTAGTCTCCTGTATCTTATAACAGTTCTACAGATTTGTTCTGAATTGCTCTACAATTCCTGCTCCACTCGAGTTGATACTTTATACCTGCATCAACATAGTGTAGTGTAGATCCTCCCCTAATTCTGACATGTTAGTTCTGTGACCAAACTTCAGATTTTGTCTCCTCTCTTAGTCTTATAATATACCTTTTTGTGAATATCCAGAGTAACACCAGCTTCTCCATTTGATAGCAAAAAAATGCCAAAAGCTATGTCTGAGTCTCATTATGTATTACAGACAAAGCACAGAAGTTAATAGTCCTGGAGAAAAAAATTAAACATCTGATGTGGGCCACCTAGTGTTTGAAAATGTGGCTACATAAAGAAGCTTGGAGAAATATGTTAGTCTTTCAGCTTCTCAAAGTTGATTTCTAGAGACCAATTCATATAAGACCAATAAAACATCATGAATGATCATCCTTAAACTAATAGTTAAATGTGGTCTTCCTGAAGCTATGTTGCATTGCAAACATATCTGTAGTAAGTTCTACCCCACAGTGTATTGCTACTTGATTTATAATGGCAATAGTCTGACTGATATTATCTACAATAATACATTTTTTATATTGACCACAGAGAGAAATATTTGTATCTTGGTTAAACTGCCCTTTATAACAGAGATGTCAAACACCCAGCCTGAGGCCAACTGCAGCCACTTGAGGTAGTCATGTGGTCCATCTGACCTATTCAGTTTGTACAGAATGTGAGCTGCAAATAACTTCCAAGTATAACCAATAAGTCTGCAGGAAGCCTGGAACAACACTTTAGAAATGTGAACTCTTCCTCTCCCACTAATCTCATTTTAATGTTACAGCTAACGCCTAATGATGGCACTTGAATATCATCAATGATAGTGTCAGATACTAATGTGGGAGTGAAGCCCATATGGAATGGCTAGTGGGAGTTGCTGCAGGGAAGGAAGTGCAAAGGGAAGAGGAGAGGAGACACAAATACAGTGGAGAAGAGATAAAAGAGAAAGTAAGATGGGGAAGAGAAACAGAAGGCAGAAACCACAGTGATTCTATAGGGGAATGTATTGAGCGATGCAAACTATGAAATAAGGTTATAATGGGGCTCACTGCCTTCCATGCACTCTCTTAGGCTACGTCTACACTGGCCCCTCTTCCGGAAGGGGCATGTAAATTTCACGAGTCGTCGTAGGGAAATCCGCGGGGGATTTAAATATCCCCCGCGGCATTTAAATAAAAATGTCCGCCGCTTTTTTCCGGCTTTTAAAAAAGCCGGAAAAGAGCGTCTAGACTGGCCCCGATCCTCCGGAAAAAGTGCCCTTCTCCGGAGGCTCTTATTCTTACTTCAAAGTAAGAATAAGAGCCTCCGGAAAAGGGCACTTTTTCCGGAGGATCGGGGCCAGTCTAGACGCTCTTTTCCGGCTTTTTTAAAAGCCGGAAAAAAGCGGCGGACATTTTTATTTAAATGCCGCGGGGGATATTTAAATCCCCCGCGGATTTCCCTACGACGACTCGTGAAATTTACATGCCCCTTCCGGAAGAGGGGCCAGTGTAGACGTAGCCTTAGGGTATGTCTCCCCTCAAAGTTAATTCGAACTAACGGACGTTAGTTCGAATTAACTTTGATAGGCGCTACACATGCAAATCGCTAGTTCGAACTTAATTCGAACTAGCAGAGCGCTTAGTTCGAACTAGGTAAACCTCATTTTACGAGGACTAAGCCTAGTTCGAACTTACTAGTTCGAATTAAGGGGTGTGTAGCCCCTTAATTCGAACTAGTGGGAGGCTAGCCCTCCCCAGCTTTCCCTGGTGGCCACTCTGGCCAACCCCAGGGAAACTCTATTGCCCCCCTCCCAGCCACGGACCCCTTAAAGGGGCACGGGCTGGCTACAGTGCCCGTGCCAGGTGCAAGCCTGCCAGCACCCAGCCAGCAGACCCTGCACCTGGCACGGCTCGAGCCAGCCACCCGATGCCCCCCAGCCCTCCCCCTCTTCCCGGGACCAGGCTGGCGGCTCCCGGCAGCTTGCCCAGGACTGCAAGAGGTGGGCACCCGCCTGGTCCAGTGCAGACATCGTGGACCTCATCTACGACTTCCGTACTAGGCACAGGAAAGTGGCCGTCTAGGGCAGGAGAGCTGCCAGCCTGGTCACCCAGGAGCAGGTTTGCATGAAAATCAAGGTGGTCCACTGAGACCCCCGACCCTGAGCCCTGAGCTTAGAATGGCCGTACTGGGTCAGACCAAAGGTCCATCTAGCCCAGTATCCTGTCTGCCGACAGCGGCCAACCCTAGGGACCCTGGAGGGCATGGACCAAAGACAGTGACCAAGCCATTTGTCTTGTGGCATCCCTCTCCAGCCTTCCACAAACTTCTGGCAGGGACACCACTCCTACCCCCTGGCTAATACCACTCCATGGACCCGACCTCCATGAATTGATCTCACTTCTCTTTAAACTCTGTTCTAGTTCTAGTCTTCACAGCCTCCTGTAGCAAGGAGTTCCACAGGCTGACTCTTTGCTTTGTGAAGAAGAACTTTCTGTTGTTAGTTTGAAGCCTGCTACCCATTCCTTTCCTTTGGTGTCCTCTAGTCCTTCTATTATGGGAACTAATGAAGAACTTTTCTGTATGCACCCTCTCCACCCCACTCGTGCTTTTATAGATCTCTATCATATCCCCCCTCCATCTCCTCTTTTCTAAGCTGAAAAGTCCCAGTCTCTTTAGCCTCTCTTCATATGGGACCTGTTCCAAACCCCTCATCATTGTAGTTGCCCTCCCCTCTCCCACCGTCTCTCTTCCCCTCTCCCACCTCCTTTTCCCAGTCTCCCCCAGTTTTGTTCAATAAAAAGAGATTCTATTTTTGAACACAATTGTCCTTTATTTTGTACATCAGGAAAGAGGGCTAGGGAGGGGTAAATAGAAGGAGGTGAGGGAGGAATGGGGTACGAGCCCCCGATGGGGAGGACTGGGCTGGCTCTGTGGGCTTATGGGGGTAGAACCTCTCCTGCAGCCCCCCAATTGTCCCCTCTCCCCAGATGGCAGCCTGCGGCAAATGCAGCCAGTCTGATGGCCGAGTGCTGTGATGTGCCCAGTGTGGGTACTCCGGGCAATCCAAGCCAGGACTGCTTTGCAAGCGGGGCACCCCTGAGAACTGTCTGTCCGGGGTGGGGGTCGGGTCCCTTTAAGCACAGTCCTCGGCTAGCCTGAGACAGCAGCTCCACGCTCTAAGTCCTCCTCTGATGCACTGCTGGCACTGTTTCCGGCCATCCTTAACCCCGGTTCAGGGTCCACTCGCTAGTTCGAATTAGCAAAACGCTAATTCGAACTAGTTTTTTAGTCTGGATGCGTTAGTTCGAATTAGCTTAGTTCGAATTAACTAATTCGAACTAAGTTAGTTCGAATTAGCGCTGTAGTGTAGACATACCCTTACATTGTAAGGTCACATTACAGGCACCCTGCCTGAGTATCTCATCTTGGGCTATTCAAGAAACTCTAACTCTTTAATCCATTCCCATCCCTTCTCAGGTTTCTTAACTTTGTTAAATTATTAAACATTCAAACTAACGTTTTCAAGCCCATCCTAACGCCCACACAAACATTTCTCTTTCTCCTCCCAGGCTCTACCTGACTGGAGTCACAATCTTAACTCCCAGAAAGCCTAGTTCTATATTTATATTTCAGCCTATAGTCCATAATAAAAAATAGAAGTTGGCCATTTCCACCAAAATATCATCACATCTCTGATTTCCTTTAATCCTGTTAGAAAGTATAGGTTTTACACTGTGGTTTTAGAGAGTTATTTTTCTTTTTAAAAAGACTATAGAACTAGGTTTTACTTATGATATTTGAGATTTCTGAGGAAAATTAGGGTAGGTCTTTGTACAGCATGTGCTATTTTATATATCAAATCATACTTGGGGAAACAGAAAAAGACTGCTAAATATTGACCAAGGGGGACAGACTAGCTTCCCTCGTAGCATATCACCAAATGATATTACTGACAACGTGCTAAGCAGAAGAATAATGTACATGAACTGAAAAAAATTCTAAATGGTTGTCATTTTGCTCTGGCAGCTTTAATAAGTTCACATGAAATTTGTACTGAGTGTATTAGAGTTTGATCAGAGAACTTCTGTTTCCTGTAAAACCATCAGCACATACACTGAGGAAGCTGCTCAGCTGGTATAAATTGTCATAGCTCCGCTGAAGTCAATAGAGTTATGACAGTTTACACCAGCTGAATACATGCCAGATTATCTTCACTGTTGTCAGATAACATTATTTGATTTATGACACACTTAGCCTGTTTTTAATGTGGCTTATATTGTACTAAATTTAGCATAGCTTGAATTGAATACAGCAGCTGGGGAGTTCTCAGTTATTTCAGCTACTTATTGGGGTCAGAGCATACAAATTGGAGCTAAAAAGCAGAATGCTGAAGTACAGCTGGTAGGTGGTAGGACTGGGTCAGCTGAAGTTCAAAAAACTTGTATAGTAGAAAAAACAAACAGTAGGAAGGATTATATACCCCTCCCCCCAAAATTTAAATAGCTCCAGAATTTGAGCCTTGTAAGTTTGTTGGTGATTAACGCCCCCTCCCCCAATGGAGGAAAATGAAGGCCTAGTTCCCCCTGTCTTTAACAGGAGAGAACCTTCAGCAAGACTTGGGAGGCATGTGAAGGCCTCACCTTAGGAGGCCTCAAAGACAAACTAATGTCCTGTCATCTGAAGAAGTGGGTTGCGCCCACGAAAGCTCATGATACCATCTACATGTTTTGTTAGTCTTTAAGGTGCTCTTAGGCTATTTGCTGTTTTTTAAGTTTTTCCTGTTAAAGACTAACTGGGCTACCCCTCTGAAGCTAATTTCTTTGTGGCTGCCTTCACAGTCATAGTAGCATAAATGGACCCAAACTGGTCCCGTGTGCTTCAGTTGTCCTGGGAATTACTAGTTGTGAGCTATCAACTGTGTCAAGTTGGGAGAAACTCCTGGTTCCTGCCAGGATGTATCCTCTGCTCCACCCCCCACTGCTCCACTGATTTCTGGCCAATGGGAACTGCTTGTTGTCAACAGGCAGTTTACAAAGCACCTTCCTCCCCTCCCCTCAGACTCCTAGCTGGTCACAAAACTCCCTGCAGCCAGTAGGGACAGGCAGGAAGTTTGCTTAAGAAGGCTGCTGACTGGGAGTCAAGCATGTGATCCTTACTGGGTGATGCTTACCGGATACCAGTTAACCAGAACCTAGGAGTAGCCCATGACCTGCCATGGGTAGAGAGCTGCTCCAGCCTTGCGGGGATCAAAAGCTGACCCCCTTGCTAGCATTACCAGATGGCTTAAAAAAAATACTGGACACACTTGATCCCAGATGGGGGTGGGGGATGAGGGGACTGGCTGGGAGGGGGTTGGGAGGAACGGGCTGGGGGGAAATGGAGGGAGAAAATTGGCCAGCGGGGATTGGGGCTGGCCTGGGCGCACTCAGATCGAGCAAGTTTGGCCCCAGGGAATCCATCCCACCTCAGTCCGCCCCCTTCCCCCACCTTGCTACTGCGTAGTTGCGTACTGCCTGGCTGGTAGACACACTCCTGCAGCATGAGCGTGTCTACCAGCCAGGCAGTACGCAACTACATACTGATACTCAGGGCTCGACAATTAATGTAATCTACTCGCTCTTGGTGAGTAGATTTTAGCCACATGCGGCTACACAGCACGGTCAGCACATGTGCAGTGCAGTCTGCGCATGGGCAGAGTGCAGTTCTGTGGAGCTGGCGAGCAGGGCTCGCTGCTGCTTGGCCAGCCCTGCTGATACTCATAATAATAAAACGTACTTAATTAGAAAATACTGGACATTTATATGTCTGCTATTTTCTCAATTTATTTCCCAGAAAGAAACCTCAAATACTACTGTCCAGTTCAAAACTGGACACCTGGCAACCCTACCCACTGGACATGGGGATCCGGAGCAGGAACTGACCCTTTACACCAGGTGCTGGGCTGCCAGCTCCTGCTGCTGCTGCCATTCTGCACAGGGAAGCTGGGAGCAGCAGCTGGAAGCCTCATGTGCAGGGGGACCAGCAGTAGCAGCCAGGAGCCCCACACATGGGGGGAGGGGCAAGAGCAGAAGCCATACTCACATGTGGCTGCGGCAGGGGAGGAGGGGCAGGAGAGGGATTCCGCTTACGTTTAACCCAGGGGGTGGGGTCTTAGGCAGAAGGTGTGGTGCCTTGGGTGAAAAGGGGCAGTTCCCTTTATGCCCCGCCTGGGGGTAGGGTAGCAGCAGGGCAGGCCAGATCTTGACCACTCCTTGTTTAACCAATTAACAGATGAACTGGGATTTTACATCCCTAGTTACAATGAGAATTTAGTTGCAACCTTGGCTCTGGAGTGACAATTTTGTCATCCATAATCAATATAGATAAGAAATGACTGATGAACTTATTTTCTCATCTTATTTTCAAAAAGAGACAGAGCAGAGTAGCTTGGAGAAATAGAATTATTTGCCCAAATCAATTGTGTGGAAATGTTTAGTATCACCTTAAACCCATGGGCAGGATTAAAGATATTTTCAAATCCCTCGATGAAAGGTGCTCTGTGACTTAAGTGTATTATTTTTGTCTCATATGTTTCTCACACATTACAACTTTACAAATGGCATGAACAGAGGAGGAAGAATCATTCCATTAGCCATGAAAGAGCAGCCACTTCAGGAAAGGCTGAGGGATAACACACAGGCACAAAATTAGCAGGTAACACTGCAGAAGAGTGAATGGAGTAGGGATGGCCAAAGGCACTGAAACAATCATTCTCCTGTTTTTAAGAATGGGTTTCTGGGCTCCTTCTGGCTACTCTACACTGCCAAGCTATTTCAGGTTACCAGAAGTATCCCAAAATAGCTATTCAGTATCCTTTGAGTGTGCCCATTATTTAAAAAGGGCTTGCTATTCCGACATCCCTCATTCCATGAAAGTTAAGGGATTACCTCAAAATAAAGTACACAATTGGCATAGCGCAAATTGTGTAGCTCATTTCGAGATAAGGGTGCAGTGTAGACACACTTCATGTCCAGGTTGCAATACAAAGTGTATGTCTGCCATAGACTTTAACACCTAAGTTATGTCTTAGAGGGGTAGCCCTGTTAGTCTGTAATTAAGAAAAACTTCCCACAACAATGGTCCGGTGGGTGCTACGGGACAATTGTTGCCTCTTTAAGTTCTGTCTGGTTTAACCCTGCAGCAGCTGGTAACCTCTGAACCTGGGGGAAAGGGCAGGGCTGTGAGGCTCTCCCGTACACTGTCACATGGGCTGGGGCGGGCGTGGGACACAACAGGAAGTAAATGCGGGTTCCTGAGTTAACAAGAGAGGCTGGGGAAGGACCGGCTGCAGCGCTACAGTGCGAGCCCAGCAGAGTTCGTAAGTTTAACTCGCTTTTCAGCCTTTGTCTTTCCCCTGGGCAGAGCAGGCGGGCCTGGAGTCGCTGCTCGGAGAAGAGGACTAGCCCAGTTCTGGCACATGCCACTCAGCGGTCGCTGCTGTTCGCTGCCTGCTTGCGTTTACAGCCAGCTTCCTTCTCCTTCCGCCCTCTGCCCCGCAGGTTCGGGGCGCCCCTGCGCCCCGCCGCTCAGTATCTCGCAGTGGAGCAGGCGGCTCGCAGCCCGCACGGGGTGAGCCGTGCAGAGCCTGACAAAGACGGAAGTGAAGCGCCTGCCCGGGGACAAGGGGAAGGGGGATGTGGGGGGCTACTGAGCCGCACCACGGCCCTGTTTTCTCCTTGCCCCTGGCAAACTCAAGCGCGGGCTGCTGGGCTTGTTTGGGACGGGGCAGGCAGGGCTGGGGGTGAGGAGTTGTTCTCTTTGCTGGCAGGCGGGGGCTGTGTGTAGAAGCAGCTGCAGAGCTCCAAGGGCAGGCGGGTTTTTTCGCTCCTCTGCGAGCCAGCGTGTCAGGCATATAAGAAAATGACACACACCCACACACCCTTCTCAGGTTTTATTCTGCAGGGGCTGAGCACAAGTGGCTGGGACAATGGGACAGGTGGGAGATTTTCCAGATCAGGAGGGGAAAATTCTGTTGAAAGTAACACAGTGGGAAGGACTTTGACCACACTTTTTCTGGACCTGAACAGAGAGCTTTTGTAATTTCTTTGTTCAGTTATTTAAAAAAAAACTACCATAAAATGAATCGATAGTAATAATAATCTGTCCTTATAGGATGTACAAACAGAGGGGTCCCTGATGCTTTATTGTGAATAAAGGTGTCGCAGCACCAGAGGCTTTGGGTATGATTCTACTTTCGCTTAGTGGTGGTATAAAAGCAGGCATTATTGGGTGCATTTGGGGGAAAAAGAGCCCAGCTGCTGACAGTGCCTCAATATTTTATGAATGATTACTTCAGCTGCTTCACTATTCCCAGTGATGGTCTAGCTGTGGCAAAATAATAAAAGATATTCCTGTGGAGGAAAACTGCATAGAAAAGTGGAAGAAATGTACAGAAGTGCTTTCTGCTGGAACACCAATATTCTGATGGGAACTTTTAGCATTAAGGGGGTGTGATTATATGTATGTACACACTCAATTTGATATTTTTTAAGCATTTAATTAGGCTTTTGAAAAGTTGCTCGCAAGAACACTCATGGTGTTCATCTTCATTGTCAGTATGCTGAAATATGAAATTGTTCATATATAAATAGTGACAAGCTAAGTTGTTACTTCTACTTCCTTAGAGTATGCTCACTGGCTGTGCAGTAGTTCTGTTAATGGAGCAGCATAGCACAGCATTAAGGAACTCACTGCTTTCAGCAAACCAGTGGGAATCTTGTGTGGAGATTGCCTACAACAGGCATAGGTTCAAATATTTTTTGTTTCCTCTCTTTCATGTATAATGTCTGATTTTGTGCCTATCTGAACACTTGCTAATGTTAATACTAGAATGTCTTAGTCCTGATGCATGTAGCCATTTCCTATTGTAATATATTTTGCATGTTATTGTACCATCTTGTAGAAGAATGAGCCATCAAAACTATATAAATATGGTTGTGTATTTAGACGGCAAATACTTAGCGAGACCCCACTGGGATTCTATATAATTACAGCTGTTCATCTGCAAGGATTGGGCCTTATGGATGTCACATTGACTTTGACTCTTCTCTCTTCTTCAAATGCATTTCAATAAATATTTAATTACATGACCACAGAGTTTGTACAGGGATGTGATGATGTGTAAACAGTGTAATGTGTAAGAAGTATCATGTAACAGTGTAAACGTGCTTCTCAATACTGTTACATGATACTGTTTGGCAAATGCAATACAAGAAGGGCCCTTTAGTCAATTTCACAGTCAAGTCTCATGAAAGTTGCAATTTTAAAAATCCTGATTTCAGCTGCTTAAATCTGAAATCTCTTGGTGTTGTAATGGTAGGCCTCCTGACCCCCAAAAGGAGCTGTGCTGGATTTGGCAAAGCAATTGTAGATGGAGGTGCAGTATTGCTATCTTTGGGTGTGTATACACAGCACCCTTAGCTCAAAATGTGCAAATTGCGTAGCTTATTTCAAGTGCATTATGAAATAACTCGCTATGAAGCGAGGGCTACCGGAACATCGGAATAAGCCATCCATTATTTTTAAATCTATTTCAAAATAATGGGCTACTTCAGTAGATGTGGAATCGTTATTTCGGGATACTTCTGGTATCCTGAAAGAGCTCCGCAGTAGACGTACCCTTTATGTCTGAGCTGCTGCTGGTGGTGGCACCACTTTCAGAGCTGAGCAGCGGCTGCTGAATGGGAGCCAAGCTCTGAAGACAGCGCCACTGCCAGCAGAGATGGGGCCCTAGGTTAGAAACTGCCATTCTCTGGTTGTCAGAAGTTAGGGTGGTACAGTATGGTATTGCTACACTTACTTTGGTGTTGCTGCTGGTGGGGCACCTGGCCAACAGACACTGCTCTCTAGCTACCCAGGTCTGAAGGCAGTGTAGAAGTAAGAGTGGCAAAACCCATAATCCCTCTAAAATAACTTTGTGACCTCTTAATACCTCCATTTTGGGTCAGGACTCTCAATTTGAGAAATGCTGGTCTCTCCAGTGAAATCTACTTAGTATAAGGTAAAAGCACACAAAAGACCAGATTTAACAGTCAGTGACATGTTTTTCATGGTCATGAATTTGATCTGGCCCTAAATACAAGAGTAGATGTATATAGCATTTTGTATTGCTCCCTCTGTGCTATGTTTCTTTTGTAATTAGTAAAGGGGCACAAACTTAATTTTGGAGGATCAGACAAGTATCCAGAACTGTGCATGCTTTTTCTAAATCTTTGAGATCCTTGTCTTTTAATGACTTCTCCTCCTTGTGTCATTTCCTCTGACACTAGCGCTACGTCTACACTGCAGGCTTCTTGCGCAAGAACTGTTTTGTGCAAGAGTTCTTGTGCAAAAGGTCTTCCACAAGAGCGCGTCCACACTGCCATGTGCTTTTGCGCAAGAGCATCCATGGCACTGTGGATGCTCCCTTGCGCAAGAAAGCTCTGATGGCCATTTTAGCCACAGGGCTTTCTTGCACAAGAAATTCACGTGGTCTGTCTAAACTACCTTCTTGTGGAAGAGCTCTTGCACAAAAGGGCTTATTCCTTGTGGGGAGAGGAATAACTCTTCCGGAAAATGCCCTGTTTTCCGATGCTGTACTGTAAATTTACTTGCGCAAGAACGTGTGTGCAGTGTAGACGCTCTGCAAGTTTTTGTGCAAGAACAGTTTTCTTGCGCAAAAAGTCTGCAGAGTAGATGTAGCCCTTCTGTTTACTATCAATGCTTCCCCCAAACAGTGTTAACGTTAGTCTGGAATTTTTTGACAACTTTTGTTGTTGAAACTGTCGTTGTTACAATAACAGGGCAGTTTTGACCAGTCTCCTGAGTCAAGCTTTTTAAAGTGTCAAGGTTATCAAAATGACTTGTTTTGATATTTTTCAGAATGAAAATTTCCAGTTTTCCTGTTCAAAACAGCTTTTTATGTAGCATTTTAAGTCAATTAGACTGAAAAAGGCTTTTGGGGGGGGGGGAGGTGGAGTCAAAACCGAAACAAAACCGTTTAACTTTTTATCCATTTAGGATAAGAAATCTCTCAAATACAGATGGGACATTAAGTGTTTCCTGCCTAGCTCTACTTTGATTCTGGAATGAGTCTTCAAGGAAGATTTCTCAGCCCTCTCCCAACAGCAGGTATGGGTAATATGATGCCTCAAAAGACCTGGATTCCTGAAATGATTTTTTTTCTAGAGTTTATTAAGTGCAGTCTAGTCCTCTGACCTGAGTGATTAAATACTAAACAGTACAGAAGGAGCCATATTTCAGATGGTATAAGTCACTATAGCTCTCTTGACCTTGGTGGCTTTACATTGATTTACACTAAGGATGTAAAATTTTAATCCGTAGTGGCTAGAGCAGCTCCCTGCCTGCGGCAGGCAGGGGCCTGCTCCAGCCCCATGGGGCATGCTGGAACAGCCTGTTGGTGGCAGGCCCAGCTGCACCCCTGGCACATGTTATACGTTGGCTGCCAGCCCCTCTCCTGGGGAGATGATTGCAGAGCCTACAGCAAAGTTTCCTCCCTGGAAGTGGCACTGGCATCTAGGGAGGCTTTGCTGTAGGCTCTGAAGAATAAAGCTTTATTTAAGCTTTATACTGCAGAGCCCACAGTGCATGTAACCACTATAAATTTTAGTGGTTACACTGTTAGATTTTTAACTGCATTTGTACATCCCTAATTTACATCAGTGGCTGATCTGGTCCCGTACCTTCAGTACTCTGCCCTGAGTGGTACGCCTCAGTACTTAGCATTTAATCACTGAATGACTGTCTCAGAGAATTTGAGCTAAACTGCCCAAGTACAAGACACTAGGCTAAAGGTATTTTGGAAACAATCTAAAGGGTCTTCATATTTCTAAAGAATATGGGTCATCCTTCCTAACAGTCAGAACGGTTAAACACTGCAATAAATTGCCTAGGGAGGCTGTGGAATATCTATCACCGGAGATATTTAAGAGCAGGTTAGATGGAAATCTATCAGAGATAATCTAAATGCAGCTTGGCTCTGCCATGAGGGTAGGGGACTGGACTTGATGATCTCTCGGTCCCATCCTGTTCTAGTGGTCTATGATTCTGTGTCTAAAGCTATGAATTGTACCTTCCTGTACTTATGTTCACAATTCTAAGAAATCTTTCAAACTCCACTACAACCAGTTCCTATCCGCTTTAGTCACAATTATTTTTGTTAGTAGTACAGGTTGAACCTTGGAAATACGGGATTCTGTGGTCTGGCAACATTTGTGGTCCAGCAGGATGATGGATGTTGCTGGATCAGAAAGCCCCAGTGTGCGGGAGTACAAAACCCATCCCTGGGGAGCCTGGGTTGGGCAGGGGACAAGGGGGGCCACGCAGCTGGGGAGCTCTATCCCCGGGGAGCCCCAGCTGGCCAGGACCAGCAAGTCCCATCCCTGGCAGGTGGGGGAGAAGTGGGGCTGTACAGCTGGGGAGTTCCTTCCCCAGGAAGTCCTGGCCTAACAACCTGTGGGGTGGTTTAAGGGAAGTTATAAAAAGGTATAAAAAACAGCTTCATTGTCTTGTGCCAAACTTGAAGGAAAAGAAAAGCACACTTTCAGTCATTCTGATTTTTAACAATGCTTTTCCTTTTTTACTTATTAGAGACAACCTCTAGCTTGCCCATCTCTTAAAAAACATAATCCATAGACTACAGTAAGGAATATACCATTTAGTGGAAGACTTTTAATCTTGAGGTGGGGGAAGAAATAGTGTTCATTACACAAGATGCCTTGAAGCCATATGCCTTGCTGGAGGAAAATGATGCCTTTCATAGGACACAAGCTCACCTGGCTGCTTATATTCTAATAATCTTACATCCATGTGGTGGTTTTATTCCTAAAATCCACAAGTACTTCAGAACCTAATATATAGAAATCCCTTCACTTGTTACAAAAGTGCACTTTTGGGTTGCATTTAATTTACTTCAGCAGCACTCAGAAGTATTCCACAACAGTGAGTGAAGAGTTACATTATTCAACTGCATGTACAGTACAGAAAAGTGGAACGGTGCTGTCATCCTTCATTCTTGTGAAAAATACTTGAGATTTAATGATCAGATCAGACAGTTACTGTTGTCTCTTCCCATACACTTACAGACTCATCTATATTTCATATCTAGAAAACAAGAGCAAGGTCCCAGCAACTCTCTTCTTTATGCTATGCTGCATTTAATCACAATGTAGACACAGATTCTGCAGGAGAGGAGAGCTCTCCATTTTAAGAAAACAGTTCAAATAAAACAAATTAAAACTAATACAACTACATACCCAACCGTTAAGGTTTTTGGTTTACAATTCAGCTGAAAGATGACCCCTTGAAGTAGTTTGAGGACTTGTCTGTACACCCACATACTGCTTTAACTATACTGGTTATCCCCCCCACCCCTTGGATACAACTGTATCAGCATACAAGTACTTTATTCCCAATAAGGGAAGGGGAAAAAGCTATACTAGGTTAAGGCATCTTTATACTTGCATACCTACATTCACATGAGGGGTTGCACTCAGAACTAGTTCAGTAAAAGATCACATCTCTAAATGAAGTAATTACACCAATGCAAACATTGTGTAGAATCTGTCTACAATACTGAGGGAGTGATTCATTTACTGATTCAGAAGCAGTAGTGCCACCTTGTGAATCACTGACACCATTTCCTGCAGCACCTGGGTTTTTCCTGTAGTCTTTGCAAGTACTAGCCTACACTGACCTTATTCACCTTATGGTAGCTGAAGCTACCACAACCGTAGGTGATATGTAATGTGATAAGAGATCTACCATAAATGCTATATAATGTATATTTCCTTTCTCTGGTATAAATGTGTGTGTTTGTACCTGTTAGCATATTTATAAGGATAACACTGTATGTAAATAGTGTTGAGTGACTCTCAAAGCTGATAGGAACCAAATGTAACTGTCTAAAAAATGCTGAACCAAGTTCTATGGCTGGTGTAAATCACTGTGGTTCTTTTGAAGTTAATGAAGCCTTGCCAATTAACACCAGCTGAGGATTTAGCCTTTATGGCCAGATTTTTCAGAAGGGCTCAACACTCACAATTGTGTCACTTAAAGCACTGAACACCTATCACCTCCTATTAAGAACACAGAGATCTGTTTATTGCTTTTGAATGTTTGGCCACTTTGTCTAACTGGGAGCTGAGCTGCTTTTTTTTTTCTTATTTTCAATCTAAGCCCTTATTGAAAATTTGGCCCCACATTTACTTAATTCCTTTCCTGATAAGTGAACTGGCATTCCCTCATAAAGGGCTGCAGCTATGATTGTTGCTGGTAGCTCACCAAGCAATTAATTGCAAAATTGTGGGTATCTACTTTACACAGCTGCATGTTGTACCTTCCCTTTTTCTGCCTTTCTATTCAGGTCTTAATTATACACTGAAATATATATAAAAATATATATAGTCAAAGTACACATCCCCTTTACATCTGCTAACTTGTCCAGTTTTAAAATAGTATCCCACTCCATAGTAGCCCATTTCATTTATTTAAATATACTATTTTCTTTCCCTTGTAGCATAGCTTTATATGTGGCCCTTCAGTCATAAGTCACTAAAAATTCCCATCCTAAAATCTGCCTCTGGTCAGTTTACTAGTTCCACATCTGTAAGGCCAAACTCTCTTCTATTGGAAGATAACTAGATTATTTTTCCTTAATATAATGTATAGTATGAAAGATCAGCTTGTGCATTCTGCCTTATGTCCCCGTGAGTCTCCTTGCTTTGCAGCTTACCAGGAGTTTAATTGCGATGATGTAGTAGGGATTGTGATCTACAATAATATTTTTGCTTCTGCATTATTGAAGCTTCATTTAAAGTTGCCTCTTTAACACCTACAAAGAATGGTAGAAAAGTGCTGTAGTAGCAGAAATGCTGTTAAAACACTGTGGATATGCTGACTGTGGATTTGATGAAGAACCATCTTTAAAGAGAAATAATGAACAAGAACTCAAGTGCATCTTCTGATTTCTAATTCATCTGAAACTGTTTTAATTTTCATGTTCTAATTCCTGTAGCAATAGCTGTCTATCCAGCCACGTCATTAATGTGAATTTAGTAGAAGACATACCTGGTGTAACCCTCAAAACCATTAGATCTGAGGGACTCCTGTAACCAGGGGCATCAGTGTAGAGGTTCCCCTTTTCCTGGCTCACCCTCACTAGCATTATACCCAGAGTCCTCCACAAGCTTCAGGAACATGAAGTATGGTATATGGTGACAACTGACTCTAGCCTGTACAGAAAGGGGAAGGGCTATCCTGCTTAGGGAATCCTCTGGAATGGTGCATTTTATTCCCCCTCCCAATTGCTGCTCTTTCTTTTCACTTGTTTCTTGTGAACTTACACACTTGTTGCCTATATGACACATGATGTACCAAACTTAATCTTATTCTGTAGCTTTTTAAAAAAAAGTCTTGAAACTGGAAGTTTTAGGATTTTTCAGCCAAAGTAATGTGTGTGCATTTTATTTCTGTAAATGGTAACAGAGTGTTGTGCTTTCTGTGAGTTCTGTAAAGTTCAAATGTTTTAGCAAAATTAATTTTCCTGTGGTGGTGATGTGCAAGCAAAATATTTATGGCAGTATGTTTTCACTCTGCTTGAAATGGAAGTCTGTTACAGTTGTGTCCTGGGAACTGTTTGTTTGAGAGCATGAGAGGAGGCTCCTTACTCTCCAGCTCTTAAAAATTAGTATTGTTGTTGTTCATGTTTACATACAATAAATAGACACCCCTGTGACACAGCTACCTTCTGAATACCTCACTGTGGTCAGAGGTCACTCAGTAGTACCCTGCCTTTGTTATCCACTCTTTATTGGATTTTATATGTTTTCTGTGATCAAAATATTCCTTCGGGGGAGGCGGGGAGGGGGAGGAGAGGGCTGGGTTCATTCACAGAAGAGTAATTCAAAATAAAACTCAAACTCCACCAGACATACATTATCCCCTTCTAAGCCTTCAGGCTGGGCAGGTCTCTGTTAGCCACTCGCAAATCCTACCTAGTTGAAGCCTTTGTCCCAATTTATTGCTTGCACCTGCTCACAACTAGCAGTCTGCCATCCCTGTGCAAGTGTAGTTTATTGCTGCTGTTTATAGGGGAAATCATTGATTCCTCTCAGATGTGCCTCTTTTAAAGTAATCAGAATTATCTAGCCCCCAACTGTCCATCCTTTGCTATTACACATCTCAACAAATGGAAATAGGTCTGAAGTAACGATTGGTCTTTAACTTTTGCCTGTTTATGAAAAGTAGGTCAAGTTATTTTCGATACAGAATGTTAATTAAAAACAGTTGCAAGAAAACCAACAGGAAAAGCTAGATTAGTACAAACAACAAAGCCTAATAATATGTCAGACTTTAAGCAAGTCAGATTTTGTAAATAAGAAAATGTTTAGAAATTAATATTAGACCTAAATGGTTGACACATAATGAGGAGATAAGCTATTTTACCCATCACACCCTTTTTAAGCCCTTAAATAAAATGGGACAGGGAACAAACGGAGGCTACTAGAACAAGTTTCCCCATCATGTCTGTTGCTCCTTTTCCTTCAACCTGCTTCCCTGTCACCTGGGACTCTACACCTTTATCTTAATCCTGAGAGATGTCCTGACCAGCTCAGGCCAAAGAGAGAGCTCCAGATGATATTGCTACACCTAGCAGCTCCAACGGAATCCCAAATGCCATCTGAAATTAATCAAGATTAGATTTTAGCAGCAGTAACAGCTTCAGGTCATACCAGCTAACTTTCTTTTTTTTATCCAAAAAGACAGTTGGTATACTCTTTAATACTATCAAAAAGATTGCCAAAGGATTCTTTCCTTCTAATGCTCTCTCTAGCTAAAGGGAACAAGAATGTTATTACAAGCCTTAATTAATATTTTACACTTCAAATACTTTAACTCTTTTTCTTCTCTTCTGTATCTTTAATTCATAGATTATTTTAAAATGTCAATGCCATGTTTGTAATTGCATTAAGGAGACTGCAGTCTCCTTACCAAATCCCAGATCTCATTTAACACTGAATGTTAACACCGCTAGCCCATTTATTCAGTCTAAATTAATACAGCAGGTCCTAGGTTTTTTGCTAATTTTCACTGCTTGGTATTGTTTACTTGTAGCTAAAAAGTGTTCTGATATTCATGGCAGCGTTTCTCATATTGGCCATCTTAGATCTGACAGGAAAGAGGATGGGTCTGTGGTATTGTTTAGTTGGTTATTTTTTTAAATTTATTTTTGTTCCATAGTAGAAAATTTTCTGGTGTTTGCACAGTTGAATAATCATTAAACTCCTCAACATGTGTGTTGAAATCAGAAAGCTGATGATATATAACAATCAGACTCAGTCTTACAAACATTTAAACACGCATGACACAGTGGGACTATGTATGTGCATATATAGCTTGATCCAAAGCCACACTGACTTCATTAAGGCTTGAGTCAGGCCTACACTTGTATCAATGTTTGCATGAGCAGAGCCATAGTACATAACACTTGGTTATTTTGATAATTTATCCCATGTACTTGTTTTAAGCGTGTGATGTTGATGTAAGTTGTGACATGATAAAATTATAAATTTACCTTTGTATGCATTGTTGGGTATAGCAATGTTTGGACTCAGAATATTAGAGAGAGAGAAGGTGAGTGAGGTAACAGCTTTTATTGGACCAACTTCTGTTGGTGAGAGAGAGACAAGCTTTTAAGCTACACAGAGCTCCTCTTCAGCTGTGGGAGTGGTACCCTAAGGCTGCCTCTACACTAAGGATGTAAAATCCAGTTTAATTAGCTAACCAGTTAAACCATATTGTTTAACTGGTTAACTGATTGAAGGGGAGGCACGTTCCTGTCCGTGGCACCTCCTCCCTCCAGTTAAACCTTACCTGTTAACCAATTAACTGGTTAAACCTTTACATCTCTACTGTACAT
This sequence comes from Pelodiscus sinensis, assembly GCF_052426305.1. NCBI lineage: Eukaryota > Metazoa > Chordata > Testudines > Trionychidae > Pelodiscus > Pelodiscus sinensis. The sequence goes on from NC_143058.1 coordinate 35,836,277, forward strand.
TACTAAAGTAAATTGACCTAAGTGCTGCAACTTCAGCTCTGTGAATAATGTAGCTGGAATCGATGTACCTTAAGATGACTTACTGTAGTGTCGACAGTGCCCTGGGTTGATGGAAGACACTCTTCCCATTGATTTACTTTTACTTTTTTCATTCGGATTGAGTACGAAGATTGACTGGAGAGCCATCTCAAGTCGAGTTAGTGGGTTTTCTTCACTAAAGCCCCTAAATAAACTCTGGTGCACCAACTGTTGGAGCGTTGATCTGGCTGCAGTATACATGTAGCCTGAATGTCTCAGCTTCACCTTGTGTTTAACTGTATCATCAACATAGGTTGTTGGGCCATTCTCAACCTTGAATATGTGGTGTTAACAATACTGTAAGATAAAAGGAGGGATTAAAGTGTTTCAGATTAGTGTAATGAACCCTAAATCCAGAGTCTGTTAGTACTTAATAGAGTTGTGAATTTAAGCTCCGAGACTTGTCTTTTGAAAGTGTTGTGCAAGTTACCTTTGGGGATGACTGATAGCAGATACAGAGTGAAGGCTTTGTGAAGTGTTTGCCTACAAGTGCTAGGGTGTGTTAGTATTTTTCAGTGTGAGTTCATTCAAGAGCATAGTAATTATCATTTTTTCTGTGTGACAAAAGAAACACCCTATCACCTGTGAGTTAACACTTTTCACAAAGTCATATATAAAATGATCGCTCAGTCCTCAGCCTCACCTATGCACAACACATTAAAAAGATGAGTTTAGGAGTTAACTTCATAAGTCTGTGAGGCACTAAAAATTATGGACTGAAAAGACACGGAATTTATGGTTTATTACCCCAATCTGTAACCCACTCATCACATCTCCTTTTTGTCCTATCACTTCATGGGTGTTAAGGAGTCACTCCACCCTACATGGTCCCTTTTTTTAGAATATGTGCTAACTACCTATCCTAAACAGTCTGTTCCATCTTGGACTGAGCCCTGACACTGAGTTCCTTTTCTAGACCTGAAGAAGAGTTCTGTGTAGTTTGAAAGCTTGTGTGTCTCACCATCAAAAGTTGGTCCAATAAAAGATATCTCTCTCAAGTTTACCTTTGTTAATTAACTGTGCTTTTCTTTCTGATCACTTTTCAGGTCCATTAATTTGTCCGTCTTTTCAGTGATGAAACAGTGCTGGGAAGTATGGATAAAAATATTGGAGAACAGCTTAATAAAGCTTATGAAGCCTTTCGACAGGCATGCATGGATAGAGATCAAGCCAAGAAAGAACTGCAGCAAAAGGTATGTATTGTCTTTTGTTTTTTTTTAAAGCTAGCTCTTTTGTTGAGACTCATGGTATATGTGGAGAGTTCAGTTTTGCTTTACTTCAGCCACTGAATTTTCAGTGCCTCTTGTTGAAGATAGAAAGTGCAATTTAATAAACCAAACTACTAAATCCAAGGGTTATGTCTACACTGCCCAGTCTTGTGCAATAACATATGCAAATGAGCTGCCATTTTTGTGAAAGGGGCTCTTGCGCAAGAAGGAGCAGTCTATACCGCTCCTTGTGCAAAAACCCCCCTCTGAAAATAGACTGAGCTTTTCTGCCTGAAAATAGACTGAAAGCCCCTTGCACAAAAATGGTGGATCATTAAGTATGCAAATGAGGCACGGTGGTATTCATTGTCATGCCTCATTTGCATATGGTCTTGCGCAAGAGTAGGCAGTGTAGACATAGCCAAGGAGAATTGCACATTATGGTGTGAGAGAGAACTCCCAGTATGCGTATGTATCATCTGGCATGTCTTTATCTTCTATTCATTTCTAATTTTGAGGTGGTTTTAGATGTGGGAAAGGTCTCTGGAGATGAGGGACACTTGTATTTTTAAAGAGCTATCTTTGCTGTTGCCAAAGTGTCCATCCTTCATGGAAAATATTAAGCCTCATTTATCTTACTCTTATTTTACAAGAAATTGATAGGGAAACTTGAAGGTCTTTCAAACAGTTATTTACATTGTCACTTAGCTGACAATAATAACTAGTAAAACATCTTACGTGTTGTTAATAATAATTAGTTATATTGAGATAGTGACCAAAGTCCACAGCATGCTAGATGCTGTACAAGCACATAGAAATATACCGCCTCAGAGGGGTAGCTGTGTTAGTCTGTAACTTTAAAAACAAGGAGTAGTCCTGTGGCACCTTAGAGACTAACAAATATATATGAATAATATCATGAGCTTTTGTGGGCAAAACCCATTTCTTCAGATGAGTCTGGGTCTCAGAATTTATAACAGAAGAAGAAGAGAGAGGAGGGGGAAAATGTACCTGTCAATAGTAATGCCTGTGCTAATGAGGCTGAGTGGGCTGGCAGTGTCCTAGACTTAGCTTTCAATGTCAATGATGTGTAAAATGTAAGGAAGACTGGTTTTATAATGGGTCATTCAGTTAATGCCTTTGTTCAGGCCCAGGAAAACTGTGTCAAATTTTTCTTCTGTTATAAATTCTCATAGTCCCCCTTTTTTCTCAAACTAGTTGTGGCTTTTATAGAAATATACAGTTCCTTCAAGAATTTTCAATTAACTGAATATTAAAACAGCTTGTAATTTACAGCCTCAGACTATATAGTTATAGCCTTTTATCCAAAAATGAAGCACCGAAGAGGGAGATTCAAGGAAGATTCTGAACAGTTTATAGCACTTTAGGGTTTTTCCAGGTTTTTGGAATGATGCTAACAAGCATTTTTAGGGATATATTGTGACCATCATGTGGGGGGAGGGAGGGGGACACAAATGTTGTTGAGTTGCCTGGAACTGTTAGTCACACAGTCCAGTACTCTGCAAAAACAGCAGTTCATATTTTTGTGATACTGCTTAGCACATAGTGGTCTCTAGAGCATTTCACATCCTGCTCTTGAATGAGAGATTCCGTTTTTCCTCAGTTCACACACAATTAAATGGAGGTGCTATAGTGGGGGGGCCTGTCTAAAGGAACATGGGTCTATCTTGTCTCTGAACTGTAAGATACTTTAATAGAGTTGGGGATAGAATAAAGTGTGCTGTGTGGCACGCATTTCATTAAATCCAGTATACTATTCTCCTGCCCCCATCAAAAAAAGCACCCAGTACAGAATAGCCTGGTGATGGGGGCTCTTATTTGGATGTGGGAGACCCCAGTTCAAGTGCCTTTTCTGCCTGAGTCAAAGATCGGACACTTGATTCTGGGTCACCTACATCCTAGCTAAATTCTTTACCCATAAGCTGTTTGCTACTCTGGATTGAGTGGGTCTCTTTCTCTGTCAGAATTGAGAAGCTCCTAAACTCTAAACCTGTGATCTTTGAAATAATTGCTAAAATATCATTTTAATTTTGTCCTCCTTGTATACGTATGCTGCATTCAAAAGAAAAAAATACATATTTGTTGCATAACCTTTCTAAAGCTAGGTGGAATATTAGAACATAAGAAACAAATGGATGAGACTGGTGAGTATTTCTATGGTGATGGAAACAAATTTTTGGGGGGGTTATTATGCATTTTTATTCTGTTTATGGAAAATCTGCTTATTGCTTATCTTTAAAGTGTTCATAATAGTTTAAGTCTTTGCCCTAATCAACCTTCATCCATTTTTTTCTGACTGCAGAAAAGAACTATTATGGGCAGGTTGACTTCCCTTAGGAAATACTTATATAGACACTGCAGTTTTTACCAGATATGCAGTTTTTTGGATGACCTACATATATTCCTTGCTATAATGTTTCCTCATCCTTCCTCTATTCACTCCATGGCCTCAGCACTTTGTTGGCTTGTCCATCATTCTGTTGTTAACAGTTTACTAAAGTTACTGGTAGGCCACTTGTTTTGCCAGTCTCTAGAGTTGGGAGCCATGTCAAACACACAGAAGCCAGAGTCATCTTGGCCAGATGGTGTTTGATACAGATGGATAGTTGGTTGTCATGCAGATCTTCTAGTTGGTAACTTGTTGCTGCCATCTGACTCAAAGAATAATTTGTGCACACTGGCTGTCAAAAGCATCTTCTCTTCTGTCTGTTTTAGCTGTCATGTCTGTGCTCTGTACAGAAGTGTTGACAAGACATTGCTGTTGTACATTTTCAATTTAGTTTTCAGTGCTTTTTTTCTGTTTCCTGAGGTCTTTTATAGCTGCTGAAGTTTACTGCTCTATGATCACTTTTTTTTTAAAGTGTTGTTATAGTGCAACAATTATTTGGCCTTTTAGAGTAACCTGTAATCAGATTGTAGGTTTATTCTTGCGTGTTTTATGGATAAGTGCATCTTTTCAATAAAAAGTCTTAGGCTTATAATACTGGTACATTAACCATGAAGTAACTAAATACATTACTGTACAGAATAAGTGGGGGAAAGATGAGAGGCTGCTCTCAGTCAATGTATGTGTCATAATTTTAGAAAAATTCAAATAATCCACCTAAAACTTTCTTGTTGGAATTTCACAAATTTTTCACAACTTTACCACTATTATTAGTGTTGTACAATCAAGAATGGGCTAGTGGAATACTGTATATGTTTGAATATCTGTTATTCAGCTACCTGAGTAGTACCTGTTTGTTAATCAGTAAACTGGCTGACTAATACTCATAAATCCTAGAGTTAGCTCAGTGATCTGGGAGGTTCTGCCTGGCCTAACTGGGTATGTCAAGCTAGGGGAGGAGATGAAGAATTCAACATTGATCAGCTATTATTTTCCTTGCTATTTGGGCTTTCCCCCAATTCCTCTTCCAGAAGCCTTGGAAGGTAAAGGTAGCAAAGACATGCGGTTTGATATATTAAATATAGAGGTGTGCTTATTTTTGGTTAAACTGAAAACATGGGAAGTGGAACTATAATAGTATTTCAAATTAAGTTTTCAAAAATGAATCAATATATTTATTTACACATTGAGATTTACTTCCTGAAGAGTTAAATTGGTAGTGTCCTTATGTAGACCTAACAGATTAACTAATTGGCCTTGAGGAGGAGCAAATACACGAATCCCAATTTTAAAAAACAAACACTTTAATATGTGGTTATGAATGAAAATTGTCTTGTAAATGTTATCCTGACATTTACTACCATCACTGTTAACCAAGATTTACAGCACTCTTGTTTCATCTGGTGTTTGTTACCTTTTTTCCCAATCAGTACAGACTTAAAATTAGACCAGTCACAGGTGACAACTGTTGAGTTTCTGTGCACAAACTGTAGCCACAGGCATCCTAGAAAGAAAGCTGATAAACTGTATCTGCTAAAACTGAAGCCCATAATCAAAACAAAATAGGACTAATGCTAATTAAATTAAATTATTGTGTTTTCAGACAGAAAACTATGTGCATCAAATACTTGAACAGCAGGAACAGATAGAGTTTCAAAAAAGTATTATTACAAAACTTAAATCACAGTTGGCTCCTATGAATGCTAACAGAGGTATGTACTCTAATTTATTGCTTTATATATCTTTCTTTTTATCCTGTATTGTACTGCAGAATATTTTTCACTTCTTTTTACAATGTGAATCCACAAAAGGACATTCAGAAGTACTGCTATAATTTTTGGAAATAAAACTATTTCTGTGTGAACAGAAAGAGTTAGCATACTTTCACATTTTCAAATTCTGATTGTAAAATGAAAAAAAAATTAAAAACATTTTCGTTTCTACTTAACGAAAAACTAGTGAGTTGGTTTTGTGTTTTGTTTTGTTAAATATAGAGCTAGTGCACATTGGATGAGTAAAGGCAGAGAAGTTACTGTTTGTAATAACAAATGATCTGTAAACAGGATGTGACTTATTTTTATGAATATTGATCACAATTGTTTGACTAATTCATATGAATGAGTTTTAGCTTCTAGTTTGTTCTAAAACTGAACAATAGGTGTCTGCTTCTTAATGCTGTGTGGTCAGCTAAGCTTCATGTCAATCTTTAACTTACTGGATGACTTAAGCTTTATAAACAAGAGTTTCTCTTTCTGGTCAAATTGTCAGTGAAAATTCTTTATTATTTGAATCAATTCTACACAAGATAAAAATGAACATTTCAAAATAGCCATTAGAACTCGTTCAGTAGAAGCACTCTTGTGAATATTTATTTATTCACACTAATCTAACGCTTTTCCTTTTCATCAACGACAGCAAAGCTGATTGCTTTATTTTCAAGAATGTGTTTATTGCTGAATTTGCCCATCTGTATGAGTATTTCGGGACAGAACTGGTTCTATGTTGGATTAATACTGGGTCCAGTAAAGGAAACTAAAATAAACTTAATATGCATCTATAATGATTACCTGACCCAGTGAAAATAAGAAATTCATAAAAAGCTTTTTTGTTTAAATTTCCCCACCCAACCCTATTAAATGCAGTGATGCTCAAAGAGCTATTTTTATTATACAGGTAGCACACATGGCCATGTTCTGGTGCCTGAAGATAGTGAAACCTGGAGAAATGATACCTCCCCTAATCTACCTTTTGATCAGCTCCATGATAAACTTAAACTAGCAATGCAAAGAGAGAAACTTCTAAAGGTACAGTACCATGAGTGTCTTTAACCTGGTTATTGTATTTATGCTTTGAGACTCTAAACAGATAAATGAACTTTCTGAGATGCCCAGAATGATGCCCTCCAACATAAGCTAGTAACAGTCGAGCTATGCTTATTTCCACAAGCCGAGGATAAGCCTCTGACTTCTCCCAACTTTGTTGCTGGTTAATAGCCTAGGAATAATGGCAATAATGTTGACTCAGAGAGAGAAAATGAGGGGGGAGGGTGCTGTCGGCTCACTTATTTCTTCACCTCACATAAGTGACAGTCAAGAAGGAGCTCCCCCTTTCTGTCATGAGCATTTGCCACAATGCAGTCCTCACAGTGGGAATGGGAACTTGGAAAGTCTGTGCAAGTGATTGGGGTGAAAAGTTACTTGCTGCCTAAACTGGCTGGATCTATTCCTTTCCCTTCAGCCCACTGTTAGCTGAAGCCACATAACGGATTTCATCATAGACCTAGAGAGGATGGCAGGGATGAGAACAGAGTAGCAGTGTTCAGGAGACAGGACGTGATTTACATGAGACTCCCACACCCATAGCAGACCATGGCCACCATGCTGATCCTTTCCTTGAACTAGTCAGCCTCCTGAATCTTCTGGGGCTTGCACGTCCCGTATGGCTGAATTTCAGTCCGAGCATGACCCCCTAGTGTTGTCTTCATAAACCTCCAAATACCAGAAGCCAAGACTAAAAAAGGTAATTTGGGGATTTAATTGCTAAATCTGAGCTATGCACAAAATGATCCTGCATTTCTGTGAACTAAGCACAATTTAATCAGATGTGTTAATTTGAAAATCATTTTATCAGATTAGTGACAGTTGCTAATTATCTTGTAGGAATCTAATTTGAGACTTTAAAAAAATAACCATTTTCAGTTTATTGTTACTAAGGACATTTTAGAATGGAAGGAAGACACAATGTCATCCTCTTATGGTCCCACTTTTGAATTACCTCTTGAAACCCAATATAATGCCGTTGATAGTTTTTGTATTTAAATTAGGAAATAAGAGTAGAGTTTAGCTGAAGAGTTAACTCCTTATCAAAACATCTATGCAGGTCTTTATTTTTCTCTGAATTTAATTTCATAATTATTATTTGTATTCCAGTAGAGCTTAGAGGTCTCAGAGTAACTTGTATTGTACAAACAAATATTAAGACACAGGTCCTACTTTGAGGACCTGACAATTTATCTAAACTAGACAAAAGACTGGAAGGCAAATTATCCCAATGTTATCCATAATCTCTGTCTCTCAGATCCCTATGAGATGTGCTTGCACTGTCATGGGAAGTTTATGGCAGAGCTGGGAATGTAACTCTGATTTTCTACATTTTAGGCCTGTGCTGTAACCACAAGACTGTCTTTTTCTTTGAGGCATAAACTATCTGCACCTGCTTCTAGACTATTCAGATATCTCTCTGATACATCTCTTAGTCATGTACATCATTTTGTGTATCAGTTGTGAATTTAATCCCTTATTTAATGTGGTTCTTTTGTATATATTGAACAAAACTGATGCTCAAGTACTTTTGTTTACCACCTCCACCCAATTTAAATTGCTTCCTCTTGTTGTAAATACTGGCTTCAGTAGAAAAGTCAGTTCTTTAGCAGCCCAAGCATGGTAGTTAACTCCCTACAATCCTTTTTTTTTTAAAAAAAATGCTCTCTCAATTTTCCCCCAAATTAGGTAAACTATATCTATATTCATTGTCCTCCACCACAGGAATTACTTTCTGCTACATTCCTAAAAAAAACTACCACACTCACTATATGTAAAAATTTAGTATGGGTAAATCTATACTGATGGTGACATACTAAAATATAGTGTGTGACCCCTAATTCTGTGTCTGGTTAGTGTTTAGAATATTCCCCAATTGTGTAGTTGTCTGAATCTTCCCTAGAACTTACTTTGTGTATTTAAGTTATCTTCACCTGTGTCCACTGGAATCTTTGTTGGCTTAATCCTGCACCCACTGAAGTTGGTGGGAATGTTGTCATTGGTGTTAATAGGTGTAGGATCAATCCCTAATGTCTAGCACTTCGAAATATTATTTGCTTAAATGTTCAGAGAGATAGTTGCACCATCCAGTGCTAGTCCTTTTCTCTGTTTCATCTGCATTCCATTGATACTGTAACCTGAACAATTTCCCAGATGAACATTCTCACACATTTTGATGAAGAGGGGTGACAGAGTAGAATCTTATACAACCCTACCTCAGAATGTCTTTGGGACATATGGGCATTGCTCAACGTTTCCCTCTGGATCTTCTTGCAGAGGAAAGATCACTCTCTTTCCAAAGCAACTCTGTCTTCTCTGCTGGACTCTGCAGTCATGTGAGCTACACCTCAGTGTCAGCCTTCTACCATCAAGTACTTGTATTTTTAGTTGAATAATCTAAAAGAATTATCATGGATAGGATCACCATACACCCGAAAGGAATTGACCAAAGAGACTAGTACAGTCTCTATACCATATCCAGGCTACAACCAGAATGAAGTAATGGAAATCTGTGAGACTTGCTTATGTCCAGAACTGCCTCACCACAGGAAAAGGAGGTTAAAGAGAGTGATGTCTGGCATAATTGTGAAGAACAGGAGATAGTAAAGAGTGATCAAAGGAACTGAGCCCTGGTTTATACTAGGGAGTTACTCAGCCCATTATTTTGAAGTATGTCAAAATTTGTATTCCTGCTTTCCTTGGACTAATGCTATTTCAAATTTATTTCAGGAGTTATTTCAATGTTATTTATTTTGAAATCACTTCCTAGTGTAGACATGCCCTGAGAGTGAGTGCTTTGTTAATGCTTTTCTTTAGGAGACCAAGGCATCAATATCCCATTCTGTTGCAAGAATGGTTTTGAGTATTTCCCAGCTACATTTTTATCAAATAGGAAGGATATCAGTTTTCAATTTTCTTGTCACAGTCCAAGCCTCTTTGGTACAGCCTTGACCTTTGCAGGAAAAAATACATGAAATACAAGCAAAGAAGACCTTGCATTCTCTCCCTTTGACACACAGCTCTCCCCACAAATGCAAAAAGTGCCATGTGAATCAGTGTAAGTTTACCTTTGAAGCGCGAATACTTGACCCCACAACCAAGACAAGACATCCAGATTTACCATGCTGTTCACATTCCTCCCAGAAATATTCCAGGATTTTAGATCAGTAGTGGGCAACCTGCAGCCCACAGGCCACATGTGGATCATTTGGAGTTCTGTGTGTGGTCTGCAAGACGTTTTGTTTACTACTGCACGGTTACCGGATTCTGGCCTCCGTCCGCATCGTTTTTATTACTACTGGTCTTATTAAAGTGACATGCACATAAAACAAGGCCCAAAGAAGTGAGGTGTGTGCTAGTTGCACACAACAGTAACTGTGAGAGCCATGCAGTCCCTCTGCATCCAGTAAGGTGCTCTCCAAGCACACCCCACAAATTCTAGGCACGCAAGGGCAGTTAGCAAAACTACCCTATCGCGGGAGACATTCTTGGTTACAACAATCTTGCAGTCCACTGAGATGGAGGGCCACTTATGCAGCCTGCTCACTAGCCTAGGTTGCCCATCACTGCTTTAGATTCTAAATCAGAGGTGAAGAAATGCTTCCTGCACCTCATGCACAGCCAAGACATTCGATCTCAAAAATGATATATGATGCAATAAGCGGTGAGGAGTCCTGTGGCACCTTATAGACTAACTGAAGTGTAGGAGCATAAGCTTTCGTGGGCAAAGACCCACTTCGTCTACATGCATCTGACGAAGTGGGTCTTTGCCCACGAAAGCTTATGCTCCTACACTTCAGTTAGTCTATAAGGTGCCACAGGACCCCTCGCCGCTTTTGCAGATTCAGACTAACACGGCTACCCCTCTGATACATGATGCAATAAGTTAGACTTAGTGATCTAGGTTCAGATTGTTCAGAGCATAAGCAGAGCGGTGAGGATTGTGCTATAAGTCATCTTTCTGTGGCCCAGATTCTGGGGTTGAATTGCCCCCCCCCCCCCCCCCCCCCCCCCCCCCCCCCCCCCCCCCCCCCCCCCCCCCCCCCCCCCGTGTGAATTAAAGCAGCCTGAGAAGCAATTATGAAAAGCTGACTCTGCTGGATTTATACCAGATGAGGACCTTGCTGTATCTACCTGTCAGAGAGCTATAATCCTTCCTTTGTGCACCACTGGAGTGATGCAAAGTAGAATTAGCCAAGTGACCTGTGAAGCAGATGCTAGGGAGTGGGACACTTATGAGTAAACTTATCAATAATCAGAGAAAAGATGTTCCAATAAGAGTATTGAAAGAAAGCCAAACAGCATTTTTCTTTGGACTGTGCATTGCCATGACATCACACCAAGATATTTTTCTTTGGACCTGTCTGAAATCTTACCTATTCAATTACCTTCCAAGGACAAACCATTAAAATAGGTTCCCACACCTTGACAAGGACAGTATGTCATAATGGAGAGGTACTGGTCTATGTATGACAAGAGTGCCAGACAAGAGTCCCTGCTGCCAGTTCCAATGCAGAAGATCCAAAACATGGCCTCATATGTTAATTGAGCCAGACACCATCTAGACAGTCCCATAACTGTCCTGGGATCATGGCCACGTTGATGTTGAAGCAACCCAGACCCAATCAATCTCGGTGACTTTAATTCTTAGAGATTGAATTTTTGCTGTTACGGGGTCTCTCGGGATACATCTACACAGCAGGGCTAAAGTTGAATTAAGTTATGCAACTTCAGCTATGTCAATTGCGTAGCTTTAGTCAAAATAGCTTAACTCGGATTTGGTGCTGCCTACAGTGCAGGAAGTTGAAGCAAGGACACTCTTCCTTCAACTTCCCTTATTCCTCATGAAATGAGGATTAAAGGAATTGGAGTAAGAAGTCCTCCAGCTCTGTTATTTTGAAATAAAGGCTTGTTGTGTAGAATAATGTCAGTTATTCCAAAATAACATTGCTGTGTAGATCTTCCCTCAGGTAGGGGAAAGGCAATGTAATGACTTGGATGGATAGCTAATTAACCCAAAACATATCTTGGTGTGATGTCATGGCAATGCACAGTGAAGCTGACTTTCATCAACATGTGATGAAATGGCTTTTTCAAAACAACATCATGTTCATCTTAGCATTGGCTACGTCTACACTGGCCACAATTTCCGGAAAAGCCATGCAAATCAGGTTAGTCAGGATAGGGAAATCCTCGGGGGATTTAAATATCCCCCGCCGATTTAAATAAACATGTCCGCTGCTTTTTTTCCGGCATGGGGAAAAGCCGGAAAAAAAGCGTCTAGTCTGGCGCGATCCTCCGGAATAAAGCCCTTTTCCGGAGGATCTCTTATTCCTTTGAAGTAGGAATAAGAGATCCTCTGGAAAAGGGCTTTATTCCGGAGGATCACGCCAGTCTAGATGCTTTTTTTCTGGCTTTTCCCCAAGCTGGAAAAAAAGCGGCGGACATGTTTATTTAAATCCGCGGGGATATTTAAATCCCCCGCGGATTTCCCTATCCTGACTTACCTGATTTGCATGGCTTTTCCGGAAATTGTGGCCAGTGTAGACGTAGCCGTGATGAAATGGCTTTTTCAAAACAACGTCATGTTCATCTTAGCACACAGACAGGCTGTTGTGTTGATCCATGGTGACTTCCCACTGACAGTTTCTCTTCTCTTTGCCTTCCATATACCCCATTGCTTTTGTTCCCCCACCAGAGGAAGAGCAAAGCAATTCCCACACACAGCTTATAGTGTTGACTTGTGTTTCAGGGAGCACACTTGTAATCTGTGTTCCTCTTGCTTTGCCTGACTTTTGGCCAGAGCACAAAGAGCTATGATCTAAGTGATATTGCATATTTGCTTGTTTCTAATGTACTTGATTCTTTTCATACTTAACCCTGCTTAGCAATTGTTAACATTTTTATTCTTAACGTTACTGTGTAATGTTTTTCAGACCTCCTCATGCTTTATAACCTTTACTCTTACAGCCCTTTCCTCACTCTAAGTACTTCAACCTTATCCAACTCCTGGTTCCACCATAACTTCCTTCAACTTCAGCACATTCAGAACTGGTAAGACTACCTTAATCCAAAAAAACCACCATCCCCACCATCTTGCGTTCACCCGAATAGTCAGGAACCATGTGTTTTAAACTTCAGGCACATTAGTATTTCTTCCAGCTCACATCAAATATTGCCTTGACTACAGAAACTTTTAATGCCTTCTACTCCCCTCATTTCTGTTATTATATCCTATGCACTCCCTAAGTCCCTCCTAGTCGATCTCAAATTTAGCTGTCATTTTGAACAGTCTCATCCCTCTCTGGAAATTGGGAACATAGAATACTAGGACTGGAAGGGACCTCGAGAGGTCATCGAGTCCAGTCCCCTGCCCCCATGGCAGAACCAAATACTGTCTAGACCACATTGACATGTGACCTTTAGTCTAAAATCTTCAAAGACTTCCTATCCATTTCAGAACGGAGTACAAAAAAAATCTCTTCCTTTGAAATCTTCATGTCCCCTCAATGCTAATCCTTCTTTTGCTGCATCTTTTCTCTTCATCCCACTCCTTGGATTCCTTCAGTACTAGATTTCATTTTTACTCCCTATAATGGGATATATAGGTTCCAACCTGGACAAGGGCAAAAAAGGATTAACAGTCTGTCCTGGAAACGGAATGAAATCTGTCCCACAGAATCTTCCAGAAGCATCAAACCTGAAAGAAATATCCTCCAGCTGTAGGAAATAACAGCAGCATATACAGGTGAAGGAGGATGGCTATAAAAATGGCTTGTCCTGCAAATTGAGTGTGTCCGGGAACTGGGTTTGCTAGAACTTGAGCCAGTGAGATGAGGGATTTCCTGGGGTGGAGACTGTCCATTTTAAAGACTGTTCTGACCATTCAGTGAGTGAAGGAAGCTCACTGTGGCTCAAGGAAAGGGAAAACTTACTATGGACTAGGTAATCTTTGGGGAGAGGGTTATGCTGATCCTGACTCTTGGTTAAGTGCTTTAAATTATTAAATTGAAACCTGTCGTCTTTAACTTCATCCCAGAGGATGTCCATATTTTGACTCCTACAGCAGTCTCTTAGGGGCTCTGCTGTTGGATTAGCTGAACACAATCCCTTCCTTTTATCACCACACCTGGAGCTGGATAGGCCCTGCTCAGTAATCTCAAAATACATCTTCTCGCTCTTGCAAAGGACTCAAATAAACCAAAAGCTTGTCTTTGAGCCCTTCGGCTTTCTTGTGTTCAGTTCTCACTCTGCCTCCATCCCATCTACACATTGTCATTATAGTACATAATATTTGCATGTACTGGCTTCACAAACATTGATTGTGAATAGTGTATACCTTGAGCCTAACTCTCCACTCAGATATTAAAGTTTTATCCAGTTGGAGCCACATGCCTGGCTTAATGTGGCTCATCTCTTGATCTTTCTTTCTTTGTCTTCCCACTAACCTTGTCTTTAAACCAATTATTTTTCCAGATGACATGACTTGCATTTTGGTACATTATTCATCTTGACATTGTATGTAACTTTTCTAGCCTTGGGTCAAAGTCAGTGTTTCTACTTAACCATTTTGATCAGTTACACTTGTAAACAAATATTTAATTTTTACTAAGTCTCAGGAATGAAACAGTTTCCTTACTCTGTTATTTGGGTGACTTGGAAACCAATTCGAAATTTCCTTTCGAAAAAGACTTGTCCTAATTTCAAAATTATAAGAGCAGGATATTTCTGGTATATTTGGTTACTCTGGACAAATATAGTAAAACTAATTTCAGCCAAGTGAAGGTCTGTCTCCTAATTGCATTGTGGCATTTTACAAATATAGTTCAGTCCTCTATATTCAAATAGTTCTCTTTCTATAATTTGCCTTTTCTTCTCATTGATTATCATAGAGCTTCCTGAATCTCTCCAAAATAACTGCCAAAATTCACTCTTATATAAATACATTTGAGAAGGGGGAATATGTAGCTGGCTAACAGTCACTACTGCTTCTACTGTCCTCCTCAAACTTGCTAGGAATCTCATGCTTCTATTAGTATAGAAACTTCGGATAGAGACATTTACACAGCTTTCAAGGGAAGACAGCTTGTTAGCTGTTTTAACTGCATCTCTGTGCCTTTAGCCATATATTCTTTTACTGAGAAATAATCCAAGAATTGCCTCTTCATATACATAACAACTAAATTTTATTTTAGTGACCTGCTAGAGTTTTTTCCTCCCACATGCAGTTTCTTCATGTGCATATACATTTCTACAAAATTCTGATTTTAATATTTAGGGTAGGGATTATACTTAAAATGTCTTAATTGCTTATCATTTCAGCATTGCATGCAGCTTGGGTCTTTGGAAATCTAAATCACCTAAGTGATAAAGAGCTACATATCTAACTGCTTCAGAAATTAACTCTGAAGACTTTGTCACCTTCTTGAAAATTGCTGTAACTTGATTCTAGCATGCTATGAACCTAATTAAATGTTACTGCACACAGTGTATATAAATGAAGTAAGACAATGTCTTCCACTGTTTTAAAGCATTAATGTGAACGTCTGCTGGCTTGGTTTTTATAAACTCAAAACAACACATGATTGTTTTGAGTAATTGTCCATGATCAGACATATCTGCATATAACACTAAATGGTATTTAATTATTTCACGCAAACTGACATTAGTGAGTAGATAAGACTCATTTCGTTTAGGTTGCCAAGACTTAATATAGTCTATCCCAGGCTGTTGCATAATGATCATCTTCCTATTCTGGAAATATTAACCAATTGTGCTATTTTTTAGGAACAATTGGAAATAGAGAGCAATAAATTGAAGCAAACTGAGGAAAAAAACACTCTAAAGGAAAAGAAACTTGAATCTATTATTGCCAGTCAAGAAGAAGAAATAAGACTTCTAAAAAACAGATTAAAAGAAAAAAGTGAAGCACAGGATTGCATACATATGCCAATATATGAAATGGAGGTAAGTAAATAAAATGATACCACACCTTTGCACATAATTATACTTATTTTAGATTTTGTTTATACAAATTATTCTAGTTAACAGATTTTTAGATTACAACTGTAAATTTAAGAAAATTATTAAATATATATAGTAGCACTAGCTGTCATGTTACTTCAATTAAACCATAATATACTTGAATCTTATTTTGTGCATCTTAACTGTTCATCTTATTTTTATTTGATTTGATTATAAAATTAAATGTGATATTGGAGGGGAAATTACATAGTTTATTGTAGCTGCTCTTTGCATTTCAGATTGAATCAGTCTTCCATTTTTATATTCCACTCTTTTGGTCAGATAAATAAAACATCCTATCAAGAAAAACATCCAGGGTAAAGCATTGGTTTTCAACCTTTGATCCATGGACCTCAGCTGAATTACAGCCTATGCCTAAGATTTCCAAAGGGATCCATACCTCCATTTGACATTTTTTAAGGGTCTGCAAATGAAAAAAAAGGTTGAAAAGCACTGTTAGCCTACATTTAATGAACAATTTGCAGCCCATGTAATACTGATATAATCCACAAGGTGGTAGTCAAAGGTAACAACTTGTTTAAAAGCATGCTAGAATATGTTAATCTGCTTGTTGAAAATAGAGACTGAATTGATTTTTTTTAACCAAAATATATCAGTTCCTTTAAAATGAGCCTATAATATGATACATAATTAAAACAGGATTATAACATTAATCTGTGCATTAGCTTCTCTATCTCTAAAGAGAAGGATAATGCTTATCCATGTATTAAAGTCCTGTGAGTGTCTCAAATGAGAGCTTCCATATAAGGGCAAAATAGTGAAATTATCAAATTTGTTCTAGAAGGGATTTTAAATCAAAGAATGAAGCATGAGATTTCTTATGCATTTGGTTTTCTAAATGGCTTCTTGGGCTACAAGCAAAATTGGTTGATTCTGCTGATGTTGAAGAATGTTGAGACATTTGTTAATCTACCTTTGTATTAAGTCCACATGAATGTACGAATTAGCACACCAAAACAAGCTCCCTAATTCCATGTTTTACTTTAAGATAAAACCTACGAAGGTTGTTCCAGCTAGACAGGATTTATCTCCAGCGATCCCTGGTATTTTAACTGTGCATGAAAGGTAAATAATTTTGCAGCATTTTTATAAACAATTTTGAAGGTTCACAATTGCTAAAGAGGAGTAAGGCCAGCTGCTTCCCTCCCTTTTCACCATACAGAAAGAACAGAAAAAGGCCAAGAAGCCAGCACAGGGAGGGGAGCAGAGCCAGTGCAGCATGTGGAAGCATAGCTGGTATTCTATGGGTATATCGGAAGGGCACATTTGATGCAGATGGGGTATAAGCTACGTGGGAAATGGCTATGGATGTTAATGCTGGTTATTATATCAGCCTTGACTCCTTTTGTGGGGAATGTACAGCCATGCTGGAATAACTAGTAGTAGCACAGGATAGAAGCAGCGCTGCTAGGAGAAAGCTCAACAGATTGTACAATGGACTAATCCTTCAACTTTATGATTCCAAATGAATCTGAATGCTTTGGTCCAGGTTTAGCTGTGGCGCATCAGCCCACAACACCATGGAGGCCTTACAATCCCTATATGTTCAAGAGAAGGGCATTGGAGAGGAATATGACACTGTATTTAATGAGCAAGTACTGTATTGCTCTTCTGCATGTCTTATGGTGAAGGGGGTTGACCACAGAGCCTTAGTTAATAACAGTCTCCTGTAAAAAGTACAGATCTAAGCCAGGTTTTTACCAACCTTTACTGAATGATTATGTAGATGGAGATCCCTAATAGTGTCATATGGGATGAAAAAATAGGATTGTGGATTTGTTTTTTGGGTGTGTTTTTGCTACTCTATTTTTTTTCTAAAGATGATTTGAAGTGTCTTTTTAAAAGCTATCCTTCCTTCCACACTTTTTTTATATTACAATTTAATTGTATGCGAAGTTCTTCTTGGAAAGCTGTGTGACTGGAGAACTAGCAGGATTATGATACAGCATCAGAGATGCTAAACAAGTGAAATGTGATTTAAAAAAATATCAATTGTATTAGACTATTAAAATTTGAGTGGAGTTTTGGTGTGTTTAATGACTAATGAACTGAAACCCCCGAGAAACAGTTGTAACACAAGTTAAAACTACTCTCACCAGCTAACCTCGTTCTTCTGAGTGAGTTCCTAATCCGCATCTCTGGATCCTCCAAAGGAGATCTGTAGCAAAATGAGACAAGCAGCACTTAATAGTCCAAACTCTTATAAAGTGAATAAACATACAGAAAGAAAAACCTTTTTATAAAAGCAAAAACAAAACCCTATGGCAACATAAGGCATGAGCCCTGTGTGTCAGTCTTGCCCCAGCTCCCATATCTTCAGATCGCTATTAACTAAACATCCTTTTTGAAAGATCTAAGAATTTGTACTTAATGAGTCTGTGGTCTAATGTGCTTCAACTTAAGTATTTCCTATGCATAAATAAGCAGAATAATGTAATATCATATTTTTCAAGAAGCCAAAAGTGCACTTATTTCCCATTTTAGTGTGATTTACTAAGTATTTGACAGTCATTTAGGAACCTGTGAAAGCTCCCGAGGGAAACAAAGCAAGAGGAAAAAAAGCTAGGATATAGGTTCTGCAGAAGGGAATGGCAACTATTTGAGCAGTTCTCCAGCTATCTGCAAAAATATCACATAGGCAAGCAGAGGAGGGAGCCAGGTGACAGCTGCTTTTGCATATCCTATTTCTTTTCCTGCATGGGCTAACGTCCACAGAAAAAATAGGAATCCATGTTCACAACAGAATTAGCTAATTTCTGTGGACTGGCCCTATGTGAGCACAGAAATGCTATAATTGTCAAGGAAGTGTTGTACCTACCAATGGCTGGAGGGAACTCAGTGGAACTTGAAATGTCTCTGGCTCAGGTTTCCTTTGAATTCCTGGTCTGTAAAGGTGTATTGCTCCATTACATCATTTTCATGCTGGAGGCCTGTGTGTATGATTTATGACAAAACAGTTACATGTTTTATTGTGTTCAACTACTTTCTTCCCTTCCATTTTCTTTTGCAAATGAGAGTGTGTGCATGTGTGCGTGGCATGCACAAGCATGCAAATTAAGGAGAAGAGTATCAGAGAAATTTAGCTGGTAATACTATTTTCTGGTATCCAGTTGTGGAGTATTATTTTTCTTTTAATTCAAGGTCATGAAAGAACTGAATTCACTGACACTTTGATTTAAAATATTGAACTTTTAGGGAAGATCTAGAGATGGTTTTCCAGGACATGAAGGAAGAATGTCATCGAATATGCACATTAGCAAGAAAGCAAACAGACCAACTCAGTAAACTTAACATAAAGAGAGAACCTGTAAATGGTAACATCTTACTTTAGCTCTTATTGTGATTCAAGTGTTTGAAAGCTTTGCTTTATATTTGAAAATACTGTAAATTACACATACATTGAAAGTACTTCTACTGTTTACCATCTGCTTCTTTCAAGTCTGCTCATATGATGCTCTGCAGTTCACTAAGAAAATGCACCGTGGATTTTGGAATTGTATGAGGAACATTCTAAATGACATGGGTGAGAGACAGTCATTGTGTAACTGATTTTTCAGGTTCTTTTTTGTCCCTTGAAGTAGACTGTTGGCTCTCACTCAATCTGATGCCCCAGCATGTTTTGAGTAATGGAATTTTTTAAATTTTTTATTTAGCTGTTTATAAAAATGCCCATTATGAATATTTCCAGACTCTCAGTTGTTACAAAAGACTGCTGGATCACAGCGCTCGTACGTGAAGAGATAGAGGACTTTAAGACAAAGTGCCTTGTGCATCCTCGAAACACTTTTTAAAAATTAATAGAGATTAAAGGTGCTACTTACACTGAAGTGAGTGGCAAAACTGTCCGAAGCAAGATCTAGAGAAGATATTAAGAACCTGATCCTGCTAACACTTGACGTAGTACAAACTACTGGTAGTTTACTTAGCTAGATCAGGACTTGATCTGGCTTTATAGACTACTTTTCAATCCTTGCAACCTTTCCCTCCTCCCCCCCCCAAAAAAAGTATTTAGTTTACCCTTCTAACTCCCTGGTTCTCTCCTGATGTCTCTAGTACGTATTAGCAAACTACATGTTACAACTCACATGAAATAAGAGCTAATGGCCCCTAACTTAGGGTGTGTCTAGACTACCTAGTTTTGTCGACAAAAGTGGACTTTTGTCGACAAAACTATACCAGCGTCTACACTACCGCTGAGTTCTGTCGACATAACGTCAACAGAACTCAGCAGTTTTGTCGACGCTGGTATACCTCATTTTACGAGACATAACACCTTCTGTCGACAGAACTCTGTTGACAGAAGGTGTTATTGCCTGTAACATTGTGTCCAGACTACGGAGTTCTGTCGACAAAGCAGCTTGCTTTGTCGACAGAACTCAGTGTGTCTGGACGCTCTTTGTCGACGGAAGTTTTGTCGACAGTATCTGTCGACAAAACTTCTGTCGACAAAACGCAGTAGTCTAGACGTACCCATAGTGATTTTAAAAAAGGAAAAAAAGGGTAGATAAAAGATAATCTTTTATGTGCCAAAAGTGTCCTTTTATCTCTGTGATTTGTGGCACTTGGCAAATTATTCCAAAGCTGATGGTTTTTGTCTTTTCTTGAGGCAAGTTCTGGTTGGACCTCCTGGTCCAGCACCCTCAGAATCTGAGGGGTCCTGAAGGAGGGAATTTGTTGGACATGGGGAGATCAGGCCTTAGGTTGTCCTGGGGCTCCCTTTCTGGCCGCCAGCCCGGTCATGCCCTGCCTCTGGCTGGCAGAGCTCCACTCCTGGGTGCCAGGGCTCTCTGCTCCTGGCCAGCAGCAGCTCTGCACTCCTGGATGCAAGGGCTCACCTCCTAGCTGCTGGGGCTCCCTGCTCCCGGCCAGCAGCAGCTTTGGGGCAAGTGGGGCTCACTTCCTGGCTAGCAGAACTCCAGCTGCTGGTCAGGCTCCCTGCCATCAGGCCACGGCCCCAGAAGGCTTCCTGCTGCCAGACTGGCTGAACTCTCAGCCACAGGCAAACTCTGTGGCTTGGATTCTCTGGTCCAGCAATATCTGTGATCCTGCCAGACCAGAGTGTCCTGGACCAGAGAGCTTCAACCTGTCCAATGAAGTTTTGACCAGTACTTGTGGTATATATTTGTTGTTAACCTGGCTTTCAGTTCTAATAAGGGGTACATTGGATTCCCTTTAAACTTGCATTCCCTGGCTATGGTTTAAAGGGTAACCATGAAATTTGTTATAATTTCCCATAAATAACAAATAAAAAAAAGAAAAAATTAATGGTACCTGATTTTTGGCTGTGTGCTCAGCTGAAATGAATTTGTACAACTGCCTTCTTAGTTCAGCTACATCTAGGTTTCAAATGCTGAAAAGAAAATACTGAAAGTCTAAAATTATGCTTCTAAGCCTATACTTTAATAAGGGATTTGATACTCCAAAGTTCTGTTAAGCTGCTTCCAGTTAATTGATGCCTGTAAAATTGATTTCTGTGGGCTTTTTGACACTACATTATTATTTTGTGGTGTTTGTTATATGCAAACAACACTGTCCTTTTTTTGCATGAAAAAATTCACTGCCTCATTAGGAAGGGACACGGTGGGTGAGGTAATGTCTTTCCCACCAATAAATGGTAAGCTCTTGAGCCACATATAACACTTCCCGAGACCTGGAGAAGAGCTCTGGGTAGCTAAAAAGCAGAAGTGGGCCCAGTAAAAAGATATTGCTACATCAACCTTGTTTGTCTCATATCATGAGAGCAACATGACTACAACTGGCAGAGAAGGGGCAAATTCTCCGAATCATGAGACCGAAGTGATTTCAAGAGGACTTTGCAAACATAAAAATGTACAGTGACACTATTCCCCAACTTGATTATAAGTAATATGTAGATTATTAGTTTAATTCCCAAAATGCATTGAGAGTACTCAAACACAGAAGAAAACAATCCCACCCTAAAGATCTATGCACTTCAAATATTTTGGGACTACAGTGCATAGCATATGGTGGCACTCCATAAAACTCCTGAGTTGCAGCTTCTTTTTCTTCAAAAAAAACTTTAAAACTTGTACATATGTTGGTATTAAGAATATGGGGCAATATGAGTTTTAACTAGTGATAGTAGAGTGTAACCAACTAACTGTTTAGCTGATAAGCTGATACTTATCAGTTATTGGTGTTGGTTAAATTCAGCTGGCTCCCGGGGAGGCAGCTGGGCTCTGGCAGGGCAGCCAAAGCCTCTTCACCAGGAGCCAGGCCAGCAGAGGTCCCCGCTCCACTCTTGGGGAGAAGCCTTTACTGCAGCAAGGAAGCTACAGTCCCCGGGAGCCAACCCAGCAGGGGCTGGTGGCTCCATTCCCAGGGAGGTTTCACTGCAGGCTCTGCAGTATAAAGCTTAGCAGCATGTAATAGGTGAGATTCAGTGGTTACACGGTTACCAATTAAACTGACTTTTAACAGCCCTAGTTTTAACCAAATCCAAGAGGGTTAAAATCGCTTAAATAAATTAATCTGGATCCGTTATTTCATGTTTTTGTGGGTTGGGGGGAGGGATTTGATTTTGGTTTTTGGTTTTGTTTTTTGCACTGAGACACCAGGCTCAAATTACTGGCTTCAGGAAAATATTCTATCAAATCATGAAAGAGGATCAAGAAAAATAACTGATCTACATGTTTGATCTTTAACAATTGCTTTGAACTATTATTTCCATAGATGGTGTCTGACCATTTCCTTTTTCTCCCCTTTACAGAAATTCAGTGTTCCATGCCTATTCAGTGTACTGATAAAACTGATGAACAAACAGAAGAACTTTATACGCCTCAGGTTAAAACAGATATAAATAGAAGTGTATCATGCATAACATCTATCACACCAAGAGGAGTGGGCCAAGATGAGGAAGACAACTCTGTAGAATCACTTTCTAAATTTAATGTCAAGTTTCCACCTACACACATGGACTCTACTTTCTTGCAGAGCACTCCCGAAAAACCAACAGTTCCTTGTACTTCTATAGCTCAAAATATGCTTCAAGAGCATCATTTTAACATGGAGAATGAAGTCCACACTATGAATCTGAATAAATTGGAATGTGAGGCATTTGAAGCTCATGGAGTTGACCACATAACCACAGCTATGCAAAACCTACCTGCACTTGACAAAACAAAACCCCCAAGCCAGACAAGCATGCTCAAACAAAATACTCAGGACAAAACATCATGTTTGAAAACAGCAGACAGTGGTACCAAACTTGTACATAAGTTCACAAATCAAGATGCCACTGAAGTAAATTTTCCCTCTTCAGAGGCCACTGGAAGACCTGTCAGAGGACCTCAGCAGGTATCTTTATATTGATACTGTATATTTTAAATATTAATATTTCCTTTGAACAAATTAAGCCTTCGTATGAATCATACCATTTTTGTGAATATTTGATTTTATGTAATGTTTTCTGACACTGAATTTGTGTACATTAACTTCATTTTCAGTGAAATAATAGTGATTTAAATTACATTTAAGAATATAGTTGGGTGCATAAATTTCACTTCATGAAGATTTTAACTGTTTTTGTATTCATTGTAAAACTAATTTTAATCACAACTATTCAAAAACTCTCTTTAGCCAAATATTATTCCATAGAATCGAACATAATATGCATCACTAAACTTTTTAAAATGTACATGTGGACATGTGCTGCTTTAAAAAATACCAGGTAGTTCAGTGTACTTCCTTCTGAAAAAAAATCTATTTTTAGATCTAAAGAGGCACAAACATAGAACAACTTAAAAGGGATAAAATATCCCTTAAAAGGAATATTTTAGAAGTTCTTGTAGAATAGGAAAATATATATTTCCACACACAATCATAAATGGACACCCAAAAAATGCAAGTAATTGTGCATCTACTTTTTAAGGAAACATTTTAGATGTGATTTTTAGAGGTGTGAACATCCAGAACTTTAGCTGAAGTTAGTGTGAGCTGTAGATGCTCATCATCTCTGAAAATGTAAGGCCATCTGGCCAAATTCAGCAAAACAATTATGTAGGAAAATCCCACTGAGTGTTCTTTTGAATCTCAACCTTTGAGTGACATCCTGGACCCATTAAAGTCAATGATATAACTTCCACTGACTTCAATAAGATCAGGATTTCACTTTTTGACCTTCTTTCTCATGAGTGGGAAGATTATTCAAAGCTAGAGCAAGTACTGATATTTAGAATTTTTGCATTTTCTTCCTTACTCTTCCAGTTACTCATTTTGACCTTTGGGCAAATTGCCTTAACCTCTCTGTGCTTCAACTTTGCCTTTAACCTAACAAAAAGAGGAGCTATGATGCATAAATAATATTTACCTTACATCTGAGACACTCTAGAGCTAGAGATGTATTATTATTAAAGCCGGCCGAGTCTAGTTTTACAGTCAACCTTAGTCTTTAATTTTCTGAAAAATGTTGGCAGAGAATTCTAGATACTTGCAGTGCTGCTGCTTTACATAATTTTATTTTTTAAAATTACCATATATTGTTCAAAATACATGAGTGGTGATTATATTTAAGATGGATTGCTTTTGTAGATTTTGTTTTACCCTGAATTATTAATTACATACTCCTTTTATTGTACTTTATTTTCCTCCAAATTCTCAGTTAGTTGTTACCAAGTAAAATAAATTAAATAACTTCTTTTATTGCAAGTAGAATTCCTGTGGCTCTACCGAGCATCCATTCTGTTACTTGTTACTTTTTCCCCTTTTTTCTCTATTATCTCTCCTGCTTGTTCTTTTACTAGCTAGTCTGGGAATTCATTTTTCAATAGATGGCACCCTGCATTGTATATTACAGCAAGTAAAACAGCTGGTATGTGATTACAAGTTGATAGGGAAGCCTGCAGCTTTTAAAAGTGCAGGAGAGTTAGTGGACAAGAGAGCATAGGGTTAGATAATTGATATTTGTGCAAAATAAGGAAATTACTTTAGTTTGAAGGTATCATTTTAGCATGTGAATTATCAGTACTATAGCTCTATGGGGAGATTTTAATATTAAATGTTACATTTTGAAAGGAAACTGGAAATAGAAAATAGTTTCAATATTTATAAGTCAGATCCAAATAGCATAGTAGTACTAAAGGACATTGATTAAAATGTTGCATCCTATCCAGAAATGTGACAGAAGCCTATATTACTTTAGAATCCATTAAATATACATCCTTATAAATTTAAGTAAATACAGATCATCTTTATTTGCCTCAAAAATGTTTTCATGCATTTTGTTTTGGATGTATTGAATTGATCTGTATTGCCTTTCCAATTATAGGGTCACAGATTTGATCTTAGCTGAGTTCAAATGCTGAAGTATCATCAAGTTGGATGAATGCAACTCCTTTTCATTGTATTCACATTGGCAAAACTTGGACATGTAGTTCTCTCCACTAGGAGTAGCTGTAGCAGTTGTGCTCTAGTTCAGACAGTGCCCAGTGCTTTTTTTACCACCTTGTCCTATAGGGACCAGTAACATACATCCAAGTCTTCTCTTAGGAGGCCTGCCTGAGCCCTGTCTGTAGCTACTCCTGGTGGAACTCCAACAGTGATGAATTGCTTACTGGATTTTTTTTTTGCTAGTGTTAATTATGTAGTAATATGACAAAGACCTATGTTAACTTATAAGATGGAAAAAATCCCTAAAACAATGAACCTTTGGAAGCTGTTACTCTGTTTGTGGTAAATTTAATTCTTTCCAGCTGTATAGATATTAAATGGAAACCTCAGTGCTGTTTCCTTAAAAATACATGGCAGCATAGAGATTTTTGAAGGCCTAGGACAAAATCTGAAACAAACCTTCCTCCTCATTTCCCCCCACTCCCCAGATTCTAAAAACAAGGGGAGGCTGCAGGAGAATGATTTCCACCCCATATATACTATGTAGCATTGGCTCCTGTACTGTAATGCTGGCTCTGGCTACCCACTTTGGGCATTGTGACCAGATACACAGGGTCACAGTGCCAAACCTGAGTGGCACTGCAACCTCATTTGTATGGTCACAATACCGCTCAGTTTGGGGACCCCTGGCAAACAGCCTCTTTTCCTCCCCTCCCGTCTCCATCTTGGTGGCCCTAAAAGGATATAGTACCTCTTTTAAAACAATGATTGAAAGCTGTAGCAGATTAAAATAACATGCATCTTACTAGACCTAAGACCTTACTGAATCATAGTTAACGGTGTTTGTACGTATGCACACATTTACAACATTATGTATGATTCTGCAAATATTAATTATTCATGTAGTGCTTTATTTAGTGGGAATACCAACTCTAGTGAGGTCACAATTCAGAAAACCATTTAAAATGTATAACTTTAAGCACAAAAATAGCCCCAGCTATTGCTTGAAGACAATTAAATAGATGCTTAAGATCCCAATTCAGCATAATGCTTAAGCATCTCCTTTTAATCAGTTCCTATTCAGAGAAGTACATGATTAAATCCCCAAGAAATCAGTGTTATTTAAACATTTTACTGTATTGATACCTAGTCCTGTTAGTAATTTGTAACAATAGAACCTTACTTTGTCCTGAACACATTTCATGAAATGTTACAAGAACCTTTTTTGCCTCTTTAAATGCCATGCCTCTTTATATGGTTATAAAAATTGTCAGTTTATTCAAGGTGATGTCGCAAGTAACTAATTACAAATAAGAATCGGGAGAAATATTTATAGAATGTTTGTGTCAAAGATTTCATATGAAATTTACCTCAACTGCCCACTATCTACAATCAGTAGATTATATTGCAGAAGGAAGTGATATAACTAGACTTAATAAACAATGAACAACAACTCCCTGACATGCTAAATGTTGTTTAGGAAAGGAATTGACTTCTAAAAGAAATTGCATAACCACTGGGAAAGCCAGATTGGTAGCACAGTTTGTTGCCACTAGAGAGGTAAGCACTGGCTTTTTAGCCTGGCAGAGTTTGGGAACATGAAAACTGAAGCTCTCTTATGGAGATTGACAGCAAGAGACTTCAAGGGAAACGGCTTGCCTTTCTACCCCCAAAATACTCTTCCCCTCTCTGTGCATAGGTGAGATTATAGCAAAAAGTCTTCTGCAAAAAAGACTGTAGGAATCTACCGTGTCCCTTCCTGCCACTTATGTGCTGCCATTCACTTTGGGTATGTCTAAGTGCTACCTCACATCTTCACAAGCCACCCATTATTTCAAAATATTTTTCAAAATAAATAATGGGTGCGCTGTTTCAGCATCCCAGTAACCCTCATTCCACAAGGGTTAAGGGATGTCTCAAAATAGCACTTTATTTTGAAATAAGCTATGTACCTGATTTTGAGTTGAGTGCAGTGTAGACAGCCTTTGAGTTCACTTCATCTTATAATTTGATGCCAAGTAGGAAGAAGAAACAGACTCAGATACCTCAGTAGCCACACCAAGGCTTTGTGATGAAGAAATCAGTATTGACACGAAAGGATAAGGATTGGTTTAATTGTATTACTGTAATATTAGCAACAGATAATTCAAGAGATAAAATACAAGCTATCCTATACTGCCGGAGAGAATGTCTTCTGATTAGATTCAAAAGTAGATACATACCTTTAGGGGGAATGTAAAATAAAATCTGCCTCATGTCAGTTGTATTTAGTAAACATATGCTGCACTCTAATGTAATATGTATATTGCTTATTTTTTAGAGAGCTATAATATCTGTGCAGGAATGTTTATACAGTATCTCAGTACAGTACTTACAGGTGCCATGGTTTAGTTTTCCTATAATGAAATATTTAAAGAGCCCATAGAAACCTTAGTATTTATTACAGTGACAAAGGAAGCTTTAATTTATTATCATAAATGCTTGTCTAATACAAGAACATCAGATTTTAACTGTTTGCAGATATAAATGTTTAGTTTCTTCTTACTTCACATTTTAGCAAAGATAAAAAAATATTTCTTGATTTTAATGTAAAGAGAACCAGAGGTGCCATTTTGTTGTTAAGCTAAATCAAGTATATGAAAAATCTAACTTGCACAAAACAAAGGTGGGTAGTGTTTGTTTGTTAATTTTGAACTGTATTTCTTTAAATACCTTTTTTTTCTTCTTCCAGCCCTTCTGGAAGCCATCTCACACTCAAGACAATAACATACTGGCACAAGATTATACAGACTCAGAACTGAATCAGTCTGGAATATGTGAATTCTGTCAAAAAGTTTTCCCACCATCTAGTACATCAAGAGGGGATTTTCTCAGGCATCTTAATTCACACTTTAAAAAACAATCAATGTATCCAGAAGCAAGCTGAATAAGTCTTTGTAGAGATACGGGATTGCACTTTTGTATACATTTTATTTGTAATTCAAATGCATATGTTAATTTCAGAATTAAGACTTTCTATGTTCATCATGACATAATTGAAATGTTTTCAGCTAAGTTCATTTCAATTTTTTAAAATTTAACATTGTAATTTTACTCATTTAAATTCCCCAATAGAAAAACGTAATTGTTTCACTTGAGTTTGCTATGCTGCAGTATGAGCTTTGGGCTTGATGCTACAAATCTTTTCTTGTGCAGGTTATCTTCACCTGAGTAGACCTAGGACTGCTTGCATGAATAAAGGTTTGTAGAACTGGGTCTTTAATTTGAGGAGAAAGTATGAGCAGTGCTATCAATTTTCCTCAGCACCCTAAGGTTTGCTTCTACTCCTACTGTTGTGAAATAGGTGCTGGAATAGACCTTAAGAACATTTGATGTGTTAATGAGGATTCTCCAAATTTGACTTAGGACAGGTTCAGTGTTGTATTTAAATTGTAGATAAGATTCTTGTAAAGTCACTAGAGCAGCCAAATAACAGGTATGTCATACACTTAGGATACTCTTATGTCTTTTTTTCCTTACATCTTTGGAAGAGATTAGTGTAAACAACAGTAAAACTGTTGACTAAACAAATTTGTCTCAAATACAGTGCAATACTCACTCTTTGGCTAAAATGAAGATAGGAATCGGTATGTATCTTGTGCAGAGATGCACAACTAAATAATTGTTAATGTACACTGTTAGCATTCGTAACTCATGGAAAATACTTATTCCTCGATGAGAGATGCTTTTGTATAGAGAGAAAATCAAATCAATCAGATGGCACTTCTCCTGAAACTACACATTCAAAATGTAGCATTTCTTGTGGTGTCTTATTGGATGTTACTCAAACTTTCTAAGGATTTAAAAAAAAACACACACACACACCTGAATACAAGTCTTCAGACCAAGATACATTTTAAATGTTGATGTTTCTCTGGTGCATTTTATGGATGCTAGATCAGCTAGTTTGCATTTTTAAACCATTCAAGTGTAGTGATCTCTTCAAGGAGAGCCTTCTGCACTTCTGACTGGACACACTCTGTCCAGACCTCTGTAGTTATTAGCATTAATATATTTTTTTCTGTAGCTAACGGTAAGCAGGGCCTGAACTTCCCTTTTTTAAAGATTTATTGGATGATGGTAACCATTTTTCAAAGCTTAAGTATAAATCTTGTAGTAGTTGTAGAAGTGGATTTTTAAGTCAGCTGGAAAAGGCTGGCTCACTAAACATTTTTCTACAATTGTTTAGGTTTTAAGTACCTGGTGTGTATGTGACTAGCTGTTGGCTGATGATGTACTGTAATAAACTGCAGTGCACAGTGCTTGTCTGTTAATGTGACCTAGGGTGCGTTTGTTACTCGAGTAGCATTAAACCCGGTTTCCTACATCGTGGTGTGGGTGAAGGGTCTGAGGCAGGCAGGTGGTTGGGCTAGTCAGGCGTGTGACCACGAGCAAGGGCGGTGCTTAGTGTAGCACCAAAGGGCCAGGGACTCGCGCTCCAAAATAGCCCGAGACACACCTGCCTTGTGCTCTGACCCGGGAAAGGCGAGACCCACAACTAACGTGGCTAAGAGCCGAGCAAATCGCGATTTACCTTTCTAATCCCTTCCACCTTGTTGGTATCTGCGTGCTGTCTTCTCTAGCTTTCTGCCTGAAGGGGGGGGGAGCCCTGCTCGGAGCTGAAGTGTCTGGACAGGGCCCAGTGCTCTCCTTTCTGCACAATGGGGTCAGGCCTAGAAATGTCCCCTCACCTGGATCACAGAGGGGGGCGGGGAAGAAGCCGAAGAGGGGGGAGTCAACATCTGCCTGCCTATGCCCACAGGGCCCTGGCTGCGAAGAAGGTGGTCTGGCCAATGAAAATCCTGCCGGGAGGGGGGCAGGCCCTAAGCTGTGCTCGGAGCCCAGCAGGAGCCTTCAAGAATCTATTCCCAACAGCGCCCCAAAGCCCAGCCTGGCCAGCTGTGAGCCAAGGGGGGCGCGGTTCTGCTGCGGTGGATGGTTGCGAACATCTGTTTACTGCGCTCAGCCCCACAGCGGGTTCCGCTGAAACGACCCCTCCCCACAGCTGAGGCCGACTGGAAAGTGCATTAAGAACCCATCAGTGGTAGGAGGAAGGAAGCAGGCTTGGGGAAGGAGCAGAGGGCCACGGTGTTGTGCTGTTTCTCTCCCGCACCCCTCTTCTCTAGCGCGAGTGGCGTTTAGTCCCCTCCAGCCCTGGCGCTATACAGGTTTACAAGCCTCGGTGCTGACTCACTTGCAGCGGGGCTGCAGGTGGCAGTGAACGCACGTGTTCAGAAGCGGCAGCCAGCGAACCCAAGTGGCCGTGCCTATGCCAAGAGCTTTCCCGGGGGCCGTTGGGTAGCTTTTGGTGTCTCATCCTAGCCTGGGGCTGGCGGCCCGGGAGAGCCCAGGTCGCTCCTCAGTCTCGCTGCTGCCTCGACAGCCGCATGTAGCTCCAGCAGTTCGCCTGTCAGTGCCCGTGAGAGGGGAGGAAAACTCGCCCGTGACAGATTCCACGAGTCCGCCGGGGCGTGGCTGCTGAGAGCTTCGGGATGTTGAGGTCTCTTCCCTCGCTGGAATCAGTTCCCTCTGCCCCATTCCGCCGGGAGCTGTTCCCCTTCCCCCGCCATCTATGTCGGCTCAGCTGGGGAGTCTCGAGCAAAGCTCAACTCTTTCCCGCTCCGCACAAGAGTCTCCAAATGGCCACTAGATTTCCAAACCCCACTTCCCCACTGATCAGGTAACAGAGGCAGAAATGTTGCTTTCTTCCCCACTCCTGAGTCGGGATGGCCCTCGCAGTATTCTCCCCCCACCCAGTGTACAGTGAATTCAGGGGCTCGGGTGAAGCCATGTCTCCCAGATAAGGGCACGGAGGCTCAGACGCAGCTATTCCTGCTTCCCACCCGTGGAGAGCTCAGCAGCTGGGGCTCAGAGGAAACGCTGTCTCTTTCCCTCCCTGCCGAACATCCTCCTTTCCCCCGCAATCGTACGAGGTTAACTCAGCAGAGGAGTTTCAATCCAAATGGCAACTGGGATTGCATTAAAAAAAACGAAAGAAGGGGGAGCGAAAAAAATCAGAAATAGGGAAAGAAAAGAGAAAAAGCAGCAGGCTGATTACGAGGTGTCAAAACTGCCAGGAGCAAGAAGGTGATAGCAATCAGGGGTGAGAAGAGTGCGCCATTCGTGCGGGGCAGCTAATTATCCGTCTCATTTGAGAAGAGCAGCATTCGAGGCAGCAGCGTTCGCCTGCTGAACGGTGACAGATTGGCGCGGAGGAGAGGGGAGGTGTTAAAACAATGGAGCCGGGCTTGCGAGCGCTTCTGCATGCTAATCAGCCCGGCCTCCTTCCTCCCTCCGCCTGCCTGCCGCGATCCCTCCTTCCTTCCCGCCCTCCGCACCAGACAACACTGGGCCGCGTGTGTATAGCCTGGAACCCGGCCCGATCCTAGCAGCCCCAGCTCCGATAGAACACGTCTGACTGCAGTGGGAGCAGGGACTGGCCAGGCCTGCATCCAGCAGAGTCGCCTGGGGCAGTTCCCGTGCGCGCCCCTAGGAGAGACGGCCTAGCCCCTGGGGGCAACGTGCACAATCCCTTGGGGTCCACACACTGCAGCGCCAGCTGCCCGCCACGGCATAGGCGCTGATGCCTTCGGGCACTCGTCTCTCTCGTTCCTGGCCTTGCAGCGGGCCGACGATCCCACGTCAGGGAATAGGTACCAAGAGTGGGGAGTCTAGGTGGAAGCTGCGCACTGCTGTGCCGTGTTATCAGGGCTCTAGCCCCGCTGCTCTCTAGGCTGGAGTTCCCTGCTGTATTTGTGTAACGCTGCTAGGCCCCACAGCCGCCCCGGCCCCCTTTGAGCGCGCCCTTGTGCCTTGCAGACCGCTTGGCCTTGCAAGCCTGAAACGCGGCGCGTCCTGATTCAGTCGCTGGCTGCGAGGAGTCACAAAAGCGAGCCTTCGGGTGGGACAAAACGTGGCGCTCACTTCTCCTTTGCTTTACATTGGGCGGCTCACCCCACTCCAGGCGGGGAGGGAAAACAGGCTTCCTGCCTGCTCTGCCTTGCTCACTGCCCCCCATTTCCAACACCCCTGGAGTTCACCAAGGCAGCTCCTCGAGTGATAGTATCTACAGCTCTACTCCAGCGAAATGCGCCATATTCGTAGTGTGAGGCAGAAGAATGAGCGTTGGATTGTTTACTGTCAAATGTTTCTCAGTTTCTATTCCATCCTGCCCCTAAAGATTTTGATTACTATACACTTCTCCTTAACATTAAAATATTATTTATTACAGATTTACACAAACTGGATGTTTTTATGTTAAGGGAATAACATATTGATGCTGTATTATGTGCAGGAGTTTGTATGAACGATGTAATCTCTCCTTCAAGAGGGAGAAGGTAGTTCCTAATAATACACATCCCTTGTTCTCTGGATTAGACCGGAGAAATATGTACAGGAGGATTTTGTTCGCAATACTAGTTACTCCACAAAGTCATCCCACCACCCCATTCGTGTTTTAAAGAAATTTAGTATCCACACATCTCGGTTTAGTTTAAACCTCTCGCTTGCAAGCGGTATTTAAAATCATTTGTGCGCCTTATCAGGGAATTTGGGGGTTAGGCAAACAAAGAAAAGTGCTAGCTTTAGGCCTACGATGAGGACCCTGCTAATATCCAGGTTGAACGCTACTTTCGATAGCTTTTTAATTGTTTAGTTATTGTTGGTTTTTTTTTAAATGATGCCTTTATTTAAGAATATTTTATGAGAATTTCTATGAGCATACAGATGGTGAGATTTTCATGCGTCTGTGGCTTTCTGACATCCCAGGCTGCAAAAACAATTCCCCAGATCGCTACAATACCCAGGGTGTGGAGAAGTCTAGTACATCGCGATGCTAAGCATTAGATTTTCTTACATTTTAGGAATGTTAAAAACGCTAGGTGCACAATTTAGAATATATAAATAATACTGACCTCTTAGATACACAAATAGGGGGGAGACATTCATTTTAACCTTTGTGCCCTTTGCTAAGTGGGAGACTTTATCTTTGCTTCTTAACTTAGCCATGGAGGGGGGGGGGGGATGAAATCTCGGCTCTCTTTTATACATGGGATTTTTTTAAAAAATATTTGCACATAAGGAGACAAAGATGAACTGATATTTGATCCCTAGTGGAACCGGTTAAGTTCCCTGAACATATGGCTTATTGGGCTGTTGCTTCCTTTGACATAATTTTCCAAGATTGTTTAACATATACATCATTTTATTATACACATAAAGAAGACTGGCCGTGAAGGGGAATGCAGAGACTGTGGATTCCACCCTGGCTATCATAATAGTCGCCTTTTTCATGCCAAAGAATGTTCAGTGGAGACTAGCCTGTACCTACAGAAGTGCATTGCATCTCTCTCGCTATTTAGCTGGGAAAGAAAATCACTTGCTTGGACAATATTTGACCAGAAAATAAAGGCGAAGAAAGTCTGATTTAGAAGGGTTCTGAAAACTGACCGAATTACAGATTTATTTGTAACAGGGTGATATGGTGAAAGTAAACTAAAACGGAAACATTTTGCAGAGACAACTACATACTTTCAAGGAGGTTATAAATGTTCAATTGGTGAAAAGAAACACGTACTTGTGAAAACGTGTGTGTTTCCGTTATGCTTAATTTGCCATTCAGAACAAGTTTTTCTTAATAAGCTCTATTGTTTCTTTCTGTTTTGTGAAATTTAATATGTGTGAGACTGAAAGCAGACGCGGAATGCGAATGAAGTCTTTTTTGTTTTGTTTGTTTTACCACTTTCTTTGTAAACATCTATAGGTAAAGGGGATGTATGGAAGAAAAGTGCCGTGACATTTCTGAGGGCAAGAGCTGAAAACATTAAATGCGAATCTCACCTGCTGGTTTTTTCTCTATACCTGATTACAATACACAAACCTCGCTAAGCAAAACAGTAGCTGGCTAGCAATTATGCTTTTTACTCTTAGCAGGCACACTGAGGCTATGTTAGGGATTCATTGTTTGAATGCAGTTCATTAAAATACTTTAATGAGAGACTCGTTGTTTTAAAATCACCACGCTATCACCTGTATACAAACATTTATGTCATTCCATCCGGCAGTGTCAAAAGTACAGTCTCTTAGGGCAAAAGGTTATGGAACCTTTATGAAGGCTCCATATCTGTCAGCCAGCCCCGCACCAAGCCCTCCAGGTGCTGTGGAAGTGGTTTTCTCCCGCACACTCCAGCCCAAGATGCCATCCTCTTAATTACAAGTACTAGAGATCAGGGACGCTATTGTGTTCCCTGAGGATTCACAAGAAGATATGCAAGAGGAGTCTCTTCTGCTAATTCCGCTTGTCTGCCAGTTTAGACGTGATTCCGTACCTGCCCACAAACTGGTCGGATCTTTTGCTAGGAAGAGCTGGATACAGCTGGGCAGCCTGCGCAGCTGCACCGTTAGTGCTACCCTTCTGACAGCACTAATGCACGGTCATTACAAGCATCATTTTTATTCTTGATCGTGAACATTGAGGCGATAAATAATGATCAGCTGCCCTTGTCTCCACCACTAGGCGCATGTACACCGGCTATTAAAAACAATTACTGATTGGAGAGTGGAATGAAACAAGACATTGAGATCCTGGATTTAGACGCTGTCGGTAAAATACGCTGTTTACAACAGGTACTCTGAACAAAAATATTGAAAGCTATTTCTAGGGTCAATAAAGGTGCATGCAAATTGCGTGTGTGAAGTCGAGTCTGTAGGGGACAACACAGTGCCTCCATAGCATAAACTCAACCTACACGTTGGTAGGGTAGGGTTACAATCTATGCATTAGCATTGTCCCAGAGGGGGCAACCAGTTGTAGGAGCATCGGAGCTATCAGTTTGTCGACAGCAGTTTATTTGTGGTGGGTTAAAGGCAATTGCAATACCCATGTCTTCCTTTGGGAATTACCCCAGTCGTAAGCGGTATATAACGATAAGGGAGCAGAAAAAAAGAATCCTAGTTTTGCACACTATTCACCAGTACAGCACTAGATGAATCGAACTGTTCGGAGAGCTATGTTCCAGAGTACAAATAGATCTGGTGTGTATGCGCCCCAAGAGCCTTTGTTAGCCTTGTCAGTCTCAGCAGTGTAGACTACATTTTCAGTATGTGGAAGTACTGTACATAACTGTGGCCATAAGGGTGGGGGCGTAAAAGCCAAGTCCAAGCTCAATAGGAGCACTGGAAAGAAACCTCGGGCTTCATGCCAGTCAAGATGTGAAAGCCCACGAAGACTCAGCAGCCAAAACCACAGAAACTGAATTTCTAATAAAGTTCTCAACCATGTGTCCATTTTACTGCAGTTTGTATGGAGTCTACCAAGTACACTTGTTACTTATAGATTCGCAATTGCTTCAAGTGGCAACAGAGAATGGCAAAAGGAATGTCACCCCTAATTTAATTAATATGACTTTCTTGCTCATGGAATTTAGTGCCCATAGGCCTCCAAGAAACGGTAAATATTGTTAGAACATTACAGCTTTTGACAGCTTGGTCTGCAGGTCTCGTCATCTTTCAGCACCAGGAACAGGCACAGCAAGTTTCAAAGTGGCTTTGCTTAATTCCTTGTGCAAATCTTACCTAGCATGCCAATATCAGCATTTTCCCGATAATTTTTGCGATTAATGCTTTTCTAATATTATTTCAATCAAAATTAATGTAGAAAGAAAACCTGCTTAGAAAGTAATATGAAAATTGCTTGTGATCTGGCATAAAATATCCTGCAATAATATATTACGATATTCAGGGTAGAGAATTTTTAATGGAACTTGTTTGATTACACCTTTAAAAATTCACAAATATTACATATTATAATTGTATTGCAATTGTTTAAATAATCTATTCATTAATTTTACGAAAATCATTTATGTAATCACTGACCCAACCCAAAACAGTATGGCCAGATTCAATCAACGGTGACATTTCTTTTAAAGGTAATTTCACTTGAACTGTAGAAACGTAATTGTTTTACTCATTAAATATCTGTATGCCTTTTCTAGTGCAGCCTTAGCAAAACTTTCGGTGGCGTCATGGAAGACACCTGGCCACTAAGCATGTAGGGAAGGCACGCACATTACACCCGCAAAGCCATGAGTGTATGTATGCTCACCTGACCTCTATTCTGCATCCCTTGTTCACCCAATGAGCACTGGAATGAATGGCCTTTATCCTGTTTATTAACCTTAGCAGGTGCTCTTCAGCTGACACTTAAAAAGAGCCAGCAGCCCTCCCGCAAGCAGATAGCGCCGCTGGTCCCAACGCAGGTCAATGGGGGTTGCCTGTAATAGGCGTTTGTGAATGATTCACGGTATTATTTATTATATTTGTATCACAATTAGGTCTGGAGATTGCAATCAGGATGACGCTCCCTTGGGCCTGGCCTTCTGCGAACACACAATAAGAGCTATAAAAATAAAGGCGCATGTGAAGTTTTGTCCAAATCCCCAAAGACCTCAAAGAACTCACGTGGCTCCTACCCAGCAGGAGGACATTTAGTTTTTAGCAAAAGCACCGAAACTTCATATCCATATTTCTCTAACTTGATTTTAGGCTGAGAAGAGATTGCTGGAATGGCAGAACAGCAATTCCCCGACTCCTTCCCTCAGTGTAAGAGGGCCAGAAAGCTGCTAAGACTCCCACATTACAGAAAGGTCCAGATTTCCTATTGGGCCTCCCTGGCTTTCCCATGGATGGGCGAGGAAATATTAATATACAAGAGGCTGGCTACATCCTTCCTGTAACGGCGTGGAAGGATTAGCAGCCAATAAAGCAAACATGTGGATGTCTTATTGGGTCGTTGACCTTGAAAATAGTTCACTTTGTTTTATTTTTCCAAACAAATATCAGTGAGAGTTTTCCCCAAAGGAAGTTAGTAGATTATTGGCTTCCTTTAAGAAGTGGAGGATATTTAAATAATCAAGTGGAAAGTTGAGTGGAGATTGATTTGTGACTTTTTTCCTGATTTCAGTAGTGGGTTGTACTCGATAACTTCTGAAGGTTTCTTCCAACCCTATGCTCTCTCCCTCCCTCACAGGTAAAGACAGTAGTTGTTATTATTCGTATAGAGTCCCAAAATTATTGATCAGCTGCATTCAGTCTACATAAATCTTTCATGCCACGAAGATTTCAAACTGCTTTTGAAAGAAAAAAAACCTCATTTTGTCTTTTATACCCAGAGTTACAGTTTCGTATTGGAACGCCACTGTCAGTGGGTGGGAAAGCCAAGCTAGGTTGCTTTCTTAAAGTTTACTTCGGTGGCATTTTCTTAGCTTAGCTGCGCTCCCTACGATGAGATGCCGTGACTAATATTGCAATTCTTAGAGAGGAACTTAGAGTGCTGGCCGCTACCTTACCTGCCACCCTTGGTAAATCAGCGCCTGGAATGTACAGGGGACTGACTTTACTATCTTATTTAAATGTGCTGATTTTCTCATTTGTTGCATTGTTTGTATTAATAAGAATATCTTGTTCTGTTTGTTTTGTCTCATGGGAGCCAATAAAGCTGTGAAGTTTTTCTTTACACCAAATGCAGCTCTACGGGCGATCAATCAATGGGTCGTTTTTGGATAATCTGTGAGAGTGAGAAATCTAATAAAGCAAGCAACTAAAAAAAGGAAAACACAGTCTATTTTCTGTTAGGTTAGCGACGTCAGGCCTCATGCTTTCCAGTAGGCATTTCAATATTTTAAAATATATATATTTAAGTATCAGAAACCGTTAAGGCATCTTGCTGAATTCTCTTCCTTGCATATAGAGAAAAGTTTAGACTTGATGACCTCAGAAGCAATGCGGGTGACTTAGTCTTACAATTAAATTTGCTTTGACACTTCCATTTCCCTCTCTCTTTCTCACAGTTGATTTTCAAAGCAAGCCAACAGGAAATAAGGACCAATCATAAAGTGAGAGGAAAATATAAGTGAGTTTTAAAAAAATACTACGCCTGTGACACATACTAAGCCTTATTTTAAAAAAATCTGGTTAGCCAAAGGTAGACCCGGATGTCTAGAAGTGCTAGCAGAGTACAAGGAACCTGGCTATTAATTTCCTGGCTGGAGTTCTTACTATAGCAAAATGATTTATAAAAAGATCAAAATAACGATCTGAATTATCTAACATTAGCAGTTGAACTGAAAAGCCCCAGATTACGAGATGAAT
This sequence comes from Pelodiscus sinensis, assembly GCF_052426305.1. Classification (NCBI taxonomy): domain Eukaryota; kingdom Metazoa; phylum Chordata; order Testudines; family Trionychidae; genus Pelodiscus; species Pelodiscus sinensis. The sequence goes on from NC_143058.1 coordinate 35,874,367, forward strand.
TGTTAAATTGCAGTAGCATTGTTTTGGAATTGCTAATTAAAAATAAGTAAACCCCCATGACTCTGGATATGACAACTGAAAATACCCACAAATTATTTAATAAATGAAGCGTCTAACAACTATAACACTTCCTGGTCGCCTTGTTAATAAATGTAATTTGAGGTAGATTTAAAAAATCTCCCATCTAAACAGTGAATTCATTACGCGGCGTTCAGATCTCCAGATGCCTATGGACTCCACCGAATTAGGTGTTAAATAGACAAAAGTGAACCAAACTGCCTTTAAAAGCACAGCATGACCATGTAATTCTTTTTCCAGTTTGTGGTAAAAAATGATGAAACTTCTTTCCAAGTAGCTATCACCCAGATTTAGTGTGAAAAGTAGTGTAATTGTAATTCACGCCATCAGGGTCTATCACTGATAGACTATCAGCTGTTCTGTAGTTAGGAAGGCTTTCTTTTCAAATAGGAAAGCTGCCAAGTGCTCTGTGATACCTCCAGCAAGCTTATCGGATGGGAGAGCGGAGCCAAAACAGCAGCTGCACACATATGCAAATTGGCAATTAATAGTATAACATTCTGCTAAAAAGAAAAGATTTTTGAAAAAAAGAAAAATAGAGCGGAGCTACCTGAACATTAGCCTTAACAGTGACAGGGGGCTCCCATACTGCATGGTCAGGAATTAATTACCCTCTGGAGAGGACTTTCGCTCTATTACCTTCCCTTCTCACACAAAGATCAAATCTGTGTTGTCCTGCAGAGTTTGTCTGTATCATAAAAGATAACAATAGGATACCTCAGGGGGGAAATACCCAAGGCTCTTCAAATACCCCAGGCTCCTCGCTTCTAGCGAGCGAGGAATCGCTTTCACTGGTGATCCTGTCCTTTGTTTTTCGGAAATAACTGCTTGCCATCTTTCTACAGAGCATAGTCCGTGCTATCTGAAATGCTGGTGTTGTGCCGTGACAGCCTGCGTACCAGCTCCTTAGGGCGACTTGTCTAACGCTAAAGCAATAGACAAGAATATGGTTTACAAATGTCACCCAGCCTGCCTTAACCCGCCCAGGCTAAGTTCACTTAGCCAAGCATGTTGGCTCCCAATTGATGAAGCCTGGTGCGTTTTTTCCCCCGGCGCGTTCCATTTCTCAGCGTTCTCACTTGATCCTTCTCTGGTGCTAGCGGGGCTGAATTTGGAAAGCCCATCACAGGACTCCTGCATTTCACACCACACTGTCCCCAGTGCTTTCCCCACGTCTCTCTCTTCCAGCATGAGGATGGGGGTGATTAGCTAATGTTTTCCATAACCTGTGAATTCTTAATAGTCATATTTTCACGTGTAAAGCTCTCAGTGTCTCTGGATTTGGGAGGAAAAGACAGATTATAAAACGCTGCAGCGTGAATGCAGCTCAGGAAATCGCCATTTCTGCTTTCTTTTTCTGTGCCATATACGCTCCTACACTTATTAATTGCTATTGCATTGCTCATTAACTGTGTCTTTTAGCTGAAAACCCTTCCTGTTCTTCCACCCCCAGGATACCTGATTGCAAGCTGAGACAGTTTGGGAACGTGATGCAGATGAGATGTCACCGTCAAGAAGTCTATTTAATCTGTCACCAATGTACATGCAGATCTGTAAAAAGAATCTTCGTGCCCAATGGAGGGAAGGTTTACAAACTATCCACGCTTTCTAATAACAATATCCAATCCCCCTCCAATGCTCACCCAAGCGCCCAAAGTAACTTCCTGCTTGTCTTCAAAACAGGGCTTTTCCATCAGAGTTTCAGACAGTTCTTCAACTAGGTTCAGAGAAGAAAAATGAAGTTAGCAGGAATAACTATCCATCACTTCATATTTTTAAGAGAGCCCTTTCCCCAGTAGCCTACAAAGGATACCTGGAAGCCCTGTTACACCAAGAAAAGAAAATATTAGTGTAAAGAACACGAGTCAACATTTCGATTTTCATTTGGAATATGCACTTATTTGGCTTCCACTAATCAGCTCCTTGAAGACTAAGTTCTTTGGGGAATTGTAGCGACTAAGGAAATATCTGAGCTTCCAGAGTGTGAATTGTATAATCCTTATCTAAATAGAAGATGCTAGCTTGGTTTGACTTCTATAAATATTAATTTAACCAGGGACATGCACAGAAATCCATATACCAAAAATTCAATAAACAATAAGTCCACATAGATGAGTTTGTCACTTCTGTGCCTGCCTATGTATTGAGGATGCCTGCCAATTCTCCATTAAAGTTATGAGTCTTACTGGGGTGTCCATACATACACACACATACACAAGGTGGATTTAATGACTTTGTCTCCTACATGAAAAATCTATTATTAAACGACTGCCTGCTAGTGCCACTACAGTTAATAGTCTTCTGTCTGAATTTCCATTCCAAACCTAATTTTCCACATGTGTATGCCACCTATTAATCTAAAGAAATTTGTAAGCCTGTATTAGTCTCCACCTCAATATTTTTGTACATTTTTTGTAAGAAGTTATTTAAGAGCCTGCTTAAGAAGTGCAATAAAACTGTAAATAAATGAAGTAGAGGATGCATTTTTATACTCTATACTAAAAAAAATGTTATGGAATATGAGGGACATTATATAAAAACAATAGAAAGTATACAATTACTAAAATGTGAAGAATAGTCTGTTTTTGTCCATATTAAAAATCTAATGGTTTTATAGTCTTTAAGGAATCTTATGGTTCATAACTATTAAAGGGCCTGCTAAATTTCTACTGAAGGCTTTGTTATTGGCTTCTGTTGGATGGAGCAGGACTGGACCTATCTAATAAATATGTATCGTTATGTATTTAAATCCAGATTAATACCAGCTAATAAGAGCAAAGGAGCCATTTCAGTCTCTTTCGTCAACAAACTTCCAGAAAAACATGTTAATAATATTTTTTTTAAAAAACACACACATCTTAAAACCTAACTCTACAAAAAATAAGCTTGAAGAATATTTGGGATTCATCTTTAACCAACCAAACCAAAGAAATTAAGTGAAGTTATGGGACCAAATGCCTGATTAATGGAATTATGGAATATGAAGGACATGCTATAAAACAATAACAAAGGGAACAGAATTTGGGCCTCTGTCATTAATTTACTGCAGTAGGTGATGATTTTGCAGAACATATTCCATGTTCTGTTATGGGCCATGTTAATCCTCCATCCCTCCTGTCTTTTTGCCCTGAAGAAACTGCACAGATTTCTCAGGGTGTATTCACAGTATCATTTGTTTGAGCTCCCTTCTCCAGTACTACAGTCCCCATGCAACATTCTCTTTACAATACCCTCTGTGATTTCAGCACTCTCCTCAGGAATTGAAAAGATCAGAGGTTGCCTTTTCCTGAAGCCTCTCTGGGTATGTCTATACTGCAATTAGACAGCCATTGCTGGCTCATGCCCTGAGCCATGTCTAGCTGGCAGGGCTCAAGCTAAGCAGCTGTTCAATTGCAACACAGTTATTCACAGGGTCCTAGAGCTCGGGCTTCAGCCAGACTCCTCATGTCTACATGGCAATTCAACAGCCTGTAAAGGCTCACAAGCCCAATTCAGCTGGCACAGGCCAGCCACGGGTTTTTAACTGCAGTGTGGGCAACCTTCTGACACTGGGCTCAGCTAATCCCATCTCTGATCTCCCCAGCACTTCCTTTCTAGGTCTCCTTGTCCTTCTGTGCTGATGGGCTAATTGTCTCTTTATATTACCCAGCCCATAAGCCTGATTAGCTAGTTTCCTCAATCAACTTTCTCTCAGGGAAATAATTGATGTCCCAGTATCAGAGTGCAGACTTACCCTCAGCCTTCTGCCACACATTTTCCTTCCCTCTTGCCAGCCAGGTTTCTCTTCTTGATACCCTCCCTCCTACTCATGCTTGGGATTAGACTGGTTGCCCATTCTCCATCTGCAGAAGTCACGTTTTGTGAATGGGGGGGGGGTCATCCTCACCACTCCATTTCTGCCCATAGATCCCCTATGCCCAAAGGACAGCCTACTTCCCCACTTTGCCTATTCTCTGTTTCTGTCCCTGATTTTCATCTCCCACTAGGATCTCTGGTTTCCCTAACCCCAGAAACTGCCTTCAAGATTTCACCTCCCATTATACTGGTGGTGAGGTTCCCTGGGTTTGGCTGACTTTTCTTATCATCTTCTCCTATGTATTGTTTTGGGTGGTCTTCTTCTTCCTTTCCCTCCCCTAGGGATATCCTATTTTTCTCCTGGCGGGTGTCCTTTGGTCTCAGGTTTTCTGATTTTTCTACATCAAGATCCTTAGTCCTATTTCTGATTAGCCCTACTTCCTGTAACAGGGGACTCCAGACTTCCATTATTTTCTTATAAGGGAAAGGGTTACAGTCTGTTCCTATAACAACTACCTGCTTGCACTTAAATGCCCCCTTGACTTCTAGGGATATCTCTAACGTTAGATAGTCTCCTCTCACCATGGATGCATTGTAGTTTGAAGGTCTCTCCTGGAAGCATCCAATGGAGCTCAAATAAATTCCTTTGGACCTGTGAACATTCTGAAACAGTGCCCACCAATCCCATTTGGTACTTCCTCCCTTCTTTGACAGGGATGTTATGAGAAGGGTGGTGGAGGTTTCTGCCTGCCTCATCTAGCCACAGTCCACTCACAAAACTCTGTGAAACCATACTCCAAAACCACTTTTTATGCACTGGGCATCCTTACTGATAGCAAACCATTCCCCAGTTCCCTGAATGAGGTATCCGCATCACCTCCTTTTGCTTCTTCATTGTCCTTGGTGTGGTAAAATCGCCCTTCCCACATTCTTCCTTGAGTTTGGACCATGAAATGGCCGTAATTCTTTCTTGGGAAAGTCTATGCCCACAACCTCTTTTGCAAGCTTTTCTGCTTCTTCTAGTGCAATTGACTGCTGCTTCCAGACCTAGATACATGAGCTTTCATGAAGGTTCTAAAAAATCTAAAAAAAAATTCAAAGGAGTGTTTCTTTCACCATCCCTGTAAACCTCATTTTACGAGGAAGAAGGGATATTCTGAAAAAGGGGTTTTCCCCCATATTTGGCCCAATGTAGACAGGCCAAATGTCGGAAAAGCCTCTTTTGAAAAAAGAAGTGGAAAAAGCTACGCAAATTGCGGTTCTCAATTTGCATATCTTTTTCCGGAAGAACTGTGTAGTCTAGAGACAGCCACGCTGTATCAGTTGCACTTGCACCTACTGTATTCCTTTTTTGAACTTTTGAATGCTCATCTGATGTTCAGTCTGCCAGGCCAGGAGGGACTGCTGTTCCATCCAGTGGGACTGCTGGAACAAATGCATGGTCTTGTGCTTCTTTTACTGTTGTTCCACCAACCATTGTAGACTCTGTTACATAGCCTGAATATCAACTCCTTGCACCAACTTCCCACTTAGGGTCCTCCACAGATGGGGAAAATCATGATCTTGGACAATACCCCACATGTAAAAGGGCACATTTCTACTCTTGTTTTCTTGCCCTATAGAAAATGCACAGACTCTACTGGTAGTGCATTAACGGTGCCATTTATTTGAGTTCCCTCCACCAATACGACTTCAGTCCCCATTTAACAGTCTGTTTATAATATCCTCAGTGTTCTGTGTTTTCAGTTTTTATTTGTTAAAAAAATCCAAAATCTGAGATTTTTTCAGTGATTATTTTCCAGACATTAAAACCAGTATGAAATTGGGTTAAAATTTTGAAAAATCAGTGTAAAAAAAAAAAAAAAAAAAAAACCTTTTGTGATAGCCACATTTTAATATAGTATAATGGAAACTTTTTTGTAATGTACAAATATATACTTTATCTCTCTCAGAGCTTGTAGTTTTTCCAGAAATCCTGGTTTGTGTTTGCTTGCATAATTTTCTTCAAAGTATCTCTCATGTTGAGCTTCTTGCTGTCTTGGAGGTTGTCCAACTTTGAAAATATGTGCTCTGCATCAATAGCACCGTGCCCTTTGTTGAAGTTGGGAAATGTGTCTTGATGACTGTTCCAAAAAGCCATCACACCCAGTTTCACATTGTCAGGATTAGGCAAGTTCATTGAAGTAGTAAATTCTCTTTTCAGATTTGAAATTTCACCTTTAGCGGCAAATAGTTGAAACACTCTGGCATAACAGTCATAGTCTGCTGCAAAATTCACATTAAGGAAGGGATCCATTATCTGGATAACATTCCAAAAAGAAACTTCAGCACTTTGGGGTTCAGATTAAGGGCAATGGGTCATCTCCCATTTCTTGCTGACGGTTATGTTGAAGGTTTTGAATATTTTTTGGTTTCCCTTTGTGCTGGCATGAGAATCATTTCCTTAAATAACTGGGGGGTTTGGCTGTATGTGTCTCCTGAAGCTTTTGTGCCCAGTTCATCAGAGATTTTGCTTGTCAAAATCTGGTAAACATCTGTATTGGCAAATATGTTGGCAGCACTTGGAGAAAACTCCAGTGCTTTCTTTTAGTCATACAGGCCTGGTCTACACTAAAGGGGAAAGTCAACTTAAGGTATACAACTCCAACTATGTAAATCGTGAAGCTGGAGTCGAAGTATCTCAAAGCACATTTTGGTGTTGTCCACACAGCAGGAGGTCGACGGGATCTCCCTTGCTTCTCATGAGGAGTAGGACTATTGGCACCGAAGGAGGTGCCCTCTCACTTCAAATTAGCAGGTCTTCACTAGACCGGTTAATGTGAACGCTAGAAGATTGACTGCAGTAGCGTTAATCTCTTTTGTAGCGTAGACAAGTCCACAGTGATTCCAAATTTTCAATAGTGAACATTACTTTACAGATCAAACTTTAGCAGTCATTTTGGTTATTTGCCAGTCTTTTCAGTGTTTCTTTTTTAAGAATCAATAAACTGAGGAATATAAAGAAATGCTTTAGCATAGCCCATTCATTATTTACAGAGAAATACAAGCTCATCCATCAATGTGGCACAACAGGGCTACGTCTAGACTGGCCCCTAATTCCGGAAAAGTCATGCAAAGCAGGTAAGTCAGAATAGGGAAATCCGCGGGGGATTTAAATATCCCCCGCGGGATTTAAATAAACATGTCCGCCGCTTTTTTTCCAGCTTGGAAAAGCCGGAAAAAAGCGTCTAGACTGGCGCGATCCTCCGGAATAAAGCCCTTTTCCGGAGGATCTCTTATTCCTACTTGAAAGTTTGTAGGAATAAGAGATCTTCCGGAATTAGGGGCCAGTCTAGACGTAGCCCAGAAGTAGGTAATCAGCAGCTGGCTCTGCATCCACCTTACACCATGTAAACACAAAGCCTTCAACTTGTTTGCATTCTTGAAAATGACCCCAAATTCAGGGATGCAAGATTTCATATCTTTAATTTTTTCTGTATTAGTAACTGCTGACAGTGCAACATTAAGGAGGTGACCAGGACAGGTAATATGTAGCAGCTACACTGCACACTTAGCTTGAAATAAGCTACGCAATTTGTGCTGTGCAAATTGCATTGCTTATTTTGAGGTAATTGCAAAATAAAACGCTATTCCGAAACATCCCTTAACCCTTGTAGAATGAGGTTTACAGAGACATCGGAATAGTGAGCCCATTATATTTTGAAATAACTGGCATGCTCAAAAGACACGGAATAGTGATTTAAGGATACTTCCAGTTAGAATCTGTTTTAGTTGTGCTCATATTTTCTCAAGTTAGTTGGTACATCTCAAACATGTCAGTTATTGCTGCATTGACAAAACAACATTCAGCAGAGGGGTGAACATCGTATCAGCACAAAACAATGTGGTTTTTTTTTAAATAACCCCCTACTCTGAAAATGAAAGGCCAAGACCAGATGGTCCAAAGCATCAGAAATCTCATATAAAATCAGATTAGACACCATATTTCCATCAATTTTTTCCATCAGTTCAGATACTAAAGCATCATCATTTTCTTTCAGATATTTAGGAGTGAGGCTGTCTGCATTAAGAAGGGGCTTTTGATGATGGGCAGTACTGCCACAGTCACCACAGTCCTCTGCTATTAAACACTGGTGTCCTGTGAAACAAAAAAGCATGCACAAATCATTGACACAATCATTCTGTGTCCTCTTAAAGCTCGGGTGAAAGCTCCTAATATTGATTGTTTATCTTGAAGTTCATTTTCTTCTTCAAGCTTCTTGTGTCACTTGCTTGCATCATGCTCCTTTATTCTGTCAATGTGAGTGCTGATCTCAATACTTGCCATGCAATGCACCCTCTTCATTTCTATCTTTATTTTTCTTGAAAATTTCCAAGCATTGATTTTCTTTTTGGTATTCAGGCATACATTTGTATTTTTGCTCCATGTTTACTTTTTACCTTATATATTTGCAACCCCCAAAGATTTTACTTAGGTTCCTGGGGCTCTGTATGCTAGCAGTTCAGGGCAAGGTACGCTGTCCCAGGTAGAAAGGGGGAGCCCAGGGCAGACTCAATCTTCTAGGTAGCTGAGAGAGGGAGGACAGACACTGTGTAGAGCCTGCTGGTTTTGGGAAGCATTGCACATGTACCTGCCCAGAGGGAGGGGCAGAATCAAATGAGTACAAGGAAATCCTGGGAAGATGAGCTAGCCTGACCAATAGAGAAGCCCTGAAAGAGTGATAAGCAACTTTGGGGAGTGGTCTGGAGCTTGTCACAGAAAGGGCAGGACTGAGAGTGTGGGGACTCAGAAGAAGCTAGGCCAGTCCATCCAACCTGTAAGGAGACTGGCACTAAAGGAAGGAACTAGGTGGACTGGTGGCATTACCTCTCTTTATCTGTAGAGGATTATTGCTTAAGTTCAGTGCTGCACTAACTAGACACAAAGAAATAGGTGGGCAGAATCTCCTTGTGAGCCAGTCATAGTAAGATATTGATGTTTGATTTTCTGACCTCCACCACATGTGTGTTCTATGTTTTGCCCCATGGAATTGCTTCAGTTTCAGAGGTGGAGGACACAACCATCACATAAAACTTTAGTGTTTAACAAAAATAAGTACCTGACAAAATACTGAGTGATTGATAAATTGGTGTAAATCTGCAAAAAAATAAACATCTTTAATAAAAACACCTACTAATTTATCAGTAAAAATGTGTAAAAACTGAAAATGTGGAACACTAAATATCTTCTGTGCTTCAGGCTTTCTCCTCAGCACCAGAGGTCTCTCTTCTGTGAGACCTCTGTGAGGCTGGGCATCGCGTCTCGTCTCGTCATGTCTTGTCCCTTCCTCCATTGGCACTTCCTTCCTGTGTCCTTTTATCCTTTTAGGCTAATTGGCTCTTTATGTCACCCACCTAGCCAGCCTGATTATCTGATTTCATCAATCAGCTTTTGGGATAGGTGGAGGAAATGAAGGGAATAGGAACTAACGGATCTTGGATTGATCAGAATGCAGGCTCACCTGTTCACTCCCTGCATTTTGTCACATGTCTCATTGTATTCATTGTTTAGCGTACTGAGGGACCAAGGACAGAATAAGCTTGTGATGTTTAGTGGTAACTTTCTTCTAATTGTGATATACAAAGTGATGTTAATTTAATACAACTTTTATATGACAGTCAACTTTTTTGACTGTGCTTTTGCCAATGATATAAATATCCTGTTTTTAAAAATTCTAGATGATAGAATCTAACTAAAGACATTTTAAATCGATTTTGCAAAATAAGTTTTGCTTCTAAGGAACAGGAGGAGTGAGTATTTTTTATCTTTTTTGACTTTTGAGTCCCCGATGCTGGACTGTTTATTTCACACATTTGCCTAAGGAATTGGCCAGGAGCTAAGAACTAACCTGCTCAGAGGAAAGTGATGGCTTTTACCCATCAATTAAGGAGTTCCACCAATTTCTCTTTCAATACATTTGGGTCAGGCAAGTTAAAAAGCAGAATTCACAGTTAGAATCATTATCCCCCTTCTCCTAGCTTGTAAGAAAAGTTTCCATGTAATTAGTAAGGTTAGAGGAGAGACGAAATACTGAGTCACAGTTAAATAGCATAGTAACTGCCCTGAACAGCATCCCTGAAAAAGTTTATTGCCATCCCCTCCATTTTGAGGGAGAAAAAGAAAATAAAAACAGACTTCTTCTCTTCCTCCTTTCACTCTCTTTAGGGTATTTCATAATTTTTGTGGATGAGGTGTAAGTTGATGTTCCTATCTACCTGCCATGAATGGATTGGAGTTTTAATCCATGTTGTCAGTTCTACCATGAGGCCATTCAGACAGAGAGTTTTGAGTTCACTTTATTCTATGGGCCAGATTGTGCCCTCTTAGGTTCCCTATTGCAGGTATTGGGACAAGTGGGGCTAAGCCCACCCAAAAACTAAAGATTCACCCCCTCTGTTAAGGGGAGGAGTCACTGAATCCTTTAGCAATTGATTATGGGAGACAACAAATGAATGAACAGGGACCGGAGAAAATGTTCTAGGGCCACAACAAGGGATCCAGAGGGGAAATACACATTGAAGACGTTACATTTTCCAAGGAAGGTTTGCAGAGCTCGAGGATGTACAAATATACTTCTCCTCTATCCCTGGCCCACCCAATCACCACCATCTGTGTCAATTTTGAATACCAGTTTGCATGGAGAGGGTATTGCTCAGGTAAAGTGGAGGGAATTAATCGTGTCACAGAGATGGTTTAACCACTAATTCCATGCCAATGGTGGAAAGATCACATGTGGAGTGACCCTTCTATGTCTGAATCTTGGAGGAAAAAACGTGGGCATATGTACTAGTTAGCGCTAACTAAATACTGCTACAAAAACTTTCTTTGGAAACTTTCATTTTACATTTTAAATTAATTTGCTCTAGTTCTGTTCACAATCCTTTTGGGTTAGCTTGAAGAAGTATAAATACAGATGCAGCAAATTTTAAGCAACTATTGCAAAATATTCACCAAATGAGAATTTTGAATGTGTAATCATATGTATTCACACTGACAACTTGATACATCTTATCAAGGAATAGAAACACAACACATTGCCTTTTTATCTGTGGGAATGTGCCATCTCCTCAGGAATAACAAAAGGAAAATGAGGGGAAAACATAATAGGAATTCAGAGAATTTACCAGCTGAAAGCAAAGGAGATGCAGAAGCCAGCTGTAAAAAAACCATTTTAGCATTAAGCTGGCTGTCTCTGCCAGATTTAAAGGGTCAGCTCCCAAGATGGCCTTCTGGGAAAATAGTCCTTACAAAGAGCTATTACTTGGTCATCATCTTCTGCTTCTGCAGATGAGAGTGCTATTGTGTTGTCTGTTCCATTATTGTATCTCTGTGTTTGGTTAAGACAGATCACCTTTGAATAGCAGATGTTCACAGTATACTGCTTATGAACAAACTGAAGCCAATAATTATTCACAGTAATTATTTGGTGAATAATTATAAATAATGAATCAATGTGAGAAAAGCACGTGTTGTTCACAAACAGTTTTAAAAAACAAAGAGGTATATTAATCATGATCAATTTATTAATATTAGCAATGGGATTGTTAATCCATCTTCTTACAGATAAATTCATTTGTATCATGGTACCAAGTAAGTTCCTGATCCTACTAAAGAATCCTTGCTGCAGGAGCCTTACAACTTTGCAGAGTCTGTCTGTTGTCAGATAATAATTCTGAGAAACAACTCTCCATTTTGAACCTTCCTTGAGAATGTTAAGATAATGTTAACACTGTTAGCATATATTTAATATAAGCTGAATTTGTTCTGTTTTGTAAATAATTTTGCAATAAAGCTCTAGCTATTATAGTCCCAAATATATTGTCTGCTATTTCTGAAATGTTAGATAAATTGAAACAATTAATGTCTTAGCAAGGTCTACTTGCATTGAGTAGAACCTGATATACTTTATAGACCTAAATTTCTAAAATCTGCTAAAGTCTACTCAAATTCTGCATAGAGAGTTGAGGGATCAATCACTGCTAAGGTGCTGGCGTGTGAGACGTCTAAAAAATACAGAATGTGTCTAATCCTGCTTCTTTTCATGGACTTCAGTGGGAGCATGTGCAAAGCCCTAATTTTTTGAACTTTTGAAGGCTCATCTGATGTTCAGTCTGCCAGGCCAGGAGAGACTGCTGTTCCATCCAGTGGGACTGCTGGAACAAATGCATGGTCTTCTTTTACTGTTGTTCCACCAACCATTGTAGACTCTGTTACATAGCCTGAATATCAACTCCTTGCACCAACTTCTCACTTAGGGTCCTCCACAGATGGGGAAAATCATGATCTTGGACAATACCCCACATGTAAAAGGGCACATTTCTACTCTTGTTTTCTTGCCCTATAGAAAATGTACACTCTACTGGTAGTGCATTAACAGTGCCATTTATTTGAGTTCCCTCCATCAATACGACTTCAGTCCCCATTTAACAGTCTGTTTATAATATCCTCAGGCTACGTCTTGACTGGCATGATTTTCCGCAAATTCTTTTAGCGGAAAAGTTTTCCATTAAAAGCATTTGCAGAAAAGAGCATCTAGATTGGCACGGACACTTTTCCGCAAAAAGTGCTTTTGCGGAAAAGCGCCCGTGCCAATCTAGACGCACTTTTGCGCAAAAATGTCCTGACCGCCATTTTCACGATCGGGGCTTTTTTGCGCAAAACAAATCTGAGCTGTCTACACTGGCCCTTTTATGCAAAAGCTTTTGCACAAAAGGACTTTTGCCCGAACAGGTGCAGCATAGTATTTCCGTAAGAAGCACTGATTTCTTACATGAGATCGTCAGTGTTCTTGCGGAAATTCAAGTGGCCAGTGTAGGCAGCTGCTTTTGCGGAAAAACTTGCCAGTCTAGACACAGCCTCAGTGTTCTGTGTTTTCAGTTTTTATTTGTTAAAAAAAATCCAAAATCTGGGATTTTTTCAATGATTATTTTCCAGACATTAAAACCAATATGAAATTGGGTTAAAATTTTGAAAAATCAGTGTAAAAAAAATAAAAATAAAAAAACCTTTTGTGATATCCACATTTTAATATAGTATAATGGAAACGTCTGTTCATGGACTTCAGTGGGAGCATGTGCAAAGCCCTAATTTGTATATTAAGACAATATTTAATAATTAACATTTTTCTTATGTTTACTGTTGTCTAACTTATTACCAGCTGTACTACTGTCCCATCTTACAACAATATTCAGATTAGTTACTTAGCCTATTATAATAGTATTTGTTTTTAAACACACATTGATATCACTTTATTTTACAAGTCGCATGTATCAAATTATTTTAAAGTACAAACAATTGTTCTAACAACTAAAAGCACAAAATAACTTAATGTCACTGCCTAGGATTCACTATAAGTAAGACCTATTACTGAAGGAAAAATAAGCACAAAAACAAGAGGAACCAAACATATCAGCTACAGTCATTACAAGTCTCAGATGCAGGGGTGGATATAGGGCAGGGAGAGTGGGGCGGCCACCCCGGGCCCTGCGCTTCAAGAAGCCCCGCGCATGCGCCATGGTAAAGGGGGGCCCCGTGAAATTGTGCGGCACTGGGCCCCACCAAATGGTCATCTGCCCCTGCTCAGATGGGTAGCCATGTTAGACTGTAACTTAAAAAAACCGAAATAGATAGTCCTGTGGCACCTTAAGGACTAACAAAAATATATAGAATCACGAGCTTTTGATGAATCATGATTCATCAGATGAAGTGGGTTTTACCCACAAAAGCTCATGATTCTAGTAATTACAAGGTTATCAATAGTAATGTATTTCACCAAACATATCTGTAGTTAGGCGGCATATGTGTAAGGATAGGTATTTTTTATTATTTATTAACTTTAGTGGATGTTAGATTGGGTCCTAAATCAGTATAAGATGTGGAACATAAAGCCTTGCATTTGGAAAACCATTTTAAAATCTAATTGAAATGGAATAGTTTGCATTTTAAAAGGTGCTCATCTATAGCTTCGATACTTACAAACATCACAGGGGAGTTTAGCTGATGTAGATATAATGCCCTGCTGTCAACACTGCCCCTGATGTGGCAGCCTACCAGCTATAGTGAGAGCTAGGCTACTGTCAATTGCTCTGCTCTGGCCTAAGGGGCCTTGCACTAACTCCCTGTCACTCAGCTGCTAGATGGCATAGTGAGGTGGAGCAGCCTCTCTCTGAGGTTGACAGGGAGGAACCACTCTAAACCATCACTATGGATAACAGTCTATTTAGAAGGGGTTCCATCACACTAGCTAATATTTCCTGATTTCTGGCTCGTTATTAATAAGGACATTACCATAAAAATGGAATCTGTGGTTTTTATGGATTGAGCTATTTCTACTGCTTATTCTTAGCCTGAAGTCATAATCCTCTGTGCGATATCACAATCATGTCCACAGCTGTGATATCACTAAACAGAGGTTTATGACTTCCAGTGGATAATAAAAGAACTCATGGAAATATCAAATAATAAAACAACACAGCATTACAACTAATAATAAATAATATGGAAGCGGGAGAAATATTACCAGAACTCACTGTCCGTTGTGAAGCTAGAGGCTGTTGAGTAGTTCTCCACTTTTCCCAAGCTCCTGTTAGCTGCTTTTCTGACTGGACCAGGGAGAATTGTTGAGTAGGTCTCTCTTCTTCTTTTCGCAGCCATGATTAAACATGAGGGATTGTTGGATGGCTTTTTGCTGCCTTCCTACCACTCCCCCTCTTTAGAAGTTGTCTTATCTCTGGGGCTAGGGAATCCCCTCAGTTTCTCCCACTCTTTTGGTCCCTTTGAGGGTTTCTTTTTCTACATCTGGAACATGAACAGGGAGTGCTGAATGAGAAGTAGAGACTCACAAAGATAGATAGCAGGCCTAGAAAGAGCATGTTTTTGCATCCTCCCACATCCAGGAACCTTGTACTGCCTATCACAGTGGAAGAAGAGGGGAATTTAGGCACAGGGAGGGTTGGGGAAAGAGGCAGGACACAAACCAAAGACTCCCAACTGCAGTCACTCTGATGAGAATGATAATTGGGGATGGGATTTTGATGCCAGCATACCCCTCTGGAATTCTTGTACATTAAACTCTTAAAATGTTGCCAACTCTCATGATTTTATTGAGAATCTCACAACATCGATTTGCCCCTGGAGTGATGGGATTATATGAGAAACTCATATTTCAATTTTTAAAGTAAGTTTTTGGCCATTTGTTTGCAGAGAAAAGCTTTAAAACATGAATCTAAAGGCTCAAAGAGTTTAATTAATTTTAAAATCTCATGACTTTTAAGTTAATTTCGTGATTTTGAGGACCTGATTCATGATTATTGCTTGACTTGACAATACTGTCGCAGATTTACTTACAGAATTAGGTTCTTTTGAATTCTATTACAATTCTAGAACTAATAAGCATAAACAATGGTATGTGACACTTACCACACATAGTATCTTTAACCCAATAAGCCCAAGGAAACATTTATGTATTAAGTTTCACAACCCCAGTGAAATAGGTAAATATTAAACTCCTAAAAATTAACATACTGAGGTACAGGAAGTTATATGACTAGTTGTAAACTATACAGAGTTCATGACATAGATCCTGGGGGATTCCAGCATTCCTCTTCTTGACATACATCTTTATTTATTTATTTAGTTATTTAGTTATTTATTTATAGGGTCCTGAGCCTATTTCTGCATCATATTCTTGCTCTTTCTGAAAGACAGAATAGGTCACCGACAATATTTTGCTTTTGATAAGTGAGGGAAACCAGGCACCTGCATCTCATCCTGTCATCTTACAGGTGGGAAAAGTGGCTTTGTTGTACAGGATCAATTTTGCATACAAACCACTGGCAACAGAAGATTTGTACAGAGGCTGTCAAATTTTTGCTTTCTCTAGATAAAATTTAGCCCTGTGGAGCTCTCTTAATCTCTTTTTCTAAAATGTATTGAATATAAACTTAAAATATCATATTTCATGTATGAATAAGATAACTTTTTGTTTTATTTTCATTTCAGAATTCAGGGTTTGAGTAATATTGACATTTTTATTTAGCAGAAATTACAATTTACGGAATTTGGAAAAACACTGGTATGGAAAGGAGTTCTTATATAGCATCACAAATAAGTAGTTCTCCTGAGAACGTTTTAAAGGTTTGAGCTATGTCTACACTAGAGAGCTTACAGTATCATATATGTAAGATCTGTCATGCAGCTACTCTGTGCTGATAGGAAAGAGCTCTCCCAAAGATACAATTAAACCACCCCCAAAGAATGGAGGAAGGTAGGTTAGTGGGAGAAGCTCCCCTGCTGACATAGCTCTGTATACATTACCAATTATGGCAGTGAAACTTAAGTTATTGAGGGGGGTGTTTTTCACACTCCCGAGTGACATAAGTTTTGCCAATACAAGTGGTAACATAGGCATGGCTTAGTTATATTATATGACAGAGGAGAGACACTTAAATTTATACACATATTTTCCATGCTCCATTGTGAAAATAATGACCCAATGGATCCTTACACCTACATTAACAGTTTTTTATGACAATATTTTGTTTTTATGTGCCATATAAAAGATGCATGCATTGCTGCAGTGACATCTGATAAGAAACATTACCATTACTCATGACTTTGCTACTCCTTAATTGTCCTTCTCATTAATAGGTTAAAGTATATCTGATCACTTATGAGTGAACAATGCCATTTCATTACAATATTAACTAAACGAAAAGAGAAAAACAATTAGAAAGCTTCTTACATATGTCTGGGTAATACAGCTATAGTTAGGTATTCCTCTGCTCTTCAATTTACTAACCAACTGGTTTATGCCTTGATTGTTTCCATTCATATACAAATATTAGCCTAGATTTAGTTTTCTTGGAGTTTTAAATGTGATGATTCCTTTCTTCAAAACATCATTTTAAATTATTATTTTTATTATGTTTCACTTAATTTTGAACAATAAAATGTGTCAGACAGTTGGTATATTGTAGAAGTAGGAAATGGAAAAGACTTGTGTGGTCATCTAGCCCATCCTGCTCTCTGTGCAGAGTAGTTCCCCATAGTATAGTCTATAATTCTTTGTGAAAGGCTAGCTTTAAATACTTTAAGTGTTAAGGTTTCCATCAATTTTCTTGAAAGTCTAGATGCCCAATTTAAAATCTAGTCAAGGCCCTATCACTTTAAAGCAGATGAATTTTCAGTTTGAAAAGCAGCTACTGCGTAAGCAGCCTGACTTAAACTGTAAAAAGCAAGGAAATTCTGACTCCATCATTCACCTTCCACCCTCTGACCCCACCAACCGCCATATTAGTGTGCTCCCACCAAAATACCAGCTTGTGTTTACAGTTTCATTTCTCCTGATGGCGTACGGGCGTGTGCACATGAGCACTCGCTCTACGTGCACTCAAAAGGTTCATGATCTGGAGAGCTGAAAATATAAACACAAGCTGGTATGATGGTGTGACTAGCGGTTTGTGGTTCTTTGTTTGAATACTTCAAAAACGGGAACACTGGCCAGAAGTAGAGGCAAAAAACACATGCTGCTGCTATCAATGTGGAACTTCAGTGGCGCCTGTAATTCCCACATATACACTTCAGGTAGAACAAAAGACACCCTACCCCACCGAACTCTGCCCTTTAGTTCACTACACTTGAATGCAAGTTTTGTTTTCAAGTATAGAACATGAATATTTTGCTTTTTGTTTCACATGTTTGCAAGCACCATGCTAATACAAGCCCACATCCTGCAATCACTAAAGCAGAACAGTGAGTCTGTTGGGACCTTACTCATGTGAAAATAATTGTTCATGTGTCTGTTTGCAGGGTCAGGCCACTAGTGAGAATTCACGGTCTTCATAACTGTATTTAAATTATTGTTTCATGGAACTAGCTCTTCTGTTTGTGTTGGATTCCATTTTATCTTCTCTTGAATCAACTTCTGCATAGACAGAGCCACACCCACCAAGCAGAGCTCCAAAGTGGCTGGAATCTGCCTATGAGGCTACAATTGCGTGATTGAGAAATTAAAAAGGAGCATGCTTTACATCAAGTTTTTCCCCATCTCTCTCTTTTTTTTTTAAACTAGAGATTGTTTCACTTTTCTGAACACCGTGGGAGAATAAAAGTAGAAAAATTACTATGTGTAGGATCATATCAGGTTATGTTGTAACACAGGAAACAAAACTTTTTTTTTCACAACTGGCTCTACTGTGGAACTCCAAGAACAGTCTTCAAATTAAAAATGGACATTCTAGATTGTCAAATAAAGTTGTGTGTCAACAGAAGTTACAAATTGGTTCTAACACTTACTGAAGCTTCAGTCACCCCCAACTCCTTAATTTAGGCAATAGTTGCCTTTAGAAATAAGCAGCTTTCAAAAATGAAGTGATGTACTTAAAGTGGCAACAGCCCCTCCTACTCTGAAGGTACTAATACAATCACCTGACATATTCAAGAGATATGCAAAATTTTGCTCTATACTACAATTTTTGGTATGGAGAACAGTTGTGCTATAATTACTGTATAACTCACCTTACTCATGAAAAGAGCAGGTGATTTACAAATATTACTAGTCACTTTTGATTGAAGGGAATTCATCATAAAAGCAGAAGGAAAATTTGTCTTAAAACATTGAATATCCTATACAAAAAATATATCCCACAATAACAACATGTCTTTCAGGTAGAAAACTTTTCTTATGTATTTGAGACACGTTTGATCAGTTTATACAAACTGCACAACTGCAACTGTCGTCATAAGGTAGAACATCTTGCTTCTTTTTAATACATTATTCTATATAAGAACCCTCACAAAGACAGCTTGTGAGCATTTCACAAATTATAATAATGGAACCACCTACATGTGTATCAGTGCTGACAGATCTGGATCATCTTATTTTCACCTGCAGTAAGTTCACTCAGCTGAAATCTAAATTATACAATGAACAGCTTTGTTGTAGGAATATGCCTGGCCTTATTTTCCACTAACATTTTCAGAACAAATGCATGCAACTTGCACAGATATTTAATACCATTAGTAATAAATGGTAAAGATCTTTTTATTGTGGAGGTCTTTTCATCCAGTTAGATTCCAAAGAGCAGAGCTTTATATGCTTTGCAAGCTCTATTAATAATACAGATTATATGGGATCATGCTTGACTATCACTGAAGTGCAACTGTTCGACAGCCATGCTACACAATAGTTTAGTAAAAGAGAAGTATACTGTGTTCCATTGAAACTACAGACCTGATTCTTCTCCCGTTGAAGTTAGTGGCAAAATATTCCCGTTGACATCTATGGTGCAGGATCAGGACCTACATGGGCCTAGACAGAATTTGACCAGGATATTACTCAACTTTTAGAGTAATATGGGAATTTTGATGACCATGTCAAATCAGAACCTCTGTTTTAATGTCTTGCCTTAAAGACAAACATATTGGGCAATTGGTTGTCTTCAAAATAAAGAGGGCTGTCTACTGATACAGCAGCGTCACTCTGGAACTCGGGTTTATTCACTTAAAGCATTGGTCTGCACTAATTTCTTTGTGCCTTTTGGCAAGATCACAGTTTATTATGGGATGGCTTCAAGCTTATAAAATAAGCTGTAATGCCAATTCTTCATTTCACAGAAAGGACAATACCACTTATTCTGTTAATTTGCTCTTGAGGACTTATCTTGGCCATAAACATGAAGATAATTAATGACAGATTAAATACATTTGTATGCAATACCAGTGCTGATAATGCATGCCTTCCTTTTTTTTCTGGCATCAATCAATGTAAAAACAAATTAAAAACAGCATTCTCCAATGAGCCTTTTGAATACTTTTGTACCTACTGGGATGCTTAGCAGTCATACAAAGAACTGCTTGTTGCACTGGTAAAAATATCAGAGACTTCCAAACATGGAAGTTTCTGTATGCCCAACATCAAATAGAGCAACTTATTTACCCTTATTTCTTCATTCAAAATACATAAAGTAATATTATATCTGAAATGTTTGTGTTAACTAATTTGCAGGTAGCTGTGAAAGTATCAAAGCTAGTTAAATTCTTCAGTAGAAAAAAGTGTAAATAAAATGTAACAAATGTTCCTCAAATGAATATAAAGGAAGAGCTGAAATAAATGATAAATAAAAAGGTCTAAACAGTAGGCAAACCAGCCTATTCATTTAAAATCTAAATTCTATCCAAGGAACATTCAAAATAATGAGAACACTGTGTGTATGTATATCAGATAGTAAGCAATATGTTCTGTGTTGTAAGACAAAAATTACATAGTTTTATATTTTCAAAAGAAGCTTCAATTTTACTGTTAAAATTGATCCTACTATCTTTCAAGGACGTGTATATGCGTATAAGGTGGTCATTTTTTTCTCATGTAGTGCAAAAGGATGAAGTATGGCTACCATTTGAATTCTCCGTATGAAGTGCTCTGCTGACTTGAAGTAACTTTCCCCAAAGTATAAAATTGTACTAAAACAGAAAACTTGATTTTCTAGGCATTGTGATCCAGTGGAGAGAACATAGGACTTGAAACCTAGAGTCTATTCCCTGCTGTGCCACTGACTTGCTACTCCACATTTGACTACAGCTATTGGGCAATATTTCTTCTTCCACTCTTGCTTAGTTTAAAAACTAACAATGCACTATTGTGACTAAGGACAATTTAAATAGGTTGTCTTGGACATTTCTACAGTGGCTACTTTGCTAGATGGGCTAAAGCTAATTCTTTTTGTAAACCATTAGTTACCCGACAATTCATTGTATTTCACAAAGCCAAATCAAACTACGGGTTTACTGAACACCCATTTGTATATTATTATTTTCAGATAGTTGCAAAAACATAGATCCATTACTGAGTACAAATAAAGTAAATGGGTGCAGCTGAACATGGAATTTGACTTTTAAAAACACTCTTAAAGTTTTCATGATTTTACAGTAACAGCCATAATCGAAGCAATTTTGTTGCATCGATAATGAATTCACACAGTGAACATTTGACATGGATTTTTTAAAGTAATTAGCATCAGAAGCTACCTGAAAGATGAAGGTAAGGTGAGCAAGTAGTTCTACGGCGGCATATTTAAAGTTAACAATTATGTGATTGACATCCAATCACAAGCTTCTGTAGCAATAAAAACATTCAACAAATGACTGCAGAACTGGAGATTTATTTGGTTATTGGTTACCTGCTGTTGGTGACAACAATCATAAGAAAATATTGAATACAAAATGTAATTGTTAGTTAGGCAAGTTTAGCAATCTTGGTCACATATAATTTTCAAATCATTTGTTAAATATGCAAAATAATCTACTACCGCATTAAAGTCTTATGAACTAGAAGGCTGCATAAGATTTTTTCCAATTAATGAATATATAACAAAAATACAAATGACCAAGAAAACATATTAGTTTAGTAGGATAAGTGATAATAAAAATAATATTAAAAAAAGGGTTGAAGTTAAAAAAAAGAAAAAGAAAAGGGAGAGTGTTGAAATGGAAAAATTAACACTAATTACACAGGTTGCAAAACAGAAGACAAATAGACACTTAACTATTTGGGTACCATTATTCAATACTAAGACTAAGTGCATTCTGCCTTCAAAAACACAAGCATACTCATCCAATTTTTTTGAATACAAACATTTGATACTTTGCTTTGTTAAATATGTGTAATCTGAGATGTCACTCATTTTAATAATTACGAGAATCGACATGTCATGGGATAGTGTTAAGACACTCTCTCATATGGCAGCACCTTGTTAAATAGAGAGCTCTGATGATTAAATTACTGCATAATGTTTCTCCAAACAAAAGCTCACTGCTGTCATGATTATTGTTTTGTCTCTGATATACACATGGCAAGATTTTGTAAAATCTGTTAAAAACTTACTAAACAATTTCTTTAAATGGAGCAAATGTATAGGGAAAGTTTTAAAGATATAAACATAAATGAATGCCAGGTCACTGGAAAAATAGAACAGCGTTGCTATGAGGTTCTGATGGCCTAAGGCTGCCCCAGGTGAGTATACTCATGGAAAGAAAGAGACACTGGCAATGGACAACTAAGTAGTTCTATGCTGCCTGGCCTCTTTGGTTTCCATAGATTTATAAGGCCGGAAGGGACCATTGTGATCATCTATTCTGACCTCCTGCATAACAAGCCATAAGACTTCCCTGAATAAATTTTTGCTTCCAGTCTAATAGCCGTGCTTGGACTAGAGTATATCTTCTAACAAAACATCCAGTTAGATGGATAGAATGATGGAGAATCCACTATAATGCTCCATAATTGTTTTAACGGTTAATTACCCTTAATTTTTAAAACGTGCACCTTGTTTCTAGACTGAATTTGTCTAACTTCAACTTCCAGATTTAGTTTCTTGTTAATTTTTTGCCCTCTATCAAATTTCTGTTCCCTTAACAGGTACTTATAGACTGTGATCAAATCATCCCTTAACCTTCTCTTTGCTTTGCTGAACAGATTGTGTTCCTCGAATCTGTCACTATAAGGCATGTTATCCAATTCTTTGATCAATCCTGTGACTCTTTGGTGAATCCTCTCCAATTTTTCAACAGCCTTTTTGAAGTGGGAACACCAGCTCAACTTGACACTGTATTTTAGTAGCAGACACATCAGTGACTAGAATATAGAAGTAATCTAAGCTCTCTATTCCTATTCAATATTCCTCTGTTTATACATCCAAGGATCACATTTTAGCCCTTTTGGCCACAGAATTGCACTAGGAGCACATAGACTCATAGAAATGTATGACTGGAAGGTATCATAAGAAGTCATGAAATGCAGTCCCTTGTGCTGAGGTAGGACTAGGTAAACCTAAACCATCGCTGACAACTGTTTGCCCAATCTGCTTGTAAAAATCTCCAGTGATGGGGATTCCACAAGCTCTCTTGGAAGCCTATTCTAGTGCTTAACTGTCATAATAGTCAGAAGTTGAGTTAGAGCAGATCTACCAGCTTGCCCTGGGTATCTGCCCCTTTAGTCTTTAACCCTTTTTCTCACACAATCTACCATTTTCTGTACATAATACCAGTGATTTAACTTAACAACCATCTTAAGATTTCTGAATTTGAGTCAATATGACTGGTGCCATTTAAAACCATTTTAACAGCAACACTTAAAATATCATACTTCGTAGCTTCATTTACGTCATATTAAACTCTTTCAAAGCTCTGCCAGACTGTCTAGAGAGCAAAACAGTCTTTCTCCAGTTATTTCAATCATTAGTACAACCATTCTTCCTCTAAATAAGGCACATTTTGTCCTAGCAATGGGATTTCTGGAGAGAATTGCTTGCCATCCGAAGGTTCTGTATTTCCAGCATCTTGCTCCCAGGATCTCTTGCCTCATGCTTTCACTCCTTCAGTTCCTTGGCTCACTGAAGTGCAACATGGACCATATTCAGTGCTCTCTGTTGTGCCTCTGTCTCTGCTGCCCATTTCTATTTCTTGCTTTCACTTCTTAGCTTCCATTTCCAGTCCTTTGGTCCACTCCATGAATACCATCTTCTGGACCTCTATTTCTGCCAGTCTGGTTTCCATGGTTACCACACACTGAAAACTGAGTCATGTTGGTCCTTTGAGAATGTTCCACCATTGCACTCAACTCCCTTTGGTGGATCAATCTGATTTCTTTACTGTTGATCCTGGTTACGTGTTGTGATGGATAGGAGGAGTGTTGGCCAA
This sequence comes from Pelodiscus sinensis, assembly GCF_052426305.1. Lineage (NCBI taxonomy): Eukaryota > Metazoa > Chordata > Testudines > Trionychidae > Pelodiscus > Pelodiscus sinensis. The sequence continues at coordinate 35,897,975 of NC_143058.1, forward strand.
CTCTTGGTGACTAAAAGGTTAAACTCAGGTAGCTAAGGGGTTGGCAGGGAGCCAAAAGAACCAATGCAATACAGTGCTGAGATCTGAATTCTAAAAAATATACCTACTACCATTTCTCTGTGCGAGAATTTTAAGTTAGGAGCTATAGGAAGCAAGATGAAGTAATCAGACAGAATTACCATGTTTACAGGGAATATTGGGAATGGAAATGGAATGGGTCTTGAAGTAAGGATCAGTATGGATCATGAGTAGATAGAGAAATGTATGTTTAGTCACAATTAGGGTATTTTTCTTTGTTGTGTTGTTTGGTTAAACTTCTCTGTGTGAAATCCATGTACCTCCCTTCCCCCATTCACTATACCTAAGCTGTGCCAGAGATACCATTTTTTTTCTTAGTGTTTTAATCTGCTCTTTTCTCAGTTGCTTTGTAACACCTAGCAAACAAGTATGCTTTATTAAGTATATCTTTTTGTTTTGTTAATAAAAGTCACCTTTTTAGGGTGATGATTTGATTCTTGTGTCGTGAAAACTAACAGGTCTATGTGCGTGCCTGACTAAGACTAAGAGGTCACCTATTAAAGACTACAGTTTGTTTTCTGAGGGTTTCTTTTTTCTTTTTTCAAGCTCTCTTGGGGTAAACCTTGGGAAGAAGTTCAAATATTTCTTCCTGGTTTTCAGGATTTTAATTCAGATGATGGTGGCAGCTTATTTCCCAGGGATAGTGAATCTGTAACTCTGGGGAGTTTTTGTAAGCAGAAGCCTGTAGAGTCAAGGTATTCAAGGTCTTTTGCAGGTCTTCACCTTCTGCACTCAGAGTGCCAGAGTGGGGAACAGCCCTGACACTTGTACTTTCCTTTGTTTCCTCACCTTTACCCAAAACATAGAGAAAATAACAAACTGATCTTTTCTGGATTGTTTTCCAGATTTTTTATTTTTGAATCTCCCAGCTTTTGAAGAGTGGCTGTCTAGAAGTGGGATATCAATCCTACCAGGTACACCACTGGGATACATCTCAGGGTGCCCAGCATTGTGAGTTACCTTGTTACTACCTGCCTCCAGAGTGAGGAAGTCTCTTGGAGGATGTGGGGCCCAGAAACACTCCCTCTGGCACTTTACTCTGGGTCCTACTCCCACCCTGCTTCTTTCCACCCCTGCTCCATCCTCATCCCATCTATTCCCCCAAGCCTCTACCTTGAGTGACCCGGGGAACTAGAAGACAGCAAAGAGGGGCCCTCCCCCAAACTCACTGGTGTCAGAGGCTGGAAGTGCAGCAACCTGGCTTAAGCTTGCTCTGCTGGCTCCCAGCTGTATTGCTCTGGGCCACAATCACTATATTTACCTCCATCTCTACAGGGATGGGTGCTTGCAGCTCCTGTTGGATGCAGATCACTGTTCCTGGCCAATGAGAGCCACTGAAAGAGATGTCCCAGTCCGCACCACTTCCCACAGCTCCCATTGGCTGCAAATGGCGATCCACAAAGCTAACTCTGGCAAACTGGATCCAGCCTGCAGGCCAGTATTTGCCCAGCACTATTCTAAACTATTATGCAGAACCTGGTTCCATTTACAAAAATGAGGTTAAATCCAGATGAGTTAAATATCATTTACTTAATTGAAAGTAAATGTAAAAGGCTTTATCAGTCATGGGCTAACCCTGCCCTCTTATTGTCCACCCTTGGTTCAGAAGATGTTGTGACCACTCTTTAATCTTCAGTATTTTTCATTTATGCAAAAGACTGAAAAAAGAAGCCCATTTTTCTCCATTGGTCAGTGTAATTGAGTATGTAACAGAAAGAATATAAAATGTACTTTTAACACAAACTCATGCAAGAAATAGAGTTTCTTAAACTATATGGGTATGTCTACACTACCACCCTAGTTCGAACTTGGGTGGTAATGTAGGCAACCAGAGTTGCAAATGAAGCCCGGGATTTGAATTTCCCGGGCTTCATTTGCATCTTGCCATGCGCTGCCATTTTTAAATGTCCGCTAGTGCGGACTCCGTGCCTCGCGGCTACACATGGCACGGACTAGGTAGTTCGGACTAGGCTTCCTATTCCGAACTACTGTTACTCCTCGAGGAGTAACGGTAGTTCAGAATAGGAAGCCTAGTCCGAACTACCTAGTCCGTGCCGTGTGTAGCCGCGCGGCACGGAGTCCGCACTAGCGGACATTTAAAAATGGCGGCGCCTGGCAAGATGCAAATGAAGCCCGGGAAATTCAAATACCGGGCTTCATTTGCAACTCTGGTTGCCTACATTACCACCCTAGTTCAAACTAGGGCGGTAGTGTAGACATACCCTTTGACATTGAAGGTTGTGTTATCCTATTGAGGAAACTACATTTGCAAATCTTTTATCAAAAGTAAGATTTGCAAATCTTTTATCAAAAATAAATATGCACAATTAAAATATTTGCATCTATATTCCAAGAAGATTAAGAAACATGTTTTGTGTGATTATCTTAGCAATAAAAATCTGTAGCAGATCAAATTTTTGACAGTCTGCATCTATAGGGAGAGCGTGGCCTTCCTGAGCCTCACTTAGTCCATGGGCCACACATACCTTCAACCCCATGGAAGAGTGACCATAAAATAAGGGACTGCAGACTGTCATACAAACCACAAAAAGAGAGCTCCTTAAATGCAGAGAGAAATTTGGAAGCATATGAATTTATAAAATTGGTTGAAATTAGAAATCTAGCCAATTTTAAGAGGGTTTCTTTAGATCTTTCATACAATGGAGCTTCAAACTGTCACCACATGGTCCCAAATATTTAGGTCTTCAAATACCAACTGTTACTACATATAATTAAAATCAGTTTGCAAGCATTAATCAACCAAATCAATCTAACTAGTGAAAGGGGTAAATTGCTACTGTCTTGATTTATGGAAGACAGCCAATATTATTAAAATACCTCACTTGACCTATACACCCAATATTTCCCATTAACAGTACTGGGTTATTTATTTGTATCGTGAGAACCCCACTCTGGAAGCATCACATTTATTTTTTAAGAAAGTTCTTATAAGAAAAGTCTTGTGGGTGTAATCAAGAACATGAATTAATCTTCTTTTAAACATTTACTACAACTTTTATTGTGAGCAACATGGAAAAAATGAAACTAAATATGTCATATAATAATTATACAAACTGGTATAGATATATGTAAGTAAAATATATCTGGTTAAGGAACACAATTTTTTTTTATTCACAGGCAGGCAAATTTTACTTGCATATTTCTTCTAGTGGTCTCTCAGTTCACAACTGACTTTATTGAGGTACTGAATATTTGTTTGTATCACTAAGTTAAATAGCTATTTTCAAAAACTATGGTCCTTCCTATTTGGAATATTGAGAAAAAGTGATGTCTACCTTTATGTAGCAAACTGTTCACTATAGGTGTGTCTACACAGCACCCTAAACTCAAAATAAGATATGCTATTTGCTGGCCACTCTGTCCACACTCATCAGTACTCTATAGCTACTCTTAAAGCTGCAGATACAGGGGACAAGGTTTGCGGCAGGAAGACAGCACTCACAGCTTCCAGCCACAATGCAGCTACTAGTGTCTCACATCTGGACAGCAAATCCCAGCCCCAAACCCCACAAGAGTACCCTGCACATCCCTGGGAGCACTCCCAGGGCTCCCAGGAGTCTGCCAGGGGCTGAAAGAGGTGTGCACAGTCGTGCTCTGGGGCAGAGATCCTAGCCATCTTGGAGGTATGGGGTGACGAGGAGAACTTCCAGGATCTCTGCTCCAGATGGTGTAGTGCCGACATCTACAGCTGGATGGCCAAGAGTCTGGCCACAAATGGCTACACAAGGAACCTGGAGCAGTTCTGGACCGGTATGTCTACACTACAAAGTTAATTCAAAATAACAGTAGTTTCGAAATAAACAGCTATTTCGAAATAAATTCAAAATAGTGGAGCCTTTATTTCGAATTTGGTAAACCTTATTCTATGAGGAGTAACATCAAATTAGAAATAGCTATTTCGAATTAAGTGCTGTGTAGACACTTAATTCGAAATAGGAGGCCTCCAGCCCTTCCCAGGGAGCCATGGTGGCCACTCTGGGCACAACCAGGAAAACTTACTCTCCTCTCCTCCAGCTCCGGAGCCATTAAAGGGGTAGACCCTTGCCACAGTGCCTGTGCCAGCTCCAAGTCTGCCAGCCCAGAGCCAGCAGTGGCCATCGGGGCCCCTGACCCAGTGGCCCCAAAACATGAGCCAGCAAACCACTGACAGCCAGTCCTCCACCGCTTCCCAGGAGCAGTCTGCCAGCTCCCAGGAGTCTGACAGGAGCTGGAGAAGGTGGGCGCCTTCCTGGTCCAGGGTGGAGATCATGGACCTTATTCAGGTTTGGGGGGGATGCCCCCAAGTCCATGATCTACGCACTAGACAGAGGAATGTGGCCGTCTATGGCAGGATAGCTGCCAGCCTGGCCACCAAAGGCGACATGCGAACCCAGGAGCAGGTTAGTATGAAAGTCAAGTTGGTCTGGCGAGACCCCCACTCCTAAGCCCTGAGCTTCCCCTCCCCCTTCTTACCCTTGCTTCCCCCTTCCAACTCCCTCCTCCCAGGTTTCCTCCTCCCCTCTTGCACCCTCTCTCTTCCCCTCTCCCACCTCCTTTTCTCACTCTCCCCAGAGGTTCATCCCCCCCTGTTTTGTTCAATAAACCCAGTTTCTGTTTTTGAACATATGTGTCTTTTATTTGACATCAGGAAGGGGGGCTAGGGTGGAGTAAGTGGAAGGACATGAGGGAGGAATCGGGCACAAGCCCCTGGTGGGGAGGATCGGGGAGGCTCTGAGGGCTCCTCGGGGTGGACACTCTCCCTCAGGGCCTCCTGGATCCTGACAGCCCCTCGATAGACTCCCCGGATGGCAACCTTCAGCAAGTGCAGCCAGGCTGATGGCAACGACCCCATGAGACACACCAGTGTGCCCAGGGGCAGCTCTGGCTCCATGTGGCCGGGTGCTGTGGTGTCCCGAATGCAGGTACTCAGGGCACTCCAGGACAGGACTGCTTTGCTGTCCCTCATCGAGGTAGACAAGCAAGCAGGGAACCCTGACAACTGTCTGTCCGGGGTAAGGGTAGGGTCCCTTTAAGCACGGAGCTCAGTTAGCCTCAGGCAGCAGCCCCAACCACTAAGTCCTAACCTGATGCCCTGCCGGCACTTGTTCCGGCCAGCCTTAGCTTTGGTTAAGGGTCCACTCAGTGTGAACGTGCTATTTCGAAATAGCAAAACACTATTTCGAAATAGATTTTGTGTATAGATGCATTATTTCAATTTAGCTTAATTCGAATTAACTATTTCAAATTAAGTTAATTCAAAATAGCACTGTAGTATAGACATTCCCAAGCAAAGTTAAAGAGCTCGGGCAGGCCTATGCCTGGGCAAGGGAGTGCAGCTCATGCTCCAGGGCAGAACCCCACTACTGCCCCTATTATGAGGACCTGCACCACATCCTGGGGGGCGGTGCAGCCCCTTTCCCACCCCTGGTGGTGGACTCAGGGATGGAAACACCTGTCGTTGCCTGCCCAGGGGTCCCAGCCTATGAAGACGAGGAAGTGGACAGCATCGTGACCATGGGATGGGGGATAGGGGATGGGGGGGGAGGCAGGAAGCATGGTCCCCAAGGGGACATCTGGGCCCCTATAAAATAGGGCCTGCTGTCCAGGCCACACGTGACCTTGCTCCTGTTGCTCTCAGCTCACAGATGAGGGCAAGGCTTCAGAGACACTGTCTCCAGAGATGACTGACCATCTCTCTTTATTCTCCACAGTCAAACCATCTGTGACTGAGTGGCGCACCTGACCCTGGGGGAGTCACAGGCACCGGAGGATCCAGGAGGACCTTATGAGGGAGCACCTTTCCATCCTGTGGGACATGCAGCAAACACTGGCCCAGAAAGTCCAGTACAATGTGCAGTGGCAGACACAGATGTGGAATGAGCTGCAGCAACAGGGACTAAACATGTGTGTGACCATCCAAGATCTCCTGACCCACCTGGAGCCAGCTCCTGCTCCTGCTCCCTCTCCCCTTCCTAACTCCATTCCTCCTCCCATGCCTAATCCCTCTCCAGCCCCCCCTCCTGCCTATCTCCCTGTCCTTCCTAGATCCCACCCCCGAGGTCACTGAGGTTCCCACACACAAAGTGGGGGAGGCACCCAAGCCATGCGCCATTCTCAGCCCCAGCCTCGAGCCTCTCCTCCCCCTCCAAGGTTCTCAGCCCCCTTCCCCATGTCTAGGTTCTTATCCCCCCTCCTTCCCAGTTACTTCTACCTCAAATAAATCACGACAAAGTTTTTAACAACCAAAATTTTTTTCATTGCACCTGCAGGGAAGAGGATGTAGGGGGGAAGGGAGGGCTGTTGGAGGAAAGGTGGAGAGGGCAAAGCACAGGCCTCTAGTGGGGAGGCCTTGGGGAAAGTTACTATGGTCCTTGAGTGAAACTCTCCCTCAGGGTCTCCTGGATGCGCACTCCCAACTGATGGGCCTGCCAGATGGCAGCTGTGCATGGCTGCTCAAAGGCCCTTCCCTTCTGGCCGGCCTCTGCCCCCTATCCTGGAAGGAAGGCTTCCCCCTTCTTCTCCACGATGTTGCGGAGCACACAGCATGTGGATATCACCTGGGGGATGTTCTGCTCCCCAACATCCATGCAGGTCAGGAGGCACCTGAAACTTGCCTTCAAGTGGCTGTAGCTAAGTTGGCAAGAGACGCTTTTGCCGATGTAGCATTGTCCACACCTGCACTTACGTCTATGTAACTTAGATCACCCAGGTGGGTGTTTTTTCACACCCCTGAGTGACATATATTGTGCCAATATAAGTGGTAGTGTAGACATAGCCTCCAGTAGACTGTAGAACAATCAGTCTCTCATTGTGTTGTTGATCATTTTTACTTCAAATCTGCAGATCATGAATTTCTATTCTTATACACCCTCAAAGATCTTCAAATGACTTCCTGTACTGTTATACATCAGTTGCTAAGACCATATTGAAGATAAGTTGATCAAACATATTTGAATCAAATCAGAACTGACATAACCCTTGTGAAAACTGAAAATAGTTTTGGAGTACATTCATATGCTCCTTATCTGTTCTTGTGGGGTAGTGCAACTCTACTGTGATATCTGTGCTTGTGCAGATATAGGCCAGTTTGGCTTTGCCCATGAGTTTCATTGTGTGCTTACAACATGAAACAATCCTGGCTTTTGATTTTAACAGTAGGCAGTCATTAATTTTTTTGCAGATGCTGACTGTGAATTATGTTGCAGTTAGCTCCAGTGTCATTTTTTAAATGGCATGTTGATTAATTTATTTCTAAAGTCACAACTGATTAGTTGTAGAACCTTATTTTGTAAATTTATTAAGAGAATCTGCACAGACATCTTTCTCTTTATCAGTCATCTTTATCATCATTGCTTTGTTCTTCTGTAAGTTCATAAACATATTTTGCTTTTGTATATATTGTCAATTTGTGCTGAGAACAGAGCAACACACTTCTGCAAAATGGTTGCTTTTATTGTGCGCATAACATTGCACCCTTTATACTGGACCTTTTTGCCATGGGTGATTGCATCTATGCTTACTGAAAACAAATCTAGTCACTGCCATTTGTTTACTCTTGTATTTTATCTTTATGCCTTAGTATGCATTTTTAATTAGATAGACTTCAGCTCTTTCACTGCTTTCTAACACTTTCAGTTGGGAAACAGTTTTCATTAGCTCTACAAATATCCACTGCTCTTTTCTCACCATAACCTTGTTTTGACTTGGTTATCACTTATATCTCAAATAACTTGTCCATCTGTTAACTGGTCAAATTCACATTGACTTGGCTTTATTTCTGAAGATCTGTAACAGCGGTCTCCTCTGGCAGCTGGTTTATTGTAAAAATGTACCTTTCCCACAAGTGACATCCTTGTGTGGATAAAAATAGTATTGTTTTGAATGGCTCCATCTAGCAGTTTGCAGTCCCCTCATGAATGTATGTATATCTCCAGTGCCTTTGGTCCTGCAGTGTGGAGGACTTCATCCTTGCCTATTCCATTTACCTCTCCAGTTTTTGGGCAGATTCCTTTCCAGATCCATTCAGTCGACTTTATTGGCTAGGTTTTTTTTACATATTCAGACCCTGTATAAAACAAAAACAAAAAAACCCCTCATGACACACACAATTCTGATAAGTATGCAATTACCTCCTTATTTCTTGGCCTCAGTCAAATAATATGGGCAAGGGGTACAAGAAATTATACTCAGTGACTGGCAGGAGGCAGTTATTTAATGATTCCAGAAAATAATGACCAGCACCTATTTGTCATCCCTTTAGTATAGGCCCCACGCAGCTCTCTTCAGAAGATGAATTACTGTAATGAAGGGTCTGAAAGAGTTTGGGATGGCTAAGCCTAGAAGAATACTCAGGAACCTAGCACCACCACCCCCTTAAAAGTGTATATAATCAACAACGTTGTAACAACTTATAGACAACTTGCTGATAAACATCTCTTCAGAGGTAAAATTCATGTTAGCAATGTTATTTTGAGAATTTTTACTCTAAGCTTCAGTGAAAGCCTAAACAATAGGTATATTAAAATGGAGGTCTTCTCTTATGTATTTGGACTACAACAGTGAGGAATTTGGTGGCACTACGGAGAGTGCCCTTCATATTAAATGACAATTTGGAAGTGTTTAACAACATATGGTCTCTTCTCCTTGACATATATGATTAAGAATATATCTTTTGTATATCAAAATATAAAATACCATCTGTCATAAGTAACAACTATGATATTGGCTTTATATAGCCAATTAATTCACTGTACTTTCTAATGTAAATATTTCTCCTGTTTTCTCTTTTTTCTTGTTCAGTATCTATATTTATTTATAAAATTTCAATAAATGTATATCTAAAAAAAGTCAATACTATGACTCGGAATGTAATTAAGAATAACAATGAAAGTCTGTTTTCATTTTGTATTTTAAAGATCAAGGGCCAAATCTGCCGTTGGTGTAAATCAGCTCCCTTGGTATCATTGGATTTATATGGATTTACATCAGCTAAGGATCTAACCCAGCACATTACTTTTTCCCTTTAAAAAACCAGGTGTACCCATTAATGCAGAGTTTCACAGGTCTTTCTCCAAAAATGTAGTATTCCTTTGAGTTTATATAAGACATTCATGGCTAGTTAGGGATGTACGTTGCCTGAATGTGAATAAACTCATGGGCTGTATCTACACTGGGCCACTTATTCCGGAAAATCAGCCACTTTTCCGGAATAAGCTGCGAGCTGTCTACACTGGCCCTTGAATTTCCGGAAAAGTAACGACGCTCTACTGTACAAAATCAGCTGCTATTCCGGAAAAACTATTCTGCTCCCGCTCGGGCATAAGTCCTTATTCCGGAACACTGTTCCGGAAAAGGGCCAGTGTAGACAGCCCAGTAGTCTTTTCCGGAAAAAAGCCCCGATCGCGAAAATGGTGATCGGGGCTCTTTTCCGGAAAAGCACGTCTACATTGGCCACAGACGCTTTTCCGGAAAAAGGGCTTTTCCGGAAAAGCAGCCTGCCAATGTAGACGCTCCTTTTCTGGAAAAACTGAAAACGGAAGAGCATTCCGTTTTAAGCAGTTCCGGAAATTCATGCCAGTGTACACACAGCCATGGTGTTATAAGGGTTAATATCAAAAGCTCCAGAAAAATCAAGAAAAAGTATATAAGAATCAGGTTTAATTGAATTCAAAGCATTCTTGACTCTTGTAATTTTACAGGCAAAAAATGAACCTTTTATATTTTATTTAAATGGGCTTTTGACCATGTCAAAACTTGGAAGATTCTCAGGCAGAAGCAGTGGCCAAGCTTTGCCAGGTTAAATGAGTGAAATTTTAATAATCTAATTGAAACATGGTGCAAATTCTCTTATTGTCTACATGTGATAGTCAGACATACCTCTGAAATGTATCTCATTATGAGATACAGTGAAGACAGCTAAAAAGTGTTAAAATGTCATGCAAGTTCTGTAAAAACCTGCAGGGTGGAAACAATGCATTTTAATGGAGTTTTCTGTAGAGATAAGATACTGATATTAGGCACAAATTTATCTCTGTCATATGTACCTGCTGTTACCTGCTATTATCTGGCTATTTATTAGCACAAATTGACATCAGAAATACTAAATATTTTAGCGGAAAGTCATATATATCTGTATAGTGTGTTAAATTCCCTTGTAATGCTTCTGATTTTGGGCATATCCTTATTTAGGGTTTTAGTTATACATGTTAAAGAGCCTGGGAGATTGAAAGTGCAACACTGAAGGCATTCAGAAACTACTTGAGAAAACCTAAAATACACAACATGGGGGCACTAGTTCAGATTAAATAACACATTGTTTCAATTTTTGCTGAAAATTCAAACCAATCCCTTTATAGAGTTTGGAAAAAATCATTTATATTTTTTTCTTATATCTGAGCTTCCTGAATTTTGCTGGGTTTGGAGGTAGAAATACCAAGCAAATATGAAAAACTAGTTTTGCAATATTTCTCAGCTAAATGAAATCAGATCAGTTTTTCAGAGAATCATCCAAGGGCTAGAAATCTTATTTGATGCTCCTCTCCTGTTTGTTTAAAGCTAAGGAACTGTAAGAAATAAAACTAAAAGAAACCTTGAAATCTTAAACTTCAGTGAGGCTTGAATAGCTATAGTCTGCTCTTCAGGAGAGTGTACAAGGACACACTTTCTCCTTTTAGTTATAATAGGTAATCTCCCCAACTTCTTTGTGCCTGTTTACAGTGATTGATAGAACTGGCTTCAGACACAAGAAATATAAGTGATCACTTCAGGGAACTGGCTTCAGACACAAGAAATATAAGTGATCACTTCAGGGTATCAATCAGCATTTGAAATCTATATATGAGAACATCTGGAAAAAATAAGGACACATTTTATTTAATTTACTGAAATACTTTGGAGTGGGAAAGATCTGGAAGGGCATAAAATGTAAAATTATAAGAATATTGCTTTAAAACCAATGATAGTCTTGCTAATTAGCATTTATCTATCTAATTCATTTCTCTGTTCATCTATACCAGGGGTGAGGAACCTAAGGCCCGGAGGGCTGCCCGTGCTGGTGCTCCAGTCCTCTCTCTGTCCTCCATGGATCTGGAGCACACAAAATCTACTAGCCTGGACTCCCAAGACTCTGATTTGCAAGGGCAATATGGAGAATGTCTTACTCCTTCTCGGTGGGGGCAGGGCTCAGTGAGGGTTTTGTTGTTGTTTGTTTGAGGTTTTATGTTGCTTCTCACTTGTGTGCGGCTCCTGACAGATTTTTCTGTGAGTCAGCAGTCCCCAACCCAAAAAAGGTTCCCCACTTCTGATCTATACCATGCTCATTCCCATCCTTTGCACACTTAGTATCAGAGCTACTGTGTTCCCATGACAGTACAAGACATCAGTTAAGTTACAGGTTATTTAAAGGAGAGAATAAGAATCTGGGTTGCTGAAGCTATATCACCAGTTTATAGCATGTTATCTCTTGCTTCTTCCCTTTAATTCCCCATCTTCTGAGCTGCTGACATCTTCAGCTATTGTTGCTTCAGGCTCTGAGATAGCCTGGGACCTCACAAATCATAATATTAGCTTTGCATGTAAGCACTGCAGAGATCTCAGGGACTGTCATAGCAAAACAAAATTGCCATACTGGATCAGGTTCAAGATTGATCTAGTACATTATCCAGTCTCTGACACTGGCCAGCAGGGAAGCCGACAGCCTCTGCAGGGCTCTGGGCACAGTGGAATAGGGGTGGGGTGGGGCTCTGTGCTCCTGGAAGGGGCCGAGCCTGGGCAACCAGCCCTTCTTAGTAGTAGCTGCAGCAGCCAGAAGCTCTGGGCCTTTGAATCACCAGGCCCCGGGGCAACTGTCCCCTTTGTCCCTGTTGTCAGTGGGCCTGCTGGCCAGTACCAAATGCTTCAGAGGAAAGTGCAAAGTTTAATATCCCTTTCAAATTTTGTTGCAAATAATTATAGCTCCAGATATTCTTGATATCCAGGAAAATATCCAATGCCTTTTTTTTATTCTTGTCCTCAACAGCTTCCTGTTGCAGCAAGTTCCAGGTTAATTAGATGCTGTGTGAAATAAATCCTTTTATCAGTTCTGAATTTCCCATCTTTTAATATAATTAACTGTCCCATTGTTCTTGTAAAAAAACCTGAGCAGTCCTGTAGCACCTTAGAGACAAGCAAATTAGAGAGAGAGAGAGAGAGAGAGAGAGAGAGAGAACCATGAGCTCTCATGGGCACAACCCACTTCTTCAGATGTTATGAGATAAGGAGAACAGAAGCTGCCTATTTACCTTGTCCAGACTATTCATTATTTTATATAATGTATCATGTCCCCTCTTATTTGTCTCTTTTTTAAAGGTAAACAATCCCAATCTCCAGGGCTGGCTTTAGGAAGTGCGGGGACCAATTCAAACAATTTCAACGGGGCCTCGCAGCAATTTTGGTTGAGCAATAAAATAAAATAAAAATAACAGCACACAAAAGATCCCCAGCTACCTCCCCCGCAGAGCCCCGGAGGTAGCTAAAACCTCCCCCTCCTGTGGCGCAGGGAAACTCAAACCTCCTCCTGGGCCAACGCCCCCTCCCGCAGCACACCTGGCACACTTCTGGGTTCAGGGTGCAGGGCCCCTGTAGGCACGGGGCCTGATTCAGAGGAATTGGAGAAATCGGCCAAAGGCAGGCCCTGCCAATCTCTTCATCATCTCTTCATTTGAGAGTTTTTCCAAGTATTTAATCATTTCCATGCTCTTCTCTGAACCTCTGCCAGTTCTGCACTCATCTTTTTTAGATGAAATGGCCATTACTGTAAATAGTATTCCAGATGAACCTGCACCCGATTTATAGACACTAGAATATTCTCTGTATTATTCACTATCCCATTTTGATTCCTAACATTAGTTTTTTGTTAACTACAGGTGCATATTAATATGTTTTCACAGAACTGTACACAGTGATGCCTATGCCCATTTCTCCCTCTAACACAGAACACTGATTGAGAACAAAGTGTCTGAGTACTTGTTTCCCTCCAGCGCGTATCACTTTTCATAGGTGGACATGGAATTGCACTTTGAATATGTTGCCCATTCACCTAATTTATGAATTTTTCCCCCCTCTCCCGTTCTGACTAATCTAAATGATTTGGGGCCATGCACACATTTTAGCGGAGACGTGGTGCTGGTGAAATGCGCCTGGGGCTGGAATCGACTCCATCCTCTCGCTGGCTATGTCTAGACTTCAGGCTTCTTTCGAAAGATGCTCTTTCGAAAGCATCTTTCGAAAGAGCATCTTTCGAAAGATCGCGTCTAGACTGCACGCGGATCTTTCGAAAGAAAAATCCGCTTTTTCGAAAGAGAGCACCCAGCGAGTCTGGATGCTCTCTTTCGAAGACGGCCTCTTTACATTGAAGAACGCCTTCCTTCGAAAGAGGAACTTTCGAATGAAGGCGTTCTTCCTCGTGAAACGAGGTTTACCGCCATCGAAAGAAAAGCCGCGTTCTTTCGAAATAATTTCGAAAGAACGCGGCTTGAGTCTGGACGCAGGGGAAGTTTTTTCAGGAAAAGGCTACTTTTCCCGAAAAAACCCCTGAGTCTGGACACGGCCGCTGTCAGGTGTTTCCAGATACCTGGCCGGCACTATTGCTGCCATGGGCTCGGGAGTGCCGGATGCCCCCCGCCAGCCTGTGTCACAGGCCGTCTCTGCTTGGGGAAGGGCATGGAGGGAACAAGCAGGGGCGCCCAGGACGAACGGCGCGGGGCCTGCAGAGCAGCACGAGAGGGTCTCAGCCACCGCCTGTGCCACCAAGCGGGCAGCCCGCCTAGCGCTGCATGGACCAACCTCCTCGCTCCACCTCTCGGCAGAGGGAGGAGGCCACTCCACGGGCAGGGGCGCGAGCGGCTACGTGCCCCGCGAGCCAGTCGCCTAGCGCTCTCCGCCCCGCCCGCCCGCGTCGGAGGTTGTTCCCGGAGCTGGGGGCGGGGCAACGTTGCCATGGCTGTGACCCCACCAAGCTATTGGCTGTTGGTATGGGAACGGAAACTGAGAGGTGCCCTCTGAACCCGGAAGTGTTTTCGGAAGGCCTGGGCGGACTAGGTTTGAATGAAATTCGGCTGATTCATCGCGGCCCGGAGCGCAGGTGGAGCGGCCTCAGAAGGGTCTCAGCCCCAGGTAGAGTTAGAGGCCGCTCGGAGGCGAAGGCCACAGGCCTTCCCGCGGCTTGGTTTGGCGCCTGGGCCTTCCCGCGGCCTCGTCTGCGAGGTGTAGGGCCCGGGCCCGCGCGGCACTGGGCGAGGAGGGGTTGAGCGGGGCCGCGGGAAGGGCTGGGGGGCCGGGGGACAAGGGTTAGAGACGCGGCCCGCTAGGGAAGTGTCGCCGTTTTTGCCTTTTATGTGGAGAGTGTTAACCCTTCCCTGCGCCAGGCTGCTACCCTCGACGTGCCTTAGCCAGTTACAAGGGCCTAGGTGGCAGCGTGTTTTGCTTCTTCTTGGCAGTCGCTAATGGCTGATCGTCTGCGCTGATCGGTGCTATTTCCAAACACCCGAACGTGCCTTGGGTAACTGGCAGAAACAAGCCTGTGCGTTGCCGCCGCCTGAGCGAGCTGGTAGTCTGCGCTTAGCCGGCCCTGATTACTTAGTTGTGAACAGGAGCGGGGGGCTACAATAGTTCATGTGGTTAATCAGTAAAGCATGTACACAGCTTGATGGTTATTGTAAAGCTTGTTTTTAATTTCATGGCACTTTATTAGCTTTGGTGTAAGGAAAACCTGAGTGCTGCAAGATGCTCAAATGTGCTGGTAATACTATTAGTATTCTGTTCTGGGAGCACACTGGCTGTATGGTTTTCAGTGCTAATAATGGATCCTAGTACCATAATAAATAATCAGAGACTGCTCTGTTTGCACGTTCATGCCACTGGCAGCAGTGATCTTTCTGGTTCCCTAGCAAAGTTATCTATGTAAGGTCTCAGAGGGGTACCCATGTTAGTCTGTATCTGCAAAAACAATAAAGAATACTGCAACACCTTAGAGACTAACAACTTTATTAAGGCAAGATTTTATTCATGAAAGCTCATGCCCTAATAATTCTGTTGTTCTCTAAGGTGCTACAGGACTGCTCATTATCTGTGTAAAGGTTACTCTCCTGGCAGCTGCAATGATGTGCAACAGCACTCTTGTGTTATGTTTAGGGACCTACTTAATGGCCAGTTCAATCACTATCGCCAATTTCATGGATTTGAAAATTGGTAAATGTCATGTTTTCAGCTGTTTAAAACTGAAACTACACAGTGTTGTAACTGTAAGGTTTAGACCCAAAAGGAGATGGGGGGGGGGGGGGGGGGAGAGGGGACGGTTTACAATCCTGTTGGTGGGGGGTCATGGTATTTCCACCATCACTTCTGTGCTATCTTCAGACTTGGACCCTGAAGGCAGTAACTGCCGAGCTTCCTGCAGCTGCAGGAGGTAGAGGTGGGTCTAGTCTGGTCCTCCCTCTCCCTTCCAGAACAGTTTGCAGGGGAGGGACAGGTCCTGATCTTTCCCTGTCCAGTGGGAGGTAAAAAGCCCTCTTTGATGGGGGCACTTCTAAGAACAAGGAGACATCCCATTTCATGGGGACGGGGGGGGGAGGTCTATGAAATGTTTGTCACTACTCTGAAATTAGTAGGTCCCTACTTACGTTTAACAAATATACTTGATCATACTCCTATGTGTTTTGTCTGTCTTGATTCTAAAGAAAACACTTCTGAAAGTGCCCTTATCCTTTTTGTTGAACCCTCCAAATAAAGTGGAGCATAAACTGGTCATGTGTTGTCTTGCAAAGTCTGCCGATATCCCCAGTGATTTTACACTTGCTCTCTGCTTTGTCAAACAGCAGCAGTAGTGAGTGAAAACTGACTTGTCTTGGCAGCTTTCAGTGCAGCTATTTATGTAGTACTAGATAAGCAAGATGCAGAAGACAAGGAAATAAGCAGAATTCAATGTAGAGAATGGGCTAAGGAAGAGGATGAAAAAGCAGGAAAAAGACACTTAAGGTAACAGGAAGGTGGGGGGATAGAAGGGAAGAAGACCATCTGTATAGGAAAGAAAATGGAATAAAGCTAGCAAAGAAAATATAGTGAACAAAAATATTAGTATAGAATAGTATTCAGCTAATATTATACAGCAGGTTTCACTAGTTTTTGTAGGTTGAATTACTTTAGGAATAATTGGATACTGGTAAAACAAATAAAGTATATCTGATAAATATGAATCTTTGGCTTTTTGTTCAACATGTATCAAATATATTTATAGTGAATAGAAACATTGGGTGAGGCATAATTTTTTTTAGATAGCTTTTCAAACAGAAATAATTTAAATCAATGTGGTGAACTATTGCGAATCTGCCTTAGTTTTGTTAGCATTTTGAAAATGGTCTCGTCCCTCTTGGGTGGTCTGTGCTGCTGCATGTCTGAACTAAGAATGTGAATGGTTAACCAGTGGAAGCTGTAGCAGCACCCTGCCCACTGTGGGCAGGGAGCTTGCTTCAGCCCAACTGGGCTGTAGTGGCCCCCCACCTGCCTCTCTTTTAATCGGTTAAACACTGTTAAACTAGTTAACCAATTAAATGGGATTTTACATTCCTAGTCTGAGCTGTGAATCACTTTTCTAACTCTAAAGCTTGTTAGTCTTTAAAATGCTACCAGACTATTTGTTGTGTTTTAAGTTTAACAAAACATGTAGATGGTATCATGAGCTTTTGTGGGCACAGCTCACTTCTTCAGATGACCAGAGTAGAATGTTCAGAACCAAAAATAAGGGAAGGAGGGAGAGAGAGGGGAGAGGAAAAAAATGGGGTGGGGAGAGGCAGTGGGTATATAAATATCAAAGGGAAAGCGGAGCAGTATGTAACAGGCAAAACTGATAGTTAAAAGAAGCAGATAAGAACCATTAGTTAGCAATTACAGAGGAAGAGTACAAACACCTGTGGTTCTCAACTGGTGGTCCATGGTGACTTTTTCGGTGGTCCACGAGAACATTGTCCAAAGTCACACGGTGTGAGCAGGTGCCGCCATTAGGCTGTTTTACACCGTGTTCACAAGCATGTGGCGTGTCATCCATAGCGTCACGTAGGACGCAACCGCATTGTGTTGCCAGTAACTTCCGTCTGAGGCTCTGAGCGTCAGTGTAGCTGCCGCTGTCATGCTGAGTGGTTGCTGTCATTCGTCCTGTGTTACATGTGCTATTTTACAGGTGTGTTGTAGTTTGTTTATAATGGCAACGACAGGAAGAAATGTCAAGTGCAAGCATTTGGAGGACTATATCAAATTCGGCTTCACTTGTCAAGAAAAAGAAGGTGTGGATTTGCCACAATGTGTTATTTGTTTCAAAGTCTTCATGACTCAATGAAGCCGGCTAAGCTGAAACTTCATCTCAAAAAGTATCACCCCAACTTGGTTGCAAAAGGATGAAGATTATTTTGAGTGGCAATTATCAGGTCTGAAACGGCAGCGCCTCGACTCAAAGTGCATTCTACAATAAGGCAAGCAATGCAGTGCACGCTCCGTACATTGTTGCATACAGAGTTGCACAGGCCAAAAAGCCTCGTACCATTGTAGAGCAACTTGTGCTCTCCTGTGCAAAAGAGATGGTGTGGCTTGTTCTTGGCGAGGAAGCAGCAAGGAAGCTGAATGATATATCTGTCTCTAATGACACAGTATCGAGACAGATAAATGAGATATCACAGGAACATCAGTGAACAAGTTGTGGATGAAATAAAGAAGTCTCCATTGTTTGCCGTACAGTTGGATGAATTGACCGATGTTGCATTGTGCTCTCAGCTATTGGTGTTCGCACAATACATGGTTGAGGGAGATTTCAAAAACGAGTTTCTTTTTTGTAAGATTCTTGATACCACCACAAAGGCTCAGGATATGATGGAAATTGTTAACAATTTCTTTGAAATACATGGTCTGGATGGGGTAAATCTTGTGCGTGTCACCACTGCTGGTGAAGCAGTGCGCTCCAATGGTAACAGGAGTTTATTGCTTCATTCATTCATTCATTCATTCATTCATTCATTCATTCATTCAGGGAAGCTTTGGCATAAAAAACATTGCCTGATGAACTGAATGCCGTTTTCAAAGGGTTGGTGAAAGTGGTGAATCACATCAAATCATCGGCTCTGAACACCAGGCTGTTCAAAAAATTTTGCCTGGACGTGGGTTCTGACTTTGATGTGTTGCTGTTCTACACTTCTGTATGGTGGTTGTCAGCAGGGAACGTACTCAACAGAGTTTTTCAATTGAGAGAGGAGTTGGATTTTTTCTCCAGGCTCAAGGGAAAGAGGAATTCCAAACTGTGCTGACACACAAATTCTAAATTTGACTGCATCTTGTCGATAGTTTTGGAATCTTGAACAAACTGAATTTTCAGCTGCAAGGGAAAGGTGCAAATCTGTTCTCTCACCAAAGCATCATCGAGGCTTTTCTTGACAAATTAGAACTCTGTATCGTAAAAGTCGAAGGCAATAATGTGGTTCCATTTCCATATGTGGATGCCATGTTTGGGGAAAAGGAAGCCATTCAGACGCAAATTCTCGATCATTTGTGGAAGCTACGAGATGAATTCCAATGATACTTTCCGGAGGTGGACAGGACAAGGGATGGATTATCTTTCATCAGGAATCCATTTATAACAGATGTTAATAGTGTTCCAGAGGATCTGCAGGAGGAATTCTTGGATCTGAAAAATGATTTTGCGTCTCAAGACGTGTACCAGCAGTCTACCATAGAGAAATTTTGGGCCAGCGTGACTGAGAGTTACCCAATTCTGTCAGTGCACACGGTCAGATTTCTTTTGCCATTTGCATGAACTTGTGTGAGACTGGATTTTTCATGTTTGTTGCACATTAAGTCCAAACAGAGGAATTGGCTTGCAGTGGAAAGCCATATTCGTTGTGCATTATCAAGTACCGCTCCAAACACTGAAAACTTGTCAGTGAGAAGCGAATCCAAAAATCTGTTAGTAAGAAATAAATTTCAAACCAAAATGTTTGTAGTCTGCTCTTTCTTATGTCTCAAAAAGGAGGTAGTCCATGAAAATTTGATTGGCTTGGTGGTCCATGGACTGAAATGAGTTGAGAACCACTGTTGTACACAAAGAAACATTGGCACCTTCATTGTTTGATAATGTCCCTTATTTTTGGTTCTGATAATCTTCACTCTGGTCATCTGAAGAAGTGGATTGTGCCCATGAAAGCTCATGATACCATCTACATGTTTTGTTAGTTTTTAAAGTGCTACCAAACGATTTGTTGTTTTTTTTAAGTTTATCCTGTACAGACTAAGTTGGTTAACCCTCTGAAGCTTCTAAACTTTGACTGGACAGAAGATACTACTGACAACAGCATTGTTTTTGATCCATGTAATATGGGAAGATATTATTTTGTGAGATTCATAAAGCAGTCCAGAAGTTGGTTGGCAAACATATTTAACAGCTATAACTTTCTGAATCGTTTGGAATGGATGGGGCCTCAAATGGGTAATCTTTGTATATAAATCACTTTATTAGGTGTTCATGACAAACATAATCATTTATGTACTGTTGTGGTCGATCCTTGCTACTCTTGCATGCTGATACTACTATGAGTTATCACTTTAAAACAATTGCATGGAAATTAGACACCGGTTTGTAAATATTTTGAAGTAATCAGTTAGGAGGCACTGTTCAGTAGAAGATCAAAACACGATCTGTATTTGTTAACGCTAGGTTTTAATCTTTCATAGAAACTACATCATAGAATATAAACTACTAGCATAGAATACTTCTTGTTGAGTTGTCAAAAAAATCACAATTGAGAGAAGTCACAATTGAAGTTTTAATCACACTGTTGTTAATACAATACATTTAAATTGGTATTCTATATGCTTCCACCTGTTTTTCTACAGTATCAAAAATACTTATTTCAGTTACAACACAGAATATAGTGCTTGCTTGATATTATTTTTGAAGCCAGTTCTTGGCTGTTGCATCCCAGCCACAGCCGCCAGCCCAGTCACAACTTGTCTCCTGGTCTGTGGTGTTGGAGGGAAGAGGATACATTTTATTACTGGTAAGGAGAGAGTATGAGGGGATAAGTGTAGGGACTACAGGTGTATTCTTTAGTTATGTTTTTTGAATATGTACTTATTTCCTAAATGTTGTAGATATTCCAAACTTCACGGTCATCAGATTTTTAAAATAATAAATGTTGTAACTAGGGGTCCTGCTGGTTTTAGAGCTGGGTCTTTAGTCAGCAGCCGCCACTCTCCAGCCACACAGTTCTGAAGGCAGCACAGAAGTAAAGGAGGCACTACTACAAGCTACTTAGTAAATTAACCTTGTTGTCCAGCCCTGCAACTCTATTTTGGGTCAGGACCCTCAGTTTGAGAGATGCTGGTCTCTCCTATAAAATCTGTGTAGTATAGAGTAAAAGAACATACAAGAGAACAGGTTTTATGGGGGAGACCAGATTTCACGGTCCTCGATACATTCCCCTGCGGAGAGTGTCGAATTTTAGCATGAATGCCAGTTCAGAGGATTCCCTTTCAAGTGCAGATTTGAATGTCTTCTGAAGTAGGATGCAGGTTAGCAGGTCATTCAGACAGTGTCCTTTCTGGTTGAAATGTTCACTCCCCCTGGCACTCTCCGCAGGGGAATTAACAAAGACTCCAACTATCTTACCCATTACAAAGATAGCTTCCCTAATTATCACCTCTAATACTATTAACTCACAAACATTTCCCCTTCCCCACCTCTAATATCATTAACTCACTGGCATTCACCTTCCTTCCCCCTCCCCCCCCCCCCACATCCTTCTTCTGTTCTGTAATGTGATTTGTCCTTTTCATGTGTGTTCATTTTTTTTAAATTGTATCCTTTGGTATATATGGTTGTGACTATTTTCTTCCATTATTTGATCTGAGGAAGTGAGTCTGGCCCACGAAAGCTCATCATCTAATAAACCATCTTGTTAGTCTTTAAAGTGCTACATAGTCCTGTATTTTGTTTCAGCTACACCAGACTAACACGGCTACATCTCTATCACTATTCAACCTGAATAAATACATAGTTGCAGAAAATCAGTGCATTATTAATGTAGAAACCCAGCAATGGAGGAACACGCTTGAGCATTTGATCTCCATTACCCTCTTTTTTGAAAAGAACTATTTGGCTTTCCAAGACTCATCAGGTAAATTCACTGAACATAACAGTAATTTGCTTGGTTTGGTAGGACTTCTTGGGAAATATGTCATCTGTGAGCACCTGTATAAAGTAGTTCATAAAGGTGTGGACCTTTGCCTGTTGATGCTTCTTGAAAGTCCATTAAAGAAAGGTTTGGACAAATGAAGCACTATGAAGACACCTGTATTGTTTTTTTTCCCCCCTGGCCTTTGTAAGTTACTGGTGGATAGCAAAATCACTCTCAAGTAATTGTACAGACTCTTCATAGGATGCTACAAGTAGGAATGTAATAATGTAGTCGATTAATCAATAAGCAAAAGCTTATAGGTTAATGCTACAGACTACATGCGTTTTCTCCACCTCCGCCCTCTTCCCGCCTCCCTCTCTTGCCAGCAAATTTTTTAGCAGGCTGGCTAGCAGCCTGGCTCAGTCCTGGCTTGTGTCAGGTCCAGGACCTACCCCCACTGCAGCTCTGAATTTAACTTGTATTAGGAGCCAGGCAGGCAGGCAGCCTGGGAGCCCCACCCCACACTGCTGCCTCTGTTTTGGAGGCAACAACGTGGGGCGACAGGCAGGTGGTCCATGAGGGGACTGGTTTTAAACTGGCTCTCCTCTCAGACCAGCTCCCCCAGCACACCACACTGGTGTCTCTGATACAGAGGCAGCAACACGGTGTGGCAAGGTGCTCTTTGGGAGTGGGGCTGGAGCTTAATGGCTGTCAGCCCTGCCTCCAGAGACTATAGAATAGTCGAGTAACTGATAAGAATTCATGAGGTTAACCAACTATTCAATTAAGCAATATTTAAGATCCCTAGCTACATCATGGGGAATGTTTGGCTATCGGTGATAAAGACCTCTATGTCGAATTGGACAATGTCTGTAGCATTTTGCCACATGGGAAGTGCACTCTACTCCAAGTGCTCCTGTTCATTTATGATGCACAGTTGAAGGACTCTTTTTTTTTTTTTTTTTTTTTTTTTTTTTTCCCCCTAATGTGTGGATAACTTTCAAAATTCTGTTCATATGGCTGGTCAATTGTGAGTGGCAAGCACACTTTTTCAAAGCTCAGGCTAATTAAAACATGTCTTTGACCAATGGGAGTGACATCGCTGTTTTATTGCTTGAAAATACAATTGGCCAGTCATCGGCTATGACAGTGTACTTCAGTTTGGGGGGGCAAAGAAAAGCAATTTATTTTTTAAACTAATGGGCTAGAGTTAACATTCTAAGGCTGTCTCCTACTGCTACACTATTTAATACTGGTACACCCATTGTTGGTGTATAGTTCAATTTCTTGATGTGAATACATTTCAGTTATTAAAGTTAAAAAGTTAATAGAAACTTAGAGGAAACAATTTATTGTTTACATATACAAATTATACATGTATATGGCATGAATAAATACAGATTTACAGATCCTAGAATTCAAGTCTGTCTTACATGATAGGTATAACTCATTCATTGAAATAATGTCAAAGTTTTTTTTTTTTAATGGATTATAAATGCAATAAAAATCAAGTATTCAAAAGTTTAACAAATGAACGAGTGGTGCATTTGATCTAGGGCAAGTCCTGCATGTGAGGAGGGATCCTTGGGGTGAAGAGGTAGGGCAGTCGTGGGGATCCAGTTCCCAGACATTAGAAAGGTGGCAAACCATACTGTAGACTAGGGTTGTTAGTGTATAGCCAATCAAATGATTAACCTATAAGCCTGGGCTTCTCAGTTAATCATATCAACTATACTCACCTCTTTCCTTGATCCCTCCTGATATAGAGGAAGTGAAGTTGTGGGGCTGAGGTGGGAACTGATGCCCATGGGGAGCTAGCTTAAGCAGGCTCTCCCAGAGCTAGGGTTGCCAGGTGTCCAGTATTCACCTGGACAGTCTGGTATCTTCACCTCCTGTCCGGTTTAAAAAAAAAAAAAATTCAGAGAATACCAGACACCTAAAATGTCCTGTATTTTTCTGGTCCCGTCCCCCCCCCGCCCCCCACGGCCCAGGAGACGAAATGCTGGGCACCTGGCAACCCTACAGTCAGCGCCCAGGCCTCCCTCCTCTTCCCCCCCCTCCCCCGAGTCCCCTCCAGCTCCCAACACCCCCAGCCCCCTGACCCCAGCCCCCATGCTTACCTGGTTTCGCAAGGCTGCCGGCACAAAATGGCTGCCGACCTCTGGGTCTTACTGCTCATCTGCTCCCCTGTTCCTATCCCTGCACTCACTCTTAAAGGGGACATGCTGTTGTTTTATTTAATTTTTGCTCAACAACTTTGGCCTCCCCCCCCCCCCACCTCTTCCCCCCTCCCTTCAACAGAATATTTTCCCTTTTTTGGGAGGGAGGTCAGTATTTTTGTTTCAACTATCTGGCAACCCTACCCAGAGCCATCTCCTCCCCCCCATACCCCAAAGATGCAACAGGAGTAAAGGGGGCAGGCACTGACATGCGCGGGGGTCTAGCTTTTAAGGAATTGGGAGGGGGGGAAACATGCCTTCCTCCCCCACCATGCTTTTGCCTCTGTGAGGCAGGGGGAGCAGGTGGCTTCACAGAAGCCAGCTTTCTGCTCTTGTTGGCTCCTGCCTCGCTTCCCCCCCACTGTTGCTTCTGTGGGAGGCAGCTGAGGGCGGAGTGGAGAGGAGAGAAACAGCTCTGTGGGATCTACCTTGTACTGGGAGCTGTCTTAAAAACACCGGCTCCCACTGCTTCCCCCCTCCCAGTGTTGCCTCTATTACAAAGACAGCGGGGGGTGGGCAGGTGGGAGCCCATGCTCGTGAGGAGCTGGCTCTTCCAAACACTGGCTTCTGCCTTCTTCCCCCCCCCCCTCCCCCCCCAAACATGTAATGGCTAGAAATTCTAGCCATTAAACTTTTACACCAATAAAAGACAGTTAACCTTCCTATTAAAGACACATGTAGTTGACGGGGGCGGAGGGTGTTTCAAAAGTGCTTGTCTGCATCTTTAGATGGCTAAACATCTTTGGCAGATTTGGCCCCTGGTAACCAGACACAATCTGTTACTAATGACAGTTAATGCTTCCTTTTGTTTAATAAATCAGTTTTAAATACAAAACATGTTTTGATGAACTTAACATCCTCTCATGTAAAAAAAAAACCCTTTAAAATGATGTTTTTAAAATTTTCAGTTGAATTTCAGTTTCTGTGCAAACACAGTTTGATACAAATCCCAGGTAACAAAAAATGTTGTAAATTGTTCACTTTCTAATTAATAATCTTACTGCATGTATGTGAAGGTATGTAATTGGCTAATTGTGTGTAGTTATAGTGTGTCCTCTAGGTTAACAAAAGGAATCAATTTTTAGTGTAAGGGTGATAGTTGATATAACCATAAACACATTTTGATTGGCAAACAATGAGAGAACCTTTTTTGTTGGTTAGGAAAACACTTTCAAATGCAAAACAAGATTAAATGGATGTATGTTTGTTGATTTAAATCAATACCCTGTGTTTGTATTGTTCTTGGCAAAATAAAATTAATGTGGAAAAGCATAGCTGTTGAAGCTTGTGATAGCTTCTGGTGTGCAGAAAAGAGACTAAATTTTAAAGTTGGAGGATTTGAAACCCTTCAGAAAGGGTAGCAAATGTCTAAGCAGACGATGTAATAAACTCTATCTTGAACAACTTTGTTAGACCTGCGGATTACATGTAATTAGTGAAAGGTTTAGTTCCTCTATAAATTTGAGAAACTCATAAGGTTAGCTGCTGATGCCTCTGGTAATCTTTCCAAGTTTAAGCTAACCAATTAGGGACAAATATTTTCCTTTTAAAGATTGCGTAGCACTTACCTGTGGAGTTACCAGTCAAGGTTTAATCTGTTTAGCTTTCTGGGGAGAAGAGAGGCTATTAAAATGCTAACTTGAATTTTACCTTTCCATATTACAGTGAGGCTCTGGGAAATTTCTACCCATGTGATAATTGTGTAGGCTTTATGCAGTACATGGAGTTCTCTTGCTTAGAGGTTCCAGATGGCATATTAAAAATCTGAAATAGAGGTTATGTAGTTAAAACTCAGAAAAGTTCAGAGTACAATGCTGGGGGTAACTCATTTTTGTATTTGAGCCTTTCCAGTGGCTTGCTTACTTGAAAATCGTAGCAATGAAACTACTTTCTTTTTCTAAATTACAACTGCATTCTTTTTTAGGAAGAAGGCATAAGCAACTTCTTTATACACATCAAAAAAGTGGGAGCTTCGGTTGGGGTAAGAATTACTATTTGACTCTTGACAAGAGCAGGCAATCTCTAGTACAGTGCCAGGTGAGCAACTAAAATTTGTTCCTCTTCATATACTCATCTCAAACTTCATTACCTGATTCTTAATCAATAATTTCAAAACAATACAGGTTCACTTTTTTAATTTTGTAAAAGCATTACCCAGGAGACTTACAGCTACATAACTCATGGAGTGGGGCCTTCCTCAACTTAATCAAAAGTTACTATCCAGCCCAGATTAGCAGTGAATAAAAATTATCCTTGATACCTGCCTGGTCTACCTGAAATGAGTTATGGGGTCATTCTAGGTTCCATTGGACAAGTGGTATTTTCATCACAGAAAAAGCATAGTTGGCATTCATTGGTAGGCTTTTCTGTTTTATCAGAAGCAGCAGACAATGAATGATTATGCATGGTGAATTATCCTTTCCACATCCACTTTGAGATTGCTTCCCCCGGTCAGGTTTGAGGTCTCTTCCCCTTCCTCCCCCCCCCCCCCCCAAGTGAGCACTGAACTCACCTGAAAATGAAGGCATTAACTTGTGGCTTTTTTATTTCCTTGGTCTTAAGATGATGTAATTTTTATTCTAGATACCTGAAAAGTGATGTTTTCTAGCCATGTAGATCCCAAAAATATGTTATTTCAAAGAATACTTTTAAAAACACCAAAAGAAATCCAAACACAATACTACTCTGCTAGTGCACTAGAACTAGTAAGTGAAACTGACTACATTAAAAAAGAGATTCTGGCCAGACTATTTTTATTTAAGATGTTTGAAGTACAAAAAGTAAATGATATAAATGGTAAAAACTAGTAAGCTTAAGTGTTTATTTTAATAATTTCATGGTACTAATAACACAGGAAAAGACAATTGAATCTGTGCCTTAAGTTGGAAGAAAAATAATTCTAGTTAAAACTGTGTTATAGAGAATAAATCAAATGTGCAGATATCCACAGGTAGCTAGTTAATAAATAATGAATGGTATGTTCTCTAACATGCCTTCAACTTCACGGTCAAATTTGTTACGGTTTTTGCAGACTAAAATTATTTCTCAGGACTTTAAGACCCTTCACACTTTTCTTTTTTCCAGTTCCCAAGTATACCTTTGATTGTATCCCATTTTCTTTGTACTTTTGGCTGCATAAAGAAAATTCTGGAATTCGTTTTGTTTATGTGATTGCTGATGGTATTTTCCATGTGGTGGGAACAAACTCATTTGCTGTGGAAATATGGTCACTTGCTGTTTTCGTTCTGTTTTTATAATGTGGGGGTATGATGATAAGCTTGAACAGGCTTTATAGTCTTGAGCCAAAGTTGTGCAAGATGGGGTTTGCTCAGAAGTCGTATGGTATTAAGGAATCAGTTTTTGGCCTTGTACTGTATGTCTTTCATTTCCAAGTAAGTGTGATAAAGCAGTGAATGCTCAGAATTTGTTTCTTGAAACATGGTTTTAATTTTATAGTTTTATGTTAAAATGTAAGGTTTAGAACTTATTGAAGAGTGAGCTGTTAATGCCAACACACAACTGGGTTTTAGTGCATGCAACTAAGCAATGTACGGTAAACCAAGCAAGCCACAAAAGATTCCTGATTGTTATAAATGGAACAGTACACTTATAGTGTGTGTGTGTGTGTGTGTGTGTGTGTGTGTGTGTGTGTGTGTGTGTGTGTGTATTAAATCTAAAAATATGTAATTTCTGAATAAAAAATTGATTTGAACTTTGAAATGAATTGTCATTCAGGTATTTAACAGTGACATGGTTTAATGGTCAGTTGACACAGTATAAAACTATATCAAAGATTTGTCTTGTCATAGAGATCAGAAAAGAGGGGGAGTGCAATTAGGAATGTAATACTTTAATGGAAAGAGCTGCTAAGTTCTGTTGCTGGAATAGTCTCATTCCAAGGTATTCTATGTGCAACACTTTAAATTCATGAAATGACTGTATTGCCCCCATGTATTCAAGCTAAATGCATTTGATGTTTACTTTACAGTGTTTCTTTTAGTATAATGAGTTCATTTAAAAAAAAAAAGCTTTGCATGCTAATTCAAAGATCCATAATCTGCTCAGTGTCTTTCACATGCAGTTTTTATGATAACTGACAAGCTGTAAGTTAATTAGCACAGAACTTACTAATGAGGAAGTAAAAAAGCTTTACTTTTTAAATTAAGATTTATTGATGTACACTGGACAAAATTGAAGGAAAGTCAGTTATACTTTTAATAAGTTTCAGGCATTTCCCCTGTGCAGGTCCCTTACTAGGTAACAGCAAAACATTATTGTATGATAACCAAGTTCTGAAAAGTATGACAAAAATGCTTATCTTTAGATATTGGGATAACCCAAAACCAAAGCAATAAAATAAGGTCTGTTAATTAGCGAGGAAGACAGCTTCTTGAATTAATATGTGGTGTTAATTAACAGGAAGTCTGATGTTGTGTTGTAATTACCACCAATATTTTTGACATACTGAGTGACTGAAGGTGAATTACATAGATAACAATTTAGTAAATACTTCAGAGCTTGGGAACATTTTCCTTTGTTTCTGTTCTCTAGAAATATGGACAGACTTCTACGACTTGGAGGAGGCATGCCTGGGCTGGGACAGGTTAGTATATCACTTGTATATTTTTTCTTTTTTACATTAATCATAGCTTATAATTACAAAAACACTCAACCTTTTAGCATCAAACAACTGACTTCAATTTTGTAATAATGTAGGTATATAGAAAGCATGCTGTATAGTCTGTGCATAATGTTGATTATGTGAAATACATTGACACTGAGTATGAACTTTCAAAAATGTATAATGTTTGTAAGCATGCCGTGCATAAAAGTATAAGATGTAGTCCAGTGGTGGGCAACCTGAGGCTCCTTGGGGTTCTGTGTGTGGCCCCCACAACATTTTGTTTACCATTGTTCACGTGCAGGGTTGCCATATTCCACGGGTTTCTATCTGCGTAGGTTTTTTCCTACCAGTGTTAAAGTGTCATGCACATGAAATGAGGTGCATGCTGATTGCACATAATATAGACTGTGAGCTGTGTGCTCCCTCTGCATCCACTCAGAGCACTGCTACGGTTCAGTCGGCACATCCTGCAAATTCTAGGTATTCAAGCACAGCTAGCAAAACTTACCCTTATCCTAGGATACTGTCTTTGTTATGACAAACTTGTGGCCCATTGAGATGTAGAGCCCCTCATGTGGCCCACTCACGAGTGTGGATTGCCCTTCACTAATATAGTCCATAGAATTCAGATTTATCTGCAAAATTAAACATTGACTAATATAGAAATTGCAAATTAAACTATTGTCAATAAAATTGATTTTGTAATCTTTGTTTTTGTCAGTAAAAATACCTTTTAAGTACCATTCATGTGGTGTAAGGAAGTAGATTTCATAACACTTGAGATAACATGGTGATGTGTTCTATCTGTTTGTGGTAGGGATGTGAATAGTTAACCAGTTAGCACCACCCTTACTGATGCTTACTGGTTTTGGTTAACCAGCAGGGGCGCCCTGTCCACTGCTGGCTTGACCTTGCAAGTCACAGGCAGGGAAGTGTGTGCTTTAGCGCTGTCTCGGTGGTTATGGGGGCATCCCACTAGGGATGTTAAAATTAATCAACTCGTCAAATAGTCAATGGAATTTCCATCAACTACTCGATTACCCGATAAAGGCGCTTCTGCTTTGAAATGTAGCAACAGCCAGGTGGGCGCTTACTATATTTCAGAGGGGAAGTGCCTCATGGCATTCTGCCTTAGAAATGTACAAGAGTACGGTGGGGACTCTTGTATGTTTCAAAGACTGAAACGCTGGGTGGAGCCCTGGGCCAGTAGAGGAATCCCTGAGTACCCCTCTGGCCCCAGGCTCCATGCAGCACTTCCACTTTGAAATGTACAAGAGCCTCAATGGGGACTGCGAAATTAAACATTAACGAATTAAACAAACCCTAACCCTCTTCTCTCCTCTTCCCTCCTCCAGCTCCCCAACCTCCCCCGTTGGTGCTTCTGATAGAGGCAGAAAGTGGGTGGGAGAAGCGACTAGTCTATTAGTCCCCTACATTGTGCCCACCCCCATTTAAGTAGTTAACTGGTTAAACATTATGTTTATCAATTAACTTTATTAAATGGGATTTTACATCCCTAGTTTGTTGAAGCTATTAGAATTGTTTCTAAAAGACTCACGTGCAAGTAACATTTGCTTACGTATATATCGTTCTTAAACACAGTAATGTTGTTGTCTTTAGTAACCGGCCTGCTGTGGGGTCAAGGCCTCTCTGGTAGCCTTTTAGTTCCTGTCAGAAAAAATTTCAACTAATGTGTGGCCTCCTCCATTGTCTCACTAGATGATACCATCTGTTGTGGTTTTTTTCCAGATGATTTGCCCAGAGGTCTTAATGTTGTTTGTGTACGTACATCTCTCTTCAGAGAGGTGAGGGCAGCTTTGTCCTGGGGTGTAGCACTCTGGATGTAATGGAACTAGTTAGGGTCTGCCATAGGAGGGTGGATAGGACCTGGAGTTTAAGAGGAATGTATCTGGGGCCATGTTGGTGGAACCATTGCTATTCAAATACTGTATATCAATCTTCTTCCCAAATAGCATGGGTAAGTAAAGCTTTGTGAGCAATGTCATTGTCTCTATGTTTACTAGAAGGATTTCTTTTCTCATGACTCCAGTGGAGTTTCCCTGGGCTGTGCCCAGGAACTCATTTTGGCATGGTGGCCTGGGTTTACTGCCCCTTAATGCCCTTTCATAGTTTACAAACATTAGCTTACTCTGTATTTCCCATTTATATTTGGCTCCTCAGTCTTCCCAGTAACGCGTTTAAGTCCTTGGTTCATTGATGTAGATCATGGGATAGTTGTGAACGAATCTTTCAGATTCATAGTTTCTTACCTGTATATAATGTGTTCCTAAGTGTCTACCTGTAAACAGAAAGATATACATCTGTGATCCCAGTAACGGGTGATGCTTACTGGGTTCAGATGTACTGGGTGGGTGGGGAAGGTGGCTGGAGCAGCTTCCCATCCATGGACAGGGTGCTATAGCTGGAGCAGCCCCTCTCCATGATGAGCTCTGGCACGTTGCGGGCAGCCCACCTCCCCTTAACTGGTGAAATATCACATTTAACCAATTAACCAATTAAATTGGATTTTATATCGCTACCATGGGTATGCATCAAGTTAAAGCACTCAGTAATGTGTTTTATGCAACATATATACAACTACATCCACTAGCTGGGTGGCCAGGTCTCCTTAATTTTTTTTAATATGTGATTGTTCCATTTTCTCTTTTTGAGCTAAAATGTTCTTCACGCTCCTTTAATGCATCTTCAAGCAGTACTAAGTTATTTTTAGTTTCGCTTTCTTAAGCAGTTCTGAGATTTTTCTTGTTCCTCTGTGCTGCCAGTCTGCTTTATGACTCTTCATTTTTCTAACATATGCGTAGTCTAATCACTCAAGCTTTCACTTCTTAATCCTCTCTGAACTTGATGCATATCAAAGCTGTTCTTCAGATTTACAGTTAACTCTCTAGGCTAACTCTCTAGAATTTCCCAATTTTAATCTGAAGACAAATATAAAATATAGAAGACAATAAAATGATATTCAAAGTAAGTCATACAGACTTCTTCAGCACTGGGCCTTCAGAGCTTTTATCATATTTAAACATGGAAATGTCTCCTGAACAACTTGTGGGAGAGTGAGGGGATTAAAAAAAAAATTCTGGGTATTGAAGAGGAACTATATTGCTGCTATTGCAGGTTGCAGCTTCATATGAGCAATGTCATAGTTACTTTAGCAGTTCTGTGGCTTATTAAATAAATAGGAGAGATGTGCAGAAGATCATTTATGCCCATAGTTAATGTATTGGCATATGTCTAAATTGAATTGGATATAGACAAAGTTATCAGTTTGTATCTTGAATATTTTTGCTGGTAGCAAAGAAACTCCAGACTGAATCAGGTGGCTGTTAAACTGAGAACAAAGGAAGGTATTCCCCAGAAATACTTAGTTGTGTTAAACAAAAAATAGTCGTGTGGCACCTTAGTGCATGTCTACACAGCAGGGTAAAAGTCAAATTAAGCTACGCAACTTCATCTATGTCAGTCAAAATATCTGTTTGGCTTTTGATGCTGTCTACACAGCAGGAAGCTGAAGGAAGAACACTCTTCCTTTGACTTTCCTTACTCCTTGTGAAATGAGGGTTACTGGAGTTGGAGTAAGAAGTCAGCCAGCTCACCATTATTTCAAAATAATGGCTTGCTGTGTACGTATTCTCTTTGTATTCCAAAATGACGCTGCTGTATAGACGTACCCTTAGAGACTAACAAAAATATATATGTATAGTATCATGAGCTTTGTGGGTAAAAGCTCATACTACTACAGTAAACTTCCGATAATCCGGCACCTTTAGGACCCAGCGGGTGCCGGATTATCAGATATGCCGGGCTATCGGAAGGGGGGGCTAAGAGGGGTCTAGGGTGGTGTGGGGGGGATGCCACCCCAGACCCGTCATAGCCCCCCCCTTCTGATAGTCCGGCTCCGCCCCAGGCGTCCTCGATTGAGCCACTTCTGGTCAGTTTCAGCAGCAGCTGAACCAGGACACCTGCGGCAGAGCAGCTGGGGTGCTGCCGGGTTGGTCCCACAGTGCCAAGGGGCAGCGCTACCGGACCAACCTGGCAGCACCCCAGCTGCTCTGCCCCAGGCATCCCAAGTCAGCCGCCGCTGAAACTGACCAGCGGCTGACTCCAGGAAGTCCAAGGCAGAGCTGCTCTGCCGCGGGCTTCCTGGAGGCAGCCGCTGGTCAGTTTCATCAGCGGCTAAATCGGGGAAGCTGGGGGCAGAGCAGCTCCAATGGTCCAGCTGCCCAGAGCACTTCCGGGTTCCTGATGGTGCTGGACCATCAGGAGTGCCAGACCATCAGATGCCGGACCAATGGAGTTTTACTGTATATAGATATATATTTTTGTTAGTCTCTAAGGCAATGTTTACACAACAGTGTTATTTCAGAATAACTGACATTATTCCGAAATAATATAGTCCGTATCTACGCACAAGCAGTTATTTTGACATAATGTCGAAATAATGTCCTGCAGGAAGACTTATTACTCTGTGGGTATGTCTACACTACCCCGCTAGTTCGAACTAGCGGGGGTAATGTAGTCATCCGCAGTTGCAAATGAAGCCTGGGATTTGAATTTCCCGGGCTTCATTTGCATGAAGCCGGCCGGCGCCATTTTTAAATGCCGGCTAGTTCGGACCCCGTGCCGCGTGTAGCCGCGCGGCACGGGGTCCGAACTAGCCGGCATTTAAAAATGGCGCCGGCCGGCTTCATGCAAATGAAGCCCGGGAAATTCAAATCCCAGGCTTCATTTGCAACTGCGGATGACTACATTACCCCCGCTAGTTTGAACTAGCGGGGTAGTGTAGACATACCCTCTCTCATGTAACCTTCATTTTATGAGCATTAAGTGAAATCGGAAGAAAAATGCTCTATTTTGAAATAAGTGCTCTGTAGACGTAGCCAAATTCGAAATAAGCTATTTTGACTTGAGCTATGCTAATTGCATAGGTTAAATTGCATAGCTTATTTCGAGTTTAGACCTGGTGTGTAGATGTACCCCTAAGGTGCCACAGGACTACTTATTGTTTTTAAAGTTATAGACTGACACTGCTACTACCCCTGTGAGACTTTTAGTCCTTCTACAGAACTAGTGAGATCACTTTCATTATGACCCTAAATTGAAGTAATCTTGAAACTATTGTGAATTTCTTCATCTGATCATTTTCTTACAGATGACTTCTGGTTTTGTTGATTTTATTTTATAAATTAAACCTCATAGTATAAAAGCCTATCTAGGTCAGCTACTTCTGTTTGTTCCTCTGCTAGTATGAATATGTGGAGAATTTTATGAGAGAGTGTAAACTTAATACCTATAGCTATATAATACTGCCCTCAGAAAACTGTAACTTGTTTTTTGAACCATTCTTTGAAGATGCTTGCTTAGCAGTTGAAATGGATTACTCTAGGGCAGTGTTTTTCAAACTGTGCTCCACGGAGCCCCAGGGCTATGCGAGACATCTCCAGGGGCTCCGTGAAGTTGACAAACTGGAAACATCGATAGTTAAAACACATACAACCATGGACTGCTGGGGCTCCACATAAATGTTTGCGCATGTAGAGGGCTCCGGAGCCCAGAAGTTTGAGAACTGCTGCTCTAGGACAATAGCCCACCTCATTTGATATCTAACAATGGATCAGTTCTTATTTAACAAAACAGCTACTCAGTTAACCTTTACCAACCAAGCACTGTAATGTCTTTGGTGTCTCCATCACAAATTTCCCTCTCTGACACTCCCTCATCTCCACCTGCATTGCTACCAGATCCTTCCATAACCTTCAAGCCATCAAAACTACAAGTTCCGTCTTTCCTCCTTTTGACTTTGTCGTCTTTTGAGACAAACAACTGTACTTCTCGTCACTTATCAAATCTTACACTTGGCTACAGTTGCTTCTTGTACCACCTTTGACTTTCTCCTCAGCCCTTCCTCTACCTGTTTTCTCCATGTGGGATCTTGGTGGTTTCTTCAAAGAAAAATTATTAAGATTTGGCATTACCTCCCTCTTCCTCCCATCGCTGACAGTGAGACTTGCTGCTTGTTGTCCAACTCCAGCCTTTCACGATCAAATAACTTCTATCATCTTTTAACTTCTCTTGTTGTTCTGCTTACCCCATCTTTCACTCTTCTTTGCCTTATGCTCTCATCAGATTTATCTGTATGAGCAGGTATTGGTCTCCACAGCTTCAGAAAACAAACAGCACCAGTACAAAATTCAACCCAATCTTCCATTTCTACTGTCATTCAGTATCTCATTAAATGTGCTGCATACAACTGTTTTGAGTTTTTGTTTACAATTCCATTCTTAACTGTCTCCAGTCTGGTATTCATACTTTACTGCAAATGCATTCATTCAAATCCCTATTAACCTTTTTTTTCTGGCTTAGTCTCTTAATCTGTACTCCACTATCCTCATCTGTCTTTATGGTGGCTTTTGATACCTTTTTTAAAATATTGTTCTCCATTGGTTTTTGTGGTTTTTGTCCTTTCCTGCTTGTCCCATGGCCTCCTGTATTGTTCTTTTTGTGTCCGATCTGGAGAGCCATCCTTCTTCGCTCTTCTCCTTTCTGTGGTTCTCTCTCAAGGTTTTGTCTTCAGCCCCCTCCTTTTCCCTCCCTACACATTATCTCTACCTCTCCTACCTCATTTATCTAGTAACATGTTGCAGTGTCAACCCCTGCCATCATGCTGCCTACATTCCCTAGTCAGCTTCTGTTTCAAACATCTCTGGGCTCTCTTCCACATTGCACCTTTTGCAGGGGAAGAATTCCCTTAAAAATGAATAATTTGTCATATTCGTCCTTAGAATCACCTCTGCTGATCATGGGTAGGTAGGCAACTAGCTGTGACTCTTCCTACTCTTTCCTTTCTGCCCTAATTTAAAGCAAACCATGGTTGTGTAAATAACAAAATTGCTGTTCAGTATATGTGCATATATGTTGTATCTCCATTCTCTTCCATGTCTGATTTTTAGATTGTAAACTGTTCATGGAAGTGGTTCTTTTTTGTTTGTACAGCACCCAGCACCTTTGGGTGCCACATAATACAAATTACTGCAATTAAATAATCTTCCCAATATTGGGTCTTTGTGCAAACAGAAGGTCTGGAATGAGTGACACTCTCTATCAGTTAATAATAAATTGAAACCTAAAATGAGACCAGCGGCTTGGATTCCTGTAAATCATTTATGTATTTAAATCTCATTTTTCCCATCATTTTCCTGTGAGAGCAAAAGAACCACCCTGAAGAATTTAGTTCATGTTAATGACAATTAATTGTTAGAGTACCAAAGTGATTATTTAGAATTTGAAGACATTCCTAACTTCAGGTATGGTCAAGGAACCTATGATTAGTGTAAAGCTAATATTGCATGTATTTTTTTGGAAGCCTGATTTCAGTCAAAGTGGCATTGGACCTAATGAGAAGCAAAACCACCTTTGTGGGGCTACCTTTCTGTGTTCAAGAGGTACAAATATTTATAAATTAAAAATAAAAGTCTGTCTTAATGTTTTTCTTATACCCTCACTACTATTTTCTTTCCTTATTTCATTGCCTTCCACCTATATTATTTTTCCTTCCTTTGTAGTGTTGGAAAGCTATGCCTGCTGCATAGCTGACTTGTACCTCACGTCTCTGTTCTGCCTAGGTGTTTGCAAAAGACAAATTAGGGGGTGTAGCTCAAACTTTAAGTTCTATTAGGGCAGCAAGATAATTGATATCCCTGGGATGTGGAGGAACATCCCTTTCATTTTGCACACAATTTAATGAAGTACTAGTTGAATCCATTATACTCATCTTTACTAGTCCTTGTCCTCCATGCTACAGAATGTGTAGTGAAGTCATTTCTGCATATGCATGTTTAGTTAGTCTTGTTGTTTACTCCACTATTCTTTTTGTTATCCCAAAGGATACAAGAGATTAATTTAATAAGAGCATTTGTTGGAGCTGTCTTCCGTGAGGCTTGCAAAATAGTAACAAAGCCATGTGATTTTTACCCAAGCTAACACATCCAACCTAGTTATTTTTTCACCTAAATGTGATCAGAGTAACACGTAAGAAAGGCGTATGTTTCTTCTGTACATGTGTTAGTTAACAAAGCTCTGATGTAGAGAGCAATGAGATCATTTCCAAATATAACTTATTGTTCTTACACAACCAATTTTCATTAGTTCAATATTTTTTAAAACTTTGCTCCATTATTTTTTCATATATGTAATTGCTTCTTTGCAGTTAAACCAAATAATTGTTGTTCTGATGTGATGCTTTAAAGTAACCCATTTGATGCAGAGTAGAGAGTAATCCAGTTTTTGAGGGAGTGACCTGTATCTTATGCAGAGTGTTTGCACCTTGACTTGAAATAAAGAAAATAGAAATGTAGTTAGCTAGTTTATTTGAATAATGGACTTGCCAATTAGCCATCAAGTGCTTCCATCTGTGAAATTGTTGATCAGATGGGTTAGCTGGGATCTTTCCAGATTAGGGCATTGTAAATGGCACTTGAAAACTGTCACTTTTGATTATGAGGTTTCATGCATTGCATTGCTTGATGCAGTGGAACCTTCTTTCGTTGTTATTCTTTTTTTTTTTTTTTTTTTAAAGAACACAATGATCCCATTTATAAAATTTGTGGTGCAAGGGGGAACCTGGAAGACCTGCCTGCCACTGATCTAAAATTCTGCATATCTGCTGATCAAATCAGTGCAAGGATTAAACAAGATGTTACCAGTTTTATGAGTTTCAGAGTGAGGGTTAGTGATCTGGCAGGCACAGGTGGGTGAGATTCAATGTAGATCCTTTCCAATTTGCAAATAAAATGCAAGTTTCCTTTATATTAAGAAGAGCAACTGTTTTATTCCTGCCTTTAAGTAAATGGTGCATTGGCTTTGGCCTGTCTATACACTAATGGATATTTATGCATATGTAATTAAGCAGTTGTAGACATTTTTGTTGGTTAATAGCACACTTTGTGGATACAACACATTTCAATTACATGGGAGGAAGTCTGCAACTTTGAGCACCACTGCCTAATTAGATTAACTAGAAGACTTACCTGGTGGTGCTTGGGTCCTTCAGAATGGGAGAGCGGCAGTGTGAGGGATGGAGGAGTCAATGCAGGGCCTTTGGTTTGTGGGGAACTTAGGGCAGGAGGCTGGGAGTATGGGAGATGCAGGAGTCATGGTGGGGAGTTGAGGAGAGGCTTGGGGGGTGGGTGGAGGCTTTCTCCCTCCCACTTCCCTGAGCCTGGGGAGGGAGTCAGCGTGGGGTTTTCTCCCTGTTCTCTCCTCCCTCCCTGCTCTGGTGCTATGGCCAAGGACATGGGAGAGGGACAGGGAACCACTTACCCAGCTTGGTGGCAGACCATGTGGAGCTCCATTGCCAGCTGTCTATTCTCTTGGTGGTGCGGCTGTCACCCGTTGTAGTGCGGCATATGGCTCTCCTCTGATCAGCCTCCTTTTGGAAAACCATCCCATTTTCCTGGCACAACCAAACCCTGACTTTGTTTTAAGTTAGAAGAGGAAGCTGTGTACCAAATTTGGTGATCTTACTCATACCATTTAGGAGGAGTTCTTGAGGAAATGGACTTAGACAGATGCACATTTCTAAAATGTGTAGATGTCCATCTGCTCATTCCACTTTTAAAAGTGAGGAAGACTAAACCATGCGGATTTAGTATCCATAGGCACTTAAGCAGATTCATCTTTTTTCAACCACTGTCTACCTGGGCCTGTATGCTTCTCGTGGCAAGGGTTGTGCTACTCTGTGGCCTTTCTCTCCCTCCCCTCCAAGCTCCAAGTTTTGGACAGTTCTGCTAGGGAATACCACATACACTGGAGTAGGGTTAATTGTACCTGTATTTCATAAGATCTGTTTATTACTAGTTCATTAATAGTTATAAACTTTGGATAAAAAAGGCACATCTATATCTTAAAAACATTATTTCTCTCAAAATCCTTTATATCTGTATTAAAGATGAGGAAACTAAGGAACATTGCTTACATGATTTATCTATTGCAGAACTGTCATTGAAACCTATTTCCCTAGGCTGTGTCTAAACTACATTTTTTCCTCGAAAAAGGGATGTAAATTAGACTCTTTGATATTGCAAATGAAGCCGGGATTTAAATTTCCCACGCTTGATTTGCATAATGGCGGCCACGTTTTTTTCCTGAAATGGGGCTTTTCTAAAGAAAAATGGCCGTTTAGACGGGGATCGTTCGAAAATAAAACCCTTTTTTGAAAGAACCTGTATTCCCTCTTTCCGGAAGATCCTGTACTCCAAAAGATGGAGTACAGGATCTTTCGAAAAAGGGTTTTATTTTCGATTGATCCCCATCTAAACGTCCGTTTTTCTTTCGACAAGCCCCATTTCGAAACCCCCTCCATGGCTGCCATTATGCAAATGAAGCGTGGGAAATTTAAGTCCCAGCTTCATTTGCAATATCAGTGTCTAATTTACATCCCTTTTTCAAGAAAAGGGGTGTAGTTTAGACACCGCCCTAGATTTCAAACTTCAACAGAGATTATTTTATTTGAGTGGAATAGAACTTAATTTTTTTCCCCACTGCTTAAATCGATTTGGTTGGAAACTATTCATACTAATTCATTTCCAGAAATATTGCCAACAATGCAGCTATCCCATTGCTAAGTTTAGTCTTCTATGCTTTGAAGTCTTCAGACCAAGAATAAATATCCAGGTTGTATATACCTGATCCAGCTTGTAAGAGGTGGGCCTGGAATAGTCATGTAATTGCTGCTTCCCATAGTAATTTGCATCCACTCATTGGATTAAATATCCTTATTTCATGATTAACATTTGTTTTAGCCCTATTGAGTTTTCAGATCATTGCTGTGTCTCCAGATAAAAAGCTAAAAAGCCTGGAAAATACAAACCATCTAATGTGTTGGCAGCAGAGGTGGTTGGGACCCATCACAAGTGCTTGAGAAAACAGTTATTTTAATGTTATCCTACTTCTTCATTGCTGTACATCCCTCACAAATAGTTATTGCCAAATTTCTTTTGTTTAGTGGTTGGACTGAGATGTGATGCACCTATTCCGTGCCTTTGATTTCCTACCTGAAAAATCTTTTCATTCACATTCTTCCTAAAGATGCCCTTTTTTCATAATACATTGTCATAACAAAATGAAAACAAACAAAAATATGACAAATCTTACTATCTGTTTTCAGAGCCTCCTAGAGCATCCTATTCTTTCACACTGTATAAACTCATTGGAGCAGGGAATGCTGTATTTACATATAAAATACTAGAACTGGAAAGGACCTCAAAAGATCATCATGGGTTGTGCACCGCTGGTCTAAATCATCCCTGATAGATGTCTGTCTAATCTGCTGTTAAATATCTCCAGTGATGGAGTTTCCACAACCTCCCTAGCCAATTTATTCCAGTGTTTAACCACCCTGACAGTTAGGGTATATCTACACAGCACAGCTACTTCGGGATACCAGAGGTATCCTGGAATAGCTACCCTGCGTCTTAACAAGCTGCTCATTTTTTCAAAATATTTTCGAAATAATGGGTGTGCTATTTTAACCCTTGTTCCACAATGATTAAGGGATGTCTCTAAATAGTGCATTATTTCAAAATTTGGTGCTGTGCAGACATGCCAAATAAGCTATTTTGAAATAGAATCGAAATAAGATACGCTATTTGTGCTACGCAGATTGTGTATCTTATTTCAACTTTAGGGTGCTGTGTAGATGCACTCTTAGGAAGTTCTTCCTAATGTCCAACTTAAACCTCCCTTGCTGCAATTTAGGTCCATAGCTTGTCTTATCATCAGAGGCCAAGGAAAGCAATTTTCCCCCTTCCTCCCTGTGACACCCTTTTAGATACCTGAAAACCGCTATCATGTCCCCTCTCATCTTCTCTTTTCCAAACTAAACAAGTCCACTTCCTTCAGCCTTCCCTCATAGCTTATATGCCACTGCATATCCACAAAGCATGAGGTTCCCCTAATTAAGATGTGATGTCCGGATAGGGTAGAAGGAAACTTGTGTTTACCTATTGAATTTCTACATGAATATAAGTTTATACAAACTAAATTCTATCATCTTCCTTGAGGCTTCCTCTTGTCCATAACCAGGCGATGTTATTTCTAGCCAAGAAATAACCCCAAAATCCCTTTGGACAGTGGGGAAGGAATCTTGAAGGCAGAAATACTGGAACTTTGCAAAATGAACTTCTAGATGGTTTATATTTTCCTTAAGCAGAACTTTAACCGAATTTTTCAGGCTTTTTAGCATTTTGGGGATGAGAAGTATGATTTTTTTTTGTGTGAGAATTTACAGCATTTTCAAGGGTACTTTCTACCTCCACCCTCCTGATATCTTCAAACTTAATGCAGTCTTAATAAATTTTTATATATCCTCAAAATTTGTTTTACATTTTCAAAAATGAGTAGGAGTCTGTGTCAACTGCAAGTGCTGCTGTCTGGCCTTAGGTTCCTTACAAAGTTTTAATGACTGAAGGAGTTTTTTATTTAAATAAAGCAAGAGTACTGGAAATAGCTGTGTTCAAGTGGACACTTTATTTTAATACATTTGTTAGAAACATTATAAAATACCTTTTGATTATAGGCTCCCTTTAGCTATACATATATATTTTACTCTGCAATATAAGGCATATTTTTAATGATGAAAAATAAGCTGTTTGTAACAAAACATGCTAATTAGGATTCTGGCTGGTCATCTTTAAAATAAATTGTACTGAGATCAAATTTCAAGCCTAACTTTGATCCCATGGGCACAAAGGCATTGCTTAATCTGATTGGATCCTTGGATCCCCAAGTGTTTAGTTTATAGTGGAAAAGGCATGAGGCAGTAATTTAAACTGTGATGAAGAATAGAAAGCACATGAGTAAAATCATTTTTTCTGGAGTATAAACTTCAGTTTTATAGATCTAGCCTGACTAGCAGCTTCAGAAAATATTAACACTTTTTTTGTAAGAAATTTTTGACATTTATTTAAAAAGAAAAATTCATGGTCACCAGTTGAACAAAGCATATTTCAATTGTTTTATAAGTTTATAGAAAATAGAAACTATACTTAGGCTTTTCTGAATGGGCAGCTCACCCAATTCCTTAAAACTCTTTTAGAAGTTATTAACAGAGGCAAAGAATTTTTGTGCAAACTAATCAAAATTAAAATTTTGGGATAGATCATCCAGAAACTGATACCAAATAATTTGCATGGATATTTTGTTGTTGATAATTTTATTATGAACAAGGCCTGACCTGTCTCTGGCTATGTGGTTGCCCCAGAAGAGGCATATGCTACATATTTTAAAAAATTATTTTACTTAATGTTCTTAAAGCTGTCGTTTTCAACCCAAAGCTTTTCTGAGTTTGAGTTACTGTCGCAGGCCAATTTTAAACACTCATGTTCTGAAGCCTATCAAAAGCTTCCTGACATAATGTTGTGTTCCACATTTCACAATCCTTACCTGCATGATTTGTGG
This sequence comes from Pelodiscus sinensis, assembly GCF_052426305.1. Classification (NCBI taxonomy): domain Eukaryota; kingdom Metazoa; phylum Chordata; order Testudines; family Trionychidae; genus Pelodiscus; species Pelodiscus sinensis. The sequence continues at coordinate 35,939,557 of NC_143058.1, forward strand.
TGCTAGACTTTTTTTTTTATTCCTAATGCAGATAGAGTTGCTATTAATTTGGGTTCTTCATTTTGCTCTGGGGTATACCTGAACTATTGAATTTCTTTTTGCAGAGGAAATGAGCAATTGGCAAGTGTACTGAGACATTGAATTTTTTTGTGTAAAGTTTGATCTTATTCTAGCTAGTTTGGGGTTCATCACAGTACATGCTTTAAAAAATTAGCAGAGGTCTTGATGTTTGTCCAAGATTAGTGCTCCAGTTTTTTTCTTTGATAGTATGTGAATCAACCAGAGGGGCCATGGTTAGTTTATACATACACAATGTTTGTAGAAATATAAGCCATTGTATAGCTATAGCATGTTTGTTACTTTGGTAGACATACGGACCTAATCTTACAAACAGTTCTAAGGCTACTGCTTATTTGCAGAAGTAAATCTGGGAGATTAAGTATTTTAAAAAAACCTGAGAGCCAGATTCAGACTGAATATTTTAATTTTACTCTAAAATTCGTTTTCCCTCTGAAAATTCCTCCGTTTCTTGATTTGTTGTTCATCCCAAATTTTTGTTGGTGTTGGAGGGCCATTTATTAATTTGCTATACTGTGGGATCAGCAATATATGGTTTCTTGTTCCATTACATTATATAAAAAGAACTTTTTAAGTCTGAAGAAGCTTTTTTTTTGTCAAAGGGACTGAATAAAACGTCTATTTTTAATTCAACTATATTTTATTATCTTTTTATATGATAAATATCCTGATTATTTTACAGCAGAAATTGTACCTGTGGGTTCAAGCTCCATTTTTGTGTTTCATGGATGTATATTTTAATTCTAGGAATTACTGTGCAAGTGAGATCACACCTTTAAAGGAGTCTCTTAGGTTTTTTGTCAATTGATCAGAGTATACAGTATACGTTAGCAGAACTAAAAGGAATGTATGAAGTCCAACAAACCAATTATACGTAGCTTTTGTGTTATTACTAGTACCTGTCTCTGTAGATTGTCATATTCTTATGAACTTTAGGCATGTAATAGTCTACAGTGTGTTACCTGTTACTCACTGTTTGTAAACTTTGTTCTCTTTGGTTTAATATTTAGAAAATATAATAGTTCCCATAATTTAAAATGCTTATTCTATAAGAGTCTCTTCAATATGTAAAACAAAATAATTCTTACTCCACAGTAGTAGGTTTTCTATTTATGTCCTGATGACTTACCCTTCTACATAGTGACTTTTGTCCAGAGGATTTCTTCTGGATCGAGTGGGGGAAGTGCTTTTCTCCATACTCAGAAGTAATGTAAGTTTTAAATTAATCTTCCTCAATTGTCTTTAGGTGTAACAGCTGAAATTATGTACTCAAAGGGTTAAGTCAGCATGAAAGAATTCATTTCCACTTTAATGACCTAGCCTTGCTGGGTTAGGACGATGGGGAACATGCTTCTGACTTGTACTCCTATTGCCAATTAACACCTCCTATAACAGGTGTCCTCGGCTAGTCATTGAAGCAGAGGCAGTAGAAATAGTTTACATGCGGCTTGTTTTTCACACTAGTAGTTTAATACTCACAAAATTAAAGTATTAAAAGGTTTTCTTGCCTTGCTGGTTAAGAGATAAACATGATAGATTTGGGTATTAGTACGTTTGCTTATCTTTGTCTTGTTTTTGTATTTTAAATAGTCTAAGTTGTACAATTGGAGGTCTTGGATGCAGTGGATGGTTCTTAACATATAAGAATATAGAGTTGTTGGATATCACCACAAAGAAATATATTTGTACATCATGATATTCTCGTATTGCTTCTTTATACAGCTGTGCCCATTTGGTCAAATGTCCCTTCTTTGTTGAAATCCCTGTTTTGTTGAAATGAGACATTTTAAAATCCATCTTTCGTACAGCTGTGATGAGTAATATTAATAGAAATATTTCAGATATTTTCTATTGTTTAATTCTGACTTACTGTCAATCTCAAGTCCACTTTTATATATGTATTTTGAAGAAATATAAAACAAATAGTACAGGTGACAGGCAGTGCTTGAAAATGACACTTTAGTTCACATTTAATCAGCAGGTATTTTAATAACATAAAAAAATTGGCTAAATTGATACCAGTTCACACTAAGAGAAAGGTGGGGTAATATACCTAAAGTGTTAACAAATTTGCTAAAAGGCCTGAATAGATAACACTTTAAGGCATTAGTTTTCTTGCTGTTATAATGGCAAATGCCTTTTGTAACACTTAATCAACAAGGGCTGCCCAAGTAAAAGTCACAGCTTCTTATACTGGATAATATTTTAAACATGTGAAAGAGAAATGAAGACTCTTGGTAAATTTGTACTATTTATTTCTTATTTAAGTGAAATAAAATTAAGTTTTCAGTAAGTCGTCTAAGCAGTAAGGGTCCATGAACAGAATGTCAGAATAAACTAAATGAGGGATTATTTTTCTAAGTGATAGCTTTTATTAAAAAAAAAAAAAGCCCCTCATGCGTATGGATGAGATGATCAGCTTGAAGACAAGTCAGTTCACTAATTATCAGTTTAGAGGTAGCAGCATCTATTATTTTCTCCCTCCCCTGCTCTCCCTCCTCCCCCCCAGATCCTGGATTGATTTTAATGTGGCTGTATGCTTTGTGCTTGCTATATGTGTTGGTTGCTAAAAAACAGTTTTCCTTTGACTTTGTATAGTTATTGTATTGTCCTTATTCAAAAAAGAACAAATGAAGAAATTTCTCAGATTTTCCTCCTGTGTTGTTCATAATCCCCATTTACTCTCCTGTTTTTTCCCCAAGAAATTATCTAATAAGAATGAGGAAAAAGCAATATTTCCTGTATCTCGTGTGAAATACACTAAAAAACATTTAGGATTTTGGAAAGGACTTTTTCAGCTATCTCTAAACATCAAAATGAAGCAGAAAGGAACAAAAGCACACTTTTTTCTTTTGCTGATAAATAAGCAGATAAATCAAGTTATATATAAAATGTAAATATCTAAAAGTTCAGGTTTAATACTCCATTTACCGTAATTTAGTATTAAGGTTTATCAATACTGTGCCCCTTTGCTCAAGTTGGGAGGCAGATGTTTACTAACACTTGGTATGAAGGGTCATTGAAGGCTCTCTTTCTCTTCTTGGAGCTCACTGAAGAGCTACACAAGCCCGTTGAAGGCTGTAGTGGGAATGGGCTAAAAAAGGTGCTTTGCAATCTGGGCTATTGAACCAATAGCCCCTAGATACCAGATGCATTAGACTTGTGACCACTATTCCAGTGTATAGGTTGTAATGGCAGCCGCTTGTGGATGACACTGTGGCTCCAAATGAACTTAATGTTTCCATATGTTGAAAGTTAAGAGAATTGACAAACCAGCATTGTAAACCATAAAGTCTGTTTTTCAAAAGTCAGTGAACTAGATAATTATTTAAGAGGAATGGTATCTCATTAGTTTATTCCCATGTTTTTTTAAAAGTATTCCATTCAGTTATACTAGAATAAGTCTTTTTCTTATTGATACAGTAGCTGAGTGTCAGTATCCAACCTCCAAGAACATCTACTGAACAAAAGAATTATGTGGAAAAGTAGTAGGATTTAAGAATTCTTACGACAAACTGATAGAATTACAAGATTAGTGGATGAAAGAAAAGTAGATGATACATATATGTGATTTGATAAAGTATTTGATACTTTTTATTACTAACTTCAGCTCTCAAAATTAAAGAGCCATCTGTAGTAATATGTGGCATGAGTTGGCCTTTGCAATGAAATACTTTAGAAAAAATACAGATTTGAGTTCTTTACAGAGCAAAGATGTAAAAATCCCTCCCTATGTGGTTCTGATGTACCTACATTTGGAATCTTATGCTTATTTTTGGCCAATTCCTTTCCAAAAAGTTTTAGACTAATTGGAGAGACATCGGCAAAAATGGAAAGGGGGCTTGCAGAATGATTTTTTGTTTGTTTGTGTCTCTAATTCAAGAAAGCATGCATACTCAGAGCAACACTTAAGCATCTGTTTCAAGTCAATGTGACTTTTTCATGTGCTTTAAAAACAAGTAGTCTGTGGCACCTTAGACTAACAAATATACAGTATCATGAGCTTTCATGGGTAAACCTACTTCATCAGAGGATGAGCATACAGTTACCGCTCTGAGACTTCTTAATTTAAAGTTAAGCATATGCTTTGTGATTCTGGACCTTCCTGGGGAAAGATTGAATTTTAATATGCTGCTTGGCCATGCAATGATTATGAGTTTGTACCTGGAATGAGGGGATTATTGAGGCTTGTTTTATGAGAGGGTTGGGCAAGTCACTTAATCTCTCTATGCTTCAGTTTCTATAAAATGTGTATAATACTAATGACTCAAGTTCCCTGTAAGCCATGCACTTGTGTGGCCACTCAAGGATAGATTCAAATGCCACCCATCTGATAAGCAGCGCACCAACAGCTAGTTGTTGGGTTTTTTTTTTTCCTTTACTGGTGGTACACATGCCTTTGTGCACATAACTATTCTGCACATGGATGGAAAAGATTAGAGGGAGCATTACTATTGTAAAATACTTCAAGATCTGCTGATTGAAAAAAGCAAGAAGAGCTAGATATTTATTATTCCAGAGTCTAATAAATCAAAGTGCAAAAGATTTACTCAAGCGATGTTTCCCCTTTCTCAAATTTCATCCCGCTAATTCCAACCATACCTATTCTCTCACTTTCTATGGAGGTCCCACAAGGTCCTGTCTTAACTCCTTCTCTCCCTCAGCATCCCTCTCTTGAAGCCACCCATTCACATAATTTCCGTTGTAATTTTTAGACTAAAGATTCACTGTGTGGCCATGAGAGAACCCATTGAAAGATGATGGAATGGCCAAAGAGGTAACAGGAAAAAAAGGAAGAAATAGAGTTGTGAAAAGCGAGGGAGGCAATTTCAAGAATGATACTGTTGACTTTAGCCTCTAATAGGGTAGAAGTCAAGAGGGTGGGTTGAGAGTTTTAAGAGGAGACTTCTTCTGGTGGCTTCTGATGGTATAGTGAGTTTGTTGTTGGGTAAGTGATGAAACCATTCTATCATGGCAACATAATCCAGAGATATTTATCCACCATCAAGATAATAAAGGTGGCTGTCCATTACCAAATGTCATACTGTTTATTCTTGAGCTCCAAAAGGGACAAGAAAAGGAGCTCAGGAAGTCCAAGTAAGTTAAATTGCTATGTATCCTGTTGTAATGAAGAAGGATCTTTGTGTTCCTTTAATTATTCTAAGGAGCATGTGAGAGGTGAACTAGAGAGAGTGGGGAGCACAAGCGAGTTGTCTGTCTCTCTCAAGAAATGCACTAGCAATCTAAAATGAAGTCCTGAATCCCCTTCTGCCGCTATCCTTTAGAAAAAGTGGTTCCTGAGAAGCTCAGCTATTTCAGAAAAGAGGTGTCTTCACTTTAGCTGGTTTTTTTGGCATGGCTTTAAGATAAAATAATGACATTAGCTGGCTGTATGTAGTACAGGCAGTCCCCGACTTACGCGGATCCGACTTATGTCGGATCCGCACTTACGAACAGGGCGAGAAAAGCTTCTCCCGGTCTCCCTGGTCTGCTGGGGGGTCCAGCAAAGCCGCTGGACCCCCTGCCTCCCAGCAGACCAGGGACACCTGAGCAAAGCCGCCGCCTGGGCGGCTGGACCCCCCCAGCAGACCAGGGGGACAGAAGCAAAGCAGCCCAGAGTACAAGGTAGCAAATAGGCATATAGGATTGTGGCTGCTAGAGTCTGAGAGGTTAGGGCTACTGCTGATTGAGGTAAAAAAGGGGAACATTAATTTGTAGCAGAGGAAGTCACCTGGAATTATTCCATGTCTGGTTTGTGAGTGGGTGTGGATATATGAGATGGGGAGAGACAAGTGTGCATACATAAATGAAAGTAGATACAATAGTTAAATGGCTTTTATACAAACTGAATTTACTAATAGTTTTAACTCTTGATTTTTATTTCCAGATTTTATGCCACATAAGATTGGTCAATAGATCTCACTTGGATCTGTGTTGGGAGCATGTTCCAAATTCTACTGTACTTCACGAAGAGTTGTTTAATGAAGTTATCTATGTCTAGTCTTATACACTGTGGCATTGGAATGTTTTCAAAAATTATAACGTACATTCTTATATAATTTTTCCCTTCATCTATCATGGATTGCGCTCTTTTTCCTTCCAACTGGATTTTTTTCTGGAATTATTCCATGTTTACACAGCATTACTAAAAGCAGATGTGCCCTGTTGTCTCCTTTTCACTAAGACTATAGTACATACACACTTGACTAATGATATGCTTTGGGTTGTGAAGGGATAAAATCAGATGTGATTGCTGAGAGAAAGCCCTCACTTCTCAAGAACTACATAGTTTTACTTTAAACAGCCTGCTGTACTTTTTTACATTTCAGTAGCACATAGTACCTTCCTCAACCAATCATTCACACCTGGGACAATTGTGCTAATTTTTGAATAACTCATAAAACAAAGAGAAAATGTTTTGTTCACAGCTTTTCCACCTAGGGATTGGAGGTCCATTTTATGCTTACTGTACCAGTGTATCTGAAAAGTGCTCCTGTTGCCTTTATCTGCAAGTCTTCGTTAACTGAAAACAGATGAAGCAAAGGGAAATTGCTGTTTGTGTTGGTGCCAGTTAATCATGCTAGCCCAGCAGCATTTACATTCACACCACTGTAAGAAACACGTAGTTAATTGGTGAATTGGAGATATTTTACAGCTGAGCAAGGTTAGCATTGCTGGAAGACTTAACTCTCACTAATGGAAACTCATCACTGGTCCTGTATGTTTTGTAACAGGTTTGCACCTAGTGCAGTATTTACCAGTTTATTTGGGTTGATTTCTGGCTAGATATCTAAATTGACTTTTACGTTTAACTAGATATCATAGGGAACTTCCGCTAAGTTGCAAACAAAGATTAGTATAAAAAAGTGCTTTATGTATTTTTTCACTTAAAACACTGCAACCAATGGATTTACTGTACATAAAAGCACAATCTACACATTTAGTCTTATAATGTTGTGCAAAATAAAATAGAAATAATTGGAAAATGATGAAACGTGGAATAAATAGATAATTTATTCTGTTTTTGTAGGGGCCACCTACAGATGCTCCTGCAGTGGATACAGCAGAACAGGTGTATATCTCTTCCCTTGCACTGCTGAAAGTAAGTCTTCCATGCTCTTTGCTATACGTAGCATTTAAGAGACACAACATTGTATTTGTCCAGTATTCCATAAAGAGAAAAGCTTATAGACTTGTGGTGTTTGCAACTTTTTTGACCCGATTGCATAGAATCTTACTGAAAATGTTCCATTTATTATATTTCTGCCAGTTTTTGTTGATTGTATGATTCTTAGTAATATTCCAGTCCTTTATATTTTCAAAACACACATTTACTTCACGGAGTAAAATAAAAATAAGGGTGATGGTATTTTGGCTGAAGTTGAACTATCCCGAATCATATCCTGATTCTCTTCTAAATCATACCATAGTATGTGATTGGAATTTTGTTTTCGCTTATAGATGTTGAAACATGGTCGTGCCGGTGTTCCCATGGAAGTTATGGGTCTGATGCTTGGAGAATTTGTTGATGATTATACAGTCAGAGTGATTGATGTGTTCGCTATGCCACAGTCAGGAACAGTGAGTACTTTCAGTAGAAACTTAAGTAAATGTTTTCTCTCACATTAAATAACTGTACATCATGTTTTCCTTCCCCTCATCCCAAAACAAATAAGGTATAAGAAAGTTCTAATGATATCAATGTCTGGTTTATACCCATATTCATATTAAATGTCTAAAATCTATTCAAATAATGTTTTTTGAAATTGGTTAGTGGTTTAAGTCAAACCTATAGATCTCTCTAAGTCCTTAACTAAAGCTTTGAAATAGTCCATATGTATAGTACCACAGTGCTTAAAGTTTGTAAACTGGTGACTTTAAGACCTTGTATATCCAGTATGAAAAAAAGTATGAAGACCATGTTGCAAATTCTGGAAAGTAAGAGTTGGATGGAAATGATCTCATGCCCTTTACTGTAGTGGCACTGCTGAAACTGTGAATTTGAATCACTTCTCTGGGGCAGAATTTGTACTCTAGTGGCCGGACTGTTAGAGATATTTCCTTAGTGTGGAAAGGTGATTGGTTTTACTTGAGGTTAAGAAATTGAATTTTATGAAAAGAGGGCAGTGAACTAGGAGCTGGAATTAGAATTTATACTGGTGCTGTGTGTAGCTGAAATGAAATAGTAGTCTTAGAGGCACAGTTTCCTTAATTGCCATCAAAATTGCATGTAACTGAAATATTAGAGAATTTTGTCTTGGTTTATTTTACATAGTCACTTCACTACCTTTGTTGATGGTGTATGTCCTTTTCCAGGGTCTGCAAAAAGCTTTTTTTTTTTTTTAATCTCCCTAAAAATGGCAACAAAAGCAAATGTGAACTGGCAGTAAGCAGGGGACAAGGGTGTGCACAAACAGGAATGGAGGGGAGGACGGATGGATGGACGAATGTTCTTTTGAATGTTTTGTTGGTGGTACAGGTTGAACCTCTGTAAACTGGGTCTCTCTGGTCTGGCAACATCTGTGGTCCAGCATGACCGTGAATGTTCCAGGGCCAGAGAATCCCTGGGGAGTGCTGGTGCCTAGGAGCCCTGGAGATGGCAGGGTTGCAGGTTGCTGGCAACAAGCTGCCAGCAGGACCTGAAGCCTAAATCCCCAAAGCTGAGAATCTGGAAGTGCCCCAGCGGGTCTGCTCGGTATGGTTGGGAGCCCAGCATGCCACAGCGGGGCTGCTCAGCGTGCCCCACCTGGGCTGCCTGGAGGGGCTTGGGAGGCCAGTGTGCTGCAGCAGAGCTGCCTGGAGTGGTGAGCCACAATGGGGTTACTCAGCTAGGCTGCCCGACATGCCCCAGCTAAGCTGCTCAGTGGGGCAGGAACCTGGTGTCCTGCGAGCTGGGTTACCTGGCATGGCAGGCATGGGTTGGGGGAGGGGGGGCGGGACTGGCAGGGCAGAGGGGCCACATATGACCTCCCCGGGTCTGTCAAAATCCTTTATCTGGGACTGGTCAGGTCCAGAGGGTGCCAGACCAGGGAGGTCCAACCTGTACTTGCCGAAGAGACCCTTCTACACAGAAAGCGTGGCATTTTTTCAAGGAATGCGAGGAATATGTTCTATTTGAAAGATGCTGTGTTAGAACTTCAAAAAAATTCTCTTATTTAATTAAGCTATTAAATAATTTTGTCAGATTGTTTACATGTATGTTTATTTTTTTAAGTTACTTTATATGTAATTAACTAATGCTGTGTCTCTTCCAAAATCAGGGTGTCAGTGTAGAGGCAGTTGATCCTGTATTTCAAGCCAAAATGTTGGATATGCTGAAGCAGACAGGAAGGTAACTGTTTCACAGCAACGTCTGGAAGTTAAAGTGGTACACTGCATGGGTTTAGCTGCACATTCCTTTATACTTCATGCAAGAGCTTTGATTTGTGGGGTGTTTGTTAATGTTAAAGAAGTAATAATTGACCCAGTATTATGATGAATATCACGTGTTATGCAGCCCACTTCTCCCCATGCTTTCAGGAGATAGATTTCGGATCCAAGTGAGTGTTATAAACTTCCATCTCTGACTAGAGTAGTAAACTTTGGTTTGAATGCCCCTCTATTTAGTATATGGACTTGCTGGAAAATAACTCAATTTAAAGGACCTGTTAACACTTTCCTATTTTATGAAGTACTATCAGTTTGGATATTTTAGCTTTATTTATAGGGCTAAAGTTACATTTTTATATATAAAAGGAAAAAAATTGATAAAAGCATATGTATGTTTAAAACATTTTTATTTCTCTTTGTATCTCTCAACAGTTGTCATCTGCTTGCTCAAATTCTTTTACTGTGGAAAAAACTTCAAAATTAATGTTAGCAAAAAGCTCAGCAGCTGAGCAGAACAGTGCAAATTGCTTTTTCACTGAGTCTCTAGTTCTACTGCTGGTTTAATTGATATATTTAATCCTTTCCCGCCGTTTGTTCCCATCATCCATGTCTGAAATGGACTTTCTGCCACGAAAATTCAACTCTTTGACTCCAAGGAGTTAAAGAATAGATATTTACTTGAGCTGAAAGGGTAAAAACTGATTCAGGGAAGGTGTGGTAACAGGGTGAAAAACTGAAAGCTTGATCTACCACTGCTAATGTGCGTCCCTTAATGATAACACTCCTTTGTCGCGCACATTCATTTCCATGTTTTCACCATACTATAGTGAGTAATTTAAATGTTTCTAATGGTGCTTTTTCACACCTGTGTCTCTTCTCTTATCCTAATTGATACCCTGGTACTTCAGTGTTTCTTTTCATATCATACGTTTTTATTGCTAGGAATTTCTTAATGCCCTCTTTGTTTCAGGCCTGAGATGGTGGTTGGTTGGTATCACAGTCATCCTGGCTTTGGCTGTTGGCTGTCTGGTGTGGATATCAATACTCAGCAGAGCTTTGAAGCTCTATCAGAAAGAGCCGTAGCTGTGGTGGTGGATCCTATCCAGAGCGTAAAAGGAAAGGTACAGTAGGTTTTAAATTTTGTGAAACTACTTAATTAAAATTTAAAATAAAAACAATGTAAAATGCATTAGTTCTTGAACGTTAGACCCACCTTTCTAAAGTTTACTAAAAGTGTACTATTTTCATTTACTCCAACACGTACATCAAAAGTCCCTGAGCAAGCTTGTAGCCTTAATCCATGTTGTATACTTGGAATAATTAGCCCTAGTCAGCTGTTCAACACTTCTACCACTTGTCTTTTTTTTTTTTTTTTAATAAACAGATAATCCAGGTCTACTAGCTCAAATTTAATATACTGTAAGCTTTAACTATCTGTCCAGAATTTAATAGCAAATTGGGATGAATTCATTCCCTGAACATGAGAAGAAATAGTGCCTTATTTTATAAACATTGCACATAACTGTTTCTGGTGGTATCTGCATTACAAATGTTTTAGACGATTAAAAACTTCCCTAAAGACGTGGTCCTAGCCTTTTAGATTTTTGAGTAAAGATGTAGATGAATGATTAAGTATGTTGAATGATTATGAAAAGATTAACTTGCAAAGCACATTGGGTTGTAGTTGTCCTTTGTTGAAATCTCTTTTGTTCTTGTTTAGTTCTTTTTTTATTTCTTTCTAGCCCCATATGCCATTTTCCTATTTCCTGCCTCATGACAGCAGGGAGCAGCTCTATTATCACCTTCACAGAGCTGTCTGCAAATGTGAGAGGCAATTCGATTTTGCTCAACCACAGGGAGAGTGGATTAGAAAAACTACAGAACATACAGAAATTGGCTAGGTGGTTACTGCTTTAAAATACTGCTGAGGTGTTTTGTTTGAGCATGCACTTGCATTGTACTGTAGGCCAATTTAAAATAAATCATAATTTCATATCTATATTAATATTTTATAAATAGTTTGAAACTCTTTACTGCGTATGAAATACAGCCGTTTATATAACAAGATTACATTAAAGCTACCAACCAGTTCTTCTAAATATTGCCATTACCTCAGAGTGCTCATCTGTTATAAAATTATATATGAACTCTTTGACATCACCTCATTATGACAAAGCAAAACTGAGATCCATTTTAAATTTGGGGTCTGTTCTTAGGTGGTTGGTTGTTTGTTTGTTTGTTTTCCCAAAGCAGAAACCTTGCCTATATAAGCATTCATCAAACCAAAATATGAGTGATTACCAGAAACTAGTTTTTTAAAACTCTGGAAAATACTGTAAAGGAATTAAATTGACTTAAATATCTTAAATTCCTGAATACATAATGTACGAAAGGGGAAAGGGAAATATTTTGATTAAAATATGTACTAGATTTCCTTACTCATCAGTTTTCCCTTTGTTCTGATGTAATAAAAATCAGGACAAGTTGATTTATATTTTATCAAACTCGAATAATGTGCATTATATTACTGTGTTTTAAAATTAGAGTTCATATTAAATTACTTTAAAATGTAATGTTCTCTTCACATAATAGTTCTGATCTACAGTACTTAAGATCAAGTGTATTACCTGCTCTTTGCTACTGTGAATATCATCTTTGGGGAAGAAACCAGACTTTTTGACTTCTGTCTTTTTATATTTCCTAATATTGATTATTAGCAAGTACAGATATAGTCTGGTATTTTTTGTAAATATAAAAATAGTTCCCAACTTCTCTTATGACATTGTCTAGCTATGCCAGAAGGAGGAGAAGTGTCACTGGATGTGGTTTATTAACTGCAAGTTCATTTGTAAATGTCAAGGCGTATCTGGCAGGTAAAAGTGTAGAATGCAGGTGTAATTCCATAATAATTTACATATACCTTAGGGGGTGAGCCACATCTGGGCAGCACCCGGGAACTTGTTTCCAGCCAACCAGCTACTGGGGCTTCACTTCCTCCCCCTTTGAAAAAGGATATAGGGGGTTGGCTACCTGCTATTTCAGTTATAGTAACATGAACATTCCATTCCCAAATTCCTCTCTCTCATAGAATAACTCCTTTACCAATCCTCTTTATCTGATTATGGCATTCTTTCCCTACAGAGTATCTGCACTGGACTTCTGCCCCCACACTTACATAATGAGTTGTGATGACATAGCCTAACTTGTTTCATGTTCACACCAGCTAAACTACCAATCTGTTGGTTAGGGAAAAAATCTACCCCAGATCTCTGAGAAAGGAGTGTGACAAGTGTAATGCCCATAGCGGATCATGACACAACCTGATATTTAATAACTACTTCTATGGGTGGGGGTGTAGCTGCTACTATGCCTGTTTCAAGTGTATGATGAGAGCTTTTCCTGCACTGGCATGGACCTAAATTGTCTCTGCTCTCTTCTGGCCCCTTGGGTGGGGTATGGGTCAGTGTCCCCATGCTGATCTACTCTGAAACTGCTACAGCAAATCACTCTTGAGGAGTTTAGCCTTTGAAGGGGGGACTCCTTTTCCTAAAGCCAGTCAACAAGCCCCATTGTTTAATTTGCCTTGTTACCAGCTTCTGTGATTTATATAGCTTCATTAATGAAGATAATTTTTGTGACTGTCTAATACAGCATCTTTTAAATATAACATTCCTCTAGTCCCTTGAAAAAATTCCAAGTATTCTATTTAGATGGGTCTTTTGGGGATGTACAGGTTGTACCTCTCTGGTCTGGCACCCTTCGGTCCTGACTGGTCCCAGATGAGGGACCTCCAAGGGCAGGTAATTTCTGGCCTGCCTACTGTTGGCCTCCCTTGCTCTAAGTTTCCAGGCTTCTTGCCCCCCCCCCCAGCCCAGCTGAGCCACGCACAGGCTCTTGGTGCCCCTTTCTCCCGCATAGTGCCTGGCTACTGACCCCAAGCCACCCCACATGGTGCACCAGGACTCTCTGATCCTGGAACTTGGACTTGGGAAAACAGTTGATCACTGTCATCTTTTAAAACAAATTTTTATGTTTGAAGCCTCAGACTTCTTTTCCTTTGATTAAATGTGCCCATTTTTTTAAAACCTTTTTATCATTGTTGCTTTTCCTCTTTACTCTCTTCAAATTGTCCACATCTTTCATAAAGTGTGGTTTCCATGCTCCAGATGAGGCCTCACCAGTACCCAGTAGAGCAAAACAATCTTATGTGTCTTACATATGGCACCGGTGTTCAAACAACACAGAATGTTTGCCTTTTATGCAACCTGCATCATATTTTTTGCTCATATTTAGTTTGTGATCCATTGTCAGCCCCATATCCTTTTCAATGGTACTAGTACCTATACTTTTGTTCTCCATATTGTAGTTGTACATCTGATTTTTTTTTTTCCTTTCTAAATGGCTTGTATATATTAAATTTCATGTTGTCAAGGTTATTTTTCATTCCATTATCCATTAGGGATGTTAAAATGCGTGGTTTGTGTTGTGTGTTTGGGTTTTGTGTGTTTGGGTTTTTTTGTAAACTGGCAACTGCTGAAATTTTCAGCAATTAAACATTTCCACATGGGGAAGAGAGGCAGCTCCCCATAAGCACCAGCTCCTGCCTGCTCCTCTCCCCACACTGCTGCCTCTGAGACAGGGACAGTAGCAGGAGGGGGGCAGGAAGTTTGTGTGGAACAGTGAAGGTTAACCTATGAGCCCAGACTCATTGGTTACCTGTTTAAAGTGTAACCAATATGTAATCACATCCCTGTTGTTCATTAATGACAACGCTGAATATTCCCAGATTGCCTAAAGAGATCTGTGCAAGCTCCCCACTAAGTGTATCTGCCCTGTTTGCCTGTGTCTAAATAGCAGAGCAATTCTGTGTCTTTAAATGCACCTTTTATTTTGAAATGTATTTCGAAATAACAGGCACGCTATTCCGGCATCCCTGTAACCTTTGTTTCAGAAGTGTTGAGGGACTTGTTGGAATAGCGCTTTAGACACAGCACCAAATTTCTAATAAGGGTATGTCTACACTGCCACCCTAGTTCAAACTAGGATGGTTAATGTAGGCATTCGAACTTGCAAATGAAGCCCGGGATTTAAATATCCCGGGCTTTATTTGCATGTTCCTGGGCGCCGCCATTTTTAAATGCCCCGTAGTTCGAACTTCCTGCCCGCGGCTAAATGCGGCATGAGTTCGAACTACGGGGCATTTAAAAATGGCGGCTCCCAGGAACATGCAAATAAAGCCAGGGCTATTTAAATCCCGGGCTTCATTTGCAAGTTCGAATGCCTACATTAGCCACCCTAGTTTGAACTAGGGTGGCAGTGTAGACATACCCTAAGTTATTTCAAAATTACCTTGAAATAAGCTACGCCATTCGTTTAGTGCAACTTGCGTAGTTTATTTCAAGGTAAGGGTGCTGTGTAGACGCACCCTTGGAGACCAGAACCATTGAAAACTATTCTCTGAATATGGTCTTTCAACCAGTTATGTACTTATATTCACCATAATGCCCTAGTTTGCTTAAGAGACGATCACGTGTAACTGCATCAAAAGACTTACTAATATCAAAATATATCACAAGTACAAGTTCACCCTCATCCAGTTGGCCAATAACTATTTCAAAGAGAGAAACTATCCTTTAGGATAAATTGATTTAGTAATTTGTTCCAGTAACTTTCCAGGTATCAAAGTTGGACTGAAGCACTCTAATTCTTCTGGTCTTCCTCTTCTCCTTTGAAAAGATAGCTGCTATGCTTTCCTTCTCTGATCATCTAGGACTTCATCCATCCTTCATGTGTTTTGAAAGAAAATTGCTAATAGTTCAGCATTTGCCTTGGCTAGCTCCTTAAATATTCTGTGCTGAATTTCTTCAGGCCCTGTCTACTTGAATCCATTTAACTTACCTAAGTATACTTTAACTTTGTTCTTTTCCTAATCTTGCCTGAGAGCCTGCTCCTTTGTTAATATTGTGTTACAATTAACCTTTGCATTGAAGTAAGAAAAGGAATTAAACACTTGTCATCCATTATTAGCTCTCCTAGGTAATGGACCTACATCTTCCATTGTTGTTTTCTTATCGACAATATATTTGAGAGAATTTGTCTGTGTGAGTCTGTTTTTGTTCAAGAACTCCTGAACAATAAGAGCTAGGGCCACCAAACAGCTTGCTGTTATCATAACTTAAAGCAAGGTAAGGGTTTGGCTGTGCCAGGTTCACAGGATATATGCAGAATGGGACTGCTTCTCATAAAATCATACAGAAGAGAGAATTGCTAGGCAGGTGAAAAGGGCTGGCTGGTGGTGCTCCACTCCCCCTCACAGCCCTCCCCTACCCCCAACCACCAGGCATCCTTCAGGGGTGGCGGGCCGAAGCACCTTCCCTTTCCCCAATTCATAATGGTATGTTGCTGGCTGTTCCCTTTCATCAGGGAGCCAGGAGAAAGTATATAGTTTGCTGCATTCCTCACTCTCCCTGAGTAGCTTAGGAAGCAGATGAACCTGGACCTGCCCCATCCGGGGGACATGCACCCTTCCCTCAGCTGCTGGAGCTGTAGCAGCCTTGGAGATGCGCTTCTCACCTGGCCCTGAGCTGCTGCGGTAAGAGAGCTGGAGTAGTCCTCTCCCCGGGGCAGCTTGCAAACTGAACCCCTCACCCCCAATTCCACTCCAGAACAATGATTTAAGTGAAGAAAAACAAAAATGCATTTGAGTTAAAGATCCAAGTAACACTAGGTAAATCTTCTAGTTTCTACTATATTAATAGAACATCTTCTATTCAGTGGTCCCAAATAATATAGATGTTTCAATGACTTGCTGTCTTGGAATAGCAGCAGAGGTATTGATTGGGGTTGTCTGTTTTGCAGACTCGGAAAGACAGTACTGTATTTTTCTACACTAAAGCTGTCTTCACATCCATAAATGCAGAAACATTATTTTCAAAATGAAAGTTACATTCTGAAGAAATGGATGCCTTGAGTTCCTCACTGGTCAAGGAGCACTCTTTCCAGTGGTGTGCTGTATGTTTTCCATGCCCTTGCCTTTTTTTGCTTCACTTCAGCTGTTTGCTGCATGGGATACTGTGCCAAGATATAGTTGGCAAAGTTACAGATAATTAATAGTCTAAATACTTATTGATCTTTATTTTTTTTTATTAATTTAAGTCTATATCCTTAAATGTTTATCCCAACTTTCTCCATAGCTGTGATACCAGCAATTCTAATACATTGTCTAATGGTATTCCAGCTGTCTATAAAACAATAATTCCCAGCAGGTTTATCATAACACAAGTCACAAGAGTGAAACTTGAGTTGTTCTGATTTAAGTTGGTTGGCTACTGTTACCAGGGGTTGACTCATTTTAAAATTCATTTTAGTCCACATAGGCACTAGGATATGGGAGAAATGATGGCAGGCAGGTTTCGTCCTAATTGTAGCTACTCATTTGCTTGTCTGATTGTATACCTGTCACTTAACTTCTTTTTTCCCCAGTTTACCAATCTGTAAAATAAGGCTAACAGTGATTAACAACCTTTGTAGAGCATTCTATACTACATGGATTAAAAGCTCTGTTGAATTGCTAAATATTAACATTTTTATTTCAGTTTCTCACATTCTCACCAGAGTTCACCATGTCTTTGCCCAAAATTGTCAGATTTTTAAAAAGCGCAATTTGCAACTATTTCTCATCTCTAAATCAAAAAAATACTACAATAAATCCAATATAATCAGTACCTTTTTCCTCTCCAAAACAGCAGTCTTGATCAGGTCCCTCTTTCCTCCAAAGTGTGATAGACAGGCCTTGCAGAGCATTTGTATATGACCATCTAAAAGCCATGGCACCATTAAAAACTGTTCTGGTGAGGTTTTTTCCCCAAAAAAGCACTTTACTGGTTTTTCATTATTAAGATTTTAAAAAGTTATTCCAGGGTATTTTACCAAGAATTTCAGCTATTAGGGGTCTATTTGATCTAAGAATCTGTTTTTACATCAAAATAGGATTTGGTTTTGTTTGCACTCTTTCTGCATTAGAGTACATAGGAAAAAATCTCTCTGAAAACAGTGGTTTTAAATGCCCAGGTCATTGTAGTCAGCACTTTTAGTAAGAACAGTGTCAAAATAACTTAGCTTTTCTATTACAAATTATAGATATTTTCTCTATCTGCATTTTCTGAAGACATCAATTTTTGTTTGAGAAAACACTTCTGTTATAAAAAAATTACATTTATCACACAAAACTATTACGCAACTTGTCAGATAAAGCAAACATTATCACGTATTTTGTTTTTGAGCCAAATTCTGTCATTTACCTGAGATACTTTGAGAGCTTGAAAGATACTGAAATGTTGTTGTTTATCTCATTGGGAGAGGGCATCTGGTTTGTGGACTGATACAGAAATTGTGTCCTAGATGGGTAGCTTGCCATTTTCATAATTTCAGTTTGTTTCCAATGAGAACTTTAAATTACATAGTCCTTTTGTGTTTTTGGCTTCTTTTTCTAGAAAAGAGATATTCTGTAGCTATGAAACAGGCCAGATACATATTCTTTTCAAAGAAGAGTTTTGAAATGTGACATGCATTATTATTTATTTTACAGTAGCACCTAGAAGTTTAAACCAATACTAGGACCCCATTGTGCTAGATGCTGAATAAATACATGGTCCCTGCCCTGAAAAGCCTTCAGTCTTAATAGAGAAAAGTTGGGAGGAAGAAAGAATTCTCATTTTACATTCTGTGCATCAGTTTCTCATCTGTAAGTGACTTGCCACTGGAGGTCTATGGGAGAATGGAAATTGACCCGGATTTCCTGACTCTTAATGCAAAGTGTTAACCACATCATCATAAGCATCATATTTCCCTTGGTCACTGGTTTATGTGAATTCAAGTTTTAATTTAGAATGACAAAGAATACTGTAGCTACCATGAGAAAACATTGGATCAAATTGTGTCCCTTAGAATTTTTTGTTGACTTCCTTTATCCTGCATAAATTAAATATAATCTCTTAATTTAGTTCAAATTAACCATGACCATTCTTGAACTAAAATGCTACACAGAAACTGATATAATCTCTTTCATCTGCTTGTGTGCCAGGTGACCTCCTTTTCTTAATGGAGATCTCTCCTAAAAACCATTTCTTGCATCAAGTTCTAGAAGTCTGATTCTGCCTAAGATATGTACATCATTTCTAGATCTTGATTTGAGCCTTTGTTATGTATCTGAACTATATGTTGTCTGTTTCTGACTTAAATGTTAAGATCTTTGGAGCACAGGCCTGTCTTCCTTTGTTTAGTTTTTAGCACTGAACATTCCGTTAAATTGCATAACTTTATTTGCTATTTTCAGATGCCATATATTAAGACTAGATTTCATTAACACATAATTTCCCAAACAAGAAGAAAGCTGGACTGATCGCCAACACATTCCTTTATGCTATAACTACACAGCATGCCATCTAAATCATCCATAGCCATAGTCTTACTGACTTGGGAAAATTATCTAGTGATCTAATGGGGTCAAATGAAGGCTAGTCAAACAATTATCAGTTATGTCGTACCTAAAATAAGGACACCGAAGACCATTCCAACAGAGTTCTTCTGCTGAGTGTAAAGGCTCAGTTAGTTTCTTGAGAGGCTTCATCCTTTTAGCCATAGCTGTCTGTCATTGATTTCAATGGGCTTGTCACTATTGTATTCAAGACAGTGGTCCCCAATGCGGTGCCTATGCGTGCTATGGTGCCCGCCGGGGCATGTATGTGCACCTGCTGAGTGACCAGGGCCAGCCCAAGCCATTCTTGTGCCCTGGGTGCGTGGTGCATGCGCGGCCCTGTCCCCGGGCGCCCGGCAGCCCCAAAAGGTTGGGGACCACTGATGTAAGGAGTAGCATTTCCCCTGCTATGTATATATCAGTGTCTTTCCCCTTTGTTTGGACTGGACAAATAGCAATTGAAGAGAGAATATTTAAGTAGTCAAAATAATTTCTATAAATTAGAATTGGAGGGACAAATGTAGTATCTGAGACTTGACATTGAGATTGGCCCTTGAAAATCACTTCAGAGTATTTTTAAGCCATCTGATAATTTTTTGGTAGTCAATTTTATTCTTTTCTAGATGTGTATATATTATAAAGAATACATCCATGTTATGTTCTATGTCCCCTTATGAGTCATTAAAATCTGGAAGTATTAATCTCACATCCTGATATTCCTCTCCCCCCCCCCCGCCCCCGCCTGTGGCCCTCCAAAGGTTAATAAAGTAACCAGCCACATAAAGCAAACTTGATATCCCTTGAGTTACCTTTGCATTGCTTATTGGGTGATTTTTTTTAATTACTATTTTAAATCCTGTAGTAGATTAACAGAACACAAGATTTTGGCTGCTTTTTAATTGTGATGTTTAGTTCCTTAAATGGCCAGATTAGGAGAACTTGAAAAATGAAGTCCTCCATTTACTCCTGATAGTAGTTTCCCCTACATGATCACTCCAGTTGTGCTTCAAATCAGATCTAGAGTGATGTCCCTGGAGGTCAAAGTAGTTAATTCTGCATGCCTGATCAACTATTGACCAATTCAGTGACATTCAGGAAGAATGCCAATTGTAATACTGTACTTTTTTGGGGATGTGGACACCTGTCCACTATGAGCTAGAATGGGATCACCAGTTGATTTTACAGATAGCCCAAATAACCTACACAGATCTGTCTAATGGTAGCAGCTCAATCCCTATTGAGTGAAAGGTGGGTTCAGTGCAGTGACAAGTGAAAGGCTGAGGCATCCTAATCTAAGCACAGTAAAAATTCAGCCTTTAGTTCTGACTTGTAGAAGAGAAAAATAGAAATTTGTATTGGTTTTGATTTGTAAAAACAAAAACCAGCCAGCTGATAGCTGTTGAGTCATTAGAGAATTAAGGTTTTTGAAGCATCACATTTTTGTAAATAGAAGATCCTACACATTTGATTGTTATAGGTATCAGGTTCATATTTGTACTTCAGAATATACCATGTACAAACTATATTACTTTTCACTGGTTTTTCTTGTCCTTTGACAAGTCATTAAAAAGTTGAAATTTACATTCTCAACACTTTTGTGCATTGTGTACTCTGCATACAGAACGTTATATTCAGAAACTATGATAAAATTAGAGAACTTGCATTTAAATACATCATTGTTAAAGTAAATATTAATATTCTGATTTTTTTTATATGCTGTGCTCTAAATCAGGTGATAAATGCTTGCTTGGTAAACTGTTTTCATAGGTTATTTCAGTTCATTCTCTTTCCTGAAATAAAAGTTCAAAGTAGACTTTTCATTGAAAACTATTAAATGTTTAAATACCTTTTACCATGGTGGATGTAGAATAGTCCATTTATCTTCATTAAGGCATATAGCTTTAAAACTTGTGGCTTTGCTACTTGTGAGTTATGGATGCATGCCCTCACTTGTCAAGATAAATGTATTATACTGTAGTTGCTTCCCCTCCCAGTAAGGGTATTCAAGTTGTGCAGCTGATTTGACCACAGTAAGCAATTCTCCAAGGATAAAGAAAGAAAATGTACATACTCCTAGGAATCTCTTTCCCAGAAATAAAATTGACATTTTATAAATAATTTCCATGTTGCAAACTTCAAACACACAATCACAGCAATTCAGCTATATGAATTTGGCATGAGTCAGTTTCAGTTCTTAGTGCTTTTCATTGGAAATGGCATAAAAAGTAAGATTTCTCTGAATTTTTTATGCTGTGGGCTTACAAGGGACAGAAGATGTTCTTCACTTGTGGTTGTCTAACAGTGCATGGCAGCATAAATAACGAAATGGTCATAAACCTCAGCTGCACTTCTAAGGTCACATGTTCCATTTAATTTTTAAAGAATCTAGAAACAAACTAAGCAGTTGATAACAGGTCAGTTGCAGGTGATAAAAGATATTTTAGATGGGACATTACTTCTTTTTCCACACCTGGAATAACCATATTGTATCTCTTGCAGAGGTTTTTTGTCTTATGCACTGATAGACTTGTACGTAAACAAATTCTTGAATTTCAGGGTAAAAATGCATTTTTTTTTCAAGACCGCTTTCATATTGCATCTGTAACTTTTTCATTTCTGCACAAATAATAATGTCAGGAAAGCTTAAGTTGGAATAACAAGATGACTTATTTCTGTCTGAAGTTTGTCACTTTGTGTAGAACAACATGCCAAATACAAGTATGCTTTTGTAAAATGAGTTTCTAGATTTGCTATTGCAAAAATTTGTAGAATTGAAATATTTTAAACATTTCTATGGAACTTTGGACCTAAAATTTCCACTGCAAAAACAAACCCCCTCCCGAAGCTGTGCTCAAATGGGTCCCACTATGTAAACTACATTAATTTTCATTGGCAATGCAAAAAAATCTTTTCCTTTAAAATAAAAAAAAAAAATCTGTTGTGTGACTCTGGTATGTTAATCAATTCTGGCTCTATAAATTAAACATCATATCTTGATCTCATTTTTATACTTTCTTTTCAAATAAGTGTAAAGAAGTAAACAAGATTTTTTTTTAATGGGCAGTCTAAAAAATTGCCCTCTGTAATTCTTCAGCCTAGCACTGAATAAAAGCATAAATAACATATTGGATCATATTGAGCATAGCTACCTACAAACAGCTAAGATTATAGATGACATTGTATTTGGAGATTATTTGAAATTTGACTATGCAAAGTACATTACTCAAACTGTTGTGGGTCACTGACCCAGGGACATGTTTGCAAAAAATGTCAGTTATTGTTTTTCAGATGATTATGGTTCTTGTAGCTAAGACAGATGTACAAAAAGATACAGTTTTTATTTTGTATTGGCAGCTTCCAAATATTTAGTATCTATTTCCAAGAATTGCAATTAGTAAAGCATCTATGGTACTGAAATCCACACATCCCACAAGCTAATTATATTTGCAAGGTCAGATTGAATACATATTTTCAGAAAAATAAAGGGTTATATAAATGTGTCTTCCACTTGGCTGTTATATCACAGTTTGTTGATCTGGAGTATAATGTGTACAATTCACAAATTTGTCTGATAACAGAAAGTGGTGTGTGATTGTGTTTATTTTACTAACCAGTATATTCACAGCAATCACTTCCAAATATCTCTCCAGTAAAGATGTGTTAATTACAAAACAGACAAGGTCTTCTATTATATTAAAGCTACTAACAAGAAGACAGCAGGAATCACACATGTAAATAGCATCATCAACCCCTATTTTAGTCCTCTGTTTTGATCTGCGAGTTGTGCATAGACCAAAGGTGCTATTAAAGACTCAGTGTATGAAATAGGCAGCATTATATGAACAAAATTTATTCAACAAGAAAACAGACCTTTAACATGAATTTAACAAGCCTGAGAAATTATAAACTATCATATGCTGCAGATTCATGCAGTGATAATAAACAAAAAAGGAAAGTAAGAGGTTTTCTTAAACTAGCCAAACTGCTAATGGTTTTGTTA
The DNA here is from genome assembly GCF_052426305.1 of Pelodiscus sinensis. Lineage (NCBI taxonomy): Eukaryota > Metazoa > Chordata > Testudines > Trionychidae > Pelodiscus > Pelodiscus sinensis. The sequence continues at coordinate 35,962,479 of NC_143058.1, forward strand.
TAAGCTGTCTACTGTTGAAATGACCTCTGAAAAGTCTTGCGACACTTTGTACCGGGAGAAATTAAATGGTCAGGATGGTGAAAGAGTTGCAGCGTGGAAAAGCATATTTATAAGTGCTACCATGCTAATCTGGAAAACATCCTAATACTATAGGCGTGTGTTGGCCTCCCACCTTTCCTCCCGGCCCTCCACCCCTTACACAGAGAGGTAATCTAAAAGCCTCATGAAAAGCTGTTACTATTTTTGTTACTTCCCTAAATCATGAACTGTATTAATAAGTACAATAAAAACTATAAATTTGGAACTACTGTAAATCCCTGAAATTCTTTAACTCCAAAAAGTGGATTTTTCCTCTGCTTTAATTAATCCTGGGAGGTTCTCTGTTCAGATTACTGTCTCTAAAGTTCCATTGTTAAATATGAGGTGACCATGTTGCTGTCATTTGATTGCATCATGCTGTACTTCAAAATAAACACAGAAAAAAGACTTTAGCTTGTACACACCTTCAAGTGTTCACCAGGGCTTTTTCCTTGAATCTTACTGTGGCATAATTAGCACCTAGTTCACCCATTGCTCATTAGTGCTCTGGACATTAATGAGTCTATTTATTTTGATATGATGCTCTAAAGGAGGAACCGACTTATTCTCACTGTGCAAAAGCAATTAGAAGATTTCACAGAAATGTAAATGTAGAGTATATTGCTGTATTTATGCTTTTATTGCGTACTAGATCTAAATTTAGATTGCAGGTTGTTGAGCATGTTGGTTTCCTTAAGACAGTTGCTATAGTGATGGCAATGAATTCCTTTTAATCTTGGTGTAGCTAAAGTATGTAGTTCTTATTGGTTGTCATAATTCTACTAACAAGCAAAATATTATTCAATTCATACTTTGTGTATTCTGTTTAGATAGGATACATGTTCAAAAAACAAGGGTAAGATTTGTGAGTTTAGGATTTCACATTGGAGTTTGAACACACAAGATGCTATTTTGGTTTCCTTTCTCCAGAGTTGTGCACACAGAGCCTGTAACCAGCCCTTACTAATGTCAGTAGTGCCATTGAAATGATGGCATTTACTTGCATGAATAATGACTGCAAACTTAAGTAGTTCTTAAATATTATATTTTGCTTTGACAGTTATACAAATACGGCATTGTGAATAGTAGTTAAAATATTTGTTGTATTATCAATATAGTGTTATAATGCCTAATTTGTCAGGAGATTATTTTTCTTTCAGAAATATACCTTGGAAAGTATACATAGATTCCAAATATTGGAACAATGATTAGTCAAAAACACCATTGCATTTTTTTATTAAGCTCCATGAGTTCTAGTGGAGTAGTCATTTAAATTTCATTCTACCAATGTAGCCATTAGAAAGTTAAATTATGGTGAAGCACTAAGTGGTGGTATCCGGCCAAATTAATGCATCTTGCTCCTCAAAGTAAATTCTTATTTGCTTGATTTTCATATCTAGAAGTCTCTGGAGGACTACACTGTGTCCCCCTGCCAGTCCCCCACCACACATACTTGCTTTGCTTTATTTGTACTCCTTCCTTACTATAGTTGGGCATTTGCTGATGTTTCCAGTTTAGAACATCAAGTAAAAATAGAAATTCAGGAGTTGGAAAACAGATAAGATGTACTTTTGATGTATAAAAAATGAAATATACTTTGATATTTACAAAAACTGTCTTGAGTAAAAGCAAAGTATGCTGAGAACATTACAAATAATTGATCTTTGTATTTCAAAGGTGAAACAGTAGATATGTTGAACTGTTTTAGAGGGACTGATGTCTTATAGGTACATTAAGTTTAATGGTTTTAAAAATCATTAAAGGAATTAAACTTTAGATTAAAATTCCATATGCTAAGCTAATTGCGTTAAATCAGTCAATCTATTTGAGAGGAGGAATGTGTGTGTCACAAGGGAGAGGAGAATATTGGGAGTTTTTTGCCTTTAACAAGAATGCATAAGGTTATCTGTCACCATGCTGTCTTGCGTAAATTGGGTCACTGACATTCTAATAAGAGGAGCAGAACCGTGACACATTTGCTGAAGGCATATTTAAGAGACAAGATGGAGAAGGATCTGACCGGTCAGCTGAGAGTCCAGGACTGTTTACGTCACTAATTTACAACTGCTTAGTGATTGATCGTGTGGCAAATTTAATATTAGAGGTAGATTAGAATCTTTTTTAAAACTGAACTGGTGCTATACACATTTAGCAGAAGACACGGGCACAAGTTGAAAAAATATGGTCTGTCTATTGGTGCAAATATCCTCCACAATTTTGTATATCATCTGTTTTTGTCGTGGTTAATACAAATGTCAGTGTTTTACTTATACAACTTCACTTACATGTACAGTGTGTGTGATAGCTAATAGGCTGCGTTTCAGTGTAAAATAGAATAAACATTACATTTTAAAATTTCTACATTAATTCCCTCCAGTTAGTTACTTCCTGTGTCCTTTAATTTATTATAATTGCATTACAATCTCACTTAAGAAGGTTAATGGATAGTAACCTAGTTTGTTTAATTTAAAGGGAAGTCCTGGATCGGTAAGAAATATTTAAAAAGTTCTTTAATTTTAAAATACAATTATTGTGTTCTTGCTTGCTCTGGAATAAGACGACACAAGAATGGGATATGGAGCTTGTCATTGTATTGAACCTTGGTGTCTAAGTGGTTTGGGGTACTGTGTGAAATACAGATTACAGTATGACTACGGTGTAAGTCTCAGACATTTTAATGTAAGATCTTAAACTGGATTTATCCTTCGTAGATTTTAAAAACATGACAAAATTAGAATCTTTAAAAGTAAGGCCCTACCACTTCAATCAAAACCATGCAGGCAGATGCCTACATTCATGTGCCTATCCCATTGACTTTAATAGAGTCCACATAGGTGCGAAGGTCTAGGTGCACAAATATGATTATAAAATTAGGAGCTAAATAAGTCAAAATCTTAGCTCGTCGTTATGAATCTATAAAGGGCAGAGGTGACAAGGACAGTTTAGTTGTATGGCTGAGTGTGTTCTAAAATAGATCTCATCTCACCAAGCAGCAGGTTAGATAATTATTTTATTGAATGAAGCCCAAAAATATTTTTTGCAAAGGTTTTTTTTAAACAATTTCAGCAAACTATAGAAATTGGCTAGATGGAAGCTTTACTTATTTTATTCCCCCCATTGGTAATGAAATAACACTGGATGCTACTTTCCGTGTTCCTTAAATCATAAATGACCTTGGTTGTTTTTTACTCTATTTCTTACTCCTGAGCATGACACTGACAAGGACTTTTTAATCCATCAGACAGTTTATAGACCCTTTCTTAGTCACAAGAAGCAAAAAGCATCTGACTAGAAGGGAATACACGGGGCAAGTTCCTTGCTGGCTATAATTTTGTTGTCATTTCAAGTATTGTGGTGGTGTAATTGATGTGACAGGACTGGGCTTTAGACACAGTCCCTTAGCTTGTGCTCACTTTCAGTTTTAGTCTCTCTCTGTCATTCATTTTGATTAAGTAAGATTTAGGTGACAAACATACATACCTTTTGAAGGGTTATAGTATGTATATCTTATGATCTTTTCAATGCTGTATAATTAAAGTACATAAAACTTCATAGTTCCATGAAGAATGTAGAATTTGGTGTTACTTTATAATTCAAGGTAAAGAAGTGTGTGTTGATGGCACAGTCAGCAGGAGGTTCTTTTTTATTAATATTATAATTAAAAGATTTTCTGGATAAAGGCCAAAAACACAGGAGAGTTGCTCATGCCTTGTCCACTGTTGCTTGGCACCATTACTTGCATTTTCTAAAAAGAATCGACTTGACATCTTGTTTTTACAGGTTGTTATTGATGCCTTCAGATTGATCAATGCTAATATGATGGTCTTGGGACATGAACCAAGGCAAACAACTTCAAATCTGGGTCACTTAAATAAGCCATCTATACAGGTAAAGTCAGTATTTGCGGATAAATTCTGTTTTGTATTGAGCAATGTTTAGTCAAAGTGATGTGGCAGGTAGTTTAAAATGCTAATATAATTTGTATATTATTTCTCCTTGCAGTAGTTAATGTGCATATAAAATTAGTCAGATATCCTCTTAAATTCTGTTTTTATAACTGTCAATATTAATACAGATTTATAAAATGAAAAAACTCAACTTTTTTGAATGAATTTGAGAGCACAATGCTCTTCATCTTTTTGGCTTTATATCAGTTATACAAGAGAAGGCAAATGGTATCCTTTTTTCAGTATTGCAGTTTTAAAACTGCTCCTGTTAACATATGCTTGAGCTTTCCAATAGCCAGGATGAGAAAATGGTGTTCTCTGCTGTAAGCTTCCCAATCATGTGATAAAAGAATAAATTACTCTTAGGGCATTTTTCAATGATTGCTTTATCGATTAATCATTATGATCTCTTTCCACTTGCTTTACTGCTTTCAACTTTTTAATATGTCCTAAACAAATATTCCATCTCCAACTCTGGTTATTATGTTGGTGACCTAGTAATTTGATGAAGTGGGGGAGGGGAATACAATAGATTATTAGAATGTATAATTGACCATTTAAAGCCTAGTTCTTTTTAGTAAAGTGTATTGTTTGATATATCTTTGTAAGGATGCATAGAATTTAAAACATTAAATTTCTCCTTTGAATATTTACTTTAATTGGTTACCAGTATTGACTACTAAGGCCAATATGCTGGTCTTCAGTGAAGCTCAACCATCTTTGCAAGAAGATTCTTCTATTTTAAAACAAGCATATCCTCCTGATTGATGTCTTATCTGTGCTCTAGTACCTTGACTTTTAGTTTTTTCTCCCCCAAAGAAAAATGTTTTATTTTTGAATGTAGAAGGCATGAATAGTTAAAAAGGAAGCATAACTATTTTCTGTGATGATTATATGAATGGTAATATATGTTGCTAAATACGTCATATTGAAAAACAATATAGTAGCCACAGTAGAACAGAAATTAGATGCTTCAACTTTTACTATCAGATAGCAGTCTTTGGGGAGTTGCCTGCTCGCCATTGTTAAACCTTGGCCTTGAACATATTGGTAGCTTTTATTATTTTATGAATTAAAACACTTTATTTAAAAATACCAAAACTATTCATACTAGTAAAATAGTTTCAAAAGGCTGAAGTATTTTTGCTTTAGATTTTTGACTCAGTGAAAACTGAAGTATAATGAGTATGAAATAACCTACTAATATTTTTGATTGGGTACAGGCAAGCCCACGCTTGCCTGTTTCAAGAGAATATATTACTGGGCTTTTTTAGGCTGTATGTAATGACCTCTCTTGTAAACCCCCATAGTATCATACTGCTTCATTATTTTTTGCAAAAGGTTAAGTAATATCTCTCAGTCTAAGATCATTGTCATTGGAGCTTGGCATATTTCGGACATAGGTTTTTTTCATTAATTGCAAGTCAGGAACAACCAGTTACATATTTCATTATTGTAGTTTGAAATTAAGTCTATAAATATACGTTATTAAGACTTATTCTTTCCACAGAGAGCAAATATATATATACACACACATTCTAAGGTTCAGTGATATGTTAACCTTATTGAAGTTGATGGCAAAACTCCTGTTGAATTTCATGTGCCACTTCTCCCAAAATTTACTAAAGTAATTTTGTGACTCCTAAGACAAGCTTACTTAAGACTTACTATAGGACTTGAGTATTGCATGATGCACATTATTTTTTTACAGTGAAACAAAATATTTAAGGCTTTGTCTACACTGCAGGATTTTTGCACAAGAAGCTTTTTGCGGAAGAGATCTTGCACAAAAGTGCATCCACATCTCGAGAGAGTCCACACTGCATGGACACTCTTGTGCAAGAAAGTTCTGATTGCCATTCACAGAATGGCCATTAGAGTACCTGTACTTTTTGTGATAGGCTCTTTTTGTGCGAAAGACCCCTGTGGAGCATCCACACACACCTTTTTCTGCAAGAACTCCTGCGCAAAAAGGAGTTATGCTTCATAGAAGGAGGTATACCTACACTGCAAAAAGCCCTCTGTTCTGTCGATTGACTGTAGATTTACTAGCACAAAAATGTGCTTGAGGTGTGGACACTCCGCGGATTTTTGCACAAAAACAACTGTTTTTGCGCAAAAACCCTGTAGTGTAGACATAGCCTTAAGGAACAATGTATTTTAAAATACAGACAGCAAAAAGGTGTACATTTTAGAGGTTTCCCATTAACCTATTGCAGTGACCATTGGTACAGTTTCAAGATAGTTGCGAGGAGTGGTGGAGGAGGTTTTTTTTTTTTAAGTGTTAGCACTTATACTCAGATAACACCTAAGAAGAATTAACTGTTACCTTTAGAAGAGCAGCGATTTCAGGGGAGACAGTATATTTAGCACTTGTAGTCCTAAATCCCTTAGGGGCTCTTAAAAGCCTCCCCTTATCTACAGTTGAGTTAAAATGAGTGTGCAGTTGAGAGAGATGGGGGGGGGGGAAATGTCAAAGTACAGAACTTTTCAGGAACTTAAGGCTGAAATTACTATAACAATAAATAGACAAAGTAACTTTGTTTTTGCGATTCTATAATAAAACTAAACATATTTTCTCTGACAATCAGCAGTTTACTATAATTAACATACAGTTGTTGGTTCACCTAAAATGCAAATGTTTAAGTATTTCTTGATATAGCATACAAATACGTGCAAAAATCTGTTTTCAACTTTATGGAAACTCTTTAAGTATTCATTGCATTAGGATTTTGAAGTACTGTAATGAAAAACTATACTTGTATTTTGTGTATCAGGTGCTAGCCAGGGTTGCTTTAAGGAATAGACATGGACATCAATAAATAGGTGAAATGATGAAAATAGAATTTGGAATATCACGTGTTTCTCTAATTTTCATGTATGTTGCACAGTAATTTTTTACATTGTGAGGACAAAACTGACAAGGATTTTCATATGCACATTGTTTTTAGAAAGTTCATCTTAATCCAATCCGTGCATAAAGATATACCTTTTAAAAGTGTGCCTATTATTTTTAGATACTAAAACAAAACAGCAAGACTTGAAGCATACACATAACCTAATGTCTTTATTGTAAACCTCTTATAGTTGGTGAGGTGATTGTGGATGCAAGGGTTTTATACTAAGTACAGGCAGTCCCCGGGTTACGTACAAGATAGGGACAGGTTTGTTCTTAAGTTGAATTTGTATGCAAGTCGGAACTGGTACATATTGTAGGGGAAACTCTAGCCAAACATTTCTCCAGAGCTCAGTTTTATTCTCCCACACCTCACTTCCCTCAGTCCTTTATTCTCAAGCTGAGGTGTCTGCTGAGAAAAGCCGTTCCACGTCTCCCTGGTCTGCTGGGGGGTGAGGGGGGCACTAGCTTCGTGTCTCCCTGGTCTGCTGGGGGAAAGCAGCTAGTGCGGGGTTGCCTCACCCCGTTTGTAAGTAGGGATCCGATGCAAGTCGGATCCATGTAACCCGGGGACTGCCTGTATATGCCAGTAACTGACAAATTCTTGTATTTAATGTTGGAAATTTAAAACAGCCGTAATATTGAAGATCTATTCTTTAAATATCCTGACTAACTAGCACCTGTAATGTTAATTACTGTTTCAGCTGTAACCACAGGACTACAGCTCAAATTATTAAAGATTAAAAATATAAATCTATACTGTATGGTAAAGATTTTTAAGTGATAATGTCAACATAAAATTCACACTTGTGTCTGAAATGCTTGTCTCTTGTTTTAGGTATGACATAAGTTTGTCGTCAGAAAGGAGACAAAATAAATCTTTTTTGTGTTTTGTTTTATTTACTGTATTTATCAGCAGTTTACTACTAATTGTCCTATTTCCCCTATTTGTATGAACCTTTCATGTGACAACAAAAGAGTGAACAACATTTATTAAAAATAGGAAAGTAATTGTTAGGACATTGTTGACACTACCTATAATATTCTTTCAAAAACTATTTTAAGTTGACTGTTTTAAATCATTTTCTTTCTAATATTTTTCATATCTGAGTAATTTTAGTGTATATATCTTTCCACAAACTTTTATAGGCTCTTATTCATGGACTGAACAGACATTACTATTCCATTACTATCAACTATAGGAAAAATGAACTAGAACAAAAGGTAAGAGGGTTTGTATTTATATATCTATTTTAAGTAAAAAGAGTGTGTTCAAACTGACACGTGGCACGTTGCAGTTTTGTAATTTTGAATTTTAACTACTAATATCTTTAGTTATGATTCCCTATCACTCTTTTCTCCATGTCATGATGTGGATATGTTAAAGTACGAAGTGAGCCTAGGCCAGGGTGGGCAATAAGCGGCCCACGGTGTGGATGCGGTTTGATAGGGTTAGCCCCGATGGGCCGTCCCACTCTTTCTTTACCTGCACATCTGTGGGTACGATCGCTCACAATTCCCATTGGCCATGGATGGCTGTTCCTGGCAAATGGGACAGTGTCTGTGAGCCTGCCAGGAAATAAGCCTGGTGAACTGTGTCTGGCCTGCAGGCTTCTTATTGCCCACTTCTGGCCTAGGCTGAACTCTCTTGAGCAACCTCCCTCCCTTTTAGAAGCCACATGAAAAGTAACTAGGAAAAGTCTATCTTATACAGCAATAGTGGGTTTTTTCTATAGTATTTTCATCAAAAAATTTCATTGTGTTGTGCTTGAGGAAAAATGAACAGGATTACCACAAGGTTTGAGTCTTATAATGGCTGCCAGGATCACCATACACCTTCTATAGGTTTGAAGGCGTAAGTTGAGGCTCTTGAATTTGAAGAAACCTACTTTGAACTCAGAGCAATATATCCAACGTATCTCAAATGTGCAAGGGCTGTATTCACTTCCAATATAACATGCTTTCATTTGGTCAGGATAGAGCTCCTCGGGTCTTCTCCAAATATGCAGTAATAGTGGTGGCCTGCTTAAATTGTTTTGGTCTGGGACTGCACAGTGTCTCTGCTGCATGTCCATTGAGTGTGACTTGTGTCAGATTTGCTTAATTTTTTTTTTTTTTCAACCTGGAGTCCCAACTAAGTCTCAAATCTGAAAATTGAAATGGACTTCTCCTGGCTTATTCATAAACAAGATTCTCAAGGCCAGGTTCCTGTCTCATTTACACCTGTACGTGAATGAAACATGCAGATCAGGAAGTGTATCTGTTGAGGTAGAGGCTGTTAAATTCATATAGGCCTAGATCCACAAAGGAAATTAGGCCCTTAAAAAAATCACAAGAACAACAGTGTGGTCCACAGAGCCTGAGTTAGGCACCCAGCCTCCCTGTACAATGAGTGGGATGAGAGAGGTGCCTGAGAATTCAGTCCACAAAAGGAAGCATACTATGCAGGGAGCTGCCTAAGGTAGTCAATGTTAAATGCTGATAAAAGAGGTCTGTCCTAAGTCTGGCTGCAACCTGGACTTAGGCTCTTATATCTGCTAGCTCTCCACAGCCAGGAACTTAGCTCCTGGAAGATGTCGTCTTAGGTACATAAGTAGTTTTCCTGCAAGAATGAGCAAAACACCTGCCTCATTCCACCAAAGAAAGGGGGTAACATCCTTATTATACCTTTTAGCTCAATGAGTGAACCACTCACCCAGGATATGGGGGAGATAGGTTCTATTGTCTCCTTCCCCTGCACCCCCTTCTTCTGGAAAGGGAGAAAGACTTTGAACGGATGTCTTCCACCTCTGGAGAGTGCTGTAATTGCTGAGCTATGGCATATTCTAGGATAGGGATGTTTAAAAATGTGCATATGTGTACACGTGTAACCACTGAAATTTATAGTAGTTACATGTTTACACACAGAGGGCAGGCAGCAACATGGAGGGCAGATGGCTCTGTGGGAGCTGGTACATGTGGGGAGGTGGCTCCCTTCCAACCACTGCTCCCGCTCCCCTCCCCCCCAACCCTCCCTGCTTTCTCTGGTGTAACCTTTAGGATTAACTGATGAACCCAGGCTTCTCGTTAATCATGTAAACGAGTACACGCTAACATCCCTTTTCTGAGGTGGGCCTCCCTTGGCTTCTCCTGTTGAAGTATTCAATGTGTATACATAACGAATCCTTCTGGAATAGGGTGACTAGACTAATTCTCTCTCCTTCCAGTGAGTGCAACAACACCAAGTTGTTATGAGTATATCTCCCTCACCTACCCATTGACTAAGTGTTTATCCAAAGTGGAACAGATTCAACGAGAGAGTAAAGGAGCTTCATCTCAGATATCCCATAGCTTTATTTGTTATGTGGGAGAAAGTTATTTGGGCACCTACAGTGAGACAACAGTGCACTTGCCAATAGAGAGAGAAACTTAGGCACCAGGGGTACTTTTACAGCAAAAGGTACTGAGTGAGTTTAGATACCTATAGAATTAGATGTCAGCCTTGTGGAGGTTTTGTGGTTTGCAGTGATGCCTAAAACTATTCATATCTGGGCTCATCCCTTTTCAGAGCAAAATCACATTTCAAGGGCTCTGTGTTTATCTGTATTTGGATGACTGGTCCAACACAACCAGATTTCCACAGTAGGTCTCTCCCTTTCATCCTGATGGAAACAAATACTTCAATAAAAGCAATCCTAAATTCTTTGGGGATGATTAACTTTTTTAGCTTTGCAACATGTTTACAAATGTTCAAAAGGCTTTTTACAATACAATTATGATTAATCTGCTCCTAAAGTTCAAATACGTTTGATCTAAGAGCTTCCTGTATATAAATTACTTTGATAGGCTGCAAATGAGATCTCTGCAGCCTTGATTAGGAATCGATTACATACTAGAAACCATCAGTCTAGAAGCACACCTGAACTTGTTCTGAGCAAGTAAATAGTATAGTGCTTTATTTAATCTTTATAAATATCTGATAAGGTAGGCACAGACTCCAGAATCCTGCATATGGTTGTCTGTAAAGTCAGTTTTTGCCTCTTATCAATTCATCATCTCCTTTTGTAGTGAAAGGTGCAAATGCTTCAAGCCTGGATTGGGGAACATATCCACACAATCTCAGTGGAACCATTAATCTTGACTTCACAGCAATATCATAGTCTTCAAAATAATTTGGCTACTATTAAAAAAAACTTTCTGGTCACTAACATCTTAACAGTACAAATCCTGACTAACATCTTAACAGTACAAATCCTGACTAACATCACAGCCGAAGACCTCAGTCATTTTAAGGGGGACTCTTACCTTTAGCTGTGTTGCAAAATAAGGGTTCTGTGATAATGATTCATGACTCATCATTTCTTTCTAGTGGCCACTTGGCCTGGAAAAACACATCCTTTGCAGATATGAATTCTAGGCATCAAAGACAAAATAAAGGGTTCTTGAAGACTTCAGCAGTAAGCCCCATATTGAAGAAGTGGGAACCAAGTCAAGTAAAACTCAGAATTCTCATAGCATCCACTTAGATTTGTCAGTTGCAATGCCCAGGATATCTGGGAACTTAATCAAAATCATACCCAAATTCACTTAGTCTTGCAGCATGGACCTTGGTACCCTAATTAGATATGAAACTTGAATGCTCATTTAAGGTTCATAAGTTATCTTGCAACTTAGCAAACCTCCATGTAGCTGTCCTCCTAAGGTGTGGGAAAATGCAAAAATATTCATGTCTTCCAACCATTTATTTTTGGAACGATTTGTTTCACTTGGTTTGATTGCTGTTAAAGCTCTTCACTTCTACAACAGCCTACTGTTTTCCACTACAGGGATCATGAATGCAGAAGACATAGCTAATGGTGCTGAGTTCACAACATCAAACTGCCTCCTCCATGTACCCAGTGGCCAAAAGCTTCTTGTGTCATCTGGCTAGCTACTAAAACTGCCGCCTTTTTCCTGACTACTACTATAATGCATAATCAATACCAAAATTTACAATAATCTGAAAATATGGGGACAATGTTAATTGTTATAAAAAAAAATAAATAGAGAAAAGCTATTGCACTGAATGTTTACTTTTTTATATACTTCCCTGAAAAAGCTTTCCATTTTAAAAGGACTGTCTGCTGCACCAGAATACTGCAAAATCCAGTAATGCTGAGTATAGATACCACTTATAAGCTGCTACTGCACAAACACATTCGAGGTTAGAAATGTCCAAAAGCATTTTTTATTTTATTGAATTCATTCACATACCTCCACAAGTACATATAGCAAATTAACTTTCTATATCTATTGGATCTTTACAGAGCTGAGAACTTCTTTTCTGCTGTAGATGTTAACTGTATGACTTTATTTTGCAGATGTTGCTAAATTTGCACAAGAAGAGTTGGATGGAAGGTTTAACGCTTCAGGACTATAGTGAACATTGCAAACTCAATGAATCAGTAGTGAAAGAGATGCTGGAGTTAGCTAAGAATTATAATAAGGTATTCACATCCAAAAAATCACTCTTCTTTTAAATAACTGATTTACCGTAGCAAATATCATTGTATAAGAAGTTGATTAGAGCTGTCTGCATAAGCTCGTTGTAATGGCCTAGAAAATAAATACTAACAGAACACTGAGTAATTGCAAGCAAATAACTTTTCTGAGACTTCAGTGCTCTCTAATATACACACACACTCTTGGACAGGCAGGATGGGAATGTACATGTTTTGTAAAATATATTAGAGTAACTTTTAAGGGATTTCAGTGGATTTTTCAAATAAGATATAACTTTGGCTATAATTTGTAGACCAAAACTTTGTGAGCACTGAGTTCCTTATTGTTAACCAACTAAAGATTTAACCATTGTTAGTACTGAATGTTGTTTTGTTCTCCAGCATCTGAGTTTGTCCCCAGTTAAGTAAAGCACTTTTATATATTTATATATATATATATGGAATCTGCATGTCTGACTATATTGACCCCTTTGAAGAGGATGAGTCACGGGTTCCTATAGTCGAGCTTTAATTCAGAATATTTTGCATTTAATTTGATTGCTCATTTCTGTTAGACTGCTACTTGACTTCAGATAATATATACTTCCATTATAGTATGTATTTGGACCTCTTTTTAAAGTCTATACAGCTTGATTCTTCACTCCATTACACTGGCATAAAACTGGAGTATCACATCCAGTTATTTGTTACATGTAATAATGACATTCCTGAGTAAATGACTGAGACTTGCCGTACTTCTGTGGGTACTTACTGGGGAAATGTATATATTAAAAATTAGCTTAACTTGCTTATTGGAAGTTGCAAAATATTAAACTTGACTATTTTATTTAGTAATTAATCAAGGATCTAAGATTTTCCATCCATGAGTGGAGTGAGTTTTGTCTTGTGCACCAATATTGATGTCATGCACGCTTGTTCGGATGTGTCACTGTGGCACCCACCAGTTACTAACAGAAGTGTGTGTGTGTGTGTGTGTGTGTGTGTGTGTGTGTGTGTCTATATGTATATCTATATCTATATATATAAACAATTATATTTAAGAAAAAATGCTAAAACAAGGGATAATTAACAAGGTGCATAACCCTGCACCCACCCACTCTGAAAATCACTCAGTTTGGAATCCCAGTCTCACTCCCACCCAGCCTTGCTCCCATTGTTCCTGCATCCATGGGCTCCCCAACCCTTACGCCCCTCATCCTGTGCCCCTTCTTTCCCCTAACTTCTGAACAGTGCCCTTTTCGTCCCAAACCCTACTCTTTCCTCCCAGCTGTGCCACCAACCCCCAGTGCATGTTTTCTGGCTTCTAAGTGGTTAATGCAACTGGAGCAGGTAAAGATTTCAAAATTTGGATTTCAAAAAAGGGGGAAGATTGAAAATACATTTAATCTTAGCTTTTGTAGACAATTTTAATATTCTCAAACTAATTTTTGTAAAATTGATGACTGGTAAGGAGAGCATCAATATGCTGGTCATAAGTACATAGACCAAGTAAAAATGTGAGCACCCAAAACAAATCTTTACTTTCACCAAAAATAAGATATAGTTAACTTCTGAAGTAGTGAATAGCAGCTTTTTTTAGACCTCTAAGTGCATTTCCCTTTCGGAAAGCTAAAGGAAAATATTTGTTTAACACAGATCATCAGGGAGAGATTTCAGATACATTTTAGACAAGCATTCAGAAAGCATGTAATGATACTTTTATTCATTTTGTATTTCCTGTCTAAGAGTCCCAAGCTCTAACCAGGAAATGAAACTACCTCAAAATTAATTTACCTTTCTGCAACTCACCACCAGATAACCATACACATACTGTACTCATTTCTACTTGCACTGAATGACATTGCTCCTCACCTATTGTTTGACCACAGTTATCACTTGACAGTTGGCAGCGAATCATTCGATGGGATTTTTCTACACACAATACCTCCCTCACTGGAGGTCTTGGGCAATGCAGTGTGGTCTAATCTTGAAGGAAAGTCACTCTGTAGATGTGTGATATATGTGAGGGAGCCTGGCTGTGCCCTGCAATTAAACCCACAAAAGGGGGCAGCTGCCCGCTGCCATGCAGCCCAGCCAGCTGCAGCATTCCGCCCCCCAGAACTGGAACTGGGGCCTGGTGAAGCTGCACCAGCAGGAGCAAAGGAGGGGCAGCTGCCCCCTGCCATGCAGCCTGGTCAGCCACTGCAGTGTTCCATCCGCCGAGGCTGATCCAGCAGCGACAACCTCACCACATCCCGATTCCAGCCGGAGCGGGGGGGATGGGTGGGCTACCACCACCACTACAGCTCACTTTGTTTTTGCTGGAAAGTGAGTGGTGATGAGTGCTGCTGAGCAGCACTGCACATTGTCAGTCCCCGTAATACACGAGGTTCGAAGGGATGCCGGAAAGGATGAGACCACAACTGGGGGTTTCAAAAAGTACAAACTGATTTTATTTTGATGACGCCAGACAATCATCAGAACAAAAATTAAACAGATTGCCAGACAACACAAAACAATTCCCTGAGGCTTTTCTAAATCACAATAATTTCCAATAACTGCCCAGGGGTTAGGAACAGTTGAATTAACACTGGTATTGTCCATAGGGCTGATTATTTACACAACTTTATACAAGGAAACAGTAAAAAACCTAAACCACAACTATTTATAAACTAACTTAGTAACTTTTTAGCCACTGTCACTTGACAAGCAATAAGGACAACTAAAAAACCAATTAGGATAGGGATGATTTGGGGGGGGGGGGGGTTATACCAGTTCTGGAGACAGCAGGAACACAAGTACCAGTCGCATGCTCATAAACAGTCTCCACTCGGGTCGACCAACTCGGAGTACGCTCAGTAAGACTCGAGAGCGGGGGGGTGCAAGGCGTCTGGGTGATCAGGCCAGGCGTTCACTCGATGCAAATCCCCAGTGAGAGAGGGGCTGCCTGCCTGTTTTATTGCCTGTGAACTTATCACCCCATAGGTTGGTTTTTGCTGCAGTGGGTGGAGTAGCAGGCCTGAGCACCAGTCAGCCCATTGGCTGATCTTTTACTGCAATGGGTGGAGCGAGCAGGGGAAGATTATTAATTTACATGCCCCTATTTGGAAAACACTCCACCTCACAGACAGAGCCCCCTATACCAGCCTCAGAGGTATTACAGGCTATGGCTCCCTGCGACGGGCAGCCATTTCTGATGTTCTGTCTCGGACACACATGAGGTGAACAGGCCTAACATTTCTTGTGCTGCCACGCAAGCACACAGCTTAGAGGAAACCCTGATGTAAACCATTAAACGCAAATGAAGAACTTCACATACAAATAAACCTATTAAAAGAAATATATTTAAATGCCTCTTAAACTAAAATAAAACATCCTAGTAAAAAATCAAGCTTCTCTTAGAACAATGAAGTTAATTCTGTACTTTGAATATTCTATTTTAACCTGTCTTTCTAGCTATTGGTGTGATTATTAGGTGCAAACTTCCACCCTTGTAGAACATTTTATAAGTTGTAAGTGTATTTTAATATAGTTTTAAGTAAATCTAAAATCTTAATCTGTTCATGAATACTTCCCTTAATCTTAATCTTTTTTGCACTGACATTTTAACAGATTTGTACCACTTTCGCTGAGCAATTTAAGCGCCTTTCTTTTTTACTCGGTTTATGCTTCTGAAATGCTGCTTTCCTTTTTTGAATTTGTTTTCAGAAGGGTTTATATTTTTATAATCTTGTGCGTCTAGGAAAAAAAACTAAATCTGAAACACTGACCTTTTTTTAATTTTTCACAGGCTGTGGAAGAAGAAGATAAGATGACACCTGAACAGCTGGCAATAAAAAATGTTGGCAAGCAGGTGAGGTATAATGATTTGTGAGGTGAAATAACCCAATTTTAATATATATTTAATTTTAGTTGCCTGAATTACAGGTGATTTCTGTTCTGTCTGTCCTCAAGTCCCTACAGGTCTTGAATTTCAGGCCTGATGAATGATATTATTTAGGCCTCTGGCTAGAGATAATTTGCAAAGCGATTGCAAAATTGTCCTTTGGTTGCAAGGTCATATGCCCGCCACAAAATTTCTTTTAATGAAGTGTAAAGGTATATTCAAAATAAATCATTACAACCCGCTGGGGAATATTGTGTATTTTCTACATCTGCTTTTTAAAAATAGCATGTCTTCTCCAGAATGGAATAGTGTATTTTAGTTTTTATTTTTAACAAGGCAAATCAGTTGTCTGGTATATTACGCTATGGCTGAAAAGCCAGTAGAAGAGTAAGTTCACTCATTATTCAGATACATTGATTGATGCCAGTACACACGCAAGCAAATACAGGTTGGACCTCCCTAGTTCAGCACCCTTGGTACCTAAGTGGTATGAATCAGAGTGTTTACCAGACCAGGAGAAGTCAATGTCTCCCTGCTGGTTTCAGGCCTCACCCCTGTGGGGCTCCCTGCCCTGCTGGTGGCCCTGCTGCTGCTGCCCTGGCAGAGGCTCCCTAGAACCTGAGCTCCCTATTGGGGCTCCTTGACACCAGGGCTCCCTAGCTGGCGCAGGACTCCCAGATAGCTCCCACTCACAGCCTCTGGGGCTCTTTGGTCCAGCTACATCCTTGACCTACTGGACCAAAGAGTTCCAGATTTGAGAGGTTCAACCTGTGCAATAAACACCTTTGTGTTACCTTGTGTTCGTTAAAAAAATAAGGACCGTAATTGAGATTTGGACCGCAAGTATGAGGAAAACTGTTAAGTCCATCCTTCCATCATGACAAGATGTAATTTCCTGACCGAGGACTTAGAAGATATTAAATTAGTGATATGTTTGATTTTAGCCTCAAAGCCAAGCAAAGAAATCTAAAATGGAAAAAGATTAAAATTGTTAAGAAAACATATTCTCAGAGTTCAGTAAGACTCAGAGGGAAATAGCTACAATAGATAGTTTTTAAAAAAACGCTTCAAACTATTTTCCCTTAAAGGAGAGGTAGGATTTATTTACATGGCATGCTGTAGTAGAACATTAACTGTATTTAAGAGGATTATGGAATATTTTTGTGTAAACTTGAATAAACGGATGTTTTAACTTACCTATATTTTTCTTACAATACTTTTTTTTTAGCATTCAGATCTGTGGAAGAAAACAATAAAAAAATAAATGCATAAGAACAATCTTTTTCAAAATTCTATCACCATTGTAAATATCCCTTCTTGTGAGCCTTAGCCCAGGTGTAATCTAGAATCTAAACAATTGTTTACTCTGTATTAACTTAGTCAGATTTTTTTCCTTCAGACATCAAACTTTTTTCTAAATGGTCAAAGTATCATGCAAAAATAGAGGAGAAAACACATACAAAAGGAAACTGTCATTTTAAACACCAAATTTTGTAGACACACAGTTGCTGCTGATGTGGATATTTGTGATTAGTTTGAATGGAGAAATTTTAAAAAACTACAGGACTTCGTAAATGGATTATAAAAAAGAAGAGTTTAAACTTGCAGCATCTATGGTACAATGTGGAATAGGTTCAATACATAATTTAAATAGGTCCTTTTTAAATAAAAAAAAAAAAAAAAAAAAGCATAAGAACTGCCATACCAAGTCAGACCAAAAGTCCATCTAGCCCAGTATTCTGTCATTTGACAGTGTTCTATGCTAGATGCCCCAAAGGGAGTGAGCAGAACAGGAAATCATCAAGTGATCTCTCTCCTGTCATCCATTTCCAGCCCCTGACAGAGTCTAGGGACACCATTCCTGTCCATCTTGGCTAATAAGTATTGATGGACCTATCCCTCCCTGAATTTATCTAGTTCTTTTTTTAACCCTGTTAAAGTCCTAGTCTTCACAGTAGCCTCTTGCAAGGAGTTCCACAGGTTGACTCTGTGCTGTGTGAAGAAAAACTTCCTTTTGTTTCTTTTAAACTTCCTACCTATTAATTTCATTTGGTGACCCCCTAGTTCTTATGTTATGGGAACAAGTAAACAAATTTACTTATTCACTTTCTCTATACCTGTCATGATTTTATAGACTTCTCTCATATCCCCCTTATTCTCCCCTTTTTTCTAAACTGAAAAGTCCCAGTCTCTTTTAATCTCTCTTCATATGGTACCCATTCCAAACCCTTAATAATTTTTGTTGCCCTTTTCTGAATCTTTTTTCCCAGTGCCAAGATATCTATCTTGAGATGAGGTGACCACATCTGTATGCAGTACAGGCAGTCCCCGGGTTACATACAAGATAGGGACTGTAGGTTTGTTCTTAAGTTGAATTTGTATGTAAGTCGGAACTGGTACATATTGTACCCCAGGTATCCCCGATTCAGCCACTGCTGAAACTGACCAGCAGCTGACTACCGGAAGCCCGAGGCAGAGCTGCTTTGCCCTGGGCTTCATGGAATCAGCCGCTGGTCAGTTTCAGCAGCAGCTGACTTGGGGACGCCTGGGGTAGAGCAGCTGGGGTGCTGCCAGGTTGGTCCCCGCAGCGCCGAGGTGTGACGCTGCGGGGACCAACCAGGCAGCGCCCCAGCTGCTCTGTCCCAGGCGTCCAGATTCAGTCGCTGCTGAAACTGACCAGCAGTGAGAAAAGCCTGGTCTGCTGGGGGGCGGGGGGCACTAGCCTCGCCGTCCCCCCCCCCCCTCCCCCCAGCAGACCAGGCTTTTCTCACCGCAGAGGACGGGGGCGGCGGGACCGCGGCACATCTCGGCGGTTCCACTGCCCGCGTCCTCCACGGTGAGAAAAGCTGCTCCGCGTCTCCCTGGTCTTAAGAACGGGGTAAGGGAACCCCAAACTAGCTGTGGCCCCCTCCCCCCAGCAGACTGCCAATATGCACCACGGTGGTCCCGCCGCCTGCGTCCTCCGCGGCGAGAAAAGCCGCTCCGTGTCTCCCTGGTCTGCTGGGGGGGGATCCGACATAAGTCGGATCCACATAACCCGGGGACTGCCTGTATTCAAGATGGATTTATATATAGGCAATATGATATTTTCTGCGTATTATCTATCCCTTTTTTAAAGAGTCCTAACATTGTTTCCTTTTTTTGACTGCTGCTGCACACTGAGTGGATGTTTTCAGAGAACTATCCACAATGACTCCAAGATCTCTCTTGAGTGGTTATAACTAAATTAGTCCCTATCATTCTGTTTATATCAGTGTTTCTTAAACTTTTTAAGACCGAGGAACCCCAAATAAATTTTTATATGAGGAACACCAAGGATTTTTGGTTGAGCAAAACAACACAAAAAAAATCTGGGGAAAAGGGTCAAGGGGAAGTTGAGGGGGGGAAAAAAAGTCGCCTACCCCTGTAAAGGCAGCCATTTTGAATTCTTTTGTTCTCTGCGGCACACTGGTGTGCCACGTAACACAGTTTAAGAAACACTGGGATATATAGTTGGGATTTTTTTTTCCAATGTGCATTACCTTACATTTATCAACATTACATTTCATTTGCCATTTTGATGCCCAATCACCTAGTTTTGTAAGATGCTTTAAGCTCTCCAGTCTGCTTTGGTCTTAACTATATTGAGCAGTTTAGTATCATCTGCAACTTTTGCCACCTCACTGTTTATCCCTTTCTCCAGTTCACTTATAAATAGTTAAATAAGATTGGTCCCAGTATGGACCCTTTGGGAACACCACTAGTTACCTCTCTCCATTCTGAAAACTAACCATTTATTCCTACCCTTTGTTTCCTGTCTTTTTTAACCTGTTATCAATCCACGAGCAGACCTTCCCTCTTATCCAATTACCGTAATTTAGCTAATATAACCCACAGGTTTTATTCGTTTTTACAACCCCGCCTCCCCCCTGCTGCAGGGTATACTCGGATGTGGGGTACAGGCAGTCCCTGGGTTACGTACAAGATAGGGACTGTAGGTTTGTTCTTAAGTTGAATTTGTACTTAAGTCGGAACTGGCATCCAGATTCAGTCGCTGCTGAAACTGACCAGCGGCTGACTACAGGAAGCCCGAGGCAGAGTTTCTCTGCCCCGGGCTTCCTGGAATCAGCCGCTGATCAGTTTCAACAGCAGCTGAATCTGGATGCCTGGGACGGAGCAGCTGGGGCGCTGCCGGGTAGGTCCCCGCAGCATGTTCTGTTTAGCTCTGGTTGAGTTTATGGAATAATAGTCAGAGGTAATGCCGCGGTGGGGGAGAGGGATTTTTAGTGTGACACACATGCCCTCCCCTGAACCATTGTGCATGCCACCAGAAACTTTAAAATGTGTCCCCCTACTATGAACAGTTAAGTGTAATCTCTGATGATAAATTTAACACACACAGAGCAATCTGCAGGTTTTGCAGTCAGATCTACAGCAGTGTTTGATTAGTTTAGTTTTTTTATTGACCTAGCTTCTAAAATGTAAAGCAGCTAAAATACTGAATGTGATATTCTGGCCCCACTGAAGTCAAGGAAGAGTTCTATCATTGACTTCATTGAAGACAGGATTTCACTTGGCTGTGTCTACACTGGTGCACCCTTGCGCAAAAGCAGCTGCTCTTGTGCAAAAACCTGCTGCCTGTCTACACTGGCCGCGTGTTCTTGAGCAAGTAAAGTGACGTTCTAATGTATGAAATCAGGGCTTCTTATGCCAGAACTCTGATGTTCCTGCTCAGGAATAAGCCCTTTTGCGCAACTGTTCTTGCGCAAGAGGCCAGTGTAGACAGGCACCATGAATTTCTTGCACAAGAAAGCCCTATGGTTAAAATGGCCATCAGAGCTTTCTTGAGCAAGAGAGCATCTACACTGGCATGGATGCTCTTGTGCAAAAGCACATCTTGCGGAAAAGCACATGCCAATGTAGATGCTCTTTTCTGGAAGAGTTTTTGCAGAAGAACTCTTCCGCAAAAGAGTTTTTGCGTGAGAACGCGCCAGTGTAGATGTAGCGTTTATGTATGGAATTGTATAAAAACACGTGCTATTATATATCCTTCCAGAATATGAAGAACACTTATTTATTAACGTGTACACATTTCTGAGTAGTATTGAGAGCTACAGGGTTTTTAGAAATTCAGAGTCAAAACTACATGTATCTTGAAGGAAGGAAAACTTGGGGGCTTAAATAGGCTGTCAGTGTCCATTAACTCACTGTTTTCTCAAATAGTTGAAATCTTCTCTGAAGTGTTCGTGTTTTAGTGATTCCTCTAACCTACATTAATATTTATTTATTTTCAGGACCCCAAACGTCATTTAGAAGAACATGTGGATGTGCTGATGACCTCAAATATTGTTCAGTGTTTAGCAGCTATGTTGGATACAGTTGTATTTAAATAATAAATTTACTGTTAGTGTGGTGCTTTCTGTGTATATTCTTCTATTGTTTCTAACACGTGGAAACCAGAGACTGCTGAAGGTATATTTGGTTAAATGGAAGACATCTGGCATCATTTGCAGTCTAAGAGCAGCACTATAACACCTTTCAGTCTCTGTTGTGCAATTACTTCTGTTTCTTTGTCAGGGTCTTTGCAGATTCCAAAGCAGTTCAAGAACAGAGAGTGGGCAAAATGTATTACGTTTTCATTTAATATTTGGGGGAAAATCAGTAGTACATATATATTTTGATTGTTGCTACATAATAAAAATACATTTACAGTCTATCTGGTTTACGATTTTTTTGTCAATATTGTACACAGAATGGACAACCATTGTAGAGTACTCATGCAGGTAAAGCTGATTTGCTTTGCATTTTTAAATTTAAAGTGAAACATTGAGCTAAGAAAACAACAAATGAAATATGACTTCCATTAATCACTGAGGTATTCTAGAAAAACATACATTTTTCATGTCAAAGTTCAAACACTATTGCCATATAGATGTCAGAACTCCATTCAAAGCAAATGCTTATGAAAATGACAAGCTGATGCACTGATGCTCATCACACCTCCAGCCTCCTTAACTTAGGCAAGTCCATCTCCAAATAGCTGATAGCAAACAACCTGAGAATATTTTCTGAAAGGATTGCATTGCTTGAAGAGTAGAATACAGAGGAAAAACTCTCCTTGCAAATAGTGATGAAATATGAGATCAATTTCTATTGAGTGTCACAATAGTGAGGTCAGAGTCTCTCCTCCTCCCACTTCAATCTGAGTAAAGATGGGAGCACTCACTCAAAGATGTGTGAGTTTCCTAGTTAATAAAGCCAAGCTGGTGGCTTTCAGTAAGACACAGCTGCAAAAGCTTCTTAGTTCTTTAGCATAATAATGTATCCCTCTTACATCTTTGTTCACACATGGTATTCTTTTTAACTAGTGAAATCATGTTTTAAGAAATGTAAATGAAAATTCATAGGTTCAGGCAGATGATGCCGTTTAAGTCCTGTTAAATGCAGATCTTAAATACAAAGCTTCAGAAGTGATTCATGTGACTTCTTGTATCAAAGAAATAACCCCATAAGGTTCTGCCTCACTGCCACTTTCTTTATGCAGTAAATATTCTATACAGGGCAAGAAGTACTTGTGGTAATCAGCTTGTTCCATTATCATCCAGACTTTTTTGATTAGGCAACTCTTATATTTAGGTCTTTAACTTAAAATTATTTGCATAGAGGACTACCATTCAAGGCAACTAGAATTTTCTACCATAATTCTTGCTACAAAGAACCATGGATTGGTGTATAAAGTTGAGAGGGTATGTGGGAATGAAGATCTATCTTGCAGTGGGAAAATGAGGATAGCTGAAAGGGAACAGACATGATGAGAGTGTCGCATGTCCGCTGTAGCCTGTATTTGTCCCTAGCATCCTGCTTTGTAACACCCAACAGGTGGAACTGAATCTGGGGACTCTGGAGCTTAGTGCAGGAACCTCTCAAGCTTGTAATCAGCTTGACTCAATTTTTCTTTTACAAACTCCCAAAAGGCATCTGTCATTTTCTAGTTTTTACTTTTCCTGCAATTTAGGAGCTTCATGGGAAAGGGAATGTGTGGCAGTTTGGGGGAGCTGGTGCGCATGGTGATAAGGGACCAAAGTATTATCTTGGAGGGAGTAAGGGAAGATTTTGAGGTAGCCTCTTAAACCCCAGCAGAGCACAGCTTCATTAGGAGCTGAGCTAGATGGGTAGTTTGATTCTCTCTCACATGCATTCACGTCCCCTACTGCCTCCCAAAGACAGTTCCTCAGCACCTGCCACTGCATATCTGCACTGATTATCCCAATTTAGGAACTATGTGGGTTAACAAAGTGAAATGTTACCATTTCTGAATGATTCCCAATTTGCAACAAAATGAAATGCAGTTGCCATGTAAAATGATGTACTCTACTGAATAAATTAGCTTCAATGTGCTAAATTGTACAACCCTTCCCACTGTTTCATCTAGTCTTTATCCCATCTCCTGATCTTCCAGTAATACAATTTCATAGTGGAGCACATGGTACTAGTAAAACAAGTAAGCACCAGAAACTATTAGGGTGTTAAATACTGGTTAATTGAATAGTCTAGTAACCTCATGAGTTCTTATCGGTTAGTTGACTATTGTATAGTCCCTGGGAGTGGGGCTGGCTCCTAATATGCTTTAAATGCAGAGCCATAGTGAGCATAGGTCCTGGACCCATTGCCAGCCAGGACTGAGCTGGGCTGCTGGCCAGCCTGCTAAAAAATTTACTGGGTGGGCAGGGCGGAGGGGTGGGAGGAAATGCATGTAGTCTATAGCATTAACCTATAAGCTTTTGCTCATCAGTTAATTGACTACACCTTTACATCCCTAGCAACTACAGCTGGTTGGCATGAAATATTGCTTCTCACAGAATTAGATCTATATTATGCTAACAATGAGTCTGTATGGCAGATACCTAAATTCTATTGGTTTAGTAATACATGAGTAAGTCATGAATGACTTCATTAGAAGTATTTACTTAAAGATATGATATGACAGCTTCCATTCTAAAACATGGTTTTATTGAATAAACTAGATCCCAATAGACTACCTCAACTGTCTCTGCTCACAATTTTGTACTTAAGTTAGGGAACCAAAAATTGAAACTCATTACTGAATGCTTCATTTCTATCTGTCTACTAACTAATGTAGCTGTTGGCTTGGTTTCTCTAGTGTTAAAAACTCTTGATACATGATGACTGTCGTATATTTTTTCCTGGGGGGGGGGGGGGAGGGAGAGAGAGAAATACCTAAATACTTCCCCCACCCCACTCTTCCTCTTTTACTGTCTTCCTCTGCCTAAACTTACCTGGTGCTTCTAATTTCAGCTTCCCTCCCCTCTCTCTGATGTTACTATTAAATATACTCTTGTGAAGTGTGGGGAAAGAGATTCACCAATAGTGGTAGACCTGGAAAACAGCAATCATGTGGCTTGAGACAAAATGCAAGATGCTGAAGCTGATTATATAAAGAACTATTAAGTTCACAGAAAAAACACTTGTTGCTTCTCCAGCCTATTTGCAACAATATTATGTATGCTTTCAGATGAAAAGATTTTCAAGTTGGTGCCCTTTTAAAAGGAAATATTAAAATAGATCTTTAAAGAATCTTTATTAGATTCATATAGTCCAAAGCCAGAAGACACCACTGTGCTCATCTAGTCTGGCCTCCTTCATGGGTATAGAATTTCCACCAAATAATTTGTAGAGTATATTTCAGGAAAACATTTGGTCTAGATTTAAAGATTCACTTTTCACTTTACAAAGTAAAACAGATTTGCTGAATACTCATAAGTTCCTCCGAGAGGAATTATGAGATCACCTTTTTCTGGTTTAAAAGTACACCTTTTGTGGTCTAGGTGCAAAAACTATTCCCCAGTACTTTGTCTAAGGGCCTCTTGGTTCCAATCCCAATATAAATTTAATTCATTTTCATGAAGATTCAGCTCAGTTTCAAATGGAGGAAAGCAATGCAGGCTTGCATTGTGATCTAGTCTGCAGTGTGTATCCATGAAAAACCACACTCAGAATAAAGATCTTGGTGTAAACATCACCAACTTGAGCTTCAATCACTCCTGGGCTACAAGAAGCTCTGTCAAGCTTAGTGGTGTGATTACCTTAAGCTAGAAGTTCTGCAGTCAGGTTAGCACCACATACCCAGAAGACTAAGGCTTAGTGCTTGGGAGAAGAAATCTCCCTCCCTGCTTGTCTCTCTCCTAGGGTGATAAGATGTCCTAAAATTATTGGGACCATTCCTTATATTAAAGGCTTTGTCTTCTATATGTAACTATATACCTCTTGTCCATCTCTCCCTCCACCCACACCAAAAAAAGTTTCCTGACATTTCACACCTGCTATCTGATCACCTACCTGCTCCCTGTGGGAATATTCCATCTTAGAGGTACCTCTTAGAGCGTAAATGGATGGCAGAAGACAAATTGCTTGATCATGGTCTCCTGTTATCTTCATGGGGGGGAGGGGACAAACAAGGCCCCTGCCCAACATTGCAGTGCAGCCTGTGGCAGACACCTGAGCTGCAAACACCTGGGTTTGCTGAGCTTATCCCCGCCAACAAACCACATCTAGTTAAACAGGAAAGCGGAGACCAACTATACAAGCAACAGACACCCCCTTGCTTCTCTGTAGTTATTGCCTCCTGAGTGCATGGCCTGGACAGAGCAGCTGGCTCAATCCCACCAACTGGGGTGGGCTGTGGCCCAGCATCCCTCTCCACCCCTCCCCCAGGGGTTCCTGCTAGAGACATCTGGTGGGGAAACCAAGCCCATAGTTCCTACCAGTAGCCATGTGACATGCCAGTGATGGCCCCCTCATTCCCTCTCTGCCCCCTGCCTCTATAACACCAACAGGTGGAACTGAATCTGGGGGCCCTGGAGCTTAGTGCAGGAACCACTACAGCTTGAGCTAAAAGCCAGCTGGCTCTCAGCTACAGCCCTGGGACAAACTCCCTTTCTCTCTGTATGTGGTGTAAGTGCCATTACATGGGACAGTGACTCACATCCAGTAGGTGTGTGGGTCACACCTCTGCTTGTGCGTCTTCACACACCAGCCCACAACTGTGGAGTCTGTGGGGATACACAACGGGTATCTGTGTCCACCTCTGCATAAAGGGGGCTGTGCTGGCTGGCTCTCAATGGACATCTGCACATTTGCATGGTTCTAGATCCAAAACTTGTGTCTCCATCCACATCCCTGTCCACAGAAAGGAGCCCTGGAGCGTTGCAGCCACTCCCCAGATAGAAGGTGCGAGTCCCTGGATCTGCAGAGCGCTAGCAGGAGAGCCCCGCTCTGCCACCAGAGGAGGGAAGCGGCTTAAGCGAGCTCGGGGCAATGGGGCCTCCCTATTCGCCGGGCCGAGCGGCGCTGTTCCAGCTGCGGAAGCCGCGGCCCTGCAGCGCTCTCCGCCGGATAGGTGGAGTGGCCCGGGCCTGGGCCACCGCGCGCCTCTCCCAGTAGGTGTCAGCCTCGTGTAATAACAGCGGGGTCTGGGACGCAGCCCCTCGCGCCGCCCTGAATCGACAGGAGCCCTCGCGACACTGCAATGTGCTTCTGTGAATCGAGCGCAGCGCTTGTGACAAATCTCTCACAAAGGAGCCCTCGCTCCAGTCCCCGCGCCCTGCCTTGCCGAGCGTCTCCCGCACGCCAGCCCGCCGATCAAATATGCAGTGACCGGAGAAGCAGTACACATGCCTGCAAATGCATTAGGGCTCTTCAGCTGTGCGGCTTATCATTATTTCACAACTTAAAGGAGACGATGCATTGCCGCTGTGTACATATGCTGCCTGAATGGAGTTTCAGGGGCGTTTTGTTTTTCCAGCGCAGCAGTTCCCTTTGGAGGGAGGGAGTTACATGGAGAGGGTGGGGGAGGGGGACTATCTTTATGAAGGATTTCGGCCCGTTATTGGGCACTGCATATTAGACGGGGAAGCCACATTCTGGAACTTCCAAGGTGAAATCAGGCCTCCAGTTTGTACGATGAAATCGTTACATTCAGAGCGAATGCTGACACCTGGGCTCATTCTGACCCCTAAACTCCCCAGCATCTCCTCTCTTCCCTTCTTCACAAAAAGGAAAAAAATTAGGAAATCGTAGGTCCTTGGGGTTTTTTTTCTATCCTTAGTCAGAAAGCTCGAAAGGTCACACGGTAATGAGCACTCACAGCAAACACACTGTCTCCCCCCACCATTCCCTTCTATCCCACAATAAAATCATCTCCTTCAATTTGCCATGATCGTCGCGACCAGGAGCCAGGTGATTATCCTAATTAATGTCTATCTAATTAAATTACTGTCAGCGGTTAACCAATGGCAGGAGCCGTTTCATCCGCTCCACAAGCAGCAAGATCAAAAGTGAGTCTTTCCTTATTGCTGCATAGTGTCAATTGGCCAATCTCTTCTCCCAGGGAAAAAAAAAGTAAATCAAACGTTGGGGAAGCGTTTGGTGGGAGAAATGCTTTCTGCCTCGGGAGGGTCCCAGGATGTCTAGTTTATGTTAAGAGGAGCCCTTTAGAACCAGAGACTGAAGGGTTATTGTATTGGTGCTAGAGCTATGCAGCTGGAGCATTGTCTTTCTCCCTCTATCATGCTCTCCAAGAAATTTCTCAATGTGAGCAGCAGTTATCCACATGCAGGCGGATCTGAGCTTGCCTTGCATGATCATCCCATTATCTCGACCACTGACAACCTGGAGAGAAGTTCACCTCTGAAAAAAATTACCAGGGGGATGACGAATCAGTCAGATACAGACAATTTTCCTGACTCCAAGGACACACCAGGGGACGTCCAGAGAAATAAACTCTCTCCCGTCTTGGACGGGGTCTCGGAGCTTCGTCACAGTTTCGATGGATCTGCTGCAGATCGCTATCTGCTCTCTCAGTCCAGCCAGCCCCAGTCCGCTGCCGCTGCTCCCAGTACCATGTTCCCTTACCCCAGCCAGCATGGACCCGCTCACCCAGCCTTTTCCATCGCCAGTCCAAGCCGTTACATGGCTCACCATCCTGTGATCACCAATGGAGCTTACAACAGCCTCCTGTCCAACTCTTCTCCACAAGGTTACCCTACGGCAGGCTACCCTTACCCCCAGCAGTACGGCCATTCCTACCAAGGGGCGCCTTTCTACCAGTTCTCCTCCACCCAGCCGGGGCTGGTGCCCGGCAAAGCTCAGGTCTACCTGTGCAACAGGCCACTCTGGCTGAAATTTCACCGGCACCAGACAGAGATGATCATCACCAAACAAGGGAGGTAAGCGGCACACGCTGCTGCGGCTGCCCGGAGCGCTTGGACTCGGGTGGTGGGGCTGGGACTCCGAACTCTACCCTGCGGAGACTTTTGAGGGGGGCGACCTGCGCTAGATATTCGGGGTGACTGACGATCGAGCCCCCCAAGTCCATCGTGAAAATGGGGAGCTGGACGGGGTAGGTCACAGGGGGCGCCTGCTAGGATGGCTCGTGATGTGCTTGCACAAGGTGTCTGGAGATGGGGTGCAGGTGCCCACCTGGCCAGCAGTCCCTGCAGGGAAAGCCCCCAAAGCGGCTCCCGTCTCCTTTTGTCCTCATCCCTTTTTCAGGCAGCCCTTATGTTCTCCTGTTTGTGACTTGTGGTTCTCGGCTTAACGCGGTGCTGGTGGGGTTTGTGTGTGTTTTCTTTTCACAGGCGCATGTTCCCTTTCCTAAGTTTTAATATTTCTGGTCTGGATCCCACGGCTCATTACAATATTTTTGTGGATGTAATTCTGGCCGATCCCAACCACTGGAGATTTCAAGGAGGCAAATGGGTTCCTTGCGGCAAGGCGGACACCAATGTACAAGGCAAGTTATTCCAATTAACACTTTTCCCGACACATATTTAGGTGAGAATGGTTAATTAAAGCCTTTGTGGACTGGCTCGGGCGACTTCTTAAACGAGAATGGGCCAACGATGCTTAAAAAAATAAGAAGAGGGAGGGGGAGTGAAGGGTGTTCAGAAAATGCTATTTTAATCCTCCCCGGTTAAAACGAAGGGAGCATCGCCGGTAAAGCGCTGCTAAGTTTAATGCGAATCATGGAAACCTTGTGCGTGCTGCTACAGTTGCAGGAAGCCGGGTGTGTGTAATAATCGTGGCGCATTTATTTGTTTCTTTAGGAAACCGAGTGTACATGCACCCCGATTCCCCCAACACTGGAGCCCACTGGATGCGTCAGGAAATCTCTTTTGGGAAATTAAAACTTACAAACAATAAAGGAGCCTCAAACAACAACGGGCAGGTCAGTGAAACTCACACACGCTCTTTATTTGTTGCTTCCAATAAAACCCTGAAAATTCAAATCAGACCCCTAAGTTAAATCAGACTGCTGGTGTAAAACATACTAGTTTCTGTTCCTTAGAATTGTACATGATTTCCGAGGAAGAAAACAAAATCCTGCAACAAAACCCAGACCAGGCTCAGGAGTGGGGTTTATGTATATGGGAGGTGAGGGCATGAATACAGGCGTTCTGAAGTGAGGTGAATCTGTAGCTATGCTGCTAAAAAGGGACTAGGTGAGGTCTTAGGGGATGCATTTTGCCTTCGTTGTTGAGTCAGTGCAACCTCTCTGACAGCTCGGCCACGGCTTGTTATTCAAACGCTTTCCCAAGGAAAAATACCGGGAAATATCCGCCTTTTTCTCCCTCTCCTCGCTCCAGTGTAGCTTCTGAGCCCCTTTGTCCCCCTCCCTTTCTATGCCTGACAGATGGTGGTCTTGCAGTCCTTACACAAGTACCAGCCCCGTTTGCATGTGGTGGAGGTGAACGAAGACGGGACGGAGGATACTAACCAGCCGGGCCGAGTGCAGACTTTCACCTTCCCGGAGACTCAGTTCATAGCTGTCACCGCCTACCAGAACACCGATGTAAAGAGCTTGGCGCTGTATTTCACTCGCGGCCATCCTCACCCACAACCGGCCAGCAGCGCTTTGCTCTGTGCAGGTGCCCGCAAAACGAGAGGCAGCTAGACGCCGTGCAGAGAGCTGGCCGGCATATGATTGAATCAGGCCGGTTCCTTTTTGTCCCCCGGCAGAATCCATGTGGCCAGGACCTAGATGTGTACCCCTGAAGTTGTAATTCTGTACCTTTGGCTAAAACTGTCAAGAATTGTGAGCCCCAATCGGAGCACGAGCAAACGTGTGGCTCACATTGCTGTATCTTTTCACTGAACCTGGCTAGTCTCACGAATACGCACAAGTCTGGCGTGAGGACTACAGAGTGAATATTTCATAGGGGCGCAATAGCCATCAGTTTCCACTGTGAACATCTTAGGAAGCCGAGCGGAAACCGGGTCGGCATGTATTATATTAACACTAGAGTGTATTTGCCAATAGTTGTTTTCATTGAAAAGCGCACATTTAATTTGATGGGATTTTTAGCAAGTTTGTAAAGAGCCACTGATGCTGCTGACTGTGTTGGGGGTGATGGAACGTTTTAATCTGAATAAAATCCTGTTAATGTGTAGTCAGATATTTTTCTCTCTCTCTTTAAATGGCATGCATTAAAAGTCGTTGTGTTCTGTTTTTGAATAAGACAAGTGTAGATACAATAATCTCTTAAATATAATATAAACAACTTAAAATATTCATTATTTCTTATCCTACATTTAAACTTTAATTGAGAACAATTACATTTAAAAACAGACTGAATCAAAATTATTTCACCTTTTTGTCAGTAACTGGAAGATCGATCATATTAACCAAAACCTTTATGAATAGGCTAAGCTTAATTTTTATATTTTGAAGAGCGGCAATTGAAGTAACTAATGAAAAAAGATTGACCAGTCCCACTTTAAAAATGTGCCTGAAGTACTTTGTCAATTGTCATGCTTTCATCATTTATTGGTGCGAAAAAAATAGTAATTGATCCTCTGTTTTCTTTCCCAGATTACACAATTGAAAATAGATCACAACCCTTTTGCAAAAGGCTTTCGAGACAATTATGATACGTAAGTAAATTGTATTTTATTATCCATCTTATCGGATGCGCCCACGTAGAGTGGTAGAGACTCTATTTGGTTTAGTATTTGGGGTTGGATTAAAAATCTCCCTAATTATTTAAACATTGAAATATTAGGTATTAAGCTTTAAAAAGTTCTCCCAGATAAGAGAAAGCAAACGCAGGCTTCTAAAGTCGGGACTGGATTTCGGTAACTTACTAAAAATGAAATTCATTTTTGTCGCTAGAATTTTTCTTGAAAAACTTTCGAATTAATTTGAACGCATGTGTTACTAAGAGGCAAAGCTGGAAGAGGCTGGCTAGCACATTCAATACAGCCTTGTGCATTCTGGGGCCAGATGCTCTTCTCACCCCCTCTGCCTGCATCTGAGGCTACGTGTGACTTTGGCAGTTGTGATGTTCTTTCTGGCATATGACTTTGTGCCCGTTCTCGAGTTCCCGTTTATTCAGGCTGTGTATGTAGGCTAGGAAATAAGGACCACTTATGGGAGCTAAATTACTGAATATAACCGACTCTTGAAATCATTCAGGATCCTATACCGAAAGTTTTAAAGAAAAATTCTTCTATTTCTCACTATCTCGCTTTTCTTTTGGTTTTTATTTTGCTACTCCTATATATCGATAGTTATATATAATGGGAAATGTTTTCGTAGAAAGAAAAAAAATCCATAGGATATGTTATTAATGTATCCAAAATCATCCTAAACATATCGGACATGCATATTGGTCTAATCTTTGAGCGAATGATGGTATGTTTTGTAACTTGTCACTTGACTTTAGGGGTTTGCCCCCTCCTGCTCCTTTTCGGGAATTTAATAGAACATCCCAAAATATTGTACTCTGCTCAATGGTCCCTGTTAGGAAGGTTTGGAATAGATAGACTATTTAAGAGTACCCCCGCTGAAGTGCTACTTCTGAGTACTTCCCTCTACCTCCCAACACAGTGGAGTGAAAGCAAAAGCAAAAATGAGGCTAATGCCATCCCACACTCCCCTCCCATTATTGTGACTATAGAGCAATAAAATCAACAAACTGCTCTAGCACTTGCGTCTATAAGTGAGAAACATCCAGAGAGTGAGTGGGAAGGGCCCGTAACCCAATGCTACTCGAAGACCTGGTGGGAGATGGGGAACTCAAACATCTCGGGAAAGCGCACGGGTTTTGCGCCCCTGATTTTGCCTGAGCGCCTATTAAATGGGAACAGAGTGGGATGACCACCTGCCAGGGTTGGGCTCTCTGTTTAGGGGATTTTTTTATTTTTTTCTTTCTGAGTAAGAGAAGCGTATTTGTGTTTTAAGGAGATGGAAACAGCCCCCACAGATAAAGCCATCTCCGGATCCCAATGGAGTTTGTAAATTTGCCGTCTAGTAAGGCCCACACTGAAAAATGCACTACAATATGTGCTTAATTTTAAGCAGTTGCTTAAGTCCATCCCTATTCAGCAAACCAGTTAAACCCCATTAAAATAACGAGATGTATACACATACATAAAACTAGGCAAGTGCTTAAATGCTTTTCTTAACCCGGGCCTAAAACTGGGATCAAGCCCCAGAGCGATCGCTTTGCTTAAATGTAAAGTAGCTGATTGTTGCTCAGATTTATTCTTATTTGGGAAATATAATTGTAGCTCATTCACACCCTTTTCCCCAAATGTAAAGCAATGTGCAACAAGTGACCGGAGGGAAAACACCGGGGTTCTGGTGATTTGGATAAGAGCCTCAAAGGAGAAGTAACCTCACTATCTGAGCATACAAAATAGGTCATTGATGCAATGCAGAAGAGAGGACGTGGTCTGTGTAATTTAAATAAGATTTTTCTACATATAGGATAGGCCATAGATGAAAACCCGTCTGGACTTCTCCAACCACAAAATGTCTCTGCTTTCTTTTCTTTTACATTATAAATTTCACATGTATGTCACTTTAAAAAGAGCTTAAATGCTGTCTAGCACATGGCATTTGTTTAAGGGCCAACTGTGTTCTGGGTAAGTAATTTCAGGAGGCGTGGAGGGTTAATTAAAGCACAGTTTTAGCCTGAATGAAATGCACACACTAACTGTTCATCCATTAGGCTATATTGGGAAAAAAATGGGCGCATCTGCTTTTAAAATTCCTTAAGTAGGTGTTTGAAGATTAGCTGAATTTAAATTCAGTAAAATCCTGTTAGTTGGTTTATGACTTGAACAGAAATGTCAAACCGCAGAGATAAATTTTCAGTCTGCCATTCATGCTGTTTTGCTACAAATGGACAAGGTTACCTGTTGCGCATATTATGGGACTGGTCAATTTTCAACAATGTAGGATTTCCCAAGGTCCCAGAAAAGGTGGCAACATCCACGAAGGTGGGATGTTAGCTGACCTGTAGATATTAAATGAATACAAACAAGAAACGTCAGTCTTGAAGTCACGACCCTACTAAATATAAACGTGAGAGCAAACTCGTTTTCAGTTTGTGTTGGCCTATTTTTTTAAGACACATGTAAAATGTGAGATCCGCTTTGCGAATGGCAGGTGTAAAATCACCTGATTTTGTAACTCTTCTGTCCTCAAATAGCCTCCCCAGTATTCAGTATCACGAGGAGCCAGAAGTGGAGGGATGTCCACCTGGTCAATTGGTTTCTTTACATCCCTGACCGGCCCCGCTTCTGCCCCGGTGTTTCTGGGCATTACATTTTAGGGGTGTCTCTAAGGGTGACCCGGGTCGCCGCCGCTCCGTCCCGAGCCGTTCTTCCCCTGCCTTGGCTTCTTGAGCCAGGGAGCAAGCGCCGGGAGAGCCCTGGTCCCGCTGAAGTCAATGACAAAAGTCCCGTTGGCTCCAGCGGACCCAGGGACACCCAGACCTCTGCCCTTCTCTTTGGCAGGATCTACACGGGCTGCGACATGGACCGGCTCACGCCTTCCCCCAATGACTCCCCCCGCTCGCAGATCGTGCCCGGGGCCCGCTACGCCATGGCCGGCTCCTTCCTGCAGGACCAGTTCGTGAGTAACTACGCTAAGTCCCGCTTCCACCCCGGTGCTGGCGCTGGCCCGGGGCCGGGCAGCGACCGCAGCGTGCCCCACACCAACGGGCTGCTCTCTCCCCAGCAAGCCGAGGACCCCGGGGCCCCGTCCCCGCAGCGCTGGTTTGTCACCCCGGCCAACAACCGCTTAGATTTCGCCGCCTCCGCTTACGACACGGCCACTGACTTTGCTGGCAATGCCGCCACCCTGCTGTCCTACGCAGCGGCCGGGGTCAAGGCGCTGCCCCTGCAGGCGGCTGGGTGCACGGGGCGGCCGCTGGGCTACTACACCGACCCCTCGGGATGGGGCGCGCGTAGCCCCCCGCAGTACTGCAGCAAATCCAGCTCCATGCTCTCCTGCTGGCCCAACAGCGCAGCGGCGGCCCGGATGGCCACCAGCAACCCGTACCTAGGGGAGGAGGCGGATAGCCTGGTCACCGAGAGATCCCCCTTGCCGGGCGCTGAGGACTCCAAGCCCAAAGACTTGTCTGACTCCAGCTGGATCGAGACCCCCTCGTCCATTAAATCCATCGACTCCACTGATTCTGGGATTTACGAGCAGGCCAAGAGGAGGCGGATCTCGCCCTCGGACACCCCGGTGTCGGAGAGCTCCTCTCCCCTCAAGAGCGAAGTGCTGACCCAAAGGGACTGTGAAAAGAACTGCGCCAAGGACATCGGCTACTATGGCTTCTACTCCCACAGCTAGACTCTGCCCCGTCCCTTCCCGTCCCTTTGCATTCGGTCGCCCACCGCCACGCTCTCGAGTGAATACAACAGTCCTTTTGCACAGCAACTTCTCAGCAGTTAGCGCACTGATCCCAACTTTAGCTGTTTCTTTTTATGTCCCCCCCGAAAGAGTTTTAGCTGTAATTCTCGCTCCCCGTTTCCCTTTCTGGCGTGTAAAGAAACCCTACAAACCCTTCAGGAGATCTTGACATTCATTGGCACCCGGTGCTGGCGCTGATATATAAGAAAGCAGCAATTCCGCCGTAAACTCTTCCCACTAATTCTCCAAATCCCATTGATGAGCAGGATGCTTGACTCTTAAAACCATATACTGTAGCGCTTCCTTCCTTTTCCATGGATGGATAGTTGGGGACGTTAGTGATGTTAGTGGAACAAAGCCTGTGGAAATGCCTGTACATAGTGTTTAATTTATTGTAACGAATGATTATACTTCTTTTGTTCCCATTGTGAAGTCTCAAACTAGATCATGTTTAATTTTTTTCAGTTTCTCCTCTCTCGACCCCCAAAGTTCAATCTCTGTTCTAAATGCCTCTGGAAAAGCAAGATATCCCATAGAAATAGCTAACACGTAATAATGGGTTTCTCACTTTCTTGAAATTCCTGGCATGGAATAAACTACTCTGTGCCCTGGGTTGACACCGCTAAGGGGTGTCTGTGCTTGACCCTCAAAAGAATAGAAATCTATCTAGTCTGAAAGTCGATTAAGTAGCGGGACGCCTTCAAACTGCCAAGTAACTGCATCTGTATTTTTTTTTAATCTTAAAGAGGAGTAGCTCTACAGCAACATTATTTTTTCCCTTTTTGTTCATCTCACCCCTCCAAGTGCCAAATCCATTACCGGTTTGTGCGGGTGCCAAAAATGCTGACAAACAGTTTCCAAATGTCTTTACAGTTTCTCCCCCTTTATTTATATTGCTGTAAATCGTTGTAATGAATAACCTACAAACGATATAGACGACTGAATTGTTGGTAATCATAGTGTAGTCCAGTGAAGATGAATTGTGAGTTGTATATTTTACTGCATTTAGTTTTGGAACTGACTTTTTCATAAAGTAGATAACTGAATCTAACTTTCTAGGGGGTGCACTAAGCATTGCGAGTCAGAGTGATCCATCCTCTACGTCTCTTGTTACGTTTGAGAAGGAGCATTAACCCCCAGGCTCTCCCCCGTGGAAGTAGAATAGTAAGTCTTTAAATTCTGAGTAGCAAATCTATACAATATAAGCATTTTATATGGAAAAAATACCAAGTGAAATATGCATCAGGCAAAATAGTCAGCCAAGATTCCAGCCGATGGGGAAATTCTCCTAATAGAAATTCAGGGTCATAAACGTGTGTATATTTTTGGCTCTTCTGTAAATCTAATGTTGTGATTTTTATATTTGTTCTGTTATGTCTGTGGAACTGAATGATTTATACAAGTGCAAGCTCCATTGAGATGTTTTGTTTTTTGCCCGTTTGTATTGTCTGTGTATAACAAGTAAAATAAACCTGGCAAAACGTTAACGTGGTGTTTGAAAGCAGTTTACGTTTTACAAAGGGGAAATTGAAAATATTTAAGTGAACTAGGGAGAAGAAATCCCGTGGATGCTAAGGGCAGTTCTCTTTATAACCGTTTCATGGTTTTTTTGAGTTAAAAACGTGCATTTTGGTTTCCTGTCCTAGCGTGTTGTGTAGTTCCAGGTTTGCATTTTGGCTTTCCCATGGACACAGAGGAGACGTGGGAGAGGGAGGCTCTCTCCTTTCCTATAGCCTGGCCAGTGCATTGATGTCTGCCCTAGGAAAAGGGAAAGAGGGTTGAAGTCTAATCGGAGTTGAGCGGTTTATACCCAACGATGTAAAAAGCATGTCGGGAAACGCGGCTTTGTCTTATGTTTCTGTGCAGAGTCGGTGCTGGGTGCTTACAGGACAGGAGCTGAGGCTAGGGAGATGTTTTGACACAGTGTCCCCTGAGGTGAGGTTATTGGAAAGGCGAGCCCAGGATTTAGAGGCTGAGTTCTTTGGCATTTGCTTGAGCTTTTGAACAGGATGCCAGACGCGCTGTGTGCCGGGTTAGGCTCCGATCCGCTCCGGTGGCTCCTTTCCTGGTAGCGAGGGGAGTTGGACGCAAGTCGCTTTGTATCCTTCGGTGGCTTTTTGCGCGGCACGTGAGCTGTGTGAGCTCCACGCCGGGGTGGCTTTCTCCGTCGAGGCCGGAGGGGCTGCACCCCGAGGAGCAAACGTAAACATGTCCCCCCCCCCTTTCGTCACCGCGAGAACCAGCATCTTTCTAGCCCCGGGACGGCGCTGAAAATCGCGCTAGCCTGCTGCAGGGAGCTGCCAGGACACGTCGGACGAAGAGACGCGCTCTTTAGCCACCCGAGAAGCGCGGGAGCGCTGTGGAAGGGCCACACGGAAAGTTTGAGCACTGCAGAGAGAAATGGGCAAGAATAGCTAGAGCCCCCGCTAGCGCAGCACCCGGCGGCTGCGGCGCCTTCCGCCAGCCCCCGCTAGGCGGCTCTGTGCGGAGCCTTATTGTGTCTACCACAAGCGACAGTATTTTGTCCTGTTTTTGTATTAAGAAGAAGGGACGTTAAACAACACAAGTGCGCGCTTCCAAATGGCAGGTGCTGGTAGCCCGTGTGCGCAGCGCGCGCTCCGAGCGCCTTTCCCGGGAACTCCGTGTGCCCCACAGCTCAAGTCTCCAGCGCTGGCCCTGCGGCACAGCCCCTGCCCAGCCCCCGCCGGGCCGCTCCCCGCGCCTGCCCTCCCCGGCCAGGGGCAAAGCGGCCGCTGCCCCGAGGAACTCGAGCGTGCGCAGCCAGGGCTGCAGCGTAGGCACTAGGCTGCCCTTGTCCCTCTCTCTCCCCTAGGCTCAAGGGATCCGTGCAGGGCTGGGGAGGTGGCTCCCCCTTGTCCCTCGCTGCGCTTCCACCGCCCAACCCCAGCAGCCTTGCAAAAAGCGGCGGGCCAAAGGGCTGGAGTCGCATTGGCAATGCGTGTGCAGGAGCCGGCCGGGCTGGGGCTGAGAAGGGGCGGGGGGAAGCTACCGAAGCGGTTAGTGCCAGCAGCACCCGAGCCCCGAGGGAGCTGCGGGCTCAGAGGAGGCTGCGAACAGGTCTGGATCCCGCTTCAGGGTGAAAAAGTCGGACTTCAATTATCGTCAAGCCAAGGCGTCTAAATGCCCCCGAGCAGCCTGCTCCGTCGCGCACGCAGGGCGCTGGGGTTTTCAGGGGACCTCATTCTGGTGCTGGTGGAAAAATTGTGGGAGAGAGAGGCGGGAAGGTGGGGTGCAGATGAGTCGCATTATTGTTTGGTTTTCGCTGCTGTTGCTGAAATGTTGCCAAGCTCCATGCAGATCTGAGGCAATGGGATGCTTAATTTCTTTTAATCTCTCACTTTGTTTGGCTGTGAGGTAAATGTCCAGGAAGGCTCTGGCTACCTGTGCTCCTCTCAAACTGCAGCCGAATATCAAATGCAACGGCTCTCCTGACTGTAACCTGAAACCCAGCCACTGATCTTCTGAGAGGAGAGCAGAGTCTCGCTCAGGTTATCAAAGGCGAGCTATTGCAGGCACAGCCCCTGGAGAACGGCGTTTATTTCCTAAATATTAATCCAGCCTCTAGGATTCAAGGCAAGTGTTGAACAAACTGTAAACGCGAAGCAGACTTGGAACACAATTGCTGAACAACAGCATAGGCGTTAAATAGGGTTGTTTGTATGGATTTTGTCTTAACCCCCTCTCTATCTCAGCCTTAGTGAAACTAGCGAGGATGCGTTTAAAAATGAAAAATGTGGCAAAAGCAGCAGCCCAGAGGACGCTCCCTAGGAGCAGGCAGCTTGCTCAAACAAGCCCTCGGTCCCACCCCCCAGGGGTAACTCGTGCCTCTCTGAACTGCATTGACAGAGTCTCAGAGCCACCCCGACTGCATTCCTATGGCCAGGGTTGCTAAAGCAGGTGCACGCAGCCCCGCACGCTTGGAAGCACTTGATTCCTGTGCACCCACATTTGTTCAGGACATCAGTGTTTCTTGTGCCCGTCACCAGTAAGGTGCCTGCCGGGACACTTGCCTGCTGCGCCCATACCAGATTCCCGGTCATGGCTCAGACTACAATGAGCACCAGCCTTTGAATATTTGTGGGGGCAACCAGCACCAAAACATTTGACAGAAACCGGTCTCTGATTATGTTACTCTTGGAAATGGTGCAATTTCATGCTCCCCCTCAATGTACTGACCCGACAACAACACTGCTAGTT
The DNA here is from genome assembly GCF_052426305.1 of Pelodiscus sinensis. Lineage (NCBI taxonomy): Eukaryota > Metazoa > Chordata > Testudines > Trionychidae > Pelodiscus > Pelodiscus sinensis. The sequence continues at coordinate 36,001,669 of NC_143058.1, forward strand.
TTTAAACAGTACAGTCGGAAGTAACTCTAGGCGTTGTCCCTCAGCCAAGCCACTTATTATATTTGGTTAATTTTAACGTAATTGTCCTACAGCTGCACGAAACAAAATCGAATTAAAATACAAACGGCTTTTATTACGCCATAAACACATTGAAGATCACACTTGGAGGGAAATCCCTGAAACTGCTCTCCTTTTTGCTTAACCAGAAATATGAAAGGGAGCTTCTGTCTAAAAAAATAGAGAAATAATTTTGTACACAGCCCCAGATCGCTAAAATGATCTGAGGGGTATTAACATATTCCGATAATCTAGCGGGTTATTGGGCAAATGAATAACATCTGGGGATCGTTCTTGGGTTAGAGAGTTTGCATAAACAGGCTTTACTGTACATAGCTAGTTAATATTGCAATTCCATAATTATTTCTACAGGAGGTTTGAAAAGGTCCACTGAAGTAGAAAAGGCTTACTACGTTCAGTAGGTAGGTAAAACAATGTTTTAGCAATATTACAAGTGTATATATATCGAGCATAGACTAATTGACAATAAAGTATGTGTTCAGATAAAAAAATCAAGTATTCAGTTTCTGACCTAGTGTATGCATATAACGATGTATTTGCTGTGTTTTTCAGTTTACCTGTAGCAAAACCTCGTGACTGAATTTGTTAGATCAGCATCTAATTGCATGAATTTAATATGAAATTTAATTTGTGTTAATATTCCAGGCATAACAAGAGGAATTTTATTTTAATTGTACTGTATAATAATGAATAATACAGTAATACGAAATATAGTTGCCCTCCTTTATCTAAATGACAGAACAAAACTTTCTCAGAAATAGAGAACAAGTAGAATGAAATATACAAGGCTATGTAAAATTCTTTTACTGGTAATATTTCTTGTATTCCCTAACATTTCACATTAATACCATATCATATATAAGACAATGATTTACGATGTAGCATATTCTGCAAAATTATGCTATGCAAATTTGATGACATATTGCATATTTTAAACAAGGCTTTAATTACTGATTGAAATGTTTGCTTATGTCATTTTTGAATGCTGAAGGAGAGAGATGATTGTGGATAATGTGAGTAATAGAATAGTGATACGGATAGGAGGATTTTTACTTGGCACAAAGAAGTAGATGGATAACGAGGTTACTCAGAGGTAAAAGACATCCTTGGAAAGTTTCTCTGGCCATTTCCGTCCAATGAATCAAGCAAGAGTTATGTTCTTAACCAAGTCCATGCCTCTTCATTGTTTGCTACTGCAGTCCTAATGCTCGTCAAAAAACCTGCTCTCACCTTCTTTAGTCGCCACTTGATGGGTTATGTCTAAACTAGACTGAAAGGTCCTAAGAAGACACATACCTTTTATTACTTGCCCAAAAAGTAATTAGAAGAACAATAGGTTGGAATAACTGAAGGGACCCTGGACATGTTTTACGGCTAAATTCCCTACACCCTGAAGGGGAGCCCTCCTGACCAATGATTCTTCCATCCCCAAACTGGCAGACCTGAGTTTCAATAAGTGTGAGGATGAGAGACCTAGCTTGCATAACTTTGATTATAGTGCTGCTAAAATTGTGGTTAAAAAAGTCTTTTGTTTTCCCTTCGAACTGTTAGATGCTTTTACATTTATCCCACAATTTCCTTTACAAGCTGGAATTTATCTTGTTTGTTACTGACCCAAAGGTAGTTATTTGGCACGTTTCTCCAATAATGTTTGACTGGTTTTGAATGAGTAGGGTCTGGGAAAAATCAGAGAGCATGTGCATGGAGAAATTATTTTGCATTAAGTTTTTTTTATGTTCAGTTGAGGGAAACTTTCATTTTAAAAGAAGAAACTCATTATACATGTGGTCTGAGTTACAATGTTTTCCTAAGGGCGCAAAATGGTTAAGAAATAAAGCCTCTGTAAACAGATGGAAAACAGGAGACTTTGTATTCAGTGCCCCATTCTGTTAAGTTATCTAAGAACATGCATATATTTAGACAGTCACACATTCAAATAAACATACTCGCTTTGATTTCAATTATTAAAGTATGTATTTATTTGAATTTATGACAACATATGAGAATACATTAACAAAATGCACTGGGTATTTCAGTATATAACCAGTTGAATTTCTCTTTTAGCCTATTCAGATAGCTTGATTGTCTAGAGCTTTGTTATTGTGTATAGGTAATATTTTCCATTGCACACAGTTAAAACAGCTATATATATACATATATGTGTGTGTGTGTGTGTATATATATATAATGGCAGAGTAAAGTCTGTCATTGGAATAGCAATTTTTTTCACCTTCCTGTAAAATCTTAATGACAACACACACTAACAGGCAATTACTTCATATTGAAACAAGAAATAATCAGTGGTGACTTGGAATGTGTCTTGGGAGGTGCTTTGGACAATCTACAGTTACCATGGGCCCCGATTCTCCAAACACTCACACGGGTGAGTACAGAGATGAAAATAAGTGGTTGCGGTCCTGGTGCACAGCTCTGGCAAGCAAAAGCCAGCAGGGAGCTATTTAAAGAGCTGGCAGGTACCTGGGTTGCAACAGGACAGTACCTGTAAGAAATTTTAAGTTGTTTTCACCGCTGGGTATCTTTAAGCATAATAACAGTCTCAGTGGCAGAGCTAATATGATGGTGGCCTTCAGGTGTAGTGTGAAGCCTTTTCAAGCACACTATGCTACTAACAAAAGGAGGTATGTGATACACATTTTTACCCTGGACTGGAAAGTGATTCTGACCTACATTCATCTGGCAGCAGTAGCCCCAAGCCAGCAGGACTTGGGCATGGGAATGTGTGGTGCTATGACCCATGTCATTCATTCACATTTGGCCTGGTCAATTCTCCATCATGACATGGGGTGGCAAGGCCAAACCTGAATGTTGCTGCAACACTGCATATTATATTGCAACACCCAGAGGGGGAGCTATGCCTAGACCTGGAGCATGCAAGTGCTGGGTGGACTTGCTCTCAAATCTACATCCAATGTTCAATTTTACCCCGGTTGCAAAACTTGTCTTTGCCACCAGCCAGTCCCATTGGGACTACTCACTTGTGTAAAGTGTTATCAGGATCAGGTCTTCATTAAATAATATTAAGATTCAGGCATCTTTAACTGACCAATTAGGAGTGCACTTTTATTAACTTATTGTTTTGGTCTATTGAGTTGTCTAGTAAGATTGTTGAGTTACTGCAGTATCTCCCACTGTGTAATAAATAATATTGGATTACATGGGATTATTTTTCAGTTTTTCTATAGTTATGCATCAAATTATGACTCAATGTAACAGTCCACCTATAAATAATGAATGGTCCTGTAGCACCTTAGAGACTCACCAAAAAATATAGATAGTATCTTGAGGTTTTGTGGGCACAACCTATTTCTTCAGATTTGCCATGAAGAAGTGGTGAGTCTCCAAGGTGCTACAGAACCATTCATTGTTTTTAATTTTTTTTTTTTAGTTACAGCCTAACACAGCTACCCCTCTGGCACCTATAAATAGCAATACAGGCAGTCCCCAGGTTACGTACAAGATAGGGACTGTAGGTTTGTTCTTAAGTTGAATTTGTATGTAAGTCGGAACTGGTACATATTGTAGGGGAAACTCCAGCCAAACATTTCTCCAGAGCTCAGTTTTATTCTTCCACACCTCACTTCCCTCAGTCCTTTATTCTCAAGCTGAGGTGTCTGCTGAGAAAAGCCGCTCCGCATCTCCCTGGTCTGCTGGGGGAGGCGCTAGCTTTGCATCTCCCTGGTCTGCTGGGGGGAAGCAGCTAGTGCGGGGTTGCCTCACCCCGTTTGTAAGTAGGGATCTGATGTAAGTCGGACCCATGTAACCCGGGGACTGCTTGTACTTTACTTTTTATGTCCATGCTATGGCATTCATTTAAGCAGGATTCTTCACTGAAATACATTTAGTCCCACATTGCTGCTCTGTCTTTGGTTATCCATGGAACAAACAGAACCAGGCATGGGACTGGAAGTAGAGCAAGACAGTATTAAATGCCACTACCACCAGTGTGCCTCAACCATATTTTGATGTTAAAGAGTAATTTGGCTTCATGGCTCAGCTCTTGAAAGGTATTTAGGTATCTAATTCACATTGATATGAGGATCTAGGCTGTGTCTGTTCAACAAGGCTGCCAGTATGTATCCAAGTTTGAGTGATGATATCTGCCCACTTGGAACTGAACCGAACCCATCAACTTATTGTAAGAGCTGCTGTCAGGTTGTAAGCATTTCAAGCAAATAATTTCTTTTTGTAGAAATGTCTGCCGAAGAGAAAAAGTTCCTTGGTGGAGAATGGGTAAAATATAGGACTTTTCAGGGCCCCATCTTTCATGCACTCTTTTCTGGAATGCTGGGGAAAGCATTTTGTTCTGAGGACTGTGGATCAATAGGAAATTCAGGTCTACTCTCTGCATACTGCTTAAGCATGTAGGTTTCAAAACCTTTCACCTGGTTACCAATTCTCCCCTTCCTACAGGCAGCATGGATACATCTCTTTTTGTGCTACCAATGGTTCCCCCATTGCAGCTGCAAACCTCACTATTTCACCTAATGGTGAAGACTCACTGGCAATAATCCAAGTGACCATTTACTTTATAGGTACAGTACTACTTCTAGCAGGGAATAAAGTGGCTAACTCCCATTTCTGTACCCTGATTATTAATTAAATAATGAAAGCATGCCATTTTGCACATAGGCATTATAACCCGCTTTGAAGGAGTGCCCTCTTTGTACTGTGGCTCACTTTCTCACAGATTTTGGTTTCTTATCTGTTTCACATGGAGAGGAGAGCATTTGATCCATTGCCACTACCAATATGGACCACTTCCACATCATTGACTTAGTGGTAAATGAATCTGCTTCCTACTATCAATCCCTGAACTATCCAGTTATTGAAAGCTTTTAGTTGTGAGGTAAACATTTTAAAAGTGCTGAAGTAATTAAGGGACCGATTTCCCATTTTCAAAAGTGACTTAGGCACTTAAATCTCATTGACCATCAATGGGATTTATGCTCCTCATTCATCTCAGTTCTTTTGAATCCCCCCCCCCACACACTTGTTAAAAATAATGATTTTTAGAGTTCAGAAAGTTAATTTTTAATAGTGAAAGCTGTAATGTTGTTTATTAACTTTATATGTTTCATAAGTTTAATTCATTTTATTCTATTTTAATTTTATCATGATTCTGCTCAATGAATAGAATTCCCATGTGTTGTTTTTCTTTTAATTACAAATCAATTCCATGTTTAATGTATAGGTAAATCAGAACAAGAAGTGTATGAGGCATAGAAAGGACCAAAAAGTGAGAAATTAAATATCTTAAAACTAATATGAAAAATCTTCTGTACCACCAAACAAACGAAATCCTATTATAAGCTTTATACCTGGAGCTATGTGTGAGAGAGAATCATTTAAGTGTAAATGTAAATTGATTAATGCCAGGTGATTCAGTGTAGAATACTTTTGTTAGCAACAAATATGCACTGCTTTTTCACAAAGGCTGTTTAAAAATAATTGTCCTATTAGGCTTTATTCTGACCATTTAAATATATGTTGAAGTGTGATGCCCCAATCCTGCACAGATTTATGCACATGTTTATCTTTACACATTGTGAATAGTTCCAGTGGGAATATAAACAGCACAAAGTTGTGGATGTGACTTGCTCAGTAATCTGTCCTTTGTCTCTGCTATCATTAAAATGTAGCCCTACATTAAGGATCACATCCTCTCTTCAAAAAGGACCAGCAGAATGTCTAAACTCCATGGTGAAGGATTAATTACATCTCACTTAATACTTATTTTGATTCCAAGGCTACAAAATAAGTTTTAAGCAAGAACGAAGTGGTGCATATGTACTGCTGTGCCCCACCATGGCCATCAGCACTGGGGATTAAATGGGAGGCCTCTGGATTAGAGCTGGCAGTTTTGAAAACGGAAAAGAAAAATTCAGCTCAGGTCAATCTGAAACTAAATTTTTCAGTAAATTACAAATCAGAAAAAAATTATTTTGGATTGAACAAAATGATTCATTTATCTTATGGGCATTTTAAACCATTTTTAAAATAAAACTATAGAACATTTGGAAATGAAAGGTAAGATTGACAAGAGAATCTCCCCCATGGTTTGTAAAACCAGACTCTCTTGGCAGATAGGATACTGGGCTAGATGGACCTTTGGTCTGATCCAGTATGGCAATTGTTATGTTCTTAGCCTGAAAAATTGTTAGGTTTCAGTTTGGCTATGTTGAAATGAACAGTTTCAACATTACAGAATTTTTTGACAAACTAATTTTTTGAAAGTGACACGACTATGCAAAATGTTTTGATTGTCCCAAATCTGCTTTTTTTGGGCAATCAAAGTTTGCTAAAAAGTTTGCTCATCTCTATTCTGGCTCTATACCACGAGCCTCTACTGCTGAAGGTAAAACAACTAGCTCTATTAACCAAAGCTTTATCAAATTCATCAACCCCACCCACCACAAGAGAGGATAAGAGCACCACAATGAGTGGGTTATATGATGGCCTTTGTGTTGCTAGTCCTCTGAACCAGAAAATTTTACCCACAATTTTTAAGATGAGTTTAGATTAGGAAATATATGTGTCAAGTTCTTCTTGAGTCTACGAATTTGATTGACTTCAGTGGATACCACACCTGAATGTTTGAAGGCAAAATCTTATCTTATGGTTGCTGTTTTTTAAATAGCTTCGGTGTAAAAGGTAACCAAATTTGTAAGCAGCTGTTTCTCTTCCATATATTTTTGCTATTGGATGGTGTAACTGGTATGTTGTTACCTCAACAACCTCCCATATTTTGCTGAACCATTCGTTTACCGTTGGTCTATATTTTCTCAGTGATGAAATAATGAGAGATGAGAGATTAATTCTTTATTTCCTTGTGTGTGATTGTGTCCACCAGGAAGCCCTAGGAGGTTTACTAAAAGGTCATTTGGTAATAAATATCTGACCGTTTTTGAAATTTGGTTATGGATTTCATCCCAATATTCTTTACTGACTGCCCATATCCATTCACCATTATTTCTCTGACATTTATCCTCATTCAATCTTTCTCTATTTTTTAGCTTGACTTGTGTACGGCACTGTTGAAACAGTATTTTAAAGACAATTTCTTTTATCATGCTGAAGAAAGAGAGTGCTGGTACTCTTTTTCCAGATCAAATCCCATTCCTCTTCTTGGGTAAATTTTCTAACCAGGTCCTTCTCCTAGCATCACATATATGGACATTTTTTGTTAGGAATGTTGCTTTGCAAATATTGATATTCATTAGTTATTTTTTTTTTCTTAATTTTACCAGATGCCATCACTTCTATTAACAGGCCCATATGCAGGAAGTTTTGTGTGGGGGGGGAGGGTGCTTTTTTTGTAAATGTGGACCACGAGGGTGTGATCGCTCCCCTTCATAGTCCCACAAGTAAGCATGCTCTGGTCAGCTGGGGGAAGGTTGGGGTTGATTCCCACTCCCCCCAGGAATGAGGCCCAGCCTGCACTTGGCCTAACTCCTAGGGATGGGGGAAGGGAAAATCAGCCCTAGCCTTCCCTCAGCTGAAGCATGCTTACTTGGGGGATCATGAGGGTGCATTCACACGCTTCATCCCTCTGCATTCAGGCTTGGGGAAGGAGGTCCCTTGAACCTCACCCAAACACTAGTGCGACCCCAAGAGGCGAATTGGGGAGCTGGGTTCTTCCCAAGTAGCACTGCAGCCAGCTCTTACTCCCTGCAAGGCAAGATGGGTCTGAAGCACATGTTGTATTTGTGTCATTGTTGGCTTCCCAGGCAGCTAGGCAGAAACATGGGGCACTCGTTACGCAGGTGGGAGTCACTCATTAGAATACCACACTCACTATCAACAGGCAAACCCTCCTTTTGGAAGCATGTGAGGTTTAATTGGCTCCCACCTCTCACCTTTTTGGTGGGGGAACCTGGGATTTCTGGCCACCCATCAGCCTCAGCCTAGTGCCTTGGGGAGAAAGCAGTTCACACAGTGGCCAGAAATGGGCTTCTGCCAAGCTGGGGGCTGTTACAAACTCAGCATTTAGTTCAGGCCAGTTTTTAAAGCAGCACTGAGCTAGCTCAGGCCTTGGGATGTAGGGTAGGACCATTGTCATCTTCTCGGAGCTGGGATAGCTGAGCCACTGGGGCTGTGGGACCTGCCCAAGGCCACCAAAGAAGTCAGTGGCAGAACTGGAAAGCGACTTTGGGAATCCAAATGTTTCTGTTCTGACCATCCATCCTGTTTCAGCATTACCCATGGAGAGCTGCAGCCCCAGAAAGCCTGGGTAAAAATGAAGCATTAATGTCCCTGCTGGAGGCAGCCCCTCTAACCCAATGGAAAGATGGAGGCTTCAGGGACAGAAATGCTGTTGTCCAGCTTCTGAGAATTTAACATAAAAACATGGTGCTGGAACTAGCAGCAGGCAGCTGGGCTGGCTAATGTTACCTGTGTTGGTGAAGCAAAGTGATGGCCTTTGACTGCATTTCCCTTGCTGGCCCTGCCTCTTATCCCCTCTAGTAGTTAGAGTAGCGGAGTAGGAGTTGGGGCTCCTGGACTACTCCTAACTCAGGCACTGTCTTGTTGCCATGGTCCTTAGCAGATCCCTGTGGGCCCAGTTTCCATTGGGAACATCCAAAAAATCAGGCTGTTAGCCACTGGATGCCTCAGTTTCCTTCTTTACAGTGGGGGTTGTGACAGCTCTCCCCTTTGTACAATGCTTTGCAATCCTTAGGTGGATTGCTTTTTCCCCTGGAAAGGGCCGAGTCCCTGAAATCTCCACAGATAACAGGGTGCCCTTTTGAAGGCAGCTCCCATTTGCACAGAATACCCACTCAAGGCACAAACAGGGAATGCTCACATGTGCCACCCTGCTGGTTTGGACACGCTAACACAAGCAGGGCTGCCAGTGTTTGTTCACTTATATAGGGAAGCTGGAACCCAGTGATGGGGAGCCCTACCCAAAGCTCTATCCACCCTGCTATGAGATCCCCATGGGCCAGGCCTGGGGAGCTGTGAGCCCCCAATGTGGACAGACCCAGCATAGCAGGCAGTGGACAAATTGCATCGTATTGTGACTTTGCTTTTGAGGGCTGGGGTCTGTGCTAATCCTGCAAGCTGGGTGTGGTCCTGTCTCTTTCCATATGCAAAATAGCTCATCACCCAGAACAATGCAGTGCTGTTAAATCCCCTAACAAGAGGTGTCTGTCAATGGGTGAACCACAGGGAGGCAGGAGAACAGAGCTATCTGAGCCTAGGGGATAGGTGGGCACATTCCCTCCCCACCCAGCCTGACTCTCCTATGGAGTCACAAACAGAGAGATTGCAGAGTGGGAGGGCACATAGTGCACATGAGCAAGGACGAGGTGTGTGATGGTTCCTGTCCGTGTGCTCCCAGGGGGCCTGATTGTGAATCCAGTCACTATCATTTTGGGTATGTACACAGCCATAAAAAAACCCACAGCATGCCAGGGGAAGGCTTGGACCGATTTCTTTCCCCCTTCCCCTTCTCCCAGGAGTGAGGCCAGCCAGAATTGAGACCATAGGTGTGTGTGTATGTTTGCACCTCTCCTGCATACGGGCCTGATTAAATTTTCTGTAGAAAACAGTCTTTCTACAAAGTTGAGAAATCTAATGCCTTACTTGAAACTACAGGTTTCATCGGAAAATAGGCCATGCAAAACTATTTTTGATCACAAATAAGTTAGAACACTTTCTTTACTAAATACCTAGCCAACCATATGTACTCATGGCTCTCCCAACTTTTAAAGCTGTCCTGTATATTACTGAGGTTAAGATTTGGAATTAGGTGTCATTGGAAATAATTTGTCTTGTCTTTAGTTCTATCCAAATCCAAATCATAGCCTTTGCTAAAGGAAGTGTTTACCTTTCTGGAAGGCATAATATATTTTATTAATATATTGCTGCCTAGTGTGATTTTTACATTCCTGCAGTTTTCTTGTTCAATAAATGCCTAGTGTTTGGTTAGAGCTGGAGTACCTCCATACCACTACTGCTTTTAGCTGACTAGCTTGATAGTACCATAGACTATTCAGAACATTTAGTGGGTTTGGACAAAGTATCTGCACTCACTCTTGGTCTTTTCTTATTGCATGTAAATTATAACATTCTCTATATTTTAGTTAGAATTTTATCTGGGATTACCATAGAAAGAATTTGTAACAAGTAAAATATCCTTAACAAAATGTTCTTTCCAACCAAGACATTGCATAGTTCCACCAGCATGCCAGATCTTTTTTTTTTTTTTTTTTTTTTGCTGAAGTAGTGGTTTAACATATAAATCATGGATATTTTCAAGCTTGTTTGAGATTTGAATCCCAAGTTATCTTATAGAATTTGTAGCCTAGTGGTGCTCAAATGTTTTCTGCAGGAATACAATTTTAGAGTCTGGAAATGTATACTGAGCATTTTAGATTGACATAATTTACTTTAAATTCTGATTCTTTCCCAAAGCCATGGATATCTTTAGAAACCAATTTTAGAGAAATATTTAGTTTATATTAAATAATAGTCCCTCATCTACATATAATGCTATTTTTGATATGTTCCTGTACATTTATTCCTGTGATTGATTTCTTATGCTCTATGAAACAAGCTCCATGGCTAGTGCAAAAAAAGTAATGGAGACAATGGACATCCTTGTCTAGTCCTCTGTGTAATTCAAATGGAAGGTTTAACTCCTTTACTTAGAAAGCTGTTTTGGGGCTGGTGTAAAGAGCAGTTATCCATTTGAGAACTGGATACTAATGTCCCGGGGAGGGGGGGGGAACTTGAAGCAGACTATTCTGTCAAAGATTTCTGCTATGTCAACAGACAATGAGAGAAATCAGTCCTTTTTTTCTGACTGGCACTATGGATAATTCCGAGTGTTCTACGAATGTTGTCTGACATTTATTTATCTTTAATGAACTCGGTCTGAGCTGCATTTATATAAGCTGAAGAAATGGACTGCAATTAGCTAACTAGTATTTTTGTTAAAATTTCTGACATGAATCAACAGTGATATGGACTTATAGGAGCAACATAAGGTAAAGTCTTTGCCAACTTCAGGAAGAAAAAATGCAATAGGTTCTTTCATAGGTTATCTTCCCTAACAGAACAGTGTTGAAGGTACCTCTCAAGAGGCCCATTAAATATCTTGTAAAATTCAGCTGGAAAGCCATCAGGTCCTAGAGTTACCACTTTTCATACTTGCTATTGCCTTTACATTTTCTTCCTCTGTTATTTCTTTACCTAAAGCTTCTTTATCAATTATGTTTATCTTTGAAAAATGTGTTACTCCCAGATATTTTTGAGGAGTATCTGAGGAATAGAGGTTGGAGTATCTGAGGAACAGAGGTTTTTATAATACACAGGGAAAGCAGCATTTCATAAGGATGTGCAATTATCTTTTGCTTTTTGTTTTTAAATGGTGAAATAATAAGTTGTTCTTGAATGCGAAATGCTTTGACAAGGTCCCTTGCCAAAGGATACTAAGCAAACTAAGCAGGTATAGGACAAGTGGGAAGGTCTTGAATCAGTAACTGGTTAAAAGATAGAAAAGAAAGGATTGGAATAAGGTATCCCGGAGGTATCCCTGTAAACCTCACTTCATGAGGAGTAAGGGATGTTTCAGAATAGCGATCTATTTCAAAATAAGTGCTGTGTAGACAGCGCCAAATTTTGAAATAAGCTATTTCAAAACTAACTTGAAATAAACTACACAATCTGCGTAGCTCAAATTGCGTAGTTTATTTTGAGCTATGGGTACAGTGTAGATGCACCCCAAAGGATCTGAAGTGAGACTTGTTCTCTTCAAAATATACATAAATGATCAGGAAAAGAGGGTGAATAGTGTGGTGGCAAAATTTGCAGATTACATAAAATTTCTCAGGATAGTTAAGTCCAAAGTTGACTGCAAAGAGTTACAAAGGGATCTCACAAAACTGGATGACTGGGCAACAAAAAGGCAAAATTCAGCAATTACAAAGTAATGCTAACTGGAAAACATAATCCCAACTATACATACAAAATAATGTGGTCTAAATTAGCTGTTACTATTCTAAAAGAGATCTTGGAGTCATCGTATGTATTTCCCTGAAAATATCTCCTCAGTGTGTCGGCAGCAGTTTAAAAAAAAAAAAAAAAAAAAGCTAACAATGTTAGGAAAGCTATGAGGAAACAATGAGGAAGTGGGTCTGGCCCACGAAAGCTCATCATCTAATAAACCATCTTGTTAGTCTTTAAAGTGCTACATAGTCCTGTATTTTGTTTCAGCTACACCAGACTAACACGGCTACATCTCTATCACTATTCAGGAAAGCTACAGACAGCAAAGCAGAAAATATCATAATGTCAGTATACAAGTCCATTCTATGGCCACTCATTGAATACTGTGTTCAGTTCTGGTCAACCCATCTCAGAAAAGGTGTGCTGAAATTGGAAAGAGTACTGAAAAGGGCAACCAAAATTATTGTGGCTATGGAACAACTTCCATACAAGGAAAGATTGGAAAAGACTGGGGCTGATCATCTTAGAAAAGAGATATGACATGATAGAGGCGTATTAAATTATGAATGGCAGGTAGAAAGTGAATAGGGAGGTGTTATTTACCTCTTCACATAACATAAGAACCAGCAGTTACTCAATGAAATAATTAGGTAAAAAACACACAATGCACAGTCAACCTGTGGAACTCATTGCCATGGGATGTTGTGAAGACCAAAGTATAACTTGCTTCAGAAAATAATTAGATAAATTCATGGAAGATAGCTCTATTTTTGGCTTTTAGCCAAGATGATCAAGGTCACAACCCCATGCTCTGGCTATTCCTAAACATCCAACTGTAGAACCTAGAACTAGATGACAGGGGATGGATCATTCAAAATTGCCCTGTTTGGTTCATTTCCTCTGAGGCCTTGGGCACAGGGCTCTGTCAGAAGACAGTTACTAGGATAGATGGACCATTGATTTGACCCAGTCCGGCCTTTCTTATGTTCTTAACTTTTTGACACAATAGCTTATCACTTTTATTCCTTTTCCAGAAAACATCTGCTTTGAATGACTGAGGGATTTTTTCAGTAGCGTCTGAAATCAATATATTACATTTTATATCAGTTAGCTGTTGACATATTTTTTGATTCTGTATTTTTATGAATCTTTTATAACTCTTTTATCTCCTGTTCTAGTTCTTTGTTGTCTTGAGCTCTTTCTTTTTTTCAAGTTGAGAGGCTTTGCTACCAACTGGCCCCTAAATACTGTTTTACATGCCTCGTAGAGAAAACCTCTTCTTATATTGTTCATATCATTTATTTCAAAATACTGAACAGTGTTCTCTTTAATTACTGCAATCCAATATTTGCCCTGGGGAGTTAAGATATATCTACTCCAGCTATGTAATTTACATAGCTGGAATTATGTATCTTACTTTGACTTTTCCATGTAGTGTAGACCAGCCTAAGGAATCTACCCCAGATATAATTTTCTCATCTCCAAAGTACTGAATTAAAGAAGTTCTTAAAATATTTTGTGCTCTTGGCTGTGAGCATACATTGAGTACATTAGCTTCAGAGGGTAGCCGAGTCAGTCAGTTACAGAAAAAAACAACAAATGGTCGGATAGCACTTTATAGACTAACAAAACATAGAGATGGTATTATGAGCTTTTGTGGGCACAGTCCACTTTGTGCCCACGAAAGCTTATGATACCATCTACATATTTTTTTAGCCTATAAAGTGCTTACCAGACCATTTGTTGTTGTTTTTTGAGTACACTATTACTAATAAGCCAGCAATTGTGAATTATTAATAGCAGTGTAATTGTATAACATTAAATATCTCCTCTTATTCTTAAATGATCTTTAATCTGAAAATGTACATATTTAGTAAGCATTATGGCTAATCTGCTTTTCTTTTCTTTGGTCAAAGCAAAGAAATGTCTGCTAAAGACAATCATCTTTCATGTCAGAATTTGCCCCTCCTGAAAATGTGCTTCTTGAGGAAGAATACAATGAGATTAGAGTTGTATTTAAAAAGCATTCTGCCAAGGCATTTTTGCCCTTTTAATTGTATCTTTTAGCCCTTTAACAGTCAAAGATGTTACTTTAAAAGGATAAGCTATTGAGAACAATAATTAGTTTACTGAAAAATTTGAAACTGTGATTCTTTAGCACATGGGTCTCAAACTCAATTTATCTTTGGTCCAATGCCAGTCCTCAAATCCTCTTAGTGGGCAACCCTCTCTGGAGGGCTCTAGGGTCACAAGGGACTCCGTGTGCTTCCCTCCCATGTGTCTTCTGGCCCTGCCTGCCATCCTGTTCCACTATATCCCCTGGCACCACCTGCTGCCCCCAAACAATTTAACCCCCCCCCCCCAGGGAACTCTGGTGCCACCACTGGTAGTGCAGCAGGGCTTGAGCAGCTTCTGGCTGCTAGCTTTCCCCCACTGCAAGCATGTCCCTGTGGCTTGGAGGAGATGTGTGCAGAGCCAGCCCATCCTGGGAGATGGTGGCAGATTGCTGTGTCTCTCCACTTTCCTGCAACTCCTGCGAGGCTGGAGCACACAAAATCTACTAACCTGGGCTCTGGTGTGCAAGGGGAACATCTTACTCCTTCTCAGTCAGGGGCTGCATCAGTGAGGGTTTGTGTGTTATACTTTTTTTTTTTTGAGTGGAGATGCCTCCCTTCTAGAACTGGAAGGGTCATAGAGTCCAATCCTCTGCCTTCACAGCAGGGCCACATACCATCCCTGACCTATTTTGCCCCAGATCCCTAAATGGCCTCCTCAAGGACTGAACTCACAAGGCTGGGTTTAAGCAGGTCAATGCTCAAACCACTGAGCTATCCCACCCCCCAAATGCTTCTCATGTGTGTGCAGCCCTGACTGATTTTTCTGTGGGTCAGCAGCCCTTGACCCCCCCAAAAATTCCCCACTCCTGGTTTATATATCTGTAATATCTTCTTGTGTGTCCGAGATTTGGAGTTTTATTTAAGTGTCTGGAGTGCGTTGTTCAAAGTCTCATATTGTATAATGCAGTTTTTGGAAGCTAAGTGTTTAAATGGGAATCACCATCTGTAGTAGTTATTTGCCCTGATTAATGTTGTTCTAATTTCCCCCAGCTCTCTTCTCTTTTTAAAGGTTAGGAATGAGAGGTAATGGCAAAACTGAAGTGTGTGGATTTTAAGTGCAAGCTTTGAATGCTCTCTGGCTTTTCTACACAATTGAATATTTCCGCTGATAACGGTGATGTTTCCCAGTTAGATCTCTGGATCTATTATTTTTGCTAAGCCCGATGTAAGGCATCACATCTTATGCAACCTTGCTATTTTCACCTCTTCCAAAGAGTTCAGATTTAATTAACAATTTCACAATTAAAGTTTCTATATTCTGGAAGAAGTTTCCTCCTTCAGCATTTTAATTCTGTCACTTAATTCTGATATTGTAACTTTTCTCTCTCTTTTCTGTATCATCCAGTTTAACCTGAACTCCACATCATCAATGCCATGTGGTTCTGCAGCTCTCTCTCTCTCTCACTTCAGACTAGTCTCTAGTACAGTGACTCTCTTCTAAATCAGTAACTTCCTTCTTTACAAGTAGAAGCTTTGTTTTCAAAACTCTTATGACCTTTTCAATAGCCCTAGACTGACTGATAAGACTGCCATCTTATTTTAGAGTTTGAGTGGTTTATCCATGCTGCCAGCAATAATACTCTTCTTAGTGAAATATCTTTTTAAATTTTCGGAGTTGGATGGGCAGGGGCAGAAGAGGAGAATTTGGCTTCTGCAACCCCCTGCTCAGTTTTTTCAGAGGAATTAGTAGACTTAGTGGGTAAATGGAGATAATTACTTTGCCATCTCCTCCCAGTTCAGATTTCAGGCAGACATTTTAGGTTGTCCCTTGCTAGTCTCTTTTCATCCCTAAGGAGTAAAAAAAAAACAAACAAAAAAAAAAAAAACCAGAAATTATGATGAGTGCACAGTCTAAAAATAAAACATACAGTAAGTTTATAATTCACAAATGTGAGGTAAAACAGATTGAATTTGATGTGGCAAAAATAGTAAAGAGCTTCAAGGCAGGACAGACATCCATGGTCTGAGTAGGGGGGACTGGAAAATGATTTAACACCACCAGCATGTTGTGATCATTTTTATTGTTTTTTCTTTATGAAAATCCATGAGATGCACAAAAAGATAAGTGACTTACAATTTGTATGTTTCAGATATTGCACAGACACAGATCTGCAAGAGAATTATGGAAATATGCAATTTTACAACTTGTCAAAGTTGCAAAACCAGAAAGTGCTACCTAGATACAACATGTTAGGGCAGGGTAACAGTGATAAAAAAGGAGATGACACACCCTAATAGGGAGAAGAGGAAATAGGCTAGGGGAAAAGAGGGAGGGTAGGTAGAACGGAGACCTGGAATTCTTTGAACCATCTTATAATTATTATCCAAATACATCTAGAAAGAAGGTCTATATTTCTTCAGTTTCATATAGCTGATCTCTATGGGAACAAACTTTTTTTTTTTTTGGATGCTAACTCAGATATGCCTGAATACCATAGTTCTATTCTGGGCATATAATTTTGTTCAAAATGTCCTGGACATTAGGGAGATTGCACAAGATAAAGGCCTTGCCTTGCTGATGCTATGACAAAAGAAATGATTCCTAATGCATATGCTCTGGAACAATTTTGAAAGGCCAACCACATATGGAAAAAAGTGCACATAAGAATTTAAAATGTTCAACTTCAAAGCCAAATCTCAGCCACAAAAGATCCTAAATTATTTATCTGCTAAAATGGGCTTAAATTCATTACAAAGACTCTGGCTTTGGAAGATTGCAATAATCACGCAGTCATAGGTTCAGGAATTAGGATTGCATTGGGCGTACAGCTGCATCCCCTGGCTTGAAAGTGTTTTCATCATATATAGGGTTTACAAATTGGTTCAATGACTCTCAGCACCCCCTCTATAAACAGTGTTTCAGCATCTCTGCACCCACTGAATGATTTTGCTACAATAACAGCTGCAGGTTGGATAAACTGGGAAGGTGAGAAGCAGGAGAGATCTGAAAGGGCTTATACTGTGGGCTGCAGCACCTGGGCCTAAACTATCTCTAATTATAGGATGAGATCCACCTGAGAGGAATTTGATGATTCCAGCACTCAGGGAGAAGAACATTGCAGTGAAGGTGAAGTGGTTTGGAAAACTGAAGTTATAGTGGTAGATGCTGTGGGGAGTCAGAATATTTTTGTAGTTCCTTACATTAGCAGGATAAAAGGTCAAATGCAGGAAAGTGTGAGGAAAGTTCTTCAGGTAGGAAGAGACCACAAAGTGGCTCTTGCTTGTTTGATCTCCTGGAAAGGCCTGTGGAAAAGGACAAACTTTAGGTAGGAGTTGCTGGGCAACAGAAAGTTATTCTGTTTGGAAGGTAGGACTGAGCCATGCTGTTATGGGAACAAGGACTGCACACATTTGTTTCATTTTTGAAAGACTTAAAGTTACTTTAGATTTTCAGGAGAGAGATATTGAACAGGGCCTATAGTGCCACTCTGCATCCTAGGACTCAAACTGGACTGCAGGAGGCAATTGTTTGAACTACCTTTGATCTGAGTGTGTTCTTAGAAGGCCTTATAGAAAGGGGATGGGAGGACAGAGTGCTGGAGAGTGACCTCTGGTCACAAGTGAGGTGCTTGGGTAGTGGTTCTTTGCCTTACAAGATGGTTACAGTAAACACAGTGCCTACATCTAGACTGGCATGATTTTCCACAAATGCTTTTAACGGAAAAGTTTTTCCGTTAAAAGCATTTGCGGAAAAGAGTGTCTAGATTGGCACGGACGCTTTTCTGCAAAAGCACTTTTTGTGGAAAAGTGTCTGTGCCAATCTAGACGCAGTTTTGCACAAGAAAGCCCCGATCGCCATTTTTGCGATCGGAGCTTTTTTGCGCAAAACAATACCGCGTTGTCTACACTGGTCCTCTTGTGCAAAAGCAATTTGTGCAAGAGGGCTTTTGCCCGAACAGGAGCAGCATAGTATTTCCACAAGAACACTGACAATCTTACATGAGATCGTCAGTGTTCTTGCGGAAATTCTAGCGGCCAGTGTAGACAGCTGGCAAGTTTTTCCGCAAAAGCAGGGGAAAAACTTTCCAGTCTAGACGCAGCCACTGAGAGAGAGCTGTGATAAGGGCAAAGGTTTTGGCACTGGGAGCAGAAGATATAAAATATAATAGTGATGTAGAACTTGTGGGTTGGTGCTCAAAACAACAGACTGTTGGAAAGGCTACATTTAATAGGCAAGATGCTGAAAAGGTAAAAGTTGCTAATATATCTATACATATGTTCAATTGCTAATGATCCTAATTGAAGAGACTGAATTAAAGGTGTATGTCAGAATCACTGTTTTGAATGAAGGAGAAAAATCTTATAAATAACAGAGTGATAATTTTTTTCCTATTCTACTTGTGTTGCTAATCCTTTGTGGATTAGGCCCCTGCTCTCAATGCAAAATTGTGTTAACATGTGTCTTCAGTCTGATCATATCTAAAGTATTAATTTACACTTATTTTTGAGTGTGAGTGGTAGCTGGAAAGGGAAACTTCCAACAACACTGTGGCTTGATAGTCCTTAGGTTGGTCCATGTACAAAGTTGCTGTGGTTTAATTAAAGTGCATTTTAAAAATGATTTAAGTGAAATTTGCAGGTGTAATAGTTTTAAACTGGCTATCAGTTTTTCTATCAGTGTTCATACAGACTTGTATTAATTTAACAAAATAGTTAAAAAAGGAAGGTAAGGAAAGGTATTGCAACTTTGGTGTAGAGAATTCCCTTAGAAACCAACATGTCATTCTAGTTTCATATCTTTGAGCTTATAATATATGAGCAAATCTACAAAGAGGGTGTTTAAAAAAGCTGAATAGTCTAATGACTTTTTTAAAAGTAAACCCATTCTCTTCCAAATTTATTTTTTGAAAAGCTAATGAACTATTAAATGAGCAAGTAACACAATATGTAACGATTTTTACACCATTTCTACAGTGCATAAGATTGGAGTATAAAAGTTGGTGTATATTCTAACAATTTACATGTTTATTTTACCATCTGGTAAATGTGTAAGCGATATTTTGAGAAGCACATTTCAAATTCACTTTAACAACTTATCCCTGACAATATGTATCCTATCTTATGTACTGACTGGAAGGTTTTGAAAACCTCTAAAAGACATGAATCCGGCAACAAAACACATTAGTGTTGTGGGGATTTCTTTTATAAAATGTTATTGGTATTTAACACTAACATGACACAATGGGATTTCACTATTTCAGCATTTTGCTAATTAGTGGAGTTATAGAAGTATTTCAGATTATTTTGTGTGTTAGAGTGTAGAGGTATCATTAGGTTTTTTACAGAAACCATAGGGTGCTTAGGTAGCAATAAAGAAATAACTACATGTTTTGTAAGATGTTGTATAACTGTATCACCATCTTTCCAGGGGGTTTGGATTTTGCTATCTCTTGTGTCTAAATATGGGAAACTCATTATTAAATGTGTTACAGTGAATCCCAAGTGGATTGCTTTTTTCATGTACTCTAACAGCACTTTGGCCTTCTGCCTTTTTATTTTAGTCTTCCGCTTACTGGTCTCACTGGAATAAATAATAGACACTTTCTTAAACATCACAAACTAGAGAATAATCTTTGTTTTAAAAAAAAGATGAACTCATATTCATGTTTTTCTAACCAGTAAAAATGCATCTCCCTACCCAAGCTGCGACAACAAAACTGGTCCTGCAATCTGACTTGTATGTAGTATAACTCTGCACTAATTGCCACTAACCTATCTGTAAATGAGGCTTGAAAACAGATTTCAAATGTATGTTTAAGCTAAACTGTGCCTTACATTAGTCCTTTACTGTTTACTAAGGGCCAGACTTTAGTTGCCTACTGCATTTCAAAGAAGCAGATGGGCACCTAAATACATCTGAATATCGATCTGTACCTTATGTCCAGACGTCAAAATTTGTATTCAGGCAAAACTCCTATTGGAGTCAATGGAAGCCAACATGAGATTTGCCTGAATAAGTCTTGAAGAAAAAACTTAATGTTTTGTCCCTAGAGGAAAAACAGACCTACTTAATATCTTCAGCAGTACATTTAAAAAAAAAAAGACATTTAAGAATGTTAAGTGACATTAAAATAGACTCTCAGTGGTAACATAAATATTACATTTAGGCTCCTCAGTAAGAATTTTCTAATTACTGCATCCATTTTACTAGCCACAATTAATTTTAGTACTGTATTATATCTGTATATTGAAGACTGAATAGCACAGATCAAAGTCTATTCTAATTCATCAGTATGAATTTTGAGTAGCTAACTGATGAGATGTTCTGGATTTATGCATGTGCACCTGAAGGCAAAATCTGGCCCCATAACTACAGTAATACTTCATCCATGCATAACACCATCTTTAAATATTTTAAAGTACTTAATCTATAAAGCTGAACATCACTAAGGTTGGCGATTTCTGTTTGTCTTGTTTTGAAGATTGCAATTATTTTTCTAATCCATTTGTCTTTTTCCATTGGATAGGCAGCTATTTTTCCTCTTCCTTCTCATTAGCGCAAAATAGATATGTTTTCCTATTTGTGCATCACTGTAAGCAGAAATGACATTGTAGGTTTTGCTTGTTCACCTGTATTCCCTTGGCTGATTGGTTTAGTTTGCAGTAGCTCTTTGCAAAAATGCTATCAACCTTATGTTAATAACTTTGTTTAACCCCCCCCCCCCAAAAACATAGCCCTATCAGTGGCAGAGTAATAAGTTTGTCTACTGCTGCAAGAGTCTCAGGGGTAGCCGTGTTAGTTTGTAACTTTAAAAAAAAACAACTCAAAAATAACAAGTTGTCCTGTAGCACCATAGACTAACAAAACATAGATTGTATTATGAGCTTTCGTGGGCATAACCCACTCCATATTTGTCCTCTGAAGAAGTGGGTTGTGCCCACAAAAGCTCATGGAAAGTATCTAAGGTGCTACAGGACCACTCATTTTTACTGCTGCAAGAGAGCTTCATATATGTAAATGACTGACTAGTTACCGTAATAGATAAGATACCAGTAGAAAGCACTCAAGAACATGTAGCATAGTACCTGCATTTTGTAGAACCAACAAAACTTCTTGCTATGCACTGTAAATAGTTAGTTATTTAGACTTTTAACTGCCTTTAATTGGAATCACATAATAAATCCTGCAAACACTTGGAAAATCTGCTTGTCAGAATCCAGAGGATGCAGAAGTTTGAAGGTGGGACTAGCCTACTTAGCGCATGTTTCAGCTTTAGACGCTGACCTGCTTATATTCTGTTGATTCATATTAAAATATTAAGTTTATTTTTACATGGATCTTAGGCCTTCATCCTGAGAATACTTGTTAGCAAGCACTTACTGGCGCACACACACCTGTTGATTTCAAGATCCAGTTCTGTTAAGGGGTCTACCCATAGCCACATGAAGTCACTGTTATTTTAATAGAATTCCATGCAAACAGATCTGGTTACAGGATTAGAACCATAGTCTATAAATCAGTGGTCTCCAACCTTTTTAAGCATGAGATCACTTCTTGAATTTAAATGCAATCCAATATCTACCTCAAATATAAACAGCCTTGCCCCTCGCCTCCTGCCTGCCCCTTCTCCAAGGCCCTGCCCCTCCTTTCCCATCCTCCCTCCCTTTCACCAGGGTGGGGCAGAGAGTTGGGGCAGAGATTCTGGTCTTAAATTAAGGGATTTGGAGTGTGAGGGGCTCAAAGCTGAGCCTGGGGCAGGCAGTTGGGATGTAGGAGGGGTTCTATGTGCAGGCCCTGGGAGGGTGTTTGGATGCAGGGATGCTCAGGGCTGGAGCAGGGGGTTGAGGTGCAGGAGGCGGTTCATGACTGAGGTAGGGTTTTGGGATGTGGGCTCCATCTGGGCATGGATTACCTCAGGTGGCTCCTGGTGGGGCTAAGGCAGGCTCACCCATGCCCTGCCCTTGCACCGCTCCCTAAAGCAGACAGCAGACTCCATCCCAAGTCCTGTTGTGCCCCTTCCCTGCTTTGTGGAAAAAGGATATAGAGCAGGAGGGGGGCACCTTGACATCAGCGCTCCTCCTTTACCTCCCCTGCCCTGCACAGAAAGAGGAAGCTCCTGAGGGGACAGCCCCAAGGCAAAGGGCAGGAAATATTCGGCAGTGTAGGGAGGGGCAGCTGAACTGCTGGCACTTGATAGCCTCTTGGCCAAACCAGTCAGGATCACCTGTCAGAGGCTCCAAGATCTACTGGTTGGTGACCACTGCTATAAACTGTGCCTGTGGTGTTTGAAGATGTGACCCAGACCATTCCATGTGTATTTTTTTAAAAGCCTTTTCAAGAAAGTTAAAACAACAAATCCTCAGCATTTTGAGTCCAAGATACTTACTTCTGAACTGGTGTATTATCTTGTGATGTTATTCTTTTGCCTTATTTTTTCCCCTCTTGATTGGGGGCGGGAGGAAGGTGGGGACTGGGAGGATTTAAATCTTCATTACAAAGTCTGAAGTGATTCTTCTGTTTAACTTTTCAGTGTGACTTCTTATAGATTTTAAAAAACTGACTAAGAGCAGTATAAATATATACTGTCCATTGCTAGACTCACTGAGAGCAGGTGGAGCACAAAGCTAACTGAAGTTATCGCTTTGAAAGGGGGAACCACTCCCACACCCCGAACTCTTAGAAGGCTAAACCTAAACCAATGAGATTGCTTAAAAAGAATACAGCCATGCACAATTCTTTCCCAGTGTAGTCT
Source organism: Pelodiscus sinensis (assembly GCF_052426305.1). Lineage (NCBI taxonomy): Eukaryota > Metazoa > Chordata > Testudines > Trionychidae > Pelodiscus > Pelodiscus sinensis. The sequence goes on from NC_143058.1 coordinate 36,024,530, forward strand.
TGCTCCTGGTGATAGTCAATTTTGCATTGAGGAACACAACACAAGCAACTTCCTGGCAACTAAATAGGGGAGAAGGAGAAGTGGTATTTCATAGAGGAACAGGAGTTTGCTTGTAACAGCCAATCACCTGAATACCAAATGGTATGACTGCCAATAGATAGAGAAAAGGCAAGTCTACTAGAAAATAGGTGCATTTAAGGGCCAAGAAAACACATATGGCCAGTCTATGCTTGGTTTAATTTATGGTATCGAGTCTTATAAGCTATAATATAGCCCAGCATTTTAACTTGAAAAATCTTAGCACATGGTTGTAGCTTCTGGGTTTTCATTCTTCCAAATTCTTCAGCTAACTGCTGAGCAATTTGTTGGATATTGTTGTTAATGCTGACTTTGATTTTTTGTTTTGTTTCAGTGTTCAGCTGCTGAATTGCTTACTGGATAACGTTTGTCCTTTTTGTGGTCTTAAAGAAATCTTTCTTTTGGAGTAGTTTCTTCTTTGAAAGCATTTGGCACAGATGCACCTTTGCTTCTTTTAAAGCATCTTTATCTTTTGAGAGGCTAAACAAAGTGACATCTGGTACCTACTTGTGATAGTTTAAAAAAAAACAACTAGTTATGCGGTTAGTGCTGTACATCTTGAAAACACAGTACAAACTTCAGTGCGTTATCTAGGGATGAAAGTATAGTCAAATAACTGATTAACTGATAAGAAAAAACATATTGGTTAATGCTATCAACTATACACATTTAAATGCACAGCTTCAGTGGGAGATCTACCCCTCAATGGCTCTGCATTTAAATTTAGTAGGGAGTGGGCAGGCATCTCAGCTCAGTTTTCGCTTGTGCCAGGTCTGGGACCAAACCCCGCTGTGGCCCTGCGTTTACAAGGCAGTAGGAACTGGGGGGCAGGCTGCCTGGCTCCTGCTGCCTTTTAAATTGCAGAGCTACAGCAGGGTTTGATCTTGGACCCAGTGCAAGTTGGGACTGTGCTAGGTGGCCTTCTCTTATCAACTATCAAATTCTATCGACTACTCGATTAGTAAATTAACCACATTTTAACATCCCTAGCATTACCCACTCTTGCTCAGTTTCTCTGTCCTCATCTTACAGTGTATTTTATGAAAAGTGTTTCAAAGGTTTAGAATAAATGTGATTTTTGTGTCTCAAAGGTAACTGGATTGAATGGCTCCCAAATATAAAATCTTATGTATCTTCTTCAGGGGTGGGCAGTAATGTTTTATGGGTGGGGGGTACTCCAAGATTTTGGAAAGTGGTCAAGGGCTGTACTCTTCTGTGATATTAATGGAGGAGGTGCAGGGTCTGGGATGGAGGTTGGGTGTAGAAGAGAGATTCAGGTGCAGGAAGGCCTGTGAGGTCTGGGAGGGAGTTTGGGTGAATGAGGCAGTTTTGACCTCGGGTAGGGGACTGGGATGCAGGGGTTAGTGACCTAGGGCAGGAGGGGGTTGTGATCTGGGGCAGAGGATTGGGGTGAAGTGTCTGGGAGGGGGCATGGCTCAGGAGGGGGGCAGAGGGTTTGGGTTATGTGGGTTGAAGGGCGCAGGCTCTGTCCCGGAGACTTACCAATGAGACTCTCATCCAGGCATCCCAGCATGTTTCTCAGGCAGGAGCCTGCCCCACTCCTGCACAGGCTGCAGGGCCATGTGCTCTGTGAATAAGAGTCTGAGGGGATGAGGTGGGTGCTTTAAACAGGCAGCTCCTATAGGTCAGAAACTAGACAATGGGATTGTGCTGGGGAGGAGAGGGGGACAACTCATGAAACACAAATAGCCTGGCAGCTGCTTTTCTGAGAGGCATGTGGGAGTGGGACAAGCAGAAGAGCCTGCTTGAGGCTCCCTGCTGCATCTGCAGGTTGGAGCTGGTGGCTTGACAGGCCAGATCCAGCCTGGGGGTGGTGTTTTGGCCAGGCCTGATCTACATCCAGAAATCACAACATGGTTTGGAATTGAGTATTTCCTGGAAAGACCAGTCTAGACATTCAGATTTATTTTTCCACCCATACACATTTGAATCACAATTTACTGTCACTCCAGCTAATTGTAATAGAAGTTATACTTGCAAATTCAGGCATACGTTAATGAGAGAACAGGCCCCCTCAGTTAACCATCTTCCAGTTACCTGGCACTTTCCCCATCCCTTGTGAACTCTCAGATATTTTAATTAAAGCCTTCCTCCTCTTTCCCCCCTTTCTCCTTCATTCAGTTTGTTGGGTTGTAATTTTTGTTGGCTTGATGCCCTGGCATCATTCAGCAATTCTAATTGCCTATCTACTCTAGTCTAATCAGGAAGCCTTTTAACTTTTGATTCTGGCTCTCAGAAATATCAGTCTTATTACTGGTCACAAACTTCCTATTTGGGTACCTTCACAGGCCTTTAATTGATTATTGTTATATATTGGAAGAGCTCCATGCTGACTGTTTTGTTTTCTTTGTGTCATAATCTTTCCTTACTGGTTTTATACTTTAATTTTAAACTTATAGGGCTGTCTTCTGGTCTAATTCAGACCCCACCTGAGCCAGAATTTGACAAGTCTGTGTTTACCATTCTAATAAAAAGAATAGTTTGCCCTTCTATAGCATCTACTATTTGAGGATCTCAAAGCACTTAATAAATGACACCTGTTTCAGATGAATAAGCATTTTATTTTATAGATTAGAAAATGGCGTTAAAGACATGCACGTTGCTTACTTGTTAAAGATACATAGACTGTGGTAGTGTGAGGAATAGAAATCAGGAGCTGAAACGTCAGTTCACTGACACAAACTTTACATTGATGTAACAATTACATGTGAGACACATGCATTAATAGCTCTAAAATATTTAGAATAAATGTGTGGATTTTTTTTTTTTACTTTTGGAAGAGACTCCATGACTTTACTGAGAATTTTACTTTCAGCAGTTAAGCTAAGTCATCCTCCAAACTTCATTAAAATGCCATTATTCCAATAAACAATGGAGACTGCACCATTCAAATGATAATTTAAAAGGAGAGACAAAGTAATTAGGTTACTTAGCTGTACATAACACTGAGCCTCAGTGGAACTTTCCTATAATGAGTATGGCAGGTGACCTAAACTTTGAGAATCACTTCTTAGATGAGCTAGGGATGAGTATATGATCTTGAATGTACAATGATGTCGGGAGTCTGTTAAGGCTATTGACTCCTTATAATTACTGTAAATATTACTTGGGTTTTAATTACAAACAGTTGAGGTTGGTATGTCGGATTATTTCATGGGGTAACCAAATCTGAAACCTCTCCTAGGTCATGCTATAGTAGTGGAGTGCTGCTGCAATAGCTCTTCTACCTTTTTGAAGAAGATGGCATGCTAGCATGATTCATACTGAACTAGTTTTGTCCTGTCCCCCCTCTAGGGGCTAGGCCACATGTTGAAGTTTGAGTCTGTTACAGCTTTTGAGCAAATGAGCCTGGTTCTTCTACTCAGGCAGTAGAGGCTTTTGCATCCACAGATTCTGGGTTCAACTTTTGCAATTGCTGACTCATTCATGGTATTACATTACACTGGGCTATCACTCTGCTCTGGGGACTGTCTGGTGGATATGCAGAGTCAGAAGGCCACTTGCACTAGTGCACCATGTGTGTAAAAAGCCTCTGTAGCTGGCCAGGGTAGGGAACACATCATGTCAGGTCCTGAAATCCATTCTCCTCACTTCCTACAGTAGAACTTTAACTGTCCTCCTTGGTCAGAGTCCCCTGTGCTCATGAAGGTTGGATCTGGTCCTTGGCAGTGCCTGTTAATTTCCACCCATGTTTGATATGAGATTAGGAAATACAATATATAAGCTAGAGGCTCTCAGACCACCAGACAGTGAAGTTTTCTCTATAGACTTAACTAAGGACAAGTTGTCTGTTAGCTCATGTAGTAGAGCTTAGGATTTTAGCTCCTAAGGTTCCATGTTCAGTTCCACCTGCTAGATGACCCAGTTCTGTCAGTGTTACAAAAGGGGACTTATTTAGGACACACACTGAGTACTGGAAGTGCTTCCTCAGCTGGTGGAAATTTGTAACCCAGAGGCTCTGAGAACACGAGAGACAGTAAAGTCTGCTCTACAACATTAACTTTTTAGCTCATGGTTTTAGAACCTAAAGTTCCAGGTTCAATTCTGGTCTGTTGGCAGATGGCAAAAAGCTATACTGTGCATATAAGGAAGGAAAGAATATTGACACAGTGTTGTTGTTGCATATGTTCGTTCTATCCATAATGCAAAGAAGTAATCACATACTTCTTGACACACTGTTCCTCTTAGGGCTTTGCATTGACTCTAATACAGTACAAAATCTCTTTCTCGCTTCTTGTACAAGTAAAACATCTAATCTGCTGACAAACTGAAAAACAGGAAGAAGTCTAAATTTTTGGTAAGAGTCGCAGGCACAAAACACTTCTGGAAGCTGGCCCTTGGGTATCTTAGTTTGGGCTCCTGAAAGCTGAGGCATGTCTTAAACTCCATGAACACAGGATAGTTTAGGGTTAAGTGATTTGTTTAAGGCTAGAGTGGAACTATTCTCAGAACTTAGAGATCTATCCCAAGAGATCTGAGCCCATCTCCCTCTACTCCCTCCCATATACTTCTACCTCTAGACCAGTGATTCTCAGACTTCATTGCACTGCATCCCCCTTCAGACAGAAATTATTATGTGACCCCAGGAGGGAGAACTGAAACCTGAGCCTCAAGGCAAGGAGGCCGAAGCCTAAGCCTCAGTGCCCCAAAGCCAGGAATAGGGGGGAAAAGTAAATCCCAAGGGCTTCAGCCCCAGGTAAGGGGCTAGAGCCAGACTCCTGCTGTCCAGGGTGAAGTTCTTGGCCTTTGACTGTGTTCCTAGGCAGTGGAGCTTGAGCTTTGACTTCAACCCTTGCAAGTCTAAGCCAGCCCTGGCTATCCCATTGAAAGGGGTTGTGACCCACTTGGGGATGCTGACCCACAGTTTTGGAATTGCTGCTCTAAACTTGGTCTTTCACAGAGACCGCTATATGTGATATTAATTAATATAAGGTAGTCAAAGTCTTACATAATGTATTAACTTTTTTCTTCTTTCCAAGGCCAGTGTTACAGGCGATGGATAAAGTCAGTGTCATCTCACTGGTAGAATGTGTGAGTAGTTCCAACAGTTAGCTGAATAGAAAGGGGGAGACCAGAAATCATGGCAATAGCAGGGAAATTCATTTCACAGTTTTCAAGAATGGCATTAGGCTAGTTATTGTAGGAGGTGTAAGGGTTACAGAGGAGTAGGTGTAAGAAGACAAGGTGGAGTGGGAGGCTAGCATTTAGGGCAGATGGTAATGCAAAGTAATACAACCTTCTGGAAAGGATCTTAAAATAAGATGGAATCTAGTTATTTCCTGAGGGGGGAAAAAGGGCTGAATATTCAACTGTGCAAATTTTCTATCTGTAATTGTGTGTTGTTTTTTTAAAAATAAAACCCTATCATCACAAATCTTAGGGTTTTTTTTAACAGTCCTTTCTTTGCCCAGTGAGTATTTTTGGGATGAGCTGTATTGTGTGACTGTGTCAGCAGGTGAGTTTGTGCCTTGGCAAGGGCTAGTGTAAATTTTTGTGTGTGTGCAATGCTGTATTGAGTGACTTTTAATGCAATCAGAATGTCACAGACAACATATTAGAGAGACACGGTGGATGAGGTAATATCTCTGGACCAGGCCCACTACCCCAGGGCCTGGTGAGTCAAAAGGCCAGTACTGGCTGTGCTGGAGCCCTGGGCCTTTGAAATCACTGCAAGAGCTCTGGGCAGTGTGCTCTGGGTGGCTTGGAGGGTTGTGTGAGGAACTGTCCCAGATCTGCCTCTTCTTCCTGAGGCTCTGCCTCTTCCGGGAGCATGGTGCTACTCCCACCCCCAACCTTGCCCAAGGGCCCAGCAACTCGGTCACTCCCCCTGCTTTGGACCAGTTTCTGTGGTGACAGAAACTTTCAAGCTACACAGAGGTCTTGTCGAGGTTTGGAAAAGATCTTCTGAGTGTCATAGTTAAATACAAGATGGAACAGATTAGTTTAGTATAAGTAGCTGGCACATATTTTAACAGACCATTTAAGGTGAAGTGGCCCATTTTCATTCTATGGGCATCGGACAAAAAGGTGTATGTGTGTCCATGGGTTACAGTGTTGCCATAAGTCCAGAATCTCTATTAAGACCATGTGTGTTAGTGTCTAACAAAGTTATGAATTGATGCTCCCAGGCTTTCTTTTAGGACGATGACTGATAGGTCAGCTATAGAGTGATTGCTTTGTGAAAAATATTCACTGGCAAGTGATATGGTGGCTTTTGTTTATCACTTTCTCTTTACACTTGAATGAACTCACACAAGATTGTCTGTCTTGTTTCAACCACATAGTTATGGGGCATTTAGTGTACTGGATGAGGTCTACCACAAGCTGTGATATGCAGGTATAGAATGTATGGTTCTTGAAAGGTGTTTTGTGGGGGCTGTGGATTGTTGTAGCAGTGAGGATATATCTGCAGGACTTGCATCTGTTGTTTTGGCAGCCTCTGATGCTGCTGTAAGTTAGTGTGTCCTGGTAGTAGATGACAACGAATATCTTGTATGCTCGGGCAAGTACTAGTTTATGTAGTTTTTGTTCACAATTGTGTTGGATTTGTATCACTTCTTACAGTGACCATGAAAATGTTTTGTCCACAAAACAAATGCTGTTGGACGCACTTCCACGTAAACTGAATATAGCAGATCAAGTGAAAACTGCAATGTCTTAAGTGACCTCTGACCTGTTTCTATGTCAGTTTGGTGGTTGTTTATAAAAGACTTTTGCTTTTTTCTTTTAGAAATATTTTTTATTTTCACTCTGGCATCATAACTGTTCCAATGTCTCATAGCAGCCTGATGTCCGTGGCATTTCATAATTATTTTAATTAGTTTTCCTATTTTGTTAATAAACCAAATTTCCACTTTAACAGATTGACATCATTAAGGGCTTGTTCCTTCACTGTAGTACGCAAATACATAATTGATTTGTGTGAAATTAGTCACCATGCTTCAGTATGCACGTAGAGTTGATAGTTTTGCATTACATATGATATACATGCCAGCTGTAAAAGTAAGATTAGTTCAAAAGATCTACCTTAAATTAACAATAGCAAGTAAAGTCAAGTCTGAAAGATGCTACTCTGTCATTGTTCATCCCATTGTTTAGATATAGCAGCATAAACAGAATATGGTATAGTACCAAAAATTCAGAGGCTCCTATTTTTGCCAATGATTTTAATTATTCTCTTATTGTGGAATATTATGATCGCTATACCATGTTATTCATTATATCTTAAATAGTTAATTTGTAGGATGTAAAAGTATAAGTTTCTCTAAATATTGAATTATATATTAGACATGAGTAAGACAAGCTGATGTGCAAGAATCTGTAGGCTGACGCCTGCAAGACTTTAGCTTTGCTATTTTAGCCCATGGAAACAAGAAAGGATGACATGAGTGACTAGAAAATAAGACAATGTCCTAAGATTATGGGAAAAGAGGTACCAAGTCATGATCGTGTGCAAAATTATTCAGAAGATTAATATTAGCTCATGTCTTAATCATGAGATACAGGTTGTACGTCTGTACGAATGAAAATAAAGGGAACTTAGAAAAATGGGGTCCCTTAAGTTTCCAGGAGATACAGACCACTGAGAGAGGGTGGACACTTTTATGAACATGCGCAGAACACAGGTGTAGAAAAATCACAATATAAAAAGTGGATTCCCAGCATGGGAAAACTGAGCTTTCTGGGAGGCTCCAGCAGGAACCATGCCCTCCACAGATGTTCAAACCATGAGAGACCCATCTTATCCTAACACTGTTGTCAAGGATGTGTGTGCAACTATATTTGTAACTGTTGCTTAAGTCTGTATAGAATTTTTATATGGGCAATTCTAACTTCATTTGTAAGTAGGGATATTAAAATGTGTTTATTTTTGTAACTTTCATTGGTTTCACATTTACACACAGAGGGGAGGTGGAAGCCAATGCTTGGGGAGAGCCAGCTTTTCCTGCCTGTCCCCCTCCACCCCTACTGCTGCCTCCGTGCAAGGCAGCAGCATGGGGGGGGGGGGGGGAGAGATGGATGCATAGGAAGCTGCCTAAAAAAGCCCGCTCCCCATGCATACTGGCTTCCACCTGCCTCCTTGTGCTGCTGCCTCTGATGCGCCGGGGGGCTGCATGTAACTGTGAGGGTTAACCAATGAGCCCAGGCTCCTCAGTTAACCGTGTACATGAGTCCATAGTCACATCCCTAACTGTAACTTTAATAAAATAGACTGAATGTGTATGTTGCCACTGCTCTTTGTGTTCATAGAGACACTGAAACTGAAGCAAATAACAGAGGTGACTTTCACTCTAACTTTGGAACTGTAGTGGCTAGAGCAAAACTCAGGGTGGTGTCATACCACATTACAAAATTTACTTCAAATAGAATATAAGGTTGCACAATAAATACCTAGAGTAGGAAGAAAGTTAATTATTAATGAACTAGCAGTCTTAACTTAGGTCAGTTTGTTAGAATATAACATTTTAAAATAGATTTCTTTTTAGTTTTTAATTGTAGTAAACTAATTGGAAGAATTATACTGAGAGGAAAAGTGTTACTGTTCTTGCTTCCAACTTTAGCTACAATTTCCCTTATTTTACTACTGTAAATCTCTGCCATAGTAGAGCAGTCTGCCCTCTGGTGGACTGAGGTTATCTGTAATATTTCCTTTTGACCAAAATGCTTTCTGACAAAATAGCATGTGTTGCTATGTAACTTGTAAAACATACTTTGGTGAACGTGAAAGTCAAAGGAGCAGGTTACAATGATGACAGTAGGCCTGAGAATTGAATAATTTTTAAAATGAACAATCTAACATTTTATTCTTTAATAGCTGAAAAAGTACAAGAACAAGGAACTGCAGACAGGACACTTGTAGCTGTATAGGACCTGTCAATATTTCCACTGTAAATATAAAGTTTATTTTAAATAATATTGGGCTAAGTCTAGCGATGCTATTTATTCAGCTAACCTAATGTTTCATTTAATATTTTAAAGAAATTTCAAATTCCTAGTGGTCTAGATTTGGTTTTTCCTTTTTGTTATCTAAATTTAAAAACAGTTTTTACATGTATTTATTACTTACACAATATTGATTTCTATAATGAAAGTTATTTTGGCATTTTAGATAAGATCTCAGCAGCGAGTCATAACTTCTTGAACACCAAATGCAGAGCAAGCTGGAGTTGGGCATGTGTATTTCATAAATCTAGACTTCTGAAATCTCCCAGTTATACAGGAAACCAGTGATGGTAACCTTATAGTAGCCTTTTGAAGCTGATTCACTTTTTAAGGAAATGCTTGTATGCACTTGCCTGAAAAGATCAATTATCAGAGATCATTCTTTCCTTCCCAAACAGATGAGTGAAAGAAGAGTGGACAGGACCTTGGTTTCATGTCTCATCTGAAAGATGGCCTCTCCAGCAACACTGTGCTTCCCATTCCCATGCCAGGGCATTGGTTCAGTACTGACTCAGAGGTCTGAGTGCTATGTGAGTATCTTAGGTAGGATGTTATCTTCATTTCACTGTTAACCTGGGTGATCAGCACATGGGCCTGTGCACCTGGGTGTGAGCATCCACACTGCAAAGCCATACCTGACTGTCTGTATTGATTTATGCTGTATTCTCCTGTTTGTGTTACTGAGCCGGGAATGAAATCTTGCACTGTTAGCGGTTCTTTACATACACTTGACGATGTGTTTTCCTATAGGTTTGCAGGGTTTTTCCAGTTGTGACCAAATAATCAAATGCCTAATATGCTCTTTAGCTTTCAAGGGGCTGTACAGCTCCTGATTGGTGCTCTGTGAAACTCCCGAACAGTAAAAAAAGTGCTTAATTTTACGTTGCTATTTTGTTGAATAAGTTTGTGCAGCTAGTTCATTGCTTTAAACCTTTGGAGGAGAGAAAACGTTTGTTTTTGTGAATCAAGCTCTACTCATTAGTAAATGACTTAGCAAACAGGCTGTCTGAGGAAATTACCAAAAAAGTCAAACCTGTTTTCCCAGAGGAGTTACTTATTGTAACTCCCTCCTCCTCACTGACTATCAGTGTTATATAGAGCCGTTATAACTGACATATTTACCATAACTAATTCTATTAATGTGATTGGAATTTTAGCACATCACAAAACCAAAATGTGTATTAGCAATGCAGTAGTCAGAATTTTCTCTAGTGTCTGGCTACAGAATGAGGCTGAGGGGCTTAGTAGTGTTTCCTGGGAAAGCTTTGCTAACACAAACCTGGATCTAGGATGTGATGTGATGTTGAGCCTTATGGATGTGAGCAGGGATGGCACTTGGGCTGGGCAAACTGTGCTTTTCTCCAGGGTGCTGTAGCGAAAGGAGCACTGCTGCAGCTAGTGCAACTCAGTTTGTGACACCACAGTGGGCCTGGCAGGATCCCTACTAGACAGCGTGCGGCCCACGGGGAAGCAGCTGAGCTGGGCATATCCTTAGAGGCTGCTAGGGCAGGGTTTGTGTGGTGTTCCACCCCCAGCTCAAAGGTGCAGCTTCCATTGGCTGGGTCAGGACAAGGGAGGACCTACTTCCAAGCAGTGGGCAGGGGCGGTTGGATCACTGTCTGCCTCGGAAGGCTAGCCTTCTGTCCTGCTTCCCTCACTCACAGTTCCCTCAGTGCCTGGCCATACTGCCAGCCTTGATAATCTTGATGGTGTAGTTAAGGGGTAAGAAGAATAGGGGGTCCAGATGGTAAGTGTGATCAAAGGGCAGGTGGAGCCCTGAGGGTAGGGAGCTAGGGGAGGCTACATAAGGGGCAAAAGGTCCAGGGTGGTCATGGTGAGTAGGTGGGCCTGGGCCTGGTCGAGGAGGCGAGCAGAAGGAGTTGAATTATTAACTCTTTGTTGCAGACGTTTTTTTTTTTTACATGTACACCCCACACCTATCCCCTTGGAGCCCTGATCTTAGATGGGGTCTCTAGGCACTAAACAATTGTAATAATAATGTGGAAGTGTATGTATTGGTGTATGCTAGATATATACACATGAATAAATATGGGTGTCTGCATGTAGATGTGGGAGTTCGCAGACACCCATATTACAGATTTAATTATAAGTATCCAGACAAAATACACATGGGTTTCTGCATTAGTGTGGTTCTGCTCTATTGATCTGTATTTAGGGTTTTTAACATGTTGTTCATTATATCTTAAGGAGTTAATTTGTGGGATGTAAAAGTATATGTTCCTCTAAATATTGAATTATATATTAGACATGAGAAAGACAAGCTGAAGCACAAGAACCTGTAAGCTGACACCTGCAAGACTTTAGCTTAGCTATTTTATCCCTTGGACTTTTAACAGACCCCGTACAGCTGTGATAATGTGTGGTCCAAATTTGACACACAAAATTACAATAAATTTAATGAACAAAAAACATGGAACTGGTTATGAAAAATGGGAAGAAGGGATGGAAAGAATCATCAAAACCTTTGTGAAATTCTATTTTTAAAATTACACTTTTTGACTAACCTGAAATTAGAATAATACCAAAGAGTAAATGTGCCGTAATACATCTAGCAAAACAGTAAATATGCCTGTTTTGGCCTTGCCATGCAAATGAGCATGTGAGTAAGGGTGGGGGTGGCAAGCAAAGGAAAAAGTGGGGATGGAGTGAGTGGGAGGAGAGCCTTGGATGGGGCCTCAGCCATGAGCAGGGTAGTGGGCAGGGCAAGAGTTCGGTTGTCTGAAATTAGAAAGTTGGCAGCCCCAGAGACCCCTTGTCACTGCCCCATGTGGTGTCCCAGCCTCCTTTTCCCAATTCTGCACTCTGCCACTGGATGTTGGCTCTTTTCCCCCCACCCCAGCCCTGCGGTTTCTCTGTCCATATGTGACCTGAATGAAAGACAGGCCACCCAATGCAAGGTGCATGTTATGTCTTGACCAGCCAGTGGGATTTGGAAGTTCCTGGCCTCTTCCAGGTTGGGAAGGGAAGAGACTGGGAACTCAGTGCAGGGCAAAGAAGAGATCAGTAAGCCTCAACGGGTCTTGACCTTGTGTACCCATCTACCAGACCCCACTGCTCCCAGGATTCCCCTCCATGTGCCTCTAGCAGCTCCCTCGTAGCCAGCCCTGAGAAGCAGCAACGCCAGGTACTCTGTACATCCAAGTCGGTTTGCTATTGTGGGTGCAGGAGGGAGGCGCAGGGTTTAGGGATGAAGGGGGTACAGTGCAGGGTTGGGGGTACAGGTATAAAGGGCAGGAGCTGGAGTGAAGGGATTAGGCACAAAGTGGGCAGAGTGGGATTAGGGGCACAGTGTAGGAGGTAGGATGCAGGGTTTAGTGACATTGGGGTACAGGGTTTGGGGAGCCTCTGATGGTCGGGGAAAATGGGGTGGTACTCTGCTCACAGAAGCGTCAAAATACAAATTTGTCCAAGGCACTATTTTCCCCTAAGGCCAGCCCTGGATGTGAGCATTACTTAAGGACATGTCTTCGCTTGCTGTGCCAGAGATTGATCTTCTGGCATTTGAATTAGTGGGTTTAGTTAAGACCCACTAAATTGAATGCTGAGGGAAGCTCTGGTCTGCACTGGTACTTCTCACAGTCATGAGGAACAAAGGAAGCTGACGAGTGTTTGCTCCCATCGGCATCCCCTGTGAAGATGTTGCCAAGCTCGACTTAAGGTAAGATGACTCTAGCTATATATTTTTTTTAATGAAGCTGTAACCCAACCCTCTAGGTCTATTGTAGACCAGTGTTTCCACTAAGATTTTCCATCCATGCACTTGGAAAACCACCCAATTTGGCACCCAGTCTTGCTCTCACCTTTCCTGCATCCATGGGCTCCCCAACCTCTGCACCGCCATCCTGTGCCCCCTTTACCACTAACCCTGCATTGTGCCCCCTTTGTCCTTAACTTCTGCACAGTGCCCTCTTCATCCCAACATGACTTGCAGTCATGTCTTGCCACGCTGCCCCCTGCCCAATATCCTCTACCTCCTTTGCCCAGCAATACCCGTGCCCACTTGCCTCATACCCTCTGGCTATGGTGCCCTGGGCATGGACCCAGTTTGCCCAGCCCTGTGACAGGGCAGCCACGCGCCATTACCAGTTGGGCTGCATGGTATCCCCCGGGGCTGGGACTGGGGCTGTGGTGAGGCTGCCCCCATAGGGACAGCCTCACCGTGGCTCTGAGGCAGCAGTCCACCACGTGGCCCTGCCAGGACTGGAACTCACCACGCCACTCACCTTTCTGCAGGATATTGAGTGCTGCTGCATGGCACTGAGAAGGAGGTGGGTGGGCCTAGAAACTTTTGTGTGTGACCATGCAGGCGTGCTCCTTAGAGGGAACTGTGGGGTAGACCTGGCCTTAGAGAAGAAAATTCCATTCTATCTTAAATGGATCGAGCCAAATTAAATCCTGTTACATAATATCAACTTCAGATATTTTGAAAAGCCCCAAATAATGGTTGTTTCTGAAAGAATATGAGAAAAATATCATGAAAATTACCCAGGAATAAGGTAGGGGTGGGTGTGTGTGTGTGTGTGTGTGTGTATATATATGTATGTGTATATATAAAACACGTGTATGTATATTTTGGGGGTTCAGACCTTGTTTGTTCTGAGAGCAATTTGTGATCTGTTATGATAATATCACTGTGTGATTCTTCCCCACCCCCAAAAGCACCACTCTGTCCTGTTAAAATTGTGGGACTGAATCAGAGCCACATATGTAGCACATTTCCTTCAGACAGCTTCAACCAGCCCTGATACAATAAAACTGTGAAAACCTTGCAGTTGATCAGACTTGTTTATTGATGGCACTACCAAGGGAAAACAGCAGACTGATATACAATAAAGAAACTTGGCAGACTGGATAGTGGCAATCTAGTTTTGGCATTTATATTGGTAAAAATAGTTTACTGGGCCTACCACAACTCAGACATTATAAATTAATATTACAGTATTGTTGAGTATTGTAGAATCATAAGGTACCCACTGATTTACCCTTTTACTTTTTAAAAATAAAATAGTTTTTTCCTGAGGGGAGAGCTAAACTAGCCTACTTCTGTCGGAGCTCTTCCCAGCTCTTACATCAGATGCAAAATGGGGAGCAAGTATCAGGTGTAACTTTTATAGTTCCAAGGCATTGCTAGACAATAGGAACTCGGTAATTTTTACAAACTTCAGGGTAGTCCATGAGCTTACGCAGTTAAGTGGCTTTTTAGTTTCTGGCTAGCATTTAACATGTTGTGCGGCAAATATCTAACAAGGAGCTTAATGTGTATTTAACTCTAATAACACATTGGGTCAGTTAGTGCATGTTCTCTACAGTTGGACTATTAACACATTGCTGACTCATCTTTATTCTCTCTCAGATGCCTTTTTCCACTGGACACAGATTGTTCTTTCTTTGAATTAATACCGATCCTTGTAGCCCAAGATGATTCATCACCATTGCCAATGCATATTAATAGCAGCAAAATTCATTCAGTGCTAGTAAAGGAAATCATGTGTGAATTTAAGTCCAGTTGGCAAGGTAATAAAGGATCTGAAATGTTGTTGGCTGTGCAGCAGCTGTCATTCCATGCCAATCGAAGCCATCCTACAGTAAGCAGGTGGCTCACACATTGTTTTTACTACATATTTTAATTTTGCAAAGCCTCACTGAAATAAATAGTAATATGTTCTATTGATTTCAACTGGGTTTTTTTGTAAGCAAGAAGAGCATGTATGTGTTAATACTGTGCAGCAATGTATTCCATAGTAGGAAAACTATAGCAGCTGATGAACTTTGTTATTCCCTTTGGCTGTAGCTGTATACCAACCTTAAATATCTCTCTCTTGTATTCATTAGGGATTTTTACATAAATCCTGGAAAGAAAAGAAAAGAAAAGCCAAAGATGGTAGGTATCCCTTAAGAGCTCTTGTGATTAAATATTGCAGCATCCTATTTCTTATTTTAGACCATCAACTGTTGCCAGGCCCCCCAATGGAGGCTTTCTACTTTTCTCAGGCTATTATCCTTTGAGGGTTTGTCTGAGACAAACTTCAGAATCACCATGTTGTGTAATGTGTGTAGCATGATAATATGGCAACAAGTTGTACATTAATTTGCCATATATGTTGTGACATGGTAACATTTTGTAGGGCCCCCTTTTCAAGTTATTTTCAGATTCTGTAATGTACTATAGAGTAGCCTGATAGATTGAGAATAGACTTGTCAAGCAAGGGTACCTGTACATACACCATGGCAGGCTCACAATGTGAAATTCTATGTTTAGATTGGTTTGCTTGGTCTTTGTTGTAATTCCTTGCACTTAATTTTATCCATAGTGGTTGGAATAACTCTTTCTTTTGGAATGAGCATTATATCATGCTAGAGAGCTCCTCATCCCTTTAGCAAATTATTCATTGGGCTGGCAGAATGTCTTTCTTTTAATGATTCTATCCCTCTTTTCCTATGCCCTATTGAGACAAAACTGTGATTGTGGGAATGCATGAAGTGTATTATAGACTTTTCTATGTGAATTCTTTGCCTTTGATTTACAAAGAGCATTGGGAGCAAAACACACCCTCTTGGAGAGGCTTTCCTAATGCAAATCATTCTAAGGGTCATTTAGATTGAGGGGGGCCAAGGAGTAATTGGCATTTCCTCCTTTCATTTAGGCTAAAATTGAATCAAGATGTCTTACTCCAAGCACTTGCCCCTTAATGCAAAGCACATTCTTCAAAGTGAACCAAAGACTAGTTATCTCAATAGTCCAGTTGGCCCTTTTTCTGGCTGCTTTCCCCCTTTCTTTCCTTTGTGTGTTTCTTTTTCTGTATCAATTTCTCCTCCTACCTGCCTTCTCCTTCTACTCAGTCTGCCCTTGTCTTGTTCCTCTTGTTCTTTCATACTGTGCCTTTCTCCATCCTGTATTCTTCCCCAGTCTTCTCATATTACCCTTCTAAAGCGTCTTCCTCTTCCCTTTTCCATCCTCTTCTGTAGTTCTTTTTCCTTGAGCATTTTAAAATTCCAGCAGCCTTAATGTAGTATATCATTTTGTGCATCACCTGATGCTGTTCTTCAGTTTCTTCCAACATCACAAGTGTGACGGCTACTCATGCAGTTTATGTGCAAATGGAGCTTAAAAACCGAGGGATCAGGTCAAGGGGTTAAAATATTATGTCCCAGTCTAAAATCCTGTCAGTCCCTATAAAATAAAGAAACTTGTGGTAGCAATTCCATTATTTATTTAGTGTGTCCCAATAGGAAGTAATCAACTGCAATTATATTTTGTGAACACTGAGTGGCACTAAAGCCCAGATCACTGACACATGGAAAGTATTCAAAATTCAGGCCTACTTACTCAAGAGGCTTCATGTTGTTAGAAAAGTGTTAAGTGGAGGTTGAAATAACTGATAAGACAGGTTTTATGTAGGAAAACCTTGCACTAAGCTACATTATGCATGTGATTCACTTCACATCTCTTGGGAAATTCAAAACTTGCATTGCTAGCTGAAGTGGTAGGGTGGTGCGTGTGTGTGTGTGTGTGTGTGTGTGTGTGGTGTAAATACGTAGTTTGATAGATATTCAGGAGTTCTTAAATTATTCAGCCTACCTAATAGGATAAAATAAGAACTGTTCTGAAGCTCTGCTCAATCTGAGGCATGTCTCTTCTCTTTATTTTTAAAAAAAGATGTATTCATATTTTTGTTAATATTTGCATGTCTCATCTCTCCCTCATTCTATGCAGGACCTGAAAAGGAAGTACCAAAACCTGAAAAAAATAGTAGTCTTTATGGTAGTCCTAGTTCAGTCTGAAACTTTGAGAATGAGCTGCCTCAGAAAAGGTTTCAAGACCCATTCATAGTTTTGGTGTTTATTTGAACCAAACTAATCTTTCTGAGCCACTTCCAGTTTGCTCCTCTGCAACTTATATTTCCCTACTTACTTAAAGTGGTGGTCATGGTTTGGATATTGCAAGCCCTCCTTCAATATTCAGGTTTGTTTTATACAGCCAGAACTGGAGATAATTTGGATACAGGTTGTGATGGTGCATACAGACCTCTTGCTAGCTGGGATGTGGTTAATGAGAGCCTGTGGGCTTAATCTACACTGGCATCATTACCCTTGTTAGAGGTCAAGCCTGAAGAGAAGAGTCAAGAGGAAAAACTCAGCTCAGCAGTGGCTGACTGGGGCTATGTCTAGACTACGGATTTTTTCTGGGATACCGGAGATATCCCGAAAAAACTGCAGACAAGCTCTTTTGGAAGCCCTGTCTTCCTCTTCCGAAAGAGGAGGTTTTTCCAAAATTTGGCCCAGTGTAGACGGGCCAAATTTCAGAAAAGCCTCTTGCAACAAAAGTCAAAACTATTGGGAAAAGGTAGTCAAATTGAGCTCCGCAATTTGCTTACCTTTTTCTGATAAAAAGCGGCAGTGTAGACATACCTGAGAGAACATGTGAACAACCTCTTGGGCTAGCTTTGGGAAGGAAGGCCTAGTTGGGCCAGGTATTTTCTCTAAGGCAGGTAGGCCTGGTATAGGACACTTACACTTGCTTTGTTACCAATATATAATCACTTTTTCTTTTGGGATTTACAAAAAGGGTGAATGTAGGAAGGGCCTGTGTTTTGTTTTGTTTTTTTGGGGGGGGGAGGGAGGAAAAAAAAGTTAGAGAAAGACCAAGGGAAGAAGCAGCAGGGCTGACTAGAGCAGTGGTCCCCAAGCTTTTGATGCTGCTGGGCACCTGGGGGCGGGGTGGGGCCACCCATACGCCGCATGCCCCGTGCCAGCACCAGCCATGCACCGCACTCCCGGGGCCGGCGCCCTTCCTGTGCTCCACGCCCAGGGGTGGGGCTGTCCATACGTCATGCGCCCGGGGCCAGAACAGCCCATACGCTACATGCCCAGGAGCCGGCAGCGCCCATGCGCCACGTGCTTGGGGCCGGCGCCACTCCTGTGCCGCGTGCCCAGGGGCTGGCACCACTCACACGCCACGCACCCAGGGGCGGGGCCAGCCCCGATCAGTCGGCAGGCGCACAGAAATGGCCTGGCGGGTGCCATGGCACCCACGAGCACTGTGTTGGGGACCACTGGACTAGAGATACCTTAGCTGTTCACTACAGTACCCCTTACCTGTTCCCCTATCAGCCCAAGGAAGATAGTTCACAAAGACTGACAATATGGAAAGAGCTGGAAAACTAATAAAGCCTGAAGTCAGGCAAAGAGCTAGTGTGAAGCTATTGGGCTATGTTTGTGCTAGGACTCGATTATTCTGGAAAGGGTGGAACTACATATAACCCATCTGGAAAGTCAAGTAATGAGAAGCAGACTTCCAAAGACTCTACAGTGGCATATCCAATCATGAGGGTGTGCACCGCAGTGAGAAACTCTTCTTCTTGAATAAGCAGTATTTAAACACCCAGGTTTGGGGCAAGGTTTCTTCTGTGAACACCTTATTTTGGATTACCACTACAGTAAGCACTGAGTTCTTGTGACTTGCTCATGGGATTATATTTCCTACAGTCTGTTAAGAGATAAGGCTTTTGCCTGCACTGAATTTAGAAAATGATTCCTGAAATTTTTACTCATTCCCAACACAGGCAAAACTCCCTGAATGTGGAGAGACTTGTACTTAATAATACATCCAAAAGCTCCTTACAGTTCAAGTCATAGTTTGGGCAATGTCAGGGTTAAAACTGAACTGCTGAAACAGACTTGCAATATTGTGTGACGTAGCTGGAATGTGGACTAACAAATGTAATTCTAGGTCTCAGTGGGGTAGCAATGTTAGTCTGTAACTTAAAAAAAACAAACCTTTAAAACGAGGAGTAGTCCTGTGCCACCTTAGAGACTAACAAAAATATATGTATAGTATCATGAACTTTTGAGGGCAAAACCCACTTCTGGACAAACTGGCAACTTACTGTGCACTTATTTCTGACCACCTTAATCATACAGCAGTAGTAAGAAACTCTTGCACAAGTTTTTTCACAACGTACTGGAGAAGGGCTGCTGTTTGGCAAATGAGGATATTTACCAGATTCATGCCCACCACTCTTGCTTCTCTCCCTACCTGTTTCTCAGGTTCATGTCACTCATTTCCCTCCCCATAAAATACAGCAAATGTATTTCATCTCTAAGCACTTTAACCCAGTTCCTTAATACCTTGTGAGGCCCGCTTTGGCTTTTAGGCCCTTTCTGTGAATTGATTTTATCACTTTTGCATTTGAACACATATACTTGTGATATGCCATATTTAAAATTCATCTAGTTTTTATGCACATTCATCAGAATGTGCATTATTAATCAGAGCAGCACGTAGCTATAATGCTATTTTATTTCTCTTCACAGCTGGCAGATGGTGTAGAGCAGATGATTCTATTAGGTGCAGAAGGCTTTTAAGGAGGGGGAGTATAATGGTACTCATTGCTTTTTGCCACCTTGCATTGCAGCATTAGCCCACGTGTTCACACCATTTGGTGAGTCAGATAAGAACAATTTCCAGCTAAGAGAAACTGAGCCAGCTGGAAGGTTCCCTGAAACACCTGGAAGGAACCTTGTTCAGACATTAAAGCCGTGCCTACACTGGGGACACTGGCTAAAAAATTCCCTTGTCCTAGCAATGCTTCAACTTGTGTTCAAATTAGAACTAGAATTTTTTGACAATTATTTGGCATTGCCTAAAAAAAATCAAAACTGAAACTTTTAAGGGAAATATATTTGTGTGGACAACCCCCTCTCCCGCCCCCCCCCCCCAAAAAAAAACCCCACCATACACGGGAAAGTGTCTCAGGATGCAATTTCTAGTCAGAATGAGAGCAAATAGTCTATCCCTGAAAAGGCTTACCATGGTGATTTAAGGCAAGGGCCTGGGATAGGCAAGATCTAGATTCAAGTCTGCTCAGAATCAGGGATTTGAAGCCATGTTTCTCTGAAACACACCTTCACCTCTTTGGTTATTTGGGTAAGGGTGCATGACTTTCATGAAATAATCTGAAGTCTCATTATTTGTCTTACATCAGGTCAAATCCTCCTCTTTTGAAAACAGAATTTTTCTGGCTAGCCTTATTTAAAACCAGTGGGGATTGTAGCTCAGAATGGCTACAGTGTCCTTAACAGTGTATAACAGCCTTGACAATGATTTTGGCTAAAGGAGTCCAGTCTACTCTAGGTTTATGAGTGACTAACAATAGCTCCGTACTTTGGGGATACAGTTCTTCAGTATAGGCAAGGCTTAAGTCTCTGATATGAGCCTGTGATATACTTAGGGCCCCACCAAATTCACAACCATGCAAAATGTGTCACGGACCATGAAGTCTGGCCTTTTGTGTGCTTTTTACCCTATACAACACAAATTTGTGTTTCTCAAACTGGGGGTTCTGGCCCAAAGGGAGTTGTAGGGGAATTGCAAGGCTATTTCAGGGGAGTCATGGTATTGCTACGGTTACTTCTGCACTTTCAGAGCTGGGCAACTGAAGGCACACCCACCAGCTACAATGCAGAAGTAACAATGGTAATGTCATACTAATGTCCCCCTTACTTCTGCTATCAAGGGGGTCCACTGAGACCCCCGACCCTGAGCCCTGAGCTTACAATGGCCATCCTGGGTCAGACCAAAGGTCCATCTAGCCCAGTAGCCTGTCTGCCAACAGCGGCCAACTCTAGGGACCCTGGAGGGGATGGACCGAAGACAGTGACCAAGCCATTTGTCTCGTGCCATCCCTCTCCAGCCTTCCACAAACTTTGGGCAGGAACACCACTCCTACCCCTGGCTAATACCATTCCATGGACCCAACCTCCATCACTTTATCTCACTTCTCTTTAAACTCTGTTCTAGTTCTAGCCTTCACAGCCTCCTGCAGCAAGGAGTTCCACAGGTTGACTCTTTGCTTTGTGAAGAACAACTTTCTGTTACTAGTTTGAAGCCTGCTACCCATTCCTTTCCTTTGGTGTCCTCTAGTCCTCCTATTATGGGAACTAATGAAGAACTTTTCTTTATGCACCCTCTCCACCCCACTTGTGCTTTTATAGACCTCTATCCTATCCCCCCCTCAGTCTCCTCTTTTCTAAACTGAAAAGTCCCAGTCTCTTTAGCCTCTCTTCATATGGGACCTGTTCCACACCCCTGATCATTTTAGTTGCCCTCCCCTCTCCCACCCTCTCTCTACCCCTCTCCACAGTTTTGTTCAATAAAGAGAGATTCTATTTTTAAACCCAATTGTCCTTTATTTTGTACATCAGGAAGGGGGGCTAGGGAGGGGTAAGTGGAAGGACGTGAGGGAGGAATGGGGTACGAGCCCCCGATGGGGAGGACTGGGCTGGCTCTGCGGGCTTTCTGGGGGTGGAAGCTCTCCTGGGTATGTCTACACTGAGGAGTTATTTTGAAATAACAAGGTGAGCATCCATACTACCAAGCTTGTTTTTTTTCAAAATAATGGATTTGTTATTGCAAAATAATAATTCCTGCTTGTAAAGAGGAATAAGCTTATTTTGAAATAATTATTTCGAGAGTTATTTCGAAATAACCTGATAGTATAAGCATAGCCTCTGTGATTTCCACTGCATG
The DNA here is from genome assembly GCF_052426305.1 of Pelodiscus sinensis. Classification (NCBI taxonomy): domain Eukaryota; kingdom Metazoa; phylum Chordata; order Testudines; family Trionychidae; genus Pelodiscus; species Pelodiscus sinensis. The sequence goes on from NC_143058.1 coordinate 36,046,122, forward strand.
CATCTGACTAAGTAGTTATCCATGAAAGCTTATACCCAAATATAGATGTTAATCTAAGGTGCCACAGGACTACTTGTTACATTTTCTCAGGCTGTCTGTTTGCTAATGTTTTCACTTAACACACCTGATGACCACTTTAGTCTTTTTGTGCCGTGTGTGTGCTGTAGAAAAACATGGCTTAATATGTATTTTTTTTAAAGGAAAATGGGAAGCTAAGGCCCATGGAAAGGGAAATGCGAATGAGTGAGGAAGGATGATTAGTAAAATGTGGTCTTGGATTTATAATCTGCGGAAATTGGATATACTATAAGCAATTTCTACAATGTATGGGATGAAAGAATAAATTTTACACTTCATATCTCAGCTATATGGTTTATACTGAACAAGAATTTAGGCTTGTATCTTTTCTTATGAATTTCTTATTTCCTTATGGTTTTGATTATAATAGGTTTATATTACAGTAGTTTGTCTAGGGACTTACAGCTACATGCTGTGTGTTTGAACTAAGGCAAAGGGTAGCATAGACAAGTTGGAGACCGATCACCCAGATAGTGATGAGCTAAAGCATAAGATCCATCCACATATGATATGTTTAAGCAGATTTAAGCTTTACTAAGTTAAACTTAACAGGCACACCACAATATGGGAAGATTTGAGATAATCCCTTAGAAAAGAAATAACACATGTACTACTTAGCCACAAAACAGAGATGGTAAGGAAATGATGTATATGTCAAGTTGAGATCATACCTATACTAACCTACAGGAAAAAGATTCCAACATTGTAATGTAAAGAAAAGAGGAAAACCTCCTATGGAATATACATCAAACATAACTGCATCAGCATAATGTATTATAAAAGTGGCATCCCAGCCTACATGCAGTAAAAGGAGATGTAACCCTGGGGGAAGTGACAGAATGATGGCCACTGGTGATAATGGGGATGGTGATGAGGAAGATGCTGGCTAACACTTCAAGTTGTTCAGCAAAGATGGTGTGAATATATAGAAGTGCAGACGAACATTGTGTAGTATTCATCTATTTTATTAAGTTGGGGTGTTTGTGACTGTGCTAAATGTATCAAACTATATTTGTAAATATAAAATAGTTCTTATAGTATGACTGTTGCAACTGTGCACATCAGGGTTCCCAACTGTATCATTTGAATAATGCTGGGACTGATCTGGGGACAATGACCGTCAACCCTCAAAGTGATGCCCTTAAGTAATCTAAAGGTCAGGCAACAGGCTGTTGTTATGGTGCCACACTCTGGATAAAAATCCAGGATCAGATATGCCAGGGAGAGGATAATTTATTCTTAAATATTTCTGCTGCTGCAAATCAGTTGACAGTAGTGTAATCTTTTTCACAATTCCTAATGCACAGTGCTGCATATTGTCTGATGTTTTTTCTGCATCTGGGGCAGATTAGAGCCATCAGTCAAGACTGCATCAGGTGTTCTGATTTTCTACTAGCCTGCATGTCTATGTAAGACACTTCTCTTTCCTGTCCTTACATATTATGTGTCAGCTATTCATTCAATATAGGGCTTCAAAAACCTATGGAGCCATTGTTCTAGAAAGAGTGCAAGAACTTGTAAATTTTGATAGGCTGAACTTAAGTGATTTAATCACAATTGCTGTAAACTACAATAAATAACAGTATTCATTAATAACCTTCTCTTTCATATCTGTATTGAGTTCTTGTTAAATTCTTTTCTGACAGTGAAGTCTGCATGTTTGTTAGTAGTTATAGCTACAACAGATGTGTTTTGTTTCCCCCAGCTTTCTTAAAACCAAAATCTCACTTTTTTGGGTGGAAAATTTTCAACTAGCTCTTTTTTATTCAGTTTTTCTTTATCTACAATATCTTAATAAATGGACAAAGCATTGGCAGCCATGGCAATAACATGCTCCTCTTTCTTCAGGGTTGGCTAATGAACCAGAAGAAAGCACAGAAGTAGGGCTTATAATAGGTGCTTTGGCACCTTTCTTAAAGGGAAACCGATTTCCCCTTTTTTCATCTTCTGAAATTCTGATTGAACTGTTACCAGAAGGACCAGGCAAACAGCAATAACATTGCCAGTTGTTGTGTCCAGACACATCCAAATTTGATTCTTTTGATTTCTATTGCTTTGGATTAAGGCATGGATTTATTGTTGAAATTGTATTATTAATGGTTAAAAGTTTCTTTTTGTCAATGACCACCAGCATAGTATTCATGGTGAGGTTTGGTTTTTAAAATTGACAGAGATTTTTATTAAGTAAACTGCAGAATCCTCTGGAAGCAGGTGCATTGAATTCAATCAAGGCAATTTATAAATCACCAATTATAATCATAACTTAAATCAGCAAGCAGGAAAACTTGATTGATCAATCATTAATTCTGATTGTTTTGTTTTTGTGCACTTTTAGTTCTTAAAGGAAAGTTGGCTGTCACTGGTAACAATTTAAAACATTTGATTTGTATTTTAAACATTAAATTTAATGTGCAGCTAAGTAAGGAGGCTGGATTATGACATTGACATCCTAAACTATATCAAGTGTGAGAGGCCCCCTACCATAAAAAATCTATTCTTTTCACAGAAAGAACATTGACTACATAAACACACAAGCTTTATGTTCTCAGGAAATCAAAAAGGATATATAATCTTTTTATATCCTGACTAAGGAAAATTATCCTTTTCATATGAATAAATGGAAGAAAATTTTCTCAAGAAACTGTGAAGTGTATCCAGACTATTGAAAATATATTTACAAATGTCTATCCAGATGTTTAATGTTTGCTACAAAACAATGAATCGTTGGGATTTTTGTTTTTTCTGTACTATTAAAAAAAATAAAATAAAAGAAGGTTCTCAAAACTGATGAAGGAAAGCCATCACAATTTTAACCTCCTCTGGATCCTCTTGACTCAAGTCCATAAGATGACCACCTGCAAACTTAAACATGTAAATCAGAAAGTGGCATGTGCACTAAAGTATACAAGTGTGTGTATATTTGTTCAGACCAAAAGAAGAAAGAACACATTAGCATTTAAGAAAATGAAGAAAAACAGGAGTGAAGGCACCATACGACTAAGTGTACTGGACCATAAACAAAAAATATCGCCAGCCCAAGGGGATGCTATACATGACTTCACTCTTAGGTCAAGTCCCATATGAGCTTGGCAGAATTGCTTCCTGATTCTGCTGTCTGACCTATTTTTCCCCAATTTTTATTGCCAGCATGATTATTTATTTAAATAAGTTGTGAAGGCACGGCCAGAACTTTACCAATAGCAGCTGGTCAGCAAAATGCTGCCTTAGGAGACTTGCTCATAGAAATACTAGTTTTACAAAGTGCAGTTATTTCTTTCCTCAGCCCTCGCCTCCTGACTGTTATTAATGAACAATTAGCGTAGGGTAAGGGTATTGATTTTAATAAAATTTTGAAATTGAGTCAGTTTTTCTCTTTTAGAGGTTCCTCATATTGTGTGGTCGTAAACCACAGCTTGCTTGGTTTATGCCATCATAACACTTACGTAAGCAATTCTGGTTAAGACATTTTTATAGTTTTTTTTTGCTCACAATTGTCTCAAACTCTGATCTAATGGAAATTCAAATTAAATGCAAAAAGTAGCATTTTTAACTAAATAAAACTCCCTTACATGTGCTAGATACAGAACGCTTGATTTTAAACAATTTTATTAAGCAAAAACAGTTCATCTATATAGTTATTGGTGAATCAAAGTATTTCCAGTTCCAGAACTCACAGCATGACTTTTTCATGTTTCCAAAATGAAGAACTTACCTGTTCTGAGAGCTAAGCAGATCCTCCTAAATAGCTAGCATGCCTGCATGAGATATACCTATCAAAACAAATGGAAATGTTCTCAGGAGTGGTACTGCCATCATCAATGGCAGTTAAACATTGTTCTGATACCTACCATGCTGGAATACCTGATGGACCTCAGAAAGGCCAGCATCACTACCATCTCTATTTGTGTCCATCTGTCTGCCATCATGATGAGGCGCTTCTTAGCGGGTTTGCGAAAGAGGAGTCCAAATGTACACCCACTGATACTGCGATGGAACTTAAATTTTGTCCTCGAAACACTTACGAGACTGCCCTTTGAGCCACTAGCTGCTGCGTCTCCACATCATCTAACTATGACAATGGCCTTCTGTTGTGTGGTTCGATTTATTTTAGATCTAAGGGAAAGCAGGACACTCCAGAGAGACTTAACCACTTTCTTATTTATTGGCTCCATTGCAAACTTTAAGCAGTTAACATAGTTGTTTGAATTTTACAAGCCTTAAAACAATTACTATACAACTTAAACCTTAAATATTATAATTTCTAAAGCAATTAATACAGCACAAAGCAATTAATAGAAGTTTCCACTTTTTTTTTCTTTCAGAAGAGGCTTTTCCGTCATTTGGCCCTGTCTAGACAGGGCCAAATGGTGGAAAAGCCTCTTCTTTAAGTGGAGCCCTTATGCCTCGTGAAACAAGAGCGTGAAAAAGCGTGTTTGCTCTTCTGCAAAAAAAAAAAAAGCAGAAGAGCAAATGCATTCCTTGGGCACAGCGGGGTTTTTGTGGGATACCAGAGGTAGTCTACATGTAGTCTTAAGGTCTCCAGCCTATCATCAATCTCCCATGTAGTGTAGACATGGCCCTAGATTAACAGGTGCTGCACTTTTGTTTTTGTAGTCACCCTGGAGGCTGAAGGTATTCCTCTTTTTGTTCTGAATCTGGCCTCAGTAATCCATGCCTTCTGTAACCCTAAGAATAATTTGCGCAATGCACACAACTTGCGGATGCTCTGTAAAAACACCCACAAACCTAACCTACTGCAAAATGCTGTTGATTACAGTACTACTTTTATAGGCATATATCAGTATTTCATGTGCTAGATTGGCTACTTACCCCTTTTAGTGCAATTCAAGATACCGACTGAACTATTAGGCCCTGAATACTCTGTGATCTGTGGTCTGAAATGGCAATTAAATGGGGTTATGATCTGCTGTGAATTCCTGCAGTAGATACACCAAGTTGTCAGTAGAAGGCTCACGTTTCTGGACTTTAGACCGGCTTTCGCTTGCTGGTCCCTTAGCAGTCCTGAGCTCTACAGGCTTCAGAGCACAGAGTCTGACATCAGTTAGGTCAAGATTTTAACTGATCCATAGACTGTGTATTCAAGGTCCCATGTAAAGCATCAAGTCCAAATTACATGACAAAGAACCTTAGATTTTGCTGACCTAAGCCTTCTATCCCTCCTGGGTTGTCTTCCTCCTCCCCTTCTGTTCCTATATAATTCAATCAGTACAGTACATCTTTATCAATTTTTGTGTTACCCCCCACATTTGTACTTTTAAAAGTACTGCAAGTTTTTGTGTTTTGAAAATGCAAAGCAAAAAGTAGAGGAACACTGGAGTTTTTGACAGCTTCGCAGGAGACAACGGATCACCTATACATGCAATCATTTACTCCTGTGTGTTAGCAACAAAGGGCAGAAAAGGCTTATTGAGCTTACAATATGTATTGCAGTTTGCAGAGAATACCACACAAGCGGGAAAATGGACCAATTGGTCCAGGTCTCTCCCTTCTCTAATTCTTATGATTCTGCCAAGAATACGATACTTGAAAAATGGCAGATAGAAGGGTTATAGGTAGATATTGGCTTATGGGTCTGCATTTTTCCCTGCATCCTACTCTAGATTTGCAAAACTGAAAGTACATTTCAGAAAGTAAAAAACAAACAAATAATCTATCTGGTTAAAAATAGGTTTTTAAATATTCCTGAATTAGTATTTCTGTAGGTTTCTGTTTGTAGTTGCAAACACTCTCTTTAATTATGCATTTCTTTATTTTATTCAGATGAGTGATACTATTTACTTTAGATTCCTCCCTGTCTCTGGAGGGTATGTAACTCAACTTTATATTCATATTTAGTTTTTGTTCTAGATCAATGTGAACATTGTTTGCTCCTCAGTGGCTTGGTAATAAATATGCCCTGACTGATAACTTTTAGTAATTTTTTTTGTTGGAGGTGGATGAATTGATGGGCAAAGTTTGTGTCCCCCACAAATGTTTCATGTTGTCATGGGATGGACTTTTACTTATTGAGTGTATTTATTGAAAACCCAATATGCTTTTTATTCATCACAGTTCCTCTAGTCTTTTTCACTTTTTCTCCAGATAAAGTGTATTTGTCATATACTGGGTAATTGCTAGTTTTTTCTTCTATTAATAACATATCGGGATCTCATAAGAACATAAGAACGGCCGTACTGGGTCAGACCAAAGGTCCATCTAGCCCAGTATCCTGTCTACCGACAGTGGCCAGCACCAGGTGCCCCAGAGAGGGTGGACCGAAGACAATGATCAAGTGATTTGTCTCCTGCCATCCCTCTCCAGCCTCTGACAGACAAAGGATAAGGACACCATTTTATCCCCTGGCTAATAGCCTTTTATGGACCTAACCTCCATGAAATTATCTAGCTTCTTTTTAAACTCTATTATAGTCCTAGCCTTCACAGCCTTCTCTGGCAAGGAGTTCCACAGGTTGACTACACGCTGTGTAAAGAACAACTTTCTTTTATTAGTTTTAAACCTGCTCCCCATTAATTTCATTTGGTGTCCTCTAGTTCTTCTATTTAGGGAACTAATAAATAACTTTTCTTTATCGGCCCTCTACACACCACTCATGATTTTATATACCTCTATCATATCCCCCCTCAGTCTTCTCTTTTTCTAAACTGAATCTCTTTATTTTATGTTGGTTTTTAGTCACTCTATCAGGGAATGGTATAGCTGTGACTATAAATTTGCATCAAAAGGATTGATTACCTTCCTTGGGGGGTGTGTGTGTGTGTGTGTGTGTGTGTGTGTGTGTGTGTGTGTATATATATATATATATATATAGTCAAATAAAGAATGCCTTTTATCATATTATGTAAATCTTTTCACTACGTAAACTTACGATGTGCTGTGACAGAGCATTAGCTAATTTAATTTTTAATGAGGGTGAATCCTTCTGGTTCTTTTTTTAAAAATACAATTTCACCCAAGTCACCTCTGTTTTGAGCCCAATAATACTGATGTTATGAGAAGACCATACATATATATTTCATCCAATGCAACTTAATCAGCCTGTTGCATAATTTGTGTCTGGCACAAAATGAGCAGACTTGGGATTTCCCCTACATAACTAGCTATTCCTTATTTTGTATGGGTGGTTTTTTTTAAGTTCTGAAGAGACTTTTTCAGTAGTTCAGTTTCTATTTTAAAAAGCTGTGAAACTCCCAGTAGACTTCATGTTATAAGAGTTTCAATCAGAAGCAAGAACCTTAGATATATTTAACTTTTTTGTATTTCAGATTACTCCAGCTGTCTCTTTGGGGCAAGGACTTCATTCCTAGTACTTTGTGATACTATCAGGAATTAACCTAAGATTCCTAATTCAAGTTGCAATCTTGATACCATTGGAATCCCTGGTAAAATTTTAAACAATTCAAATGGCAGCAAGATTAGTCCATAACTGTTGTATTTTACCAAGATAGTAATGGTTGTATTAACTTTCCAGGTTTAATTCAGTCATTACTATGATTCTCAGTTTATATAGATTTTTTTCCCCCTGTTAAGTAGTCCTAAACCATACATGATTGGTTTCTATACTGGGTATATTTTATAGAAATATACAGGAACAATGAAAAATAGTAAGGAAAAAATGACCCCTTTCTCTTTGCTGTGTAATGGAAATTCTCTGTAATAGAACCAAAACAGGGGGTGACACAAAAACAAGCTGACTTTATGAAAACTTTTCTCTACAATGAATGATATATACTTTCTACAACAGGGGTGGGCAATATTTTTTGGTGGGGGACCATTCCAAGATTTTTAGAAAGTTGTCAAGGACCACACTCTTTTATGGAGGAAGTGCAGGGTCTAGGATGGAGGTTGGGTGCAGAAGGGTGTGTGGGGTAAGGGACTGGGGTGCAGTAGATGGGGTGAAGTATGAGAGGGAGTTTGAGTGAAGGACCATGTTGTGACCTGGATGAGGGGCTTGGGGTGTAGGGTCAGGAAGGGAGTGGGGGTGCAGGAGAGGATTCTGGCCTGCAGGAGGGGTATAGGAGGGGGGTGCAAGGTCTGGGAGGGAGTTTGACCTGGAGTGGGGAAGTGCAGAGGGTTTGGAAGGTGACTTGGGGGAGGTAATTGGGGTGCGGGAGGGGCAGAGATGCCAGAGGCAAGCTTTGGCTGGGAGACGCTTACCTAAGCACCCCCCGGCCAGCAGCCCTGCATCACCACCCAAGGAACACTGGGCTCCCTGCCAGCCCCAGAACGCTGAAAATGCAGCCTGCTCCCTCCACATGGCTCTCCTCTCTCCGGGAGGAGAGAGAAGCTTGTGCTGCCTGCATCCCCCAGGCCAATCTCTCAGCTCCTATTGGATGGCTCTTTCTGGCCAATAGGAGAGGAGGATTGGGCTGGGGGTGGGTAGGTCACTCAAAGCCTTCCCCTCCTTCCAGAATAGAGAGCCACATGGAGGAGCCTTGGGTTTAAAACAACAGCTGCTGCATGCCTGAGGGAGAGGTATCTTATCCACACTGTTCTAGAATAACCAAATGTCCAGCCATCAGGGAACACACCAGGAATGTCACAGACCTGTGTTCCAATTTCTGCTCTGATTCAGGCAGGACATTGGGATATTGGATGTCATGGGTGGGTCTCCCTTTAAAACTCCATCCTGGACCGGAGGAAAATTTCATTGTACAGGTATATTTCCACACCAAGTTTTGGTTTTAATGAATAAACATTTTCTGATGGGAACAAATGTTTAGTTGAAAAATTCCCAGCTAGTACTAGCCATCACATTTGATCTACAGTTATTAAAGCAATTGCATTGTGTGTCTTCTAGAGATTGACCAATGGTCTTTATAAAAATCCAAGGGTTTATAAAGATGCAAAAAGGCTGGCACTTATTATTGTAATATCCCCATTCATAACAACGCTTTTCGAACCAGAGTAACAATTCACATGTTCCATGCCAACTCAGGGTCACCATTAGATTCAACTGTTCTCCAAAATTGGGGAATTGGAGGAAGAGGTTGCCTAAGCTAGAATTTAACAGGTATTGACACAAATTTTTGTTGTTGCTCTTTCATAGCTCTTGGTCTTTTTATAGTTCCTGCATTTGAGCTCAAAGAGGAATGGATGATATACTGACAGCTCTTATATTGCAAGATATTGTAATATTTGCTAAGTCAATGTGGAAAATAGAGCGTAATATCTGGTAGCTTTTTATTGTCATTTCTCAGAGCAAACGCCAAGCAAGAGCACACTTAGCCTTGGGGCTTTCATTTAGGACAGCATTCAGAGAGTCTCAGTTTCATACTGTTTTTATTTCTATTAATTCATATTCCTCATTCAGACTTCTGCAGCTCTGTTTAGGATGTACGACTTAGCTGTAGCCTATAGATCACCTTTTTGCTTTTACAAAACTTGTCCCCCTGATTAATTTTCAACTTATTTTGGTGTCATAGTTTCCCCTTCTTTTTAGCTAATCATTGAATATAATTAACTTTTTTTTAAACATTTTTAAAAAAATCACAAACTTGGAAAACTGTAGCACTGATCTTATAGATCTTCAAGAACTTGCATCATGCTATATTCATTCTGTGTTTTTTCCTTCATACAGAACTTTTTTTCTCAGCCCTTTTACATAGCAGACTGTTCCTCCTCTATTGAATCTTTCCTATTCCATAAATAAAGAGATTTAGAGGCAAAAAATCTCTCATAACTGACAGTACTTCGTTCTGAATATGTCATGAGATATGTCAGACTTTCAAGAATCAAATCTTGAATTAATTTAGTTCTCTTCCTTTCAGCTTGAGATGTTTGACAACAGGACGTTTTTAGTGTGCATTCTTGCCTACAGAAGTTTTATTATGTACCAGTTTTGCTGTGTGACTCCACATTAATAAAATGGCTCAGCTCACTCAACACACAACTTGCTTCTTCCCAATATATGTGTAATTTTGTATAATTTCTTAAGTCTTTTGTGCTCTGATGAAAGACATGCTAAAAATGTGTTAATCTTTTTATGAGATCTTGATTTACACTGTTTATCACCTTATTTTACTGGAATAGTTTTGAATGCAATTCAATGATATAAAAAATGGGACCTTTTCATACTATACATACTCTCCCAAACTTTTATGAAGCATAATTACATCTTTTATTTCTACCGTTATTTTCAAAGATTCAGAACTGTACTGTATTAAGTACTGCACCTAAGCAAAACAAGGATTTCACCTTCTGTCTTAAGACTTGCCACTTGCTTCAGAAAGGCCAAGACTTCACCTAGATCCCCTATCCTGAGGAACATAAACTAAAATTCAATAAGCATGGCAAATAAAGTCATTAGAAATGAACAAGGGCAACAGTGAACAGGACTTATTGTCACAACCTTATTGTTAAAAAATCCTTCTGTGCATGTGTGTCTGTTTTCCCCTTCACCTCTTGAGGATGAGACAAGAGATGTGAGTTTTCAAGAGGGATTTGTATTTGATAGAGGTGGTGGCTTTGCAAACAGATCTATGGGAAGATTCAAGTTTAAGGGGCAGCATAAAGGGAGGCACTTATGAAAAGAGTATTGAGGCTGGTGTTATTACCACAGTGAAAGCAGAGGAAGAGATTGTGAAAGAGACCAGCTCAGAGAAGTGTGCAGGAAGAACTACTGACGTGACTCAGGTGTGTGTGTGGGGGTAGGCATGGGGGAGGAGGGTGACAGGACTTATGTGATATGACGAGACACAGAGGATGCTTATAGCAGCATTTTGGATACACTAGAAGGGCTGAGGCTGGTAGCAAAGGAACCCGAGGAACAGATTATGGTAGCTGACTTGGGAAATGATTAGCATGAACAAATGATGTAGCTGCTGGAATTACACTTGTTCCTGTTCTCTTGATTTCTTATTTTTCCTATTAGACCCCAGTCCTGGTTGGTTTTTTTTTTTTTTTTTGGTCATTCTAATCTTATTGATGTGGCTGGCCTTGGACCATTGACTTTTAGCTGGACATTTATATGGCATTTAAAATTGGATTACACTCAAACCAATATTCTTGGAATGTTTATTAATAGAATTTTACTATCATTTAAAGCTCCCTGGCAGCAGTTTTGAGGAAAGAATGAATGCCACTGAACCTGATGGGCTGACATTTCCAGCATGTAAAACCTGCTGCTTAGATGTGCCCAGGAAGGGATGGAGAACGAAGGAGCCTGGATAACTGTTAATCAGAGTTCATCTAAAACCAGACTGTGCAAACCCTTTTTCATGGGAGTAACTCTTACTCATGCTAGTTGTCCCATTAAAGTGCCATGAATTTTTATTTAGTTAAAATAGAGCCTAATGTCATGAAAAGTGCTCCTTAATACAATCAATCAACCTTCTACATTACCACCTGGAAAGGTGAGCCTCAGATCCTGAGCTGCTTTTGGGAAGCGTTTGGCCTTCCACTATCTTGAGACATACTAGGATGGCTTTAAGACACTTATACTCTCACCACCCCCAATTGCATGTAATTTTGGAGATTGGGTCAGTGTTGGAAGTAAATTAGAGCAGTACAAGGATTGTTTCTTTCACCATCTGCCAGGGACTCTTGTGGAAACTGAAGTTAAGGGAGTGCTGGTCATATCCCTTTCCCTCACCTGCAGCACTTGCTTCAGAAAGAGGGTAGACTAGAACTGCAGCGTGCCCTGGGAACAGCTTAGGCAGCTCTAGCTACATGAGCAGTGCAAAGCTGCCTTATAATGGGGCTAGAATTGGGCCTGAGTCTTTAACTTCAGGTTTGTTGTACATATTATTGCTATTATTTAAAATATGTGGGAGGCACTTCCCCTGTATGGCTCACATCATTATAAGTTTTTAGGTCTATGTTTGAGGAACTATAACAGTACAGCACTATAAAAAATTAATCTGTGAATAAAACAATGTATAGAATATGCATATTTCAGCTCTTGTTTAACAATAAAAAAGATCAGTGTCCAGATCAGGACTTCATTCTCCTTAGTGTTGTGTAAACACGCATGTAAACCTACTCGGGTGAAATTCTATGGCCTGTGTTAAACAGTAGGTAAACTTGATCATAATGGTCCCTTCTGGCATTAAAATATACAAATCTATGATGGAAAGCTCCTGTGGACAAGGACTGTCTAAGATAAGTGATATGAAAGATGGGGAGAAGGGAATACTATTAGACATATACTCATGCTTATAAAAGTGTATGTATAACTTCAAAAATTTACAAATTGATAAAGGCACAGCCAATTTCATCTGCCTTCCAATCTTGCTGTCATAAATGTAACTGTAAGCTCCAATCTTGCAACCTTCACTGCTGCAAATTCAGTGTGGTGTAGTGGCGAAGAGAGCTAATATGACACTTGGATGAAGAAACATAGACAATCCAGGATAACAAGTGTTTTGATAATCTGTCTGAATATGGTAGACAAATTCAGACTAGAAATAAGATGCACGTTTTAAACAAGGAGGATAGTTAACCACTGGGGCTACGTCTAGACTGCAGGCTACTTTTGGAAGAAGCGTTTCCGGAAAAGATCTTCTGAAAAACTTCTTCCAAAAGAGTGTGTCCACACTGCCAAAGTGCATCGAAAAAGAGATCTGCTTTTTCAAAACATAGCGTACACATTGAATGGATGCCATCTCACATTTAAACTATGATTACTATGGATAGGGTGGCCACCAGGACACCTGTGCTTTTTCCTCTTTCCTCTTCTTTCTAAAGAATTCTCTCTTCTCTGTCCACACATGCCTTTTTCCAAAAGAGCTCTTTCGGAAAAAGGCTTCTTCCTCATAGAAAGAGGTTTACCAATGTGGGAAAAACCCCTCTGTTCCTTCAATTTTTTTTGAAAACGCGATTGCAGTGTGGATGTAAGTGAAGTTTTTTTCAGAAAAATGGCTGTTTTTCCGAAAAAACTCTGTAGTGTAGACATAACCTGGTGGTGTTTACCTAGGGACATGGTGGAGTTTCACTTTTAAAATAAAAATTGGGTGTCTTTCTTAAAGATATGCTCTAGCTTGACCTGAACTTATGGACTCGAATCAAGAATTATAGGGTGAAATTCTGTGGCTGCTGTTATGTAGGAGGTCAGATTAGATAAGCACAAGTGGTCTTTTCTGGCCTTAGAATCTGTGTCTCTGAGAAATCCCCTTGACTACAGTGAGACTACTCAAGTGAGCAAAGGTGACAGGTTAGTGACCTAAGTTAGACATCTTGCATGTGTAGTATGCCATATTTATTTTAGTCACATAATTGGATAATATTTGTGAATGTTTTTAATAATATGTAAAGAATTTCAAATAGCCTTTTACATTAGCACATTAACTTGACAGAGGGTCCAGTAGGGTGAACTGCTAAAATTTGGAACCAAATCTAACACAAGAATACAGACATTATTTTCTAAATTCTTGGTAGATGAGCCTCCTTTGCGAAAATGAAACTGATCAAACCACCCTTCACCCCTGTCATATAGTGATAAAATGCTACATATTGTTATTTATACACTTTCCACACTCTTTCCCCCCATCCACATTCAGCAGCTCCTCTCAAGAGGGATGCCCCATTCTTTGGGAAGTGCGGCTCTCATGAAGATCACCAGTGATAAGCCACCTGATTATTGTCAATAAACGTTACAGGCCAGTGTCTATGTGAGTGCTAAGCACTAAGATTTTAGATGGTTGCAAATGGAAATATGTTTCTCAAAATTACATAACAAAAAGTTAAAGAATGCTCTTAGGCAAAGTCTACACTGCAGGCTTCTTGCACACGAATGGCTATTCTTGCGCAAAAACTTGTGGAGTGTCTACACTGCATGTGTTTTCTTGCGCAAGTAAATTTACAGCAAGGCATTGGAACAGAGGACTTCTTGCGCAAGAGTTATTCCTCTCCCCATGAGGAATTAGCCCTCTGGTGCAAGAGCTCTTGCGTAAGAAGACAGTGTGGATGGGCAACAAGGGTTTCTTGTGCAAGAAACCCCTATGGCTAAAATGGCCATCAGAGCTTTCTTGCGCAAGAGCACGTCCACACTGCCATGGATGCTCTTGCGCAAAAGCACATCTCTTGCGCAAAAGCACATGGCACTGTGGATGTGCTCCTGCGCAAGACCTCTTGTGCAAAACAGTTCTTGCGCAAGAAGCCTGCAGTGTAGACGTAGCCATAGGGTTTCACACAGAGGGCACATTTATAATAATTCAAAGAGAAAGGAGCATTAATCGCAATGGAATGGTACGCAAAGCTGGACCAACAATGGATCTTGTAACTTCTGCTTTTGGTGGAAACAAAGAAGAATCCTATCACTTCAGCCATAGTGGCAATGCACTTTAGCAGCAGAGCAATCATCTCTGCTTTCTAGTAACATGGGCAACACAGCTCAGCACCACACCACCTGTCAAAGGCAGCACAATAGCTGATACAATTATTTGGAGATTGGGTGCCACTTTCTGCCTCCCTATCATGGAGTTGGTGTCTGAGTTTGAAAGAGCAAAACAAAACAAACCCTTAGTACTGAAGTATATTGATGGGATAGTTTCATGGATGCCTCAAACTAGTTTATTTTAACATGAAATACACTATGAACTGAGAATGCAGCATATGTGTTGTGTTCATAGTTGATTGGTGTACCAGTGGAGCAAGAAATGAGATGAAAGAGATTTTGGCTACCTGACAGCAATTTTTCCTAGTTCAGACTTCTTTTGATATACTAGTGTGTGTGTGTGTGTATATATATATATATATATATATATATATATATATATATATATATATAATATTCCTGTCACTGTAATTTCTACTCCAATGCATCTGATGAAGGGTTTGTTATCCAGAAAAGCTTATGCCCAAATAAATCTGATAGTCTCTAAGGTACCACAGGATACCTTGTTGTTTTTACAGATACAGACTATCATAGCTACTGCTCTGAGACTTGTCAAAAATCACAGTAAAGGATATAAGGCTTGATAGGTGAGTCTTGTGGAAGTCCTCTTTAATTGCATAAGTTGCATCATTCACATACATGATACCTGTTGCTTGCATTCTAATTGGAGGACTGGTCCTTTCACCTTCAGCATGAAGGCACTGAGGGATATGATATGATTCCATGAATAGGGTGCTCTTTTGTGCAAAAAATTCATTACAAGACATATCATGGTAGTAGTGTAAGACTTTGTAGTTTAAAATTCCATCTCAGATTTAGTTCTTTGTATTGGTCTAATTCTTAAACTCTCCAATTTTGCAAGCACATATTTTTGAGCCACAGTTATGGGTACAAATGCTCTTATTGAGCTATCTAGCCATATTCTGTCAAAACATCAATGTTAGCATTGATGTTTGCACTTAACTATACTCCTAAAATGGAACAATGGGCTGAACCCTTTACAATTTGTCTCCTTTAAGGAGTAAAAATGGTTTTCAGTGAGGCTTAAAAACTTCAGTCTGATCTAAAACTGTGCTGGAATTGTGTTCAGTGCAGATTGGAGGAGGGGTTAAGTTTGGTGGGAGAACAAAAGTAGACTTGCATCACTTTTAAATTTCACTCAAGACTCAGGCAAGCTGGGGACTAGGTCAGTTTCTGATGTAAATTTAGAACACTCAGCAAACATGCAATCTCTCTCTTTTCAGCTGTTTACTTTGGCGTATTATCAGAATAAAGTATCAACTTAAAAGGGGAAACGTTATCATGTTTACATAACACCATCATAAATATGTATCAGAACAATGTTTAAATCTGGCATAAATATGAAATAAAAGTATTTTAATTATCCTTGGCACTACTGAAATGTAAAAACTCTGTAAAATGGAAAGAGTGCTCAGTGTTGTTCAGTCTTAGGGTTTCATTGCAAATGTCCCGCTATATGCTGTGTTCTTGCTTGAAGTCCCAGATCATGGTGTTAAATGATTACCATAGAATCATAGAACACTAGAACTGGAAGGGACCTCAAGAGGTGATCAAGTCTAGTTTCCTGCCCTCATGGCAGGATCCAGTACTGTCTAGACCATCCTTGATAGATGTCTGTCTAACTTGCTATTAAGTATCTCTAGAGATGTAGATTCCACAACCTCCCTAGGCAACTTATTCCAGTGTTTAACCACCTTGACAGGAAGTTTTTCCTAATGTCCAACCTAAACCTCCCTTGCTGTAGTTTAAGTCCATTGCTTCTTGTCCTATTTTCAGAGGCCAAGGAGAATAATTTTTCTCCCTCCACCTTGTGGCACCCTTTTAGATATCTGAAAACCGCTGTCATGTCCCTGCTATCAGAACCCCTATTTTATGAAGTAATGGGAAATTGAGGAGTTTGTAAAATAGAACACTTTCAATCTATAGTAAGTATGGTGCATAAATTGCAATATGGCGCTGCTTCTTGTCCTTAAGTCCACTGCAAAGCAAAGCAATTTCCAATGAATTAAAGACATTGAATTATGAAGGGATGTTGATTTGTTTAACATCACTTTTATTACGTAATCTCTCCTCCCCCTTGAGAGAAAAATGTTCATATAAATGATCAGACTAGTGTTGGTAAAACTGAGCTCTCATTTAAAAAAAATTATCCCTTGCAGAGGTAACCTTGGATGCAGTTGAATGCTACAGGCTCAAAAATAAGAGGGCAAAGATTAATAATCTCACATTTATTATTTAAAAATGTTTTTAAATATTTTTTTAACTTATGACATTTGGGAGCTTCATTAATGGTTTTTCCAGTGTTTGGAGTTGGCCAGTGTTAACAGTGGCAAAAAGAACATTCCTGGTGCCTAATGAAAATAACCCTAATAATTGAGCCAGCCTCCACAAGGACAATTCAGAACTTGGACCTTTCAGTTGGAAAAGAAATGATAGTGGTGGTAAAGGATGGGGGGAAAGCAATCAATTATTTCAAAATAAATGTATTTCTACTTATTATTCATTTCATTACTATACAGTATTGGTACAGTGTGACCTAGTTTAATTTTAATATGCTATTGAAAACAAAAGGGAAGCATTATGTATGTGAATATTCTTGTAATATTTGCAGTGGTTTAAAATATTCTAGGTTTTAGGATATTACCTAAATAATATCCTATTAGGTTGTTAGGTTGATCTTTCTGCCATGATATGACCAGTACATAATTTTAAATATCACTCTCTTAGCTATTTCTTATTTAAATATTAAAGTGTGGGTCCAGCCCTTCAAGGCTTTATAGTGTGACTTTTTTCACTGGCTTTAACATGCATTCCCTACATGGAAACTGTGTAGCACTAGGTTTTTTTTATTGTGGTTTGTTTCCTACATTGTAGTTTTAAGAGTATTACACTATAGGCATCTTTCATGTCTAGAAAAAATAAGGTTCTAGGACAATGTATTGGCCTTAGATACTAATTTGCAGATCCATTATGAATCCTGAGGTGATGTGTGAAACTGTAGCTTAATTTGTATTGCTTCTCTTCTCTTACAAAAAACCGAAACAGATTTTCACAAAACTAGGCCCATTTTGAAAGTTGGGATGAGTCTGATAGTGGTGGGATGCAGAGTTTTTTTTAGTATTTCAGATATGCTCTGTCATCACTGATGGAGACCTGATCCTGCACGCTGCCCTGTGCCAAGGGACTTGGCACATGAACAGAGCAATGCCCGGGATCAGGGCTTGGATGCATTTGATGGGTGTTAGCTGGCCTTTGTAAAAGGAGTTGGTTGTGTTTGGTCTACTTGCTAGTGGTCAAGTGTGCACATCATGGAAGCAGCACCACAAATGGCTGTAAGTGGTAGTTTAACTGGCAGATTCAGCAAGAGGCCAGTGACTGAATAGGTACGGGACTACCCTCTTATTCCTGGAAGACATGTAGGTGGAGAAGAGTAGGGACACTTACAGTAATGAAGTTCATTGTCATATCTGCTCTGGGGACAGGAGGCTGTCAAACAAGTAGCTTTACGTATTTATGAATCTTCTTTATTTTAAAGAAGGAAAATAATTTTCAGACTGCAACATTCCTTCTTGAGTTTCACTAGAGCAGTGTTTCCCAAATGGTGCTCCGCGGAACCCTGGGGTTCTGCGAAGCGAACGTAAGGGTTCCGCGAGAACCCGAATGCTCCCCTCCCCCCGCACATAAAGAGACAGAGGAACCTGGCGCGCAAAGACGCTGGCTCCTTCCCCGCTCCCCTTTCAGACATCTCCGCGTCCCCCACTGCCGCTCTGCTTTTACCACCGGACCTAGCAGCAGCAACAGCTGCTTTTTCCCGCTTCTGCCCGATCAACCCAAGATCCCTCTCCCGCGTCCCCCGCTGCCACTCTGCTTTTACCACCAGAAAAAGCAGAGTGGCAGCAGGGGATGCGGGAGAGGGATCTTGGGTTGATCGGGCAGAAGCAGGACAAGCAGCTGTTGCTGCTGGTAGGTCCGGTGGTAAAAGCAGAGCAGCAGCGGGGGACGCGGGAGAGGGATCTTGGGTTGATCGGGCAGAAGCGGGACAAGCAGCTGTTGCTGCTGCTAGGTCCCTTGGTAAAGGCAGCATGTGTGTGTGTGGAGGGGGGGGGGAGTACTATCAGTGAGTGGAACACCGGAACTCCTACTCACTGTGAGGATCGGAACAAATCCCCATACACACTGTGAGGACATGTGGCTCCTGTGTGTGACTTTAAGTTTAAGAATTCAATCTAATATCAAAATTCCCCATGGATCGTTGGTTAAAAGAAGGAACTTTAAAGAGAAAAGTGAGTACTTCAAACTCCAATATTTTTACTGAAACCAGCAAGGAAAATACTGAGGCAGCTCAAGTTAATTATGAAAAATTTCAGCTGACTAATAAGAAACGCAGGTATTGTGAGGACTATTTGGCATTTGGATTCACAAGCAATGGAAATGAAGATGCTCCAGGTGCCCAGTGTGTAGTGTGCAACAAAATATTATCTAATAGTTGTTTAGTACCTGCTAAATTGCGAAGACATTTTGAAACAAATCATCCAGAATACAAAGATAAAGACATTAGTTTTTTTAAGCAAAAGCTTGAATCGCTTGAAAAAAGTAAACTCTTCATGTAAAAAATTGCCAGATCTGATAATGACAATGCAACAGAGGCATCTTACAAAGTAAACTATCGTATATCGCTCGCTGAAGAAGCACACACTATTGGGGAATCACTCATAAAACCATGTGCAAAAGGTATTGCGATGTGTATGTTGGATCAGGAGTCTAGTAAAAAAGTTGAGGCTGTGCCACTATCAAACAATACTGTCACACGTCGTATTCACGATCTTGCTGCTGACATCGAGAAGGAGCTTATTTTTCAGCTGCATTTATGTGATGCATATGCATTACAATTAGACGAGTCCACTGACGTTGCAGGTCATGCAGTTCTGCTTGTATTTGTCTGTTATGATTTTAATAGTTCTATTGAAGAAGACTTACTTTTATGTGAATTTTTGCAAACCAATACAAGTCACTGCATTTTCCACAGACACGCTCTGGTAGTTAAGAATATTTCTCCCTCTCTTAAAAATGTGTTGGACGAAGCAGTACAGATTATTAATTATATAAAAACTCGACCATTACAATCAAGACTGTTCAAAATTATGTGTGAAGATATGGGTAGTCAGCACACAGCCCTGCTTCTACATACAGAAGTCAGGTGGCTATCACGAGGAAAAGTGCTGGTTAGATTATTTGAATTGCATCATGAGCTGTCCGCAAATCTGATGGATCACAAATTCCAACTGTCTGATCGTTTAACAGACTTTTTGTGGTTATCTAGAGTTGCGTATCTTGCAGACATCTTTACAAAACTAAATGAAGTAAATCTGTCGCTGCAAGGAAAGAATGTAAATATTTTTAATGCGAAAGACAAAATTTTGTCATTGTCATGGAAGCTACAGTTTTGGATCTCATCTGTAGGACGAAATTATTTGGATTGTTTACCAACTCTGAATGATTTCCTTGAAGAAAATGGATACAAACTTGATGAAGATATTCACAGCGACATTGCAGATCATCTCCGCGATTTATACACGAACATCATTAAGTATTTTCCAAACATCAATGACAACAATAACTGGATTCGGAATCCATTAAGTTTAACAGAAAAGCCAGTCAGTTTTTCTACATAAGATTATGAAAACCTAATTGAAATTGCTTCAGATGGTCAATTAATACAAACATTTAAAGAAGTTTCTCTGATTACATTTTGGAGTGACTTATGTCAAAGTCAAGAATATTCATCTTTATCAAGACGCGCAATTCGTCAGCTGTTACCCTTTGCCAGTACATACTTGTGCGAAACTGGGTTCTCGAACTATGCAGCAATGAAAACGAAATACAGAAATCGGCTGAATGCTGTGCCAGATATGCGAATCCAACTTTCTAGTATTAAACCAAATATAAAAAGAATTTGCCAAGAAAAGAAGAAAAACCACTCTTCACGTTGAAAACTATGAATATAATTAATATTATTTGATAGTTTTATTTTTTGTACATATTTAATGATTTTTATTGAATATAAATGAATGGTGTTATATTCAATATGTTGAATTTAAATGAATGGTGATATCATGACCGTATTTAGCATCTTATTACTACCAATTGTGGTGTAGTGGCAGTCTGTGTGTGTTTGGGTGTGTGTTTTTTTTTTTTTTTTTGCTCGACAAACTTAATCCCTGGCTAGGGGGTTCCTTGAAATTTTTCTGAGTTTGAAAGGGTTCCATGGTCAAAAAAAATTGGGAAACACTACACTAGAGTGACGTTTTACAGCTTAATGATAAGCTCCAGTTAATAGGGTTTTACAGTGTAAATTTTGTCACACCCTAAACTTTAATGAGATGAATGATCCTGCTATATTAATTACTGAAGACCAGAACCATATAATAAAATGCACCTCTACCTTCTGTATCTATTCTCAGGCCACAGATAAAAAATAAAACTGTGACCTTGAAGTGCCATGGCTATACATTATGCTGCAGAAATAAAACATAAATAAAAATCAGTTGATACTTCAAAATGGCTCCCTTGTAGGAAGTTGTTTTGAATTCTTCTTCTCACAGAATTACCTCCCCAGGTGGGTACGTGTAAGTTAGTGTGTTACTTCACGGCTGTTCCTTCATGCAATAGTTTCAATCTTCAAAATGGAATAAGATGAGTTTTAACAAAATATTTGCTCGTGTATGTTTAGATTAACAGCTTCCCAAAATAGGGAATATGGCAAATTTGCTGCCTTTGGGGGAGGGGATGAGGTGTGCAGGAAGGATTTAGTGGCAACAGGAGATGGAGGACTCTTTGAGATTGTAATTCCTGTCACACTCTTCCTTAGTGGGAGCATGCATGCTTAATCTGTGTATATGCATGATTAATCTGTATTTTGGGGAGGAGACTGCTTAGGCAATGAAGGATATGGTAACTTTCCAGGCTCAACTGTTTATAGTACAATTAGCTTGCTAGGCAATGCTGTAAATTGCATAGTTAGAAGTCCAAATCAGGTGATTGAATGTCTTGTGGATGCTTTCAACATTGGAGTAAAATGCAGGACTATGTAGCACTTTAAAGACTAACAAGATGGTTTATTAGATGATGAGCTTTCGTGGGCCAGACCCACTTCCTCAGATCAAATAGTGGAAGAAAATAGTCACAACCATATATACCAAAGGATACAATTAAAAAAATGAACACATATGAAAAGGACAAATCACATTTCAGAACAGAAGGGAGATGCGGGCGGGGGGGAGGAAGGAAGGTAAGTATCTGTGAGTTAATGATATTAGAGGTGGGGAAAGTTAGATGTCTGTGAGCTAATGGTATTAGAGGTGATAATTGGGGAAGCTATCCTGGTAATGGGTAAGATAGAGTGGTGTCTAATTTTCCATTGTTGATTTGTACTGTGGTGTCCAGGAAGTGGACCTCTCGTGTAGAATGGTCCAGGCTGAGGTTGATGGTGGGGTGTAGGTTGTTAAAATCTCTGTGGAATATCAACCTCAGCCTGGACCATTCTACATGAGAGGTCCACTTCCTGGACACCACAGTACAAATCAACAATGGAAAATTAGACACCACTCTCTACAGAAAACCCACTGACTCATACAGTTACCTACATGCTTCCAGCTCCCATCCAGAACACACCATACGATCTATCGTATACAGCCAAGCCCTTCGATACAACAGCATCTGCTCTAATCCCACTGACAGAGACCAGAAGCTTCAGGATCTCTACCAAGCATTTATAAATCTCAACTACCCACCCGGAGAAATAAAAAAGCAAATTGAAAGAGCCAGACGAATACCTAGAAACCATCTACTTCAAGACAGACCCAAGAAAACCAACAATAGAACACCACTTGTCATCACCTACAACCCCCAACTTAAACCTGTCCAACACGTTATCAATAAACTACAGCCTATACTGGAACAGGATACCATACTCCAAGAGGTTCTAGGAGACAGACCCATAGTCTCCTATAGACAACCACCTAACCTCAAGATGATTCTTACCAACAACCACAGGACATACCATACTAATACCAACCCTGGTACCTTCCCTTGCAACAAACCCCGTTGCCAGCTTTGTCCGCATATTCATTCTGCTGATACCATTATTGGACCTAACCAAGTGAGTTATAAGATCAAGAACACATATTCCTGCGCATCCAGAAATATAATTTATGCTATCATGTGCCGAAAGTGTCCGTCTGCTATGTACATTGGACAAACGTCTCAGACACTTCGCCAAAGGATTAATGGCCACAAAACAGATATCAGACAAGATCACAAAGAAAAAACGATTTCTTGCCATTTCAACCAGAAAGGACACTGTCTCAACGACTTCACCACCTGCGTTCTTCTACAAAGACCTTTTACATCTGCACTTGAAAGGGAATCCTCTGAACTGTCATTCATGTTAAAATTCGACACTCTCCGGGGGGGCGGATTGAACAAAGACCCCAACTATCTTACCCATTACCAGGGTAGCTTCCCCAATTACCACCTCTAATACCATTAGCTCACAGACATCTAACTTTCCCCACCTCTAATATCATTAACTCACAGATACTTACCTTCCTTCCTTCTCCCCCCCCCGCATCGCCCTTCTGTTCTGAAATGTGATTTGTCCTTTTCATAAGTGTTCATTTTTTTAATTGTATCCTTTGGTATATATGGTTGTGACTATTTTCTTCCACTATTTGATCTGAGGAAGTGTGTCTGGCCCACGAAAGCTCATCATCTAATAAACCATCTTGTTAGTCTTTAAAGCGCTACATAGTCCTGCATTTTACTTCAGCTACACCAGACTAACACGGCTACATTTCTATTACTATTCAACATTGGAGGCTGTCCTTGGCTTGAGTAACTAGATATCAGCATCCATAACAATTGTGGCAATCTCACTGTTGGCCCAGGTAGTTTGGAGCATCATTATGCAGTTTGGGGGTCTTGAAAAAGGTTGGATTGTGCTGTGGCTTGTATCTCCTCTGAAATGTGGATTTTTCTGGTGGAGGAGAAGCTGTATAAGTACTAAATTTATATGGTGAAACTGGATATTAAGCCTGCAAAAAATAGTTGAGTCCAGAAAGATATAGGTGTCAATTTAGAGTTTTTGCACCGTTCTGGTATCAGGATGTGGTGGGGGTCCAGATGATTTTGATGTACTAGCTGAAGCTTGTTCTCTCTATTGATGATACCGTTTCTGGGTTTATGGCCAAAGTTTGGTTGGATCCAGTCCAGATGCTAGATCTGGGTTTTTGCTGTGCTGTTATGGTAGAGCTCATCAGGGTCTAGATATTTTTTGGTTCTCTTTAAATCTGTAGAATTTAGAGGATTGTTGCAGCCAAAATCTGGCAGGATCCTTTTCTGGATCATGCCTGGTGTTTATGCAGTGCTGTTGCACCGGGATGCTTTGGTTTGGCTTTGTTTTTCTTCTTGGAGTAGGAACAACTGTACTGGTTCTCTACTTAACCAATGGAATTTGTGGGTCAAGGGCCAACATTTGGTTGGATCAAGCTGGATCCAGAGTCTGACCCAAGTATTTGAACTGCTGTTGTGCCAGGATGTGCTGATATCTACTGACTACATCTGCTGCTCAGTAATGCCTCTGAATTAGCAGACTGGGGCCAAAGTTTTACTGGATCCAGCAGCATTGTGGTGCCAGAGGCAGGTTTTTGTGGTTGCTGTTGCACCGTGGTCTGGGTTTCTTGGTCCTATAGCGGCTGGTCAACTTGCTCTGTGTTGTCAAGTGCCCACTGGGAAGCTGGAGGGCTGGTACAAAAATCGGCCGGATCTGGCCGGATCCTGCAGGTGGATCCAGCTTTTACCTTTTTCCTGCAATCTGGCCAGCAGCCTGACGAGTGAGCAGGAGCCATGTGACTGTGGCGAGTTGGGGTGTGCAGTTGCCTCCTGCTTCAGAGCTACCTGCTCCGAATACTAAGCAGCGCCGCCGCCGGAGCCGTGCATGTAACGCGCCGCGGACACTGCGGAGGAAGGTGCCGGTTCCCGAGGCAGCTCGGAACATGGAGATTAAAGACCAGGGAGCGCAAATGGAGCCGCTGCTCCCCACGGTAAGAGGCTGCTCGCTGCAGGCTGGCGGTTGCCTGCCGCAGCCCCAGCCTGGCGGGGGATGCGAGGGACGCGTCCCTGCCCGCTCGCCTCTGTGGCCAGGGCTCTCCCGCCTCGCGGCCGGCCAGCGGCGGGGGCTGCGGAGCCCGCAGGCGGAGGGGGCATTGCCCGCCCCCCCCCCAATATGGATGTGCGTTGGGTCACAATGCGGGTGGTTTTACGGAGTGAAAACCCGCGATGGTTGGCTCCAGGGCTGGCAGCAGCCGCGGGGCTCGCTCTGCGCCTCTCGGCTCCCGGGAGCTGCGTTTCAGGAGCCCCGGTTGCTGGGGGCGGGAGCGCCTCTCGCTGCGAGCCCGGGTGGGGGGCGCTGCCGTGGGAAGGGGTTTCCTTACGGGAGAGCCCCGAAAGGGCTCGCTCGCTGGCTGGGCTCTGTCTCTGTCGCGCCCCCTGTTTCTCTGGGGGTCCCGAGCCCCCCAGCCGGCCCAGAGGGACACTCCGCGGGGGCCCCTGTCACTGGTGTCCCGCACAGGATTGGGGCAGAGGCGAGGCGGGCCCTCGCAGACAGTGCATGTGTGTGCACGCACGTCCCCGCGGCCCGCTGGCCTGACGGGGGGGGTCACACACTGACACCCGAAGGGCCGGTCTGTGTGCGGTGGCCCCGCTGCAGCCAGCACGCAGAGGCGGTCGGGTGGTTGGTGGCTGTCCCATGCACAAAGGGTCAGTCTGTCAGATTCCGTGTCAGATCGGGTCAGTCCGCGGGGGTCCCTGTCATGCGCACTCGCGGGGTCTGTTTCTAGGCGCTCTCTCTAACATGCGCAATTATCACTTCAACGAGACCCTGTTAGCACGACGAATTGTATCAATTCTGTCAAAGCCTAAAAGGTAGCGAGGCCATTCAGCGCTCTGTCAGAGGTGGCTAACATCCACACACCACAGGACACTGTTTAAAATTTCATCTCTGGTGGTCAGTCAATTGTTGTCAGTATCTCTTCCTGATCAGGTTGCTATGTAGGACAATGGCATTTGTCATCTCTCGCCTTTCTCCTAGGATCAGGCACAGTTTTTCACATTGCTGTTTGGATGAGAAAGCTCTTATGATGATTTTGTTGCCTTTTGTTGCCTTCTGTCTGTTTTAGACATTGGCATAGAGACATTGAAGACATTACTTGTTAGTCTCATCTCTGTATCACATTAATTGCTTTGGGCTATGTTTTGTGTCTCCCAATTTTCACCTCTAGTCTGCAGTCACTGATTCAGTATTTGGTGAGAGACTGTCATAGTTTTGTACATGACAGTCATAGAATGCCCATCACAACAGTTAGGTCATCTGATGGTTTTGTGTGTGTGTGTGTGTGTATATATATATATATATATATATAATGACAGATTAGGTCAAGATGGTAGGGGAGTGACACTATATGTGAAAGAAAGCGCAGAGCCAAATACAGTAAACATTTGAAGTTAATTAATGTCTTAATAGAAATTCCACACTTGAATAATAAGAATATAGCAGCAGGAATATATTACAGACCACCCTACAAGGACTGTGAAAAACTCAGAGATTAGAGGCTATAAAAATAGAACACTTAATAAAAATGAGTGATTATCACTATCATCATCATTGACTGGTATATGTTGCCTCAAGATGGGTAGCAGAGAAATTTAATTATATTATGGTCACTATTACAATGGTTCAGCTAAACTCACCTCTTGGACCATATTGTGTGTCACTTAGGACTAAATCAAGAATTGCATCTTCCCTTGGAGGTTCCATTACTAGTTGCTGCAAGAAACAGTCATTAATGGTGTTCAGAAATTGTAATGTTTTCTGGGAGAGAAAATACCAAAGAAACCCACAACAGTAGCATTTAACTTCAGAAGGAGGAATTACTCCAAACTGAGGAAGCTAGTTAAACAGAAATTAAATGGAATGGTCATAAAAGTGAAAAGCCTGCAAGCTGCATGGAAACTTTTTAAAAAAATCACGGTATTAGAGATTCAAAATAAAGTTCTATTCTAAATAAAAAAGGACCACAAAATTGCCACTATGGTAAAAATAGAGTAGAAGAGGCAGTTTGGGTGGGGTTAGTAACCCAAACTCAAAATCTTTTTAAAAACTGAAATTCAAATCATACTGAGGAAAATAGAAAAGTTCATGAACTCTGGCAAGTCAAGTGTAAAAGTATAATTAGGTAGGCTAAAACAGAATTTGAAGAACTACTAGCAAAAGACCCAAAAGCTAAGAGCAAAAAATATTACATCAGAAGCAAGAAGCCACCAAACAATTCATGGGGCCAATGGATGACTGATGTGCTAAAAACAACGAATAGTCTTGCAGCACCGTAGAGACTAACAAAAAATGTAGATGGTATCATCAGCTTTTGTGGGCACAACCAACTTCTTCAGATGAATGAGGTTTAAGGAATCCAGTTTTCAAATAAATAAGGGTATGTCTACACTACCCCGCTAGTTCGAACTAGCGGGGTAATGTATGCATACCGCACTTGCTAATGAAGCCCGGGATTTGAATTTCCCGGGCTTCATTAGCATAAGTGGGGAGCCACCAATTTTAAATCCCCGCTGCTTCGAACCCCGTGCAGCGCGGCTACACGGGGCTCGAACTAGGTAGTTTGGACTAGGGTGCCTATTCCGAACTACCGGTACACCTCATTTCACGAGGAGTAACGGTAGTTCGGAATAGGAACCTAGTCCGAACTACCTAGTTCGAGCCCTGTGTAGCCGCGCTGCACGGGGTTCGAAGCAGTGGGGATTTAAAAATGGCGGCTCCCCGGGAAATTCAAATCCCGGGCTTCATTAGCAAGTGCAGTATGCATACATTACCCCGCTAGTTCGAACTAGCGGGGTAGTGTAGACATACCCTAACACAAAGAAGGATTCGGGTGGCAGAGAAGGAAAAAAAAGGGGAAAGAAATTGTCAGTTAGAATGCCCGTGTTAAACGAAGCTGATAACACTTAGTACCCACTGTAAAAACCCCTTTGTTTGTTTGTTTTTATGTCATTAGAAGGTGGAATGCAGTGGGCCAGGCAGCCAGCATCTTTGTTTAGATGTCTGTTGTAGGTATCAAACTTGTAAATAAAATTAAGTTCTGTAGTTTGAAATAAAATGGTGACTTTGAGATCCATTAATGAGCTACTAACGGAGTACTTGAAGACCAAGCCATTGCAGAGAAGTAAATGAATTTTTTGCATTGGTCTTCACTGCAGAGGATGCAAGAGAGAGATTCTGACATTCCAGTCATTTGTTTTTAGGTGACAAATCTGAGGACCTGTTTCTGATTAAGGTGTCAAATAGGAGGTTTTTTGACCAAATTGATAAATTAAACAATCATAAGTGACCAGGATCAAATAATATTCACCCAAGAGTTACAAAAGAACTCAAATTTGAAACTGCAGAACTACCAACTATACAATTTAACCTACCACTTACATCAGCCTCCACGTGGGGTAACTGGCAAACAGGAGAATGGCCGTATTGAGGGATACCAAAGGTCCATCTAGCTCCAGTGTGTGGATCTTCTGACAGTGGCCAATGCCAGATGCTCCAGGGGAATGAATAGAACATCATCATCATCACCACCACCACCACGGGCTCAATGCCCATTGGTGTCTGATGCCTCCCTCACTATTTCCTTCCATCTTTCCCTGTCCAGTGCGGAGTGACTTAGTTTCTGTAGACTAGCTCTGCACTAATCTACTGTATCATCTACCCATTCTCTGTGGGGTCTGTCTCTCCTATTCAGACCATTCATTATGCCGAATACCAGGGTCTTAACTTTTCGCTCGTCATTCATTCTGCAGATATGTCTGAATGGCTGTAATTTCCATTGTATAATCTTCTTCAATAGGTTCTCTTTCGGCTGTATCTTCCTATATAATTCCTCGTTGGGGACCTTCTGCATCCATCCTATTCTTAGGATCTTTCTATAAGAACTCTTCTCGAATACCATTATCCTTCTCTTTGAATCTTTCGTTATGACCCATGTCTCACGTCAGTACAACATGCTGCTAATACACCGTTTTCAAAATGCTCAGCTTCGTTCCTAAGCTAATCACTTTACTTTTCCAGATCTTATCCATTGCCTTCAAACTCACTCTTGCTTTCACTATTCTAGTCGCTATTTCCTTCTTGCAATCTAGACCAGGTAATCATCAAGTGATCCACATTTCCTGTTGCTCATTCCCATCTTCTGGCAAATGGGGGCTAGATATACCATCCCTGTCCATGCTGGCTAATCGCCACTGATGGGCCCATCCTCCTTTAACTTATCCAGTTATTTTTTGAGGATAGATAATGTAATGTCAGCTTTAAAAATAAGCTTTAGAAGTGATCATGTCAGTTATAGCCTTTCTTTAGGACCCAACAAATTGGTTAAAACCAGAGTAAATAACCAGAGTTATCAGACACGTAATTGAACACCCTTTTGAGGAAAGAGTGAACCTGGCTTTTGTAAAAGGAAATCATGCCCTGCCATGAATTCCCATTAGAATTAATTAAGAGTGTCCACAAACACATGGAGAAAGGTAAGCCAGTTGATATAGTATAATAGGACTGTCCAACAAGGTCAGTTAAAGCTAAAACTCTTAAGTAAAGTAAGTAGCCATGGAATAAGAAGGAAGGTCCTCTCATAGATCAGTAACAGGTTAACATATAGGAAAAAAAGGGTAGGAATAAGTGGTCAATTTTCAGGATGGAGAGAGGTAAATAATAAGGTTCCAAAGGAATCTGAACTGGGGTCAATGCTGTTCAATGTATTCATAAACAATGTGGAAAACCAAGTAAACAATGAGGTAGCAAAATTTGCAAATGATAGAAAGTTACGTAAGACAGGTAAGTCCAAAGCAGATTCCAAAATGTTATAAAAGGATCTCACAAAATTAGGTGACTGGGCAAGAAAATAGCAGATGAAATTAATGCATGTTGGAAAAACACATTCCCAATTAGCTGCAAATTAGCTGTTAACACTCAAGAAAGAGATCTTGGACTCATAGAATCATAAAATACTAGAACTGGAAGCGACCTCGAGAGGTCATCAAGTTCAGTCCACTGCCTTCAAGGCAAGACCAATCACTGTCTAGATCATCCCTGATAAATGTCTGTCTAACCTGCTCTTAAATATCTCCAATAATGAAGATTCCATAATCTCCCTAGGCAATTTATTTCAGTGTTTAAGCTCCCTGACAGTTAGGAAGTTTTTCTTAATGTCCAACCTAAACCTCCCTTGCTGTAATTTAAGCCCATTGTTTGTTTCTTGTCCTGTCATCAGAGGTCAAGGAGAACAAATTTTCCTCCCTCCTCCTGGTAACATCCTTTTAGATACTTGAAAACTGCTATTATGTCCCCTCTGTCTTCTCTTTTCTAAACTAAACAAGCCCTATTCTTTCAGTCTTCCCTCATAGATCATGTTTTCTAAACCTTTAATAAATTTTGTTGCTTTTCTCTGGACCTTCTCTAATTTCTCAACATCTTTCATGAAATGTGGTGTCCAGAACTGGTCACAATACTCCAACTAAAGCCTAATCAGTGCAGAGTAGAGCAGAAGAATGACTTCTCGTGTCTTGCTCACAACACTCCTGTTAATGCATCCCAGAATCATGTTTGCTTTTCTTGCAACAATGTCACACTGTTGATTCATATTTAGCTTGTAGTCCACTATGACCTTTAGGTCCCTTTCTGCTGTACTCCTTCCTAGACAGTCACTTCCCATTCTGTATGTGTGAGACTGATTGTTCCTTCCTAAGGAGAGTACTTTGCATTTGTCCTTATTAAATTTCATCCTATCTACCTCATACCTGTCATCACTGACAGTTCTCTGAATACATCTGGTCAATGTGCAGCAGCAGTAAAAAAGCTAACAATGCTAGGAACCATTAGGAAACAGATAATAAAACCATAAATACCTTAGTGCCATTATATAAATCCACAATACTCCCACACCTTAAATACTATATGCAGTTCTTGTTATCCCATCTCTAAAAAGATGCATTAACAATGGAAAAGGTAGAAGGAAGGGCAACACGAATGATTGAAAGGATGGAACAGTTTCTATATAAGAAGAGAGTGAAGGTTGACTTTTCAGCTACTAAAAGAGATGATTAAGGAGGGGGTATGGTAGAGATCTATAAAATCATGAACTGTATGGTGATTGTGGATGAGGAAGTGTTGTTTACTCTTCACAAGAACTACAAGTCACTCAATGAAATTGAGGCAGCAGGCTTAAAATAAACAGAAAGAATACTTCTTAACAAAATGCTCAATCCATCTGGAGAACCGTGGAGCTCATTGCCAGTGGATGTTGCAAAGGCCAAAAGTGTAACTGGGTTAAAAAAAAGAATTAGATAAACTCTTACGCTATGTCTACACAGCAGCATTATTTTGGAGTAATTGACATTATTTTGAAATAACATAGTGTGCAACTCCACTACAAACCTTTATTTCCTAATAATGGTGAGATAGAGGATTTCTTGCTCTGACTCATGGTAATCCTCATTTCACAAGGAGTAAGGGAAGTTAATTGAAGACTGTTCTTTGAGTTCCTGCTGTGTAGACAGCGCCAAAAAGAAAATTAAGCTATTTCAACTTATGCTACACAATTGACATAACTGAAATTGTTTAGCTTAATTCAACTTTAGCCCTGCTGTGTAGATGTACCCTTAGAGGATAGGTCCATCAATTAGCCAAGATCTTCAGGGATGTAATGACATGTGTGTTCATAAGCTTCCAATTGCCAGATGTTGCAAATGGATGACAGGGTATGGGTCGCTTGACAATTGGCCTGTTCTGTTCATTCTCATTGAAGGATCTGGCATTTGCCATTGTTAGAAAACAGGATGCAGGGCTTGATGGACCATTGGTCTCACCCACTGTGACCATACTTAGTTCTACATATTCTTATCATATTACATATTGATTTTTGTATGTTAACCTCTGTTTACTATCCCTCGTCAATATTTTAAAACTTTGTTTTAGTAGGACTATTTTAAAATTATTTGAAAAAGTTGTGGCTAATTAAAAGATTTCTGTGAAGTCAGTGTGTGTATAAAAATAGTGAAAAGATAGTTTGCAGATTGTCTTTGTGAATGTCTTGGGCAGGTTCTCAATAAGCTGAATGCTGTTACTTTGCCTGTCTTAGTGGGATCTTTGCCTATCCATGATGTTGCAACCGGCTTCCCCAAAAGCACTCTGTTTATATCAAGACATGTTCTAAAATTATTCAGGAATAAATGTCTTTCTGTTGTGTTATAAGATAATCCATTGTGTTATAAAATACTTTTCCCCCCGTGAATGATTGCATGGCATGTTGGTTTTTTTGTGTGTTCTCTAACGGCAGTGGTGTCAGTAACATCATTATAGCTGATAATAAATTGACTTTTTCAGTCTAACATTAGACTTTGATCATCTTCCTTTTTAGGGCCAATGCTTTGGCAAGGAAGGCTTCAGCTTACATTCTCCTTCTCTTCCTTGAGGATGAGCGGGGCAAAAACTTTATGCAATCTTTTTGACCTAAGTGGAAGAATTTGCCCATAGTTTTGAATAGGGTGGGCAATAATTTATGAAGGGGGGGGGCACTTCATACAGTTCAGAAGTGGTTGTGGGCTGCCCTGGAAGGGGTGGAGCCTTGGGAAGAAGGGGCAGGGCCAGGAGATTTTGCATGCTCCCCCACTCTCAGACCCTGATTGGCCTGGGGTGGGGGAGTGTGTGAAGTCTTTGCCCTGTGCCCACACCCTGCTAGCAGGGGCAGATGACTGTTTTGCGGGGCCCCGGGCAGCATAACTCCGCGGGGCTCCCCCCTTTGCCACGGTGCATGCGCCGTGATGCCATGTGCATGCATGGTGGCGCCACGGCACATGCGCGGGGCTTTTTTAAGCGCGGGGCCCGGGGCGGCCGCCCCATTCGCCCTGCCCTATATCCGCTGCTGCCTGCTAGGAGTGCATAGCTCCTAGAAAGAACTGTCAGCTGTTCCCTCTGGGTACCGCACACCACTGGCAGTGGAAAGAGACTTTGTGCACTCTCCCCACCCCCAGGTTAATTAGGGCCTGTGGGCATAGGAGCACGCAAAGTCTCTTGCCCCCTGCCTTGCCAGGGGTGTACAGTGCCCAGAGGGAACCATCAGCTGTTTTGAATACCTGGTGGTTCCCTCTGGTGCCCTGTGCCTCTCCCCTGGTGGGGAGAGGAGACTTTGTGTGCTTCCCTGTCACCAGGTCTCGATGGGCCTGGGAACAGAGGAGCAGCAGGGCAGATGCAAGCCAGATCAACTAGCTTTACAGGCCGGATCCAACCCACAGATGTTATCTTGCTCACCCCTGGTTTTGAAGGATAGGGGTTTTAAAAAAAAAATTAGACTTTACTGTAATTCAGAGTACGCTTAACCTCACTTTTTGAAGTGCTTTTTCTACCAATTCTGGAAAAAAGACTTAATATATGTCCATAGACAGACCAAAATGCAGGAAGTTGCTCCATAATAGAATTTAGCAATGGATAGTCACACAATTAATATGCTTTTTGGTTATGTTTTTTATTGGGTTGAACACTGGTATTTATGAAATCTAGAAAGGTCAAAGATATTTAGGCTCCAGTCCTGTTAGTGGATCAGCACGGTGGGGCTCTACTTTAGGGTTGGGGGCTGCCTGTATGGATGTTCTTTTAGGATCAGGGATCCAAGGCAGTTGAACATTAAACAA
This sequence comes from Pelodiscus sinensis, assembly GCF_052426305.1. Classification (NCBI taxonomy): domain Eukaryota; kingdom Metazoa; phylum Chordata; order Testudines; family Trionychidae; genus Pelodiscus; species Pelodiscus sinensis. The sequence goes on from NC_143058.1 coordinate 36,079,372, forward strand.
AATATTCATAATCTTAGTGCATTCACTTTCCAAATATATGCACACTTTTGTGTGTATCCAGAACTCTTGCTAGTGCTGTACACATAGTAGGGAATTCTAGGAAGCATTTACAAAATCACATTACTTTTTGTTCTAGGGAGAGAGAAATGAGAGAACTAAAATTGTGATTTTTTTTTCCAAAACAGTGTAGCTAGTGGGAAACTATTGTTCATGTCAGGCCAAATTCTGTCATTTTCTTACTCATGCAGAGTAGGACTTCCAATGGGCCAGCATGTAAAATGAAATGTGTTATTTAACAGAAGCGTAAGTGACAGAATGTGTTTTATATTCATTCTAATTCTCTGTTCGTTTGGTCAGGATTTAGGATTATTGCAACAATTTGCACAGAATCTGGGCAAGTTTATGTAGCTAAGGTTAAAATATCAATAGGAAACTATAGAGACAATGTTACATTTTTCTGTCATGTATACAGAGAAAAGATTACAAGGTTTAAAAAAATGCAATTATAAGGACAATGTTAGAATTTTATTACTGCTTCAGCTATTTTATCTCTTTCTGTTACTACATGGCCATAAAGTCTGAGTGAAAAAACAAATATTTTTTTCCAGAAGGTACTGGGAATTCAGTGCATCTTCTTATACAGTGAAATAATTACAGTTACACAGACAGCACTTCATAATGTTTCCACCACCCTCCAATGTCATGGTTAAGAAGAGAGGTAATTTAACGCCTAAGATGTACAGTAGACTTCCGATAATCCGGCACCCTTGGGACCCAGGTGGTGCCGGATTATCAGAAATGCCGGACTATCAGGAGGTACTCTGGCAGGGGCGGGTCTTGTCGGAGGGGAAGCGGGGGAGGGGGCGTGGGTGTGCCAAACCCTCCCTCCTGCTGCTGGGAGGCAGAGCCTGCGAGCGGTGGAAGAGGAGAGGTGGTGACAGGCAGGCAGCCGCATTCAGGACGTTCTGGTCAGTTACAATCACTCCGGCTGGATCCACAGCTGACACGCGGTTAATGTAATTTTCCTCTCTACTGCCGGGAGGCGGGGGGGGGGGGGGGGGGGGCAGGGGAAGGTAGGGGTCGGTGGGGTGGGTGTGTGCGGATATATACACTGCTGATATATATACAATCTGTTAATTATTCACTTAAACACTAAAAAATGCAAATTTTAACAAACCCCTGAAACTTAAATCTGTAACTTTATTTTGCCATGCTGCACAATTACTCATCATCCGATGAAACCAGTGCTGCTTCATCCCTGTTATCATCCCCCTCTTCAATATCCTCCTCTGCTTCTATGGAAGTGTCAACAACAGTAGGCTCTGGTGGTGGTGGTGGTGGTGAAGAAAAAGGCTGAACTGTCTTCTGTGCCCTTTCAAACATATCCCCGAGATCAGCTTGCTTAGAGGACTGTGATTTCTTAGCATAAAAGTTATTCAGAATAATATGAAGGTTCATCACTTCAGCTGCAGTATATTGGCTGCAAGACTCTGCAAATTCTACAAATTTGGAAATAAATTCAGTTGCCTCTCGCCAGGTATATTTTGCTCTCTCCATCACTTCCTCTTCTTCTTCTTCTTCTTGAGGTTTTTGTGGATTCAAAACACTTTCAATGATCGTAGCATCACTCAAAATTTCTATAACTGGTTCATCTTTGTCCATGGCAAGCCATTGTTCAATGTCATTTTCTGAGAGTTTGCAACAGCATTCTTCTCAGAGACATTTTCAATTATTTCTTGTATGTTACTAATGTGCTTAGGCCTAACATTAAATCCACAAAATTCCTCTTCATCAGAAGAATCATCACAAAACATGATGCTAGGCCAAAGTTTCCTCCAACATTTTCGTACAGTATCCTTTTTTACGTCTTTCCAAGCCAATGCATCCGCATACACAGCGTCCTTAAGGTTGAAATCAGATTGAAATTCAGAAACACTGCAGTCTGAGTTTACTAACTTTTGGACAAAAGTCCCCCTGTAGAAACACTTAAAGTTCTGTATCACACCTTGATCCATCGGTTGGATCAAAGACGTCACGTTTGGTGGCAAATATGTAGCGAAGATATTTCCACTTACAAGCTCTGAAGCGGGCGGATGTGCTCGACAGTTATCGAGCAAAAGAACAGCTTTACTATCCTCCGGTAGACCCTCCTTTCTGAAATTCTCCTTAACTGCGAGCACAAAATGATTAAAAAACCAGTTCTTAAAGATTTCTGACGTCATCCAAGCATTCCCCTGTGCCTCATAAATCACTGGCAAACTCGTAAGAGTTTTAAATGCCCTTGGTTTTTTGTACTTCCCTATGACAAGAAGCTTAAGTTTATGCATGCCAGATGCATTTGCGCATACCAGAACTCTAATGCGGTCTTTGTTCATTTTGAAGCCATGAGCGGCCTTTTCACCACCGCCAACTAGAGTAGAGTTTGGCAAACAACGCCATAAGAGCCCAGTTTCATCAGCATTGTACATTTGACAAGGTGACAACCTGTGTTCCTCCACCAACTGCTCAAAAATAGCACTATACTCCTCAGCGGCTACATGATTGGCAGACTTTTGCTCACCACTGATATCTAATTTACGGATCCCATGCCGATCCTTAAAATTATGCAGCCAACCTTCTGAAAACACACATGATTCGCTAATATTCATTTGACTGTGAAACTGTTTTGCTTTTTCTATGAGCACTGGCCCAATAATGGGCTTACCTTCAGAACGCTTTGCACTAAACCACTTAAAGATACATCCAACTGTGCCATCTTAGGCATTTTCAGAGTCTGCCGTAGTTCAGTACGTTTAGTAGGTGCTTCACTTTCAGCAACAAATGCTCGCAATTTATCCTTCTGTTTCTTTGTCATAGATTGTCGAAGATCCAACGTTAAATTTACTCATGATAACGTTCCGATTTATGCCTCTTTCTAGCATCTTTATAATTTTTAATTTCTGGTTCAGTGTCAGGGTTATATGCTTCCTTTTTAAAGTTTTCTTACCACTACTACTAGCACCTTCATTGACTTTTGACTCCATCACTATATACACTCTGATGGGCAAAAATATTCAAAAGTCAAAACAGCACTCTCCAGTGGGTCACAATGCTAATGGCAGACTGACTCAATGCCTTCCGGTTCACTGGGTTCAACTGCTGCCTCTGTTTTTTTTTGCGCAAGCTCACTCACTTGATCTTTTGATCCTGGACTATCGGTCTACTGGTAAAAGCAGCAGGGACAGGGAGGGGAGATGATCTCTTGTGAGTTTCAGCAGCAGCCTGTCACCTGTGGATCTACCTGTTCCCCCCGCCCCCCCCCGCCCCGCAGTAGAGAGGAAAGTTACATTAACTGCGTGTCGGCTGTGGATCCAGCCGGAGTGACTGTAACTGACCAGAACGTCCTGAATGCGGCTGCTTTGGCACACCCTCGCCCCCTCCTCCTGTCCTTCCCCCTCTCCCACTGACCCCTACCTTCCCCTGGGCCCCCCCTCCTGGCAGTAGAGAGGAAAGTTACATTAACTGCGTGTCGGCTGTGGATCCAGCCGCAGTTAATCAATTACTCTAACAACTTGAAGCAGCTGCCGGAGCACTTCCAGGTTGCAGTTGGTGCCGGACCATCAGGCGTACCGGACCACTGGATGCCGGACCACCGGAGTTTTACTGTACAAAGAACAGGCAGGTGCATAACTCCACCCTTTCATCTGGAAAGCTATTCTCAGGATAAAATAGGGCTTGAAGTAAGGTGAAAGTGGAAGGAGGAGAGAAGGCACTTGAGGGTTTCTCTATACAGTACCGTAGGTTAAAATAAGACATGCAATTTGAGCTACAGAAACTGCATATCTTATTTCAATGTTATTTTGGAATGGCTTATTTTGAAATTTGGTGATGTTTACACAGCATTTATTTAGAAATAAATCCCTGTTCGGAAATGTCCCTTTCTCCCATGGAATGAGGTTTACAGGGACATCAGAATAGTAAGCCCATTATATTTCAAAATAATGGGCGCGCTCAAAAGATGCAGAACAGCTATTTTGGGATACCTCTGGCAATGTAACGTAGCATGAGGTGTTTGTGGAGAAAGTGGGATTAAAGAACATACGAGGGCATCATTGAAGTGTGGCAAGAGCTATATATGCCAAGAACTTCAGGACATTGCATTTGAGTTTGATACAGAAGGGGCCATTGAAACTATTTGAGGAGGAGGGGTTGGGGTTATACTAGAGTGGGAGGAAGATGAGTATTTGAGTCATGAAGCAAGTTTAATGTGAACAAGCTGATAAACTACGTCTCATAGCTCATATTCTCAATGCTGTATTTTAGTTGGGGGACAGTAGCAAAATTCCTATATCCTCATTTAGTTGTAGCCAGTATTTTTTATTCAAATCAAGTTATTTTTAATTTAAATATTTTAAGGTACTTGTTGATTGCTTACTTTCTTTCCATTTTATAGTCTTAAATTACAAAAATGTTTTGCACCTGTTTCTTTAGTTCCTAATTGTTGGTAGAATTTCAGATTTTATGGAGTCTCTCCTTCTCAGAAGCCCATTTAAAATGTTTATATATACCAAAAAACACAAGTCCCACTATAACATACTGTGTTATAATAGGGTAAACTTACACACACAACTGATAAGCAAGAAATCCATGCTGGTTTTTGCGATCCACACCACTTTCTTGACATATCAGAAGCTGAAGACTTTCACAATACTTTGACAAGACTACATCTCTATTAGGACTTTCAGTGTCTGGGTTTTCAGAAACTGTGTGTCTGGGTAGGGTATATATGGATGGTATACTGTGTACAATGAATCATGTATGATACAGGAATTCTTGCCTACTTTTGTGATGAGCATTGGTGCCTTCAGTTGTTTATATTCATCTAAATATTTTACTGCATTTACCTACTAGTACAATCAAAGAGTGTGAGGGATCTAAGTGACAAGTTTTGTGATGAGAGCCATTCTTAACAAATGTAGGAAGGAAAGACTATAATACGATATTTCTTACAGAGCCAGTTCTGCAATGTGCTACACACAGGCAGCTCCCCACACTTTCATGGAGCTCCAGTGTCTCAGGGGTCCATCTGCTTGTATGGCTGCAGTTGCAGTATTGGGGACTGTAGCCAACAGCTATGTCTACACACAATTTTTAGTTCAGGAGAAGGATGCAAATAGCTTTGCGCATTTGCATACTTCCTCCGGGGTTTTTTTTTTTTTGGAAGATGTTCTTCAGGTATTTACCCATGTCTACATGCAGCCGAATTTCAAAATAAAACCCTATTTCAAAAGACTTCTGTAACCTCATTTTAGGAGAAATCTTTTGAATCTTCCCCTCGGAAGAAGTATGCAAATGCGCAGTGCTATTTGCATCCTTCTCTCGAAATAAAAATTCTGTGTAGACATACCCCAAAGTGGTGATTATTTGGAAACAACAAATGGGAGTATGAATGTGCATAAGTCAAGCCTCATGAAATAAGTGTAATACTTTTTGCAGATTGTTTGGAAGCTTGTTTTGGATTGGTCTAAATTAGTGAATATCTGATGAATAGTATAGACAAGAAGTTGAATCTGCTGGAAGGTAACAAATATCGATCTTAAGAGGTTTGCTGAAGAATTGCTCAAAATCATAGAAATGTAGGACTGGAAGGGACCTTGAGAGGTCATGCACTCAGGATAGTAGTAGGTATTATCTAGAACAGGGTTTGGCAACCTTTCTAAGTGTCATGCCAAGATTTAAGCCTCCTGCCCTTGGCTGTGATGTTCTCTTGGGAGAGTGGGAGGGGTTTTCTCCACCACACGCCCAGCATGGTTTTCTGCCCTGGTCTCTGCTCTGGCTTTTCCTGTGAGAAGGAGAAGTTGAGTGCAGCATGGAGCCTCAGGGCTTTTCCCCGCAGGAAGCTGATGCTGGCTCCAATCTTGCATGGGGGCAAGATGGTGGATTGCCAACACAGGTTGGGGTTAGGGTGGCTCATGGTGAGGGGTTCAGAGAAATGGGCAAGGTGAGGGCAGGTGGGTGACCCCTGGGTGTCTAGCCCTGCTGGGGGGGGGTCCCATGGGGGGGTCCGGTCCATGGAACTGTCACCTTTCTGCCAAAGACCTAGGGGCCAGTGCAGCTTTGGGGAAGGTGGACCCCCCCCATGCATTTTCCTCTCCCCTGTCACTGTTCTCCAGGCCTGGAGCCGCAGCCCGGGCAGCACTTACCCTCTAGTGCAGTGGTTCTCAAATGTTTTGGTCCATGGACCACCTGGCTCAATGCAAACCTTTCTGTGGACCACCAGTTGCTAATGGAAACTCACTGTTAATTACATAATTACTCCTGAGCCATTTTGCTGATGCTGCAGCTAGGAAGAATGGTTTAATTTAAATGATTAAACAGATTAAGCATTTAACTTTCTCATGTTAGTTTATCAAACTTCACTTGAAGTAAAATATTAATTTATGTCCACCTTACAAGGTTTTAATGTTTTCTTTATTTATGGCAGGGGTGGGGAACTATCAGTTGGGGACCACACAAGTGAGAAGCAAAAGAAGACTCCAAAACCCTCACAACCCTCTGAGCCTGACCCCATCATACCCCACTCTCCAATTCCTTCATTACCTCCTCACCCTGGCCCCTACTTCCCCTGTCCCAGGGCCCTGCTATCTCACCCCTCCCATGGCCGGGAGAGGGGTGAAGGGGGGGGGGGGGGGAGGCAGCTCTGTGTGAGGTCCCTGTGCAGCCTTGGTGGAAGTGGGTGGGAAGCTGGGGTGGCTTTCTGGGGCACCAGACTTGGACTCCTCCACCCCACTGCTTTCTTCTCACCAAGCCCCGCCACTGCCTCATCACCCTGCAGCCCTTGACACCCCAGATCCCCCCTGCCCAGCTCGTGTGTTGGTGGCTGCTCAAGGATGGTCCCAGCCAGGCCCTGGGGGCAGAGCAGCCTGTTCCCACCCCCCCAATCTGTGGGTCACCACATGCCAGTGGGGCTGGGCTGAGTGGAGCAGCAGTGGCGTGAATGCAGAGCGGGACCTCAATCCAATGGCCCTGTGTGGGATCCTTGTGTTGCCCAGTGGAAGCTGACAGAGAGCCATGGCAGCTTTCCGTGGAACCGGAGGTGGTCTCCCCCACCATATTGCTTCTTTCCCCCCTGCCCCCATGCCGGTGCAGGTGGGGGCAGGCAGAGCAGCGGCAGCATGCATGTCTGGGTGGGGCCTCAATCACACGGGGGGGGGGGGGGGGGAGCTGTCCTGGCTCTGGGTGGGGTCCCTGTGCTGCCTGGTGGAGGTGGGTCTGGAGCCAGGGCGGCTCTCGGGGACACCGGGAGAAGACGTGAGTTGGGGCTTTCTTCACTTCCCACCTTCCCATGCGCCCGGAAGCCAGAGCTGGTGCTCCAATCCTCATGGCTGTGTGGGTTTCCTCCATGGGCTCCACATACCACTGAAAATGGGCTCACATGCGTGCCATAAGTTGCTGATCCCTGATTTAGACCTTTCCTGACAGGGATCTTGCTCTTAAAAATCTCAACGATAGAGATTCCACAACTTTTCTGGTCAATTATTCCAGTGATTAACCACGCTGACAGGAAGATTTTTCTCATAATGAATCTAAACTGCAATTTAAGCCCATTGCCTCCTGTGCTATCCTAAGAGGTGAAGGAGAACAATACTGGAGCCAGTTACGGTGACTTTGAATCTTCTACTCAGGAAGTCATGTTCAATGGCTCCCGCTGTTGAAGGATGGAAGAAGATTGAAAAAAGTCTTTACTAATTTGTTATTGGAATCTGGCAAGAAGTGATCCATTATGATCAGGCTCAGGCCTGCCAAAAGGACAGGAAAAGGGTGGTTGCTCTGGTACCTGGCAATTTAAAGCATTGGGGCTCCTGAGTGCTGCTACTGTGACAGTGGCCAAAGCCCTGGGCCCTTTAATTGCTACAGACGTGCTGAGTGACTTGTTTCATGTGGCTCTGAAGGCTGGAAGGGAAGGGTGCTCTGTTCTAAGTGGCATGGAGGGTTGCCTGTCCCCAGCCCCACCCCTTCTGTCCAAACTTTGCCCCTTCTGCGAGCATGTGGTCACCCCCTCCCCAACCTTTCCCACAGGCCTGCGGAGACTGTTGGTGCCCCTGATAAAGCTTAATGTCATGTCATTTTTTGGATGTAGGATCACTCCCCCACATATGCCAGGTTTCATGCCTCACAACAGAGGAATCACAACATAAGGTATGTTTTGTGCTGCAGATGAAATGTGTGTTCTTAGCTCAGGTTAACTTAGATTAGTAGCTCAAACTCAAATCAATAGGGTGAGCCAGGGTTGAACTTGCTCTGCTAATCAGAGTTAAATGTTTAATTAGTGTGTCTTCACTGACATTTTAGCCAAGAGGTTAAGAACATGCCTTTTTTTTGTAGTGTAGACATAACCTTCCTTTTGGTTATTTAGAAGAGTTTCGGAAATGGTCTTTGGTCAATAGCAATTAATTGCAAGCCAAGTCTCCTCCTTTCCTGTATCTCTCATATGAAGCTGTCATAGCTTCTTAGTGGTGGAAACATCAGGTAATCACTTTGGAAAAAATAACGATGAGAGTGGTGTCTCAATTGTTAGGGTTTCTTATGCTGGTGCTGGTGCTATTCTATCAAAGAATAGAATGTACTGGCAAACTGGGCCTCAAAGCTGTTTTTCCTTTTTGAGCACTTTAATTTTGATGGGCAGGAAAATACCTTTGAGTTTGGGACTCTCACAAGTTAATTACCTATGATTTTTTGTCACTGATTATAACTGTGTAAAATGTTGTATTATGATATTCATATCAATGTGTTAATAAGTGAGACTCTAGAGAAAGAATTTCTAATTTTAAACTGTTTTAGTGTTGACACTTTAAACAACTTAATATTAACACTGAAGTTACTTTTACAGTGTTAAATTTTATTCTGCTTTGAATTTATAAACATTTTGAATAAAAATAAAGCATAAGCTCTCATCTTGCAAACACATATGCATGTGCATAGCATTAAGCAAAAAATAGTTCAGTTAAAACTGATACAGCTGATATGGCTAAAGTTGGCATCTTGATTTAAATAGCCCAATTTTTTTAAATCATTGATGTAAATAATTTTTACAGGGATTTAATTAAAACAGTCCCTTTTTTACATTGCAACAGTGTAACTGGAAAATTGGTGCAATTTTAGAAGAAAATTTGTAATATAAATGCTTCTAGTCTGGATTTAAATCACTTCATGCTGTTTGAAATGTCCTGTGAAAATTCTCACCGGTTCTTATGGTAGCAAAAGATGAAAAATCTAGCTGCAGTACTGTAGCACTTCTTTTCAAGGGAGGACTGAAGTTAGGTAAAGCTTACTTGTAGGCCAGTCAGTCAGCCTATGTATGGCAAGAGAAGGGTACTGCTATATGGCACCAGATAGATAGTCATGGGTATATGGAAATGAACAGAGAAATGTATGCCCTTTGTCCACACAGAAAATGTCCATGCAGAAAATGGGTATCTACATATAGAGTCAGCCTTGAAGAATTTATGAAGATCTCAAAGTTACTATGCACCAGTGTTATCTGCTTTCTTGTATTGAACATCTCTTCCCTTCTTTAGCCTGGAGTTTACAAAACTGATCTATGCTAAATGTATAAATATTTCCAACTGGTGCTTTGTATGTACACTCAGATAAATCCCAAAGTACCAGCAGTGACACAACAAGGGATTCTGTACTCGTAGATTACCGGTGTTGTCAAACTGATGTATCATATTCCTAATATGTCCCATATTCTTACAGTCTTTCACAATAACACAGGGTACGTCTAGACTACAGGCTTTTGTCGACAGAAGTTTTGTCAACAGATACTGTTGACAAAGCTTCTGTCGACAAAGAGCGTCTAGACTACATTCAGTTCTGTCGACAAAGCAAGCTGCTTTGTCAACATGGCAGTGTAGACGCAAAGGACAGTTTAGATGCAATAACGCCTTCTGTCGACAGAACTCTGTCGACAAAAGGCGTTATTCCTCGTAAAATGAGGTTTACCAGCGTTGACAAAACTGCTGAGTTCTGTCGACGTTATGTCGACAGAACTCAGCGATAGTGTAGACGTAGGTTTCGTTTTGTCGACAAAAGTCCACTTTTGTCGACAAAACCCTGTAGTCTAGACACACCCACAGAGTATAATCCACATTATTACTGCTGTAGATGCTTTTTGAAACATGAGCACCCAGTAAACATAGTGAAGATTTTTTTTAAAGTAACTTTTCCTATATATTTGAGGAAACTGTCAAATGGCTTAGGCACAGAACTTGACTAACTATATATGTATGAACTGGCTTTTAACTCATGTGGTAAAGACTTATGGCCTAGGCTCCAGAGGTTTGATTCTGCCTTTGGATATATAATTAAGGTACTTCTTATTTTACACCTCTTTTATCCTAGTGTTCCCCATTACATCAAAAGACTTGATTGTGTCCATTTGTTTTATTGCACCATTACCACACTTGGGCTATGTCTATGCTGTGCTCTCTTGCACAAGAAAATATGCAAATGAGGTGAAGCAGTGAATATTGCGTTGCCTCATTTGCATATGTAATGAGCCGCCATTTTTGCACAGGGGGCTTTTGTGCAAAAAGGAGCCATCTACATGGCTCCTTTTTCGCAAACCCCCCCCCCCCTCGCGCAAGAGCCGGTCTGCTACTTTTTTTCAGGCAGAATGGATCTTGCGCAAGAGGGGGTTTTTGTGCAAAAAAGAGCCGTGTAGATGTCTCCTTTTTGCACAAAAGCTCCTTGTGCAAAAATGGCAGCTCATTAAGTATGCAAATGAGGTGCAGCAACATTCACTGCTTCACCTCATTTGCATATTTTCTTGTGCAAGAGAGCACAGTATAGACGTAGCTGTCTAGAATTAGATGCGAAAAGGAGCTGTAAAAGGACGTGTAAACCAATGAGTCATTTATTTTTGTCTTAAAATATGTTCATATGAAGTCATTAAAAGTAGCTGTATTCTATCAGTTAAGACACTACTGACATTTTTCAGAGGAAAATATCTAAATAAATCTAGTATGGATTAATTTGCACTCTAGTTGTACTAGAAAGTGGTGAGTCCTCCCCTCAGGCCCTTGCCAATACTATAAAAAGAGGTTTTCTGTAAGTGTGTGGCCATAACTTCGCCCTGTAGATCTTCATGGTCTTGAATACCTGACTCCTCATTACTACTATGTAGAATAAGACTTGAATTTATTCTCCAGTGGCCAAAACAGCTGACTGCTATGTATACAAATTGTACTTGAAGCCATAGAACAGCGTTTCTCAAAGTGTTCTGTGGGTCTGCTGTGGGAAAGTCGCTTTGTTTATCTAAAGGGTCTATAGCCCTGGAGTCTTGTGGCTCCCATTAGCTCCAGCTTGCCATTTCCAGCTAAGGGGAGCGATGGGAAGCGGCAGACGCTCTAGGTAAACAAAGTCATGTGGACCTGCTAGTGGCTTTCCCAAAGGGGACCCACAGAACACTTTGAGAAACACTGCCATAGAAAATACTGGTATGTTGGTATTGTACACGCAAGCAATGATAAGAAATTCTTAAGGTTGCAGTCAAGCACTGAAAAGTTAGGAAATGCTAGCATTAAGGATTGCTGTGCAACCTTAATTCATCTTCCCCTTGTGCATGAGCCTAATGATACAATTTTACATGATCACACCTGTTTTTTCTCATATGACCCCTGGCTCATTCAGTGTACAGGATGGTCAATGTTCATTTAATTAGAAGCTAGTACAGTGTTTTTGGTTTCCCCTCTCATTTCTGAATGTGTGGCCACAAACATTATTTAATACACACTATTCAAATCTTGCTCTGAAGATAGTATTATTAATTTCCTGATGGGCTTTTCTGTGCTCATCTAAGTGCTCATCTTTTGTTTTTGCAATACCCCTGTGAAATGAAAAGCTATTACTCTCCCCATTTTATAGATCGGGAATAGAGGCACAGAAATTAATGTAAAGGTCTGTCACTATTTTTGGATATGACACACCAAAGAGCTGACTCTTTCAGAGAATGCATTGTTATATTGCAGGGTTATATAGCAATTAATATGGTCAAATCTCAGCTTCTATTAACTTCATATCCCTTAGGTACATCCACTATCACAAACACCGTCTCTTGACAAACCTCAGGTCCTTGCCCCAATAACATGGAGGTGCTAGAATATCTCAAAAGTTCACCAGGTTTTTTTTAAAGGGTAAAACAACAATTTTTTCTCTACTTTTGTTCTCAGAAATGACTGAATCATTCTAGCTAAAAAAATAATAAATAAAATTCAATCTACGGCAGGTACCCAGCATGGAAAATGTCAGTCCACACTGCTAAAACTTCTTATCTAGGAAATGTCAGGCAATCTTAATAACAGGCAGTTCTAAATACACCTTCCTCTGTCTTGAAAACAAGTCTGGCAGCAACTGAGCAATGGTGACCTAAAAATTGTCTGTAAAACTAAGCTCTGATGGAAAACATTTTCAAATATTTTTTCTGGCGATATAACATAATCACAATACAGTATGTGCTCCGTATTCCTATTGTGCCAAAGCATTTGGCAAATAAGCAAGGCTAAATATGTTTGTTTTTCATCGCAAACAATCAAAGCCAAAATATAACTTAAAAATAGTCATAAATTCACTATATGGCTGTGGTGGACACCTGCAGCCTGTGAATCCCCCCAGCTGTCTGTTCCCTCCATGCACTTCTCGTGCACTAGGACACTTGAGTTGTGCACTTCCTATGCCTCTTCCCTCCCTCCCAGTACTTTTGGAGGAGCTGTGAATTGCCTCACGTGCTTTGTCCCCACTCCTTCCCCTTCCTCCCAGAGCTGGAATGGCACAAATCAGCTGTTTGTGACATTCCAGCTTTGGAGGAATGGGGGAGGATCGGAGAGGGAGCGTGAATCAGGTGATTCACATACTCTGAGAGTGGTGGGAGAGAGGGAGGAAGAAGGAGGCAGAGAAGCAGGTAAATTTGGGGCTCTGGAGCCCCAGTGCATGAGAGGTGCATGGGGAAGGGGAAACAGCCCATTGAGGTGGGCTGCAGCCTACTGATGTGAAGAGGGCCACTCATGTGGTCCACCCACTATTCACGGTTGCCCATCCCTCCTAATAGAGATTCTGGTTTTGTCAGCTTCAATTCAGAGGAGGGACCAAAAAACCAGACTTCTGACTAGTGGCTAGGGTTACTTGATTGTATACTTATCTAGAAAGCTTGTTAGGGGAGTAAGATGAAAATTAACAAAAGCCTAGAAAAGATACTACAACTAGAACCTAGGTTTGTTCCCAAACTCTTGTCTGTCTGTTTGTGAGTTTAAGAACTCCGCCTAAATGGTAAGAGCTAGGGCCACCAAATTTAGTATGCATCTTCTTGTACTAACTTAAAACAAGGTTAGAGTTTGTGCCAGGAAAACAGAAAGTGCCAGGAATGTGATTGTTTTCCATGGAAAGGGAGGGAGCAGAGAGGAGGGACATTATATTCACAGTGGCCAGTGGGGGCAATGAGTGTAGAAGACAGCAGTACTGTAGTGTGACCATAGAGTGACCACTATGGGCAAACACCACCTAAGGGTATGTCTATACTGCATGCTTATTTTGAAATAAGCTATTCTGGAAGAAATACTCTGAAATAACTTATTTCGAAATAGCACGTTTACACTACTGGGAAGCCTCAAAATTAGTCCAAGGCAGGCTTCCTTAATGTGGATGTGCTACCTCGATTTAGAGCCCCAGGAGGCAGTGGGGAGTAATTACTTTGAATGGGCCCGGGGAGGAGCTATTTTGAAATAGTAGCACACTACAGCTATTTTGGAATAGGCATTATTCTTTGTGGAATGAGGCTTACAGAAGTCGGAATAAGCCATCCATTTTTTTGAATTTGTTTCAAAAGGACGGAATTGCTGTGTAGATGCTTGCATTGTAATTTTGGATTAATAGCCATTATTCTGAAATAATGCTGCTGTGTAGATGCATCCTAAGAGAGTGACCAGCTGGGGCTAGGGTTCACCATCTTGCCTACCAACAGACCAGATAAGTAGTCCACCTGCCCCAAATTCTTCCCCACCCTTGGTCGCAGCACTGGAAGTTTAACCAAAAAGGAAAACAATCACAGGTGCCTGCCATGGGGAAGGAAGATCTGCAAAAGTGTGATTGGGGACTCGTATTATTCTTGCACGTGATAACTCTCCTATGGTATGTGGCAGGATTTCCCTTTCTAATCTCCAGAGCATGGTTTTAGGGTAGGAAGAGAAATATTTAGCTTGATAGCCATATAAGGCGATGGGCAGTTGCCTCTCTCAGCACAAGGGACAACCTCCCTATTTGCAAAACCCCAAAAGATACGAAAAGCTTTTGCATGCTGTGCTGCTGCAGGGGCTGAGTTGGTATGGATGGGCCCTGTGTCTGCATCTAAATCTTCTAAGGCAGAGTTCTTTTGACTTTCCTAAGACTGTCCATGACTGCAGGGGTACTCACTAGTTAATCGAAATGCCGGAATGGGATCTCAGTAGATGGAATTTTTCTAGTTTTTTAAAACTCTATAGATTTCTTCATAACCAGGGATCATATTAACATCACTTTCTGTAGGCAATGCTAGAGTAATTAGATCTATGCAAAAACATGGAATAAATAGAGCTAGTTGAAATTTGTGAATGAAGTTTTAAATACAAAGTTTTTTTTCAGAATCAGAAAGCTTTTGTGAAAATGGGTGAGTTTTTTTAAAACCAGATTGTTTTCAATGAAACTGAAAAGTAAAACATTTTTTTTTATTATCATTTTTCCTCTTTTCTCCCCTTGCTCCCTTCCCTTTCAAATGGAAAATGAAAGATGAGGTAGGAGAAAAAGAGAAACCAAAGATGCTTGTCTTTCATTTAAAAACATTAAATACCCCTGGTGGTTGTGGAGAAAACCTGAAAACATTACAAAGCCTAACGGCTCAAAAAATCAAAAGAATAGTTAAAAACTCCTATTTTATTTTTTAGAATCATATGATTTTGAGGGAGGCCTGACTCATGAGTTTTGAAAACTTGGGGTTGCCGCTATTTCTATTTGAGCCATTTAGTGATGCAAGTGGTGTACAGGGTATATGATCTGACAGTTTAGGAGCAAGCACAAGATTATTGCAACACTCTGACAAGTATTCTGAGATGAAAGGTGCAGGGCAACTGCAAAACAGGCAGCAGAGCAATCATTTAGCAAGCCTCCAGGATGCCCCAAAACTATTTGTTTATTTTAAAATATTTTTACCCTGCCTCTCTATTTAAAATATTCGAGGCAGCTTACAAAATTTTAAATACACACACACACACACACACGCACACACGATACAAGACCCAAAGGGAGCATAAAACCTTGAGAGGAGGGACACACAAACTCAAACACAAAAGCATGGGTAAAAAGGGTGGATTTACTCAGGTGCCAAAACACCACCAGTGTTGGTGCCAGGCGAATGTCCCGGGGGAGAGAATTCCATAGCCTGGGAGCCAAGGCTAAAAAGGCCCTGCTCTCCATAGATGTCAGCCTTATCTCCACAAGTGGAGGAACATGGAGCAGAGCCTCCCCAGCTGACTTCAATCCCTAGGCAGATTCATATGGGAGGAGATTGTCCTTCAAATATTCTGGTCCCAACCCATTTAGGACTTTATAGGTCATAACCAGGGCTACATACTGGAAGCCAGTGCTGCTGCTGGAATACCAGCATAAGGTGTTTTGTATAATGAGTGTTAGTTACAACTCGAGCAGCCACATTCTGGACCAGTTGAAGTTTCCAAAGACTCTTCAAATGCAGCTCCATGTAGATCACATTTCAATGGTCCAATTGGGATGTGGCAAGAGCATGAATCACTGTAGCCACATCATTCTTACTCAGGAAGGGTCGCAGCTGGTGGATCAGCCGAAGTCGCCCAAAAGCAACAGAGGAAATCTGGTTCTCAAATATTAAAAAAGGGTCCAGGAGGACTCCCAAGCTGCGTATCTGTTCTTTCAGGGGGAGTGTGACCCTGTCCAGAACAGGTAACATACCACATTCCCAGACAGATGCCTTCCTGATACACAGGAGCCTCAGTCTTATCTAGATTCAGCTTCAGCTTATTCAACCTCATCCAGTTCATCACTGCCTCCAGACACCAGTTCAGATCAGTTGCTGCCACCGCTGGATCTAATGTCACAGAATAATACAGTTGGATGTCTTCTGCTTTTGACTTGTGTGTGTTAGTCCCATGTAGAACTCAGAGTACATTCACATGATTGTAGGGACTTCTGTGTTTCTTTTGCAATGCCACATAAAAGTAATGCATCTCTTGATGAAGTATTTCCTTCCTTACCCCATCCCCCAAAAGATAAAAAATTTATAGGCCATTGTTTCAAGAAATTGATGTCAATTCTCTACTACACGTCAATCCTAGATCTGAAATGCCAATCTACAATTGTTCCCTTCATTTGGTTTCCCTTGTTTAACAGACCATATCTCATCATTTGGGATAATTTTAATTAACATTTGGATACATTTGTTATAGGAATCCCCTTACTATGAATTTGGATGTGAAACAATTTTGTTTGTGAACAAGATGATCTTTTTCTTTCCTGTACAGGTGGCATATGCTCAGGGGATTATGCTCTTTCTCCCTCTCCCCAGCTTGTTATTTCACTGCATGGTTATGGAAGTTTTTGAACCATGATAACTATAATGACATAATGTGCTCACCAGTAAAAAAAAAAAAAAAGTTAATGTAATAAATGAAAAAATACCGTTTGTGAGTCAAAACACAAAAGCTTTTTCTTGAGGGGGAAGAGAAGTGGTAAGTATTATAAGGATATGTTTGTTTTTATTTCTAAATTCTTGCTTTTAATACAATAATATAATTTCTTGGCATGGCAAATAACAAGTTGATTATTTACTCATAGTACTTTTTATGTGTATGAAATTAAAAAAACATTTCTAGTCTAAAGAGAGAGGATTATGATTAAGGTAGTTTAAAAACTGTAATCCACAGATTGTTATGCTGTAATCCAGGGGTAGCTCTATTGAAGTCAGTTGGCCTCAAATTTCTCCTTTTGTGATTACAGCAGTAATTGTGCATATAGAAATGTTATCATTAATATCCATTAAAAGAGAAAAAAACAAATCTTTTTAGTCTGGCATTAGTTGCTCAAAAACCTGTTCTCAAACAACAGGACAGTTGATAAGTGCTCTGTAGAATAGCAAAAATCATTTTTTTGCTACAAACAAGTTTTTTTTGACAAAAATACCGCTAGCTTATAATTATTAGTAATTTAGAGCCATTTTGTTACTTCATTTTGCTCTGTTTATAACTTCCCTGGTTTAGTTTTTTATTAAACATTTTTCTCATAAGTTGGAAAACAAAACATCAAAGAATATTTTGTACTAACGAGAGAGACATTTTTATTGGTTAGATTTTCATTTTGTCACCCTCCAGAAAATGTTGGGTTAAATAATTTTTAGCTTGGTTTTTGGCATCACAGACTCTAACATACTGCAACATAAGTGAGGGTATATGCAAATGGGAACCTATATCGCAAGGGCCTGAGCCTCAGGGAACTTCCTTCAAACCTGAATCCAATTTTTATGCACATCTCTTTGGCACATATGTATTTGTTAACATAGCAATAAATATGTACTACGTAATAAGTGCAGTGGCTAATGGGTGCTTAACATGAAACACTTAAATGGAGCTTACTTTTCAGAGGTTGGAGGATCAGCACTTTCTGGAGCTTCAGCTGAGCAGCAAAAATCACTAGTCTTTTTGGAACAAAAAACAGGACTATGTAGCACTTTAAAGACTAACAAGATGGTTTATTAGGTGATGAGCTTTCGTGGGCCAGACCCACTTCCTCAGATCAAATTGTTGAAGAAAATAGGCATGACCATATATATCAAAGTGATACAATCAAAAAAAAGTGAACACATATAAAAAGAACAAATCAAATTTCAGAACAGAGGGAGGATGAGGAGGGGAGGTAAATATCTGTGAGCTAATGATATTAGAGGTGATAATTGGGGAAGCTATCTTTGTAATGGGTAAGGTAATTAGAATCTTTGTTAAGACCCCGGCGCAAAGTGTCAAATTTAAGCATGAATGATAGTTCAGAGGTTTCTCTTTCAAGTCTAGTGTTAAAATGCCTTTGAAGCAGTATACAAGTAATCAAGTAATTGAGACAATGCCCTTTCTGGTTGCAATGGCAAGAAACTGTTTTTTCTTTGTGATACTGTCTGATACCTGTTTTGTGTGCATTGATTCTTTGGCGAAGCCTCTGAGACGTTTGTCCAATGTACATAGCAGATGGACACTGTCAGCACATGATGACATTTGCTTTGCTGGCGGGGACGGGCTTCTGGGGGCGTGCAGATTTGGCCACTCCCCCCTCCACAGGACTGCCCTGTCCCGATGCCTTGTAGCTTTCTCCTCCTCAGCTTTTACAGTGGCCGCTGCTGTGGAGAGGGGGAGGGGTGGCTGAAGCTGAGGAGCCGCTCCCGGACCTCGGCGTTTTTAAACTGCTGCCTGCGTGGAACCTGGCTCGGGCTCTGCTGCCCCCCCCATCTGAGGTGCCCTCGGGCTCTGCTGCCCCCCCATCGAGGTGCCCTCGGGCTCTGCTGCCCCCCCATCGAGGTGCACTCGGGCTCTGCTGCCCCCCATGTGCTGCTGCTCTCTCTCCCCTGTGTCCCTGCCCAGCCTGCTGGGGAAGTGGCAGAGTTTGATCTGGCGGGGAAGGTCGGGGTTTCTACACCCTCCCCCTCGTCTGCCCTGCCAGCGGGAAGCCTGACCTGGTGCTGCACCTGTGCTGGGTTCCCTGCTGCATGGGTGGAGGGGGGGATGGGACTGAGCTCCTTTCCACTCCCCTTCCCCGAGGAACAAGAGCATGCTGCCTGGAGGCTTTCCCTGCTGCAGCAAGGTGCTAAGCCAGGTAAGCGTCCCCCCTCATGCCCAGACTCTGCACCCATATCTCCCTCACTCCCCTCCCCCCGCCAAGAACTCACAGTCCCTGCTCCAAGTTCCCTCCTGTACTCTTCCTCCTGGCCAGGACATTGCAGATCATCTTTGTGATTTATACACAAACATCATGAAGTATTTTCCAACCATAAATGACAACAATAACTGGATCTGAAATCCATTAAGTATAACAGGAAAGCCAGTCAGTTTTTCTATGCAAGATTATGAAAACCTAATTGAAATCACTTCAGATGGCCAATTAATACAAAAATTTAAAGAAGTTTTTCGGATTACGTTTTGCGTGGCTTATGTCAAGAATATTCAGCTTTATCAAGACGTGCAATTCGTCAGTTGTTATCCTTCACCAGCACATACTTGTGTGAAATTGGGTTCTCAAATTATGTAGCAACAAAAACAAAATGCAAAAATCGACTGAATGCAGCACCAGATATGCAAATTCAACTTTTTAGTATTAAACCAAATATAAAAAGAATTTGCCAAGAAAAGAAGAAAAACCACTCTTCACATTGAAAACTGCCAATATAATTCATATTAGTTATTGAGCTTTATTTTTTTGTACACATTAAATGTGACTTTTGTTTTTAAATATGTGCAATTAAACTAAATGTTGATCTCATGACCTTATTTAGCCTTTGTTCATTATTATTTTTTCAGCTCCATATACTAGACTGTCTTCCTGAGGGGGTTGTGGCACCCAGGCCTGGTGGGTCTTTTTTTTTTTTTGCTTGACAAATTTTCCCTTGGGTACTATAGGCCCGGCTGTAGGGGTTCCTTGAAATTCTTCTGAGTTTAAAAGGGTTCCGTGGCCAAATAAAACACTGCTTTATAGGATTTTCCTTTCATTCAAATCTACGCATTTTGCCTAGTCAGGCCTTAATCAGTCATTCAGCATCACAATCAGTTTTTCTGAAACATATCCTTATCGGGAAGTTTTTCTCATAGTCATTTGATATCTGTATGTTGACGACCCCCTCAGGAGTGTTCTCTTTCCAGCACTAATTGCTATTCCATCTGTTCCCTATCAAGGGGTGCTTGCCACTAACTTCAGGGTTCATCAATCTGCCCCTGTCCAGTTTGCATCTTCAGTATGCTTTAGCTTAGTTGATAATTATTTGGTGTTTCTGAGTCTCTGGCCCCTCCTCTGACCATTTGGGCATGCAGTGGCCTTCACACTTATCTCTCATAAAACATTCTCTCTCTCATTCACACAAACAACACATTTACACAATTGCAGCATAGAACAAAGGGTACTTCTAGTCACTTTAACAAAGTTACAAAGTCTTTCAACTTCTTTCTATTACAAGACTTTATCTAACACTAACATTACTATGCATTACAGTGTTCTGTCCCTTAACATCAGAACATGCTAACATCAATCAGAGCTGGAGCTAAGTTGTTAAAGCTGCCTGGTCTGTCTGAGACCTACATCTTGTGTTTAAGTTTAATCCAAACCTTATGCTATAACATACATTCATTATGACTAACTAATTTTTTACCTACAAAATGACAAAGCTACAAATGTATTCTAAACCCCTGATCATCTTAACTGGCTTCCTTTAAAACATTCACCATACCAGTGAAATGTTTCCTTCTCCTTCCCCAGCTGTGGAATTTCCTCCCAAACTATCTGAGACCCCAAAAATCAGGATGAGTCCTGGGGCTGTAGCAGTTTCAGTATGTGAAATATCACAACTTTAAAGTTGTGCGTGTGCGTGTATATCTATCTATCTATCTATCTATCTATCTATCTATCTATCTATCTATCTATCTATCTATCTATCTATCTATCTATCTATTTAACTGTGCAGGGATAGAAGTGGGAGCTTATGCCACTTGGGGGTACCAGTTTTGATAGACTGTTACAAAGTTCTGAGATACCCATTACCTACAAAAATCATATGATCAGCTGAAAAATTGAACTGTTAGGGGAAAAAGAGAGCATAGATGTTTGTGTGCAGTATGTTTGCCATCTCTTGTGATTTGTAGTTTTTCTTTAATCATCCAGCTCTACAAACTGTGGCTTTGCATGGAAATCCTAGCTTTCCTTTAAAAAATATGTAAACTTTAATCCTCATGACTGTTGGAAAAAATGCAAGTCCTAAAATCTCAAAACAGAAGGTAAATCAAGAGATCCCAACATGTAGTTGGTTTAAAAGAGATTTAAAAAAATAATCTCAAGATTGTGGGGTGCCAGTTCATGATTTCTGAGCACGGAGGATTGGCCCTACTAGGTAACAAACATGCACAAATATGAGGGCATCTTCCTTGTGACCATAATATGCCCACTCTGCATGGAGGTCATTTGGCGCTGTGACACTTTGCACTCATGATTGCCCTAAGTCATTCCACCCCTCCTTACTGTCCTGGTCTGTCTTCTACATGCCACATTCCACCTCTCCAGTCACGTTGCCTCTCTCACCTGGCATACTCCTTTGCCTACCCCATCCTGGTGCTTACTTCTCCCACTTCAAAGGGAATGCTGCCCTGCATAATTTGTAATGAAAGAAGTGCTGAGGCTCAATTTTTCAATGTTCATAACAGATGCAGCAAGCCCCAAGGCGCTGGGGCTATGAATTGCCAAGAGATTCCGGGGCTCAAGCCTCGCACAGAATAAGCACGGGGCTGCTGGCAGTGTACAATGGCTCTGCAGGCAGCAGCAGCTGCTAATGCTTCCCTACTTAACAAGCCAATTGGTGGTCTCTAGTGGCTGCCATTAAGAACTGCAGGCAACTCATCTGAAATTCCTGAGCTTGTCCACATTTTTGATGTAACAATGACAAAATGTTTAAAAAGGATCCCAGACCACTACACACTTAATAATACCATGACCACTGGCAATCTTGCCATGCAATCCAGCACTCGCTTGTAGCACTGTATAATCTGGAGATAGATTTAAAACCGTATAATTCACAATTCCTTGGCTAGATGGTTCACTTCCCTTCTTTTGCTGCATCAGCCCATACGATTTGTCATTGCAGCAGGAGCTGTGGTATCAGGCATATATCAAGTGAGGTCCAGGCCAGTTTGCAAGTTGCCCTGTGAGCAAAGCTATCTTAAACTTGTAGTGTGACCAGAATGTGTGGTGGGAGTTGCCAGTGCACTAATTTTACTTTCATGTGCCACAGGGTTTATTCTCTTTGATACTTTCATGTCTCTGAAATTTGCTGTTGGATCAGCTATGGAGGCATAACTATAATCTTCAGTAAGATGCTTTTGTTGTATGTGGTGGCAGAATGAGAGGAACATCATTCTCAGCCCTACAGAGCTGAGAGTTGCCTTCAATTGGTACAGGAAACTTTTGCTAAACCTGGGTATCTTTAGGGCTTGGTGACCTCCTTCCTCACAGTGCCTCCCTGAATCTAGGTGGTCCCTTTGCTTAGTTTTATGGAAGTTTGTGACTATTTTTCTTCTGCCCATGATTACAGATCATCTGAACCTTGAAACCAAGTTCTGTTCATGCAAGTTCAAGGGTCACAGTTCAAGAGCTGTTTTTATCAGCTGTTAATAAGACCCAACCTGGGAAAAAATGCAAAGTGCCAGTTCAACAACTCTTGTCTGCTATCCTGGATTCACTCTTGCCCATACTTTCTTTTGAAGCTTTGTTAAGAACTTCCAAGGAAGAGACAGAGTTACCAGTCAGCCATAGATACTCACTGAAGAAACTGACAAAGGCTGGTCACTGTTCTAATGGTTTTATTAATTATAAAACTTTCTATTAGGCTGTGCTTAGTTGCTTCATTCGGCCAGCAGCATACTTGCTGAAATTACTGCCAAGGAGCATAGAAAGGATTGCATGAAGAGTGTTGAGTCTAAATGAGAGTAGACAACACGTTCTGTGGAAGCTGCCAGGGGCAGGCCCGAAGAACAGTTTTGTTTGGCTCAGTTTCTGAATTGCTAGAGGACTGAAATCAATCTAGGCCCAATGTCAGTAATCATGAAGCGAGGACAGGTACAACAGGAACAAATATCTTGGTATTCAAACCAGAACTGGTATTTCAATAATAAGACAGAAAATTGCTTTTCTCCTTGTTTTGCTGCAGGGACATACAAATCTTTCATCTTTGCAAAGGACTGGTTGTTTTATCATAGTTGGAATATGGAGTACCAAGGGAGTGCTTGCTATATTTTTCTGTCTACGTCTACTGTGGTATTTCATGTGTCAGACCAGTAGTAAAAGTTGAACAGTATTTTGGACAACAGTCTTTACAGACAGGTTGGATCTCTCTGGTCCAGCACCGTGGGGACCTGACTGGTCCCAAATGAAAGAATTTGCCAGACTTGGGGAGGTCTTTTACTACCAGCTCCCTATCCCATCACTGCTCCTTGCTACCATATCCAGCCACCCTCCTGCTGGGCTGCCAGGCTGCTGCGTCTCTAGCTCTGGCCCCACTACTGGGGCTGCCATGTCCCTGGCTGCGCTACCGGGGCTCTGGCCCCAGTCCCAGCCTCAGCCCCACTGCATCCAGCTCTACTGGGCTCCCACCTGCCAGCCCTCCTGCCAATGGGCTCCCAGCCAGGACTCCCTGGTCCAGGAACATCTCTGGTCCTGCCAGACCACAGATGTTGCCAGACCAGCAAGAACTGGTTTTGGGTGGTCCAACTTGTACATGTGATCCTCCGTACCCTGGGTGTCCCTAATCCAGGAACACCTGTGGTATGGAGGAGGAAGCAGCCCTGAGCACTACTGCTCTCCCTCCCCACAGCTGGGGGGAATGGTAGTGTAGTGATGAGCTTCACCTGAGGCTTTTCTCCAGTGCTCCCACAGTGGCAGGAGTCAGTGCTTGAGAATGGAACTAGACATGGAGCCATCTGTGCCCCTGAGATTTGGGTGACAAGTAAGTGCCCCACGCACATCCCCCTCATGCCCAGACCCTACCATGCCTGGCTTAGCAAAATCTTAAATCCAACATACCCTGTTTCCCAGGGTTGCTGGGGAGATTCAAGTGTGCTGACAATCAACTTATGGTTTCTTTTTCATCAAACTCTGGAGTCTCACTGTTTTCCCTGGACATAACTATGAGAGAGATGTGGGTGAAAGTGAACTGACTGCAAAGACAAGTGCTTGTTGTTAGGTAAAGGAAAAGACAGATGCAGTATCTACATTGTCTCCCATGGGCAGTTGGTGAAGGCAAGGCTGGGAAAGACAAGCCCCAACCCCCCCTTCTATTGAGGCCCGGCCCTTTTCCCACTCCCTGTGGGCAGGTGGGGCAGCATGCTGCATGCACACTCCCCTCTCCCAACCCCCGAGAGGGGAGATGAGCAGCTGGGCATGTACTCACCCCAGCCTCCTCAGCACCAGGGAGGGAGGAGAATGGGGGGCATGAAGCTTGGACCCAGCCTCCCCAGCCCCAGAGGAGAGCATGTCATGTGGCGTGGCCTGGCCCAGCCCAGCCCAGCTTCTTTTGTCAGTCCCTGCATTTAAACGCCCTGGAACTCATTGCAGAAAGGTGGCCTTTGTCTTTGGGCCTTGTTCTCCTTGGTGGCCCATCACAGCTCAGCCTTGGGACCCCTTCAGAGCCTGGTGTATGGTGTTTAAATTTGAGTTAGAATTTGATTAGTTTTGCTGCTTGTTTTGGTTTTGCTTTATGTTTTGTTTGGCAGCAGTACTTATGCTACCCCTCATGGTAGCTTGTGGGCTCAGTTGTCCCCATCTGTTGTATGAGATGCAGAAGAGCAAAAATTTATTTGTTACACTTTATATCAGTAATAGAGAGGTAGCCATGTTAGTCTGATCTTGCTAAAACAAAAGGAAAAACTATGTAGCATTACAAAGATAGCTTCCCACTTATCACCCCTGATAAGCCATTAATTGACTCAAATGAAGCCATTCCCTCCCTCCCCCTTATCCCACCTTCTATATTAAATCTGATTCGTCAGTTTAATAATGTGTTCACTTTTTTCATTGTGTTCCTTTTGTATATATGGTCATGCCTATTCTCTTCCAGAATATGATCTGAGGAAGTGGGTCTGGCCACGAAAGCTCATCACCTACTAAACCATCTTGTTAGTCTTTTAAGTGCTACTCTTTTTATCAGTGTAAGAAGCCCCGAAGCAAAGTCAGTCTGTGGCAGTAATACTGCACTGTTGTGCCCTGAGCACAGATGGTGTATTGTTAGAAAGTTGTCATAGAAAAAGGGGCTGTGGATTTAGCATCCAGCTGAGCATAGGATAAACTAGGGGTGGGGCACCTCTTTTGGGTCGGGAGCTGCTGACCCACAGAAAAATCAGTCGAGGGTCGCACATAAGTGAGAAGCCCCTGACTGAGAAGGAGAAAGACACTCCCCATGTTCCCCTTGCACAACAGAGTCTAGGGAGCCCCAGGCTAGTAGATTTTGTGTGCACCAGCCCTGTGGGTGGGTGGTTTGTGGATCTGGAATGTCTACCTGGGCACCCTAATGCTGAGCCTTGGTGGCCAGATCTAGGCAAACCGGGGGCTGAATCTGGCCCTCAGTTTCCCCATCCCTAGTATAAACCCTTGATTGTTAAAACCACTGTGTCTCAAACATGTGTCTGCAGGGTTCATGAGAGTGTGGGCTCACTGCAACCCTCTACCTGGCAGCTTGCTGACAATTCCTTACTTGGGACCCATAAAGATCAGCCCCTCTGTGAGGCTTTGCTCCTCAGGTCTGATTAACAGAGTCCCAGACTGGCTGATTGGCCTTTAGAGCCTACTGAAGCCACTGACAGGAACAGGAAGCTGTCTGAACAACTGGGCTTCACTCTGCTCTAGACCATGTGCCTTGTGCCTCCTGCCCTGGAGGTTTGATTGACTGACATCCTTTCCTGGTGTGACTCCTAGCATCTGACTAATGGTTTGTCATCTCCAGATTGGCTCCTGCTTCTGACTTCCTGGTATCCAAATCCAGCCAACTCTTGGCTCCTATCTTGTGACTGTGGACCCTGGCTCTGAGTACTACGGCTGGATGCCCAGGACCTGGCCATAGCACAAGTGCCACAGACCCAAAGTAGGGCTGGCCATTAATCACAGTTAACTCACATGATCAATTCAAATTAATCACAATTAAAATAGTCATGAACAATTGCAGTGTTAATTGCATTGTTAACAATAGAATACCAATTGATATAATTAAATTTGTGGATGTTTTTCTACATTTTCAAATTCATTTTAATTGAAACGTAAGCATGGGTTACAAATATTTGAACTTTAAAATGATAAACAAAAATAGAATTTTTCAATTCACCTTATACAAGTACAATAGTGAAATCTGTTTGTTCTGAAAGTGCAACTTACAAATGTAGGATTTTTTTTGGTTACATACATGGTTTTGGTTTTGAGTGCAGTTAAGACAGTGGTGGGCCCACAGGCTGGATCCAGTTCACCAGGGTTAGCCCCAGGCAGGCCAACACCACTGTACTTACCAGTGCCTCCAAAGGTACTGGCAATTGCAGCACCTATTGGCCACGGATCACCCTTCTTGGATAATGGGAGCAGTCTGCGCCACTTCCCACAGCTCCCATTGGCCAGGAATGGTGATCCGTGGCCAGCAGGCACTGCAATTGCCCATACATGCAGAGGTGCAGGTAAATAAAGTGGTGGCCTGCCAGGAGCTAATCCTGGTGAACGGCTGCTGTCTTATTGCCCGCACCTGATGTAAACCTCAGAGCCAGTACTTCTTGTTCAGCCAATCATGAAGACAAACGAGCTTGTTTACAGTTACCGGAGATAATGCTGCCTCTACTTACTTACAGTGTCATGAGAAAGTGGGAACGGGCATTTGCATGGCATTTTTGTAGCTGGAATTGCCAGGTATTTGCATGCCAGAGTGCTATACATATGTATGCTCATTTGTGCTTTGGCCACCATTCCAGAGGACATGCTTCCATGCTGATGATGGGGTTTGACTCACTGGCACAGCACTTCCTGCTGATCACTCCGGGAATTAGCTTAGCCCTCTGCAGGGTGCTCCCTTCTGGCCTCTCTCTCCCCCCATCATCGCTGTGCGCTCTCTACTTGCTCTAGCTCTGGACTTGTGTTGCTTCCAGAATGTCATCATCCTCTTCGAGACACTGCCTTCTGTCAGTGCCCACCTCTCCGATCTCTTGCCCTCTTCTGGGGGTATCAGCCGTCCTCAATCTCATTCTCTGCCACCGTAGCTAACTGCAGCCTCTGTTTACTCCTTCACCTCAGGGGCAAGCCACAGTCTATCAAGGCCACTCTTCAGTGTGGCTACATGAGATGCAAGAGGGAAGGGAGGAGACTGAGGCCTGCCCACTACTCTGGCTCTAGATTCAGGGACCCTTTGGAGGCAGCCTTGTTCTGCCTTCCTTCTCTCCACTCTACTGCCTCTCACTCCTTTGTCCACTTCCCTGTGACCCTTTGCACCTTCTTGGCCCTTGTATCAAGGCCACAGCCTAGGAGGTATCAGGTTGGAGCTTCCCTTTCCGGCTCCCCTTAGCCTGCCCAGTACTGCTCTGTCCAAGGTGCTTCTCTTTCCCTGGGAGCTAGTCCTGCACCCTGGCTGGTCAGGACCCAACTGTCCTCTGTGGGAAAGGCAGCAGGCAAAAGGGTGGGAAGGGAGAGGATGAATACTTGATCCATAGGGAAGTCCATTATGTTGCCCTCAGGTGCACCCTCAAAATGACTTCTAAGAACCTGTCTTGTTTGGGGCAGGTTGAGCCTGACTGGTTCTAAGTTGAGGGCTGACTTGACTGATGCCTGCAGCTTCTTCTCTTTTTGACAGGGAGCTCTTGGCAAGGCTGGGTCCCTTGACTGGTAGTGTGCTGGGGCTAGAACCTTTTCTGGACAGGGATGGGAACATACAACCCCAGGGTGTTAAGGGTAGCATGGAGTCCTTAAGCCTGTGTAATTTTGTTACCGTCTATTTTGCAAATGGCACAGCCATCAAATGGAAGATCCTGCATACACTACTGAGCTGTCAACAAACCAGAGGGGAGTAGCGAGGAAGCCTGACGCATTGACATGGCTGACACCATCGTGAGCACTCATCATGTGCACTCAGTCTTCCTCATCCGAGGCTGCCTCTTGAGCCCATAGTCAGGGGGATCGAAGACTGCACTTTCTAGCACAGGAGTGGGCAATAATTTTTTGCTGGGGGCCACTTAGGAAATTTTTGAAGTGGCCTGAGGCTGCACAAGAAGGGGCGGGGCATCAAGCGTAAGTGACGAGGCATCAAGCAGAAGGGGCAGGGCCAATATATTTCCAGGTTCCCCACCCCCAGACAATGATTTGCCCTCTCTCTACGTTCCTGCTAGGTGCCCATGCTCCTGGTGTGGGAGGAGACTTCCCGTGCTCCCCTGCCCCTAGGGCAATTAGGGGGTGGGGGAGCGAGTAAAGCCTTCTCTGCTCTGCCCCTGTTCTGCGAGCAGCACATGGCGCCTACTTGGCCTGGGAGTGGGGGAGCAGCAGGGCTGGATCTGGCCCACAGAGGCCCTTTTGCCCACCCCTGTTCTAGTATCTGAGGCTTCAAGGCTTCACACTGGGGAGCACTGATGGGACAATGTCTTAGGAGGGGACTAGGGCTGCTAGTACAGAGACACCCAGAAAGGGCCCACCATGTGCTTGGTGTAGACAGCGCCTCCACATGCCTTAGGCCTTCATTGCTATGTGGTGTCACCACAGTGGAATGGGGAGGGCTGGATTGATCTGTCTGAGTCGGTGTCCCACCACAGGCCTTAGTTCTCCTTCCAGCTCCTTGGTCTTATGGCACATTGGGGAGTGTCCCTTCACCGGGGCCTTCAACTTCTGGACCAGAGATGTTGAGGGGGAATGGTGCCATGCTGACAATGGCACTGGCGGAACACTCCACACTGAAGATACAACACTTGAGGCCAAGGCCAACCTGGTTTCCAGTGGTGGGTGGTTAGTGCCAACCTCCCTTAAGTGTGCCCTGAGGTGAATGTCCCTTTCCTTCTTTGAGACTCGATTATTTGCAAATACAGCACTTCAGGCTAATGTGCCTCTTGCCTAAACACCTCAGGCAATTGGTATGCTGGTCACTAACAGGCACAGGAAGCTTCCACTTTAGACCCAATTTGAAGTTTGTTTTACAATTATAAGTTCAACTTTCATGATAAAGAGACTGCACTACCTGTAGTAGGTGAATTGAAAATGCTGTTTCCTTTTTTTTTGTTTTTCACAGTGCAAATACTTGTAATAAAAAATAAAGTGAGCATTGTACACTTCGTATTCTGTGTTCTAATTGAAATCAATATATATATGAAAACATAGAAAACATCCAAAATATTTAATGGTACTCTATTATTGTTGGCATTCTATAATTATCTGAATCACATGATTAATTGCACAATTAACTTAAATCACTTGACAGCCATAAAATAAAGCTACTTGGGCAGCCTTAAAAGCATGTACCGTAGTTCCAGGGATGAAGGCAGCATGTGGAGTAGCAGAAAAGAATAGGTATGTTGCATCAGGAGAGTGATCTGTTGCAACCACAGTGTGATACTTTACTCTTATTGGTGACTTTGTGAGGCTTTTTGTCTGTGTCATAATCACTTGCAAATGGTGCTATTGTTTTTATACTGTTTAGTCACTGGAAACACTGAGAGGTACAGGAAGGGATAATGATAGAGATGCAGCCCTGTTAGTCTGGTCTAGCTGAAACAAAAGACAGAACTATGTAGCACTTTAAAGACTAACAAGATGGTTTATTAGGTGATGAGCTTTCGTGGGTCAGACCCACTTCCTCAGATCAATATGTGGAAGAAAATTGGCACAACCATATATACCAAAGTGATACAATCAAAAAAATGAGTGCATGTGAAATTGACAAATCAAATTTTAGAACAGAGTGGAGGTGAGATGGGAAGGTTAGTGTCTGTGAGGTAATGACATAGGGGTGATAGCAGGGGAAATTTCTGTGAAGTAATGAAAGAAAGTCTGGCCCACGAAAGCTCATCACCTAATAAACCATCTTGTTGTTCTTTAAAGTGCTACATAGTTCTGTCTTTTGTTTCAGGACAGGAGAAGTGTGACTGAGTTGGTAGCCCTTGGTTAGAACACATTGCTGAGACATGAGCCCTGTTTAAGAGACAGAGTTTTGTGCTATGTGGAAAGCTATCTGTAAGTAGTGGCATGGTGTCTGCCCAGCCTGGGACTCTGATGAATCATGGACTCCCAGAAAGGGACTATGTCTCAAAACTTGTAGCTCTTTATTCCTAAAGCAGTGAAGTCACTGTGAGTGAGAAGTTCCTTTCATAGACTAGTATTCCTTAATTTCCAGCTACATGTTCCCTGAATATGTTAAACTTAGAAGCCCAGAATGTCCACCACCTAGGTGGGATTCTGCGGGCGTGTAAGTGAGATGGGGGGGTAGTTGAAGCCTAAAGCATGGCTTTCAGGGTCTCAGGGGGCTGATTAGACTGCCTGCACCCCAAGGAAGGCAGTTAAATTACAAGTCTAACCCTACAAATATGGTCTATACTAGTCTCAGAACTTAAAACATCATCTAGACTCAGTTGGCCAGGAAGCATGCGGGAGCCAGCAACTGGATCATGCACAACAGGCTGGAGACCATACAGCAAGATGCTGCACCAGGTCTAAAGTAGTCACCCTCAGGGTGCTGGAACAGTGGGTCATAAGGATGAGCAATGGTGGGGAGGGAAAAGAGAGGAGATTGGGCCTTGAGGGAAGGGGTTTCAAAGGGTGTGATCTTTTTCAGGTGCTAGTGACCCCCTACTATTAGGAAGCTTCTCCCACCCCAATCACCCTTAAGTGTTGGCTTTTATGACCCCCAAAGAAGTAGCTCTTTCCTTATAGAGCCCCAGAGCCAGGCAGTCCAGCACCGGGTCTTGCACCCCCCACGCAGGGGGTGACTACTCTGAGGAGGGGCCAGTCCCTCTTCAGAGAGGACTGTGAGGATGGGGGGGATTGTGGGGAGCAGGGAGGCTCACCAGCAGGCTGCAGCCTCAGGAGAGGCAGCAGGAGGTGGTGAACAGTGCGAACATGGGGTGGAAGGCTTCAGAGAAGTATGGGCCAGTCGAACATCTGGATGGAGAAGTGTCGCGCTGAAGTGGGAAAGTGCTGCTTCTCTCACTGGTTGTGATGAGTGGCAGCTGCCCATGATGGGGTGGGACTGTACAGCCCGCAAGCTGCACAGCTGGCAGAAAAAAGCCACACTTTCAATTGGAAAAGCGCCTTTTCTCTCCAGCATCTGGCTGCATGGCTGCTGCCCAGGGGTGTGTGTTTGCTCAGGTGGCCAATGGAACTGTGCCCCCCCCTCACATTCAGGGCCAGCCAGCGTAGAGCCACTAGGGCACCTGAAACTGTCCTTTGTGGCTACGGAGAGCTTCGTATGTCCTTTGTCAGTCTTCTTCTCCAGCCCCACCATAACATCTCTGCTTCTGTGCTGGGACCCCAGTTTCATCCCTCCCACCCGAGACCCTGCCCTTCTGGGGACTCAGACCACCTCCCCCACACACCTTGCCTGGGGGCCTGGCTATTCTGTTAGCAGCCCTGCCTGAAACCTCAGTTCCTGTGCCTGTGACCCGCACCCATGTCTGGACCTACATCTAGAAGAGACAGGGTTTGGCTTTCAGCACCCCACTATTAAAAATATTCCAGTGTCACTGGTGTTAAATATAACTGGGGAATGGATGGTCCAGACAATGGGCCACCCCTAGCTACATCCCTGTTCTTTCAGACATTTTTAATCTGCCTAAAAATAAAGGTCAGTTTTTAACAATAATAAAGTGATACTATGAGTCTGGCAGTCAAAAATGCAAAAACTGAAGATGAGACAAAAAGATGAAGTTTAAAAAAATGATAGTTTGTCATCTTAGTTTAGAAATCTTGATGTATTGAATAGAGGACATTCATCCAAAAGTATGGATGAGGAAACATCTCAATTATCTGATCACTTGCTGAGTTATGGGGATACCACGACAACTGCAAAAATTGAACAAATGGACTCTAAAGTGGCAATGGAATTACAAAATTTTGGTAATTTTGTCAAAGTAAGTGAAGAAACCTACCCTGAAGACATTGCATTATGGTCAACATTTATTTCATTGGCTACGATAAAGTATTTTTTAGTAAATAAACTGAAAAACATAGGTAATACAGAAAATTTGAGAAAAAAGAGTATTAATTTGGAGGACAAAAGCAATTTAGAGATCTTCTTGAGTCCCATATTCTGTGGATGAAGAAAAATGGATCCATAGAAATGAGAATTTTTTTTTTCAGAAATCACGACGGTGGTCTACTGTTATATTTGCAAATTATTCCCTCACCATAGTAAAGAAAAACAAATATTTGTCGATTGGCACTGTAATTGGATAAACGTTGCAAGAGATATTGCTGATCATGAAACTTCCAAAGCTCATATTAACTCTATGCTTAAGTTTGTTCAAAGATGTAAATTATCTGAAAGAACTGATTCTGCATTACTGGCTCAGTTTGAGAAGGATTGTTCTTATTGGAGGAATGTGCTGCGTCGTGTTTTTGCCACAGTGAAACTGCTATCTTCTTTTGGACTACTTTTAAGAGGACATGATGAATAATCAGGGTCAAATTGAAAAGGTAATTTTTTAACATGCCTTGAATATCTTAGTGAATTTGACAATTTTCTTAATGAACATTTGAAAAATTATCAGTATTGTGGCTCAGGAACGACCAACTTCTTAATGCACCAACTCTACAATAAATTCATTACTATAATGGCAGAGCAGCTCAGAAACCAATTTACTGATGAAATGAAGGATGCCAAATACTCTTCCATAATAGTTGATTCAACACCAGATGTGAGTCATGTTGACCAAATAACATTAATTTTAAGATGTGACTGGCAATGGTGAAGTTTTAGAATGATTTATGTGTTTTGTCCCACCAAAATCCTATACTTCCTACACTTCTAGAGACAACAGTTTTGGAAATTATTGCAAATTTAGGTTTGGACATCAAAAATTGTTATGGGCAGAGCTTTGATGGTAGTAAAATGTGGTGAAAATATGGCAGGAAAATATTCAAGTCTACAGGCAAGACTGAACAATGCCAATCACTCTGCTTTATTCATACCAGATTCCAGCCATTCCTTATATTTTATCTGCAATGCTGCAGCTGCATCTTGTGAAGGACCTACATTTTTGACTTTGTTCCAAACATGTATGGTTGTGTTTTCAGTTTCCACACATTGGCGGAGTATGCTACAATCACAGAGCAAGCAAATGGAAAATATTTGACCATCAAAAGAATTTGTGACACCAGGTGGTCTGTTCATGCAGATGCTGTTTTGCCTTTGAAAATGAGCTATGATGTTATAAAGAGAAACTTATTAGACACAGCCACATCAAATTCTGGAAAAACCACATGTGAAAACTGAAGCAAAATCCTTAGCAGAAAAGTTTGAAAAGTATGATATTGCTATTTTTACTATTTTGTGTAACCATTTACTTAAAAGAATTAATGTTGTCAGCAAATCACTGCAAAATTGATACAAATTTATTGAATGCTGCACAATTGTTAAGCCTCAGTTACAAGTTTTGTCATGCAATTTTGAAATGACTATAGGTCTGTGGAGCAGAGGAACGAACAGTAACAGAAAATATAGGCTTCTGTGATATATCTGATGAGAAGCATAAAAAAGCCAGGAAGTTATTTTTTGATGAAAGTAGAGACAATAACATCAATTTAAAAGGGAAAGAAAAGATTATTGTTGAAACCGTCAGTTTATTTACGACCCAATAATTGTGCAACTGCAGACTAGAGATGACTCTCTAAAGAAAACTGTTCATTTAGTTTGCATGGTTTTTTTTGACAAAAGTATGGATGAAGATTCTAAAAGCCACGACCACAAGAGATTAAGTGAATTCTATCAAGAGGGCATAGACGCAAATCTTTTTGAAGATGAAGTGAAACATTTCATTCATTTTATCAAAAATGACGAGGACTGTGCTTTGCGATCATCATTTGATTTATATAGACTTGATGGGTTGCAGGAAGCTTTTTCAAATGTAGAAACCATTTTGAAAATATTTTTTACAATACCTGTGAGAAATGCTTCTGGTGAATGTTCTTTTTCTGTATTAAAGCAAATTAAAAATTATTTGGGAAATATGATGAGTAAGGAACATTTGACAAGTTCAGCAATATTGACAATTGAAAGTGCGTCTTTACAAAATATTACTTATGATGACAATTGATTTTATAAAGAAAAAGTGTAAAAAATATATTTTTAAATTGAAGAAGATTTTTTCAGAGGAAGTTAACTTTTACTTTTCCATTCATGCATCATCTATACATTTTTTACATATTTTTCATGTTAGTTTAATGCAAATACAAGCTTTCATCTAGATCAGAAGTTCTTGAACTGTGCTCCAAGAATTCCATTCAGATGGACTGAAGAAAGGTTATGTATTTTTATAAAGTGCTCTTATCCAAAGCACTTTATAATAGATAGCTAATGTACAACTATATATGAAAGCTCATTAAGTGGTCCACCTAAATCCTCAGCAATTTTCAAGTGGTCTGCGGAAAAGAAAGTTAGACAACAGAAACAATCAAGATACCTCATTTGATTTTCCTTTACTTCTTATTACTTATAATATAGGAGGAGGATGGAGAAAAAAAGAATGAAAAATGGGAGGGGCAGGAAGAGTGAATGTTCTTTTTTGGCTGGGTTCATGGGGGGCCCAAAAAATAAAGCTGAGCACAGGACACCACTAACTAAATCTGCCATTGCATTCATGGGTATGCCTTCCTCATATCTCTTTTTGAAGAAAGAAGTAAAATATCCCCCAAATTTTCCCTATTATTCAAATTACAGAAAGACCTCTGCTTGTGGCAAATAATGTCACTGAAATATAATTCTTCCTGTAGTTTTTGCATGTCTTATTGATATCATCTGTATATTTGATACAGGCAATTGATTCTCAGATGGAAGATTTATCAGAGTAGCTGCAGACGACCAGATCAGGTGGTGAAATGTTCAGAAAAAGTGATAGCTGAAAATGCTTTGGCCACATTATCTTCTAATCTAATTGAAATATGGGTTGTGGAGGCAGTATTTCTCTCTGGATTGCCTGGGAAACCAGGCTGAATCATAGTTTGAAGACTATGGGAGGGGTTCTCAAACTTTGCTGGCACAATCTCATTTTAAGGAAATATTTTCTCCAGAGACCTCAAACAGCGTGGAAGATGCCATTTTATAGAGCAAAGTGCCATTCTCCAAACTACAGGACCTTGCATGCATCGTACATATGAAGTCATGCCAAATGGAGGATGCCATTTTGCTCTACTAAATTACATCCTCTGCACAGTATGACCTTGTATCTATGGTGTCTGTGAGGTCACACTCTATGGAGGTTTTTAGAGCAAAATGGCATCCTTCATGCCTTGTGACCTCAAACACATTCTACATGCAATGTCACACTTTGAGGAGCAAAATGGTATGCTCCACTTACTAAGGAATGCCGGGACCTGTCCCTATCTGTTTGATGGTGAATGCCGTTTGGGGCTGTCACTCAAAGTTTTGTAATCTCTGTGCTTCAGGTTTGGATTTGTGGGCAGCAAAATGTATTGAACTCTCCTGGAATGCTGTTTTCCCTACATTTCTTCTGAATTGAGGAAAAAAAAAAACTTATGAGAAGTGTTTTTGTGAGAATTAAGCTGCTTGTGAACTAGGATCTGATCTATAATGAAAATTGTAATGACAGGTTTGGATACGGGAATGAGATTCCACAAATCTCAAAAGTCAAAG
Organism: Pelodiscus sinensis; assembly: GCF_052426305.1. NCBI lineage: Eukaryota > Metazoa > Chordata > Testudines > Trionychidae > Pelodiscus > Pelodiscus sinensis. The sequence continues at coordinate 36,115,004 of NC_143058.1, forward strand.
GGTCTGGATTCAAGATTCCAGTTTTGTCTGGTTTCTTCTAATTATATATGGCCAGATTGCTCTCTGAGTTACACTGGTGTAAATCCAGAATAAATTGACTGTGGCCAGTGTAGTTGCTCAAAACTTACAGCAGTACCACTGAAATAGAATTATACTGTGTGAGAATATTTATACTTACATATGTGTGTGTCTATATTAGTTCTGCATACACCCACGCTAGGCAGTCTCTCTCCTTGTTTCTATATGTTTCTCTTTCCCTTTCCCAGGTTTTCTGTTTTTGTGCACATGCTCTTCTCCACACAGTGCTCACAGCAGCAGCAGAGGATTATTACTCAGCATGATCATGCCTGTGCTTCTGTCCAATATTGCTTTTTTAATCCTGACAGCCCCAGCAGCAGCAGTTTGAAATTAACTAGAGTCCTACTCAGTCAGCTTTGTGTTACGTCTATCAGTTATACCAAGAAAGTGCTATTGCACGGGTACGTGGGTGTGATAGAGCTGAGTGATTGTTCTTAGGGAATTTTTCTCATGTGGAAACGTGGAAATATTGAAGAATGTAAAGGAACATATCATATTGCCTCGACACCATGCTTAGCACGGAGCTGTACATAATTAAGAATTTTGTACTTGTCTCCCAGTTAATCACTTTGTTATGTTCTGCTTCAAAATGTGTGAGAGGACCACATGCCGGAGACTTGTCATTTTCTGATGCAATAATATTGTCTTTTGCACAGGTCCCGTGGTAGAGCTGGGCAGAGCGGGGCTAGGCTGCACAGCTATAGACCTTGGGAAGTCCTGACCCTCATTTCTTTAGTCGTATGTTATAAGGGACTAGTCCCTCCTTGGGTGTCTTAGCCTTCTGCTCTCTCCCCTTCCTCTCCCCCAGTAATGCCAGTTCTGCTCCCAGACTGTGGCAGTATGGTATGACATATATATATTTCCTGAATAATTTTTTAAAAGGGGGGGAGGGCTCAGAACATAAGAACCGCCATAGTGGGTCAGACCAAAGGTCCATCTAGAACAATATCCTGTCTCCTGACAGTGGCCAATACCAGATGCCCCAGAGGGAGGGATCACAACAGGTTATCTTCACATGATCTCTCTGTTACCCACCTCCAGAGAAACAGAAGCTAGGGACACCATTCCTACCCATCCTGGCTAATAGCCTTTGATGGACCTAAACTCCATGAATCTATATATCTTTTTTTTTGAACCCTGTTAAAGTTCTAGCCTTCACCGCGTCCTCTGGCAAGGAGTTCCACAGATTGACTTTGTGCTGAGTGAAGAAAAACTTCCTTTTGTTTGTTTTAAACCTGCTGCCTATTACTTTCATTTGGTGACCCTTAGTTCTTATATTGTGGGAATAAGTAAACAACTTTTCCTTATTCATTTTTTCTATACCAGTCATGATTTTATAGTCCTCTATCAAATCTCCCCTTAGTCTTCTCTTTTCTAAGTTGAAAAGTCCACGTTTTTTTAATCTCTCTTTATATGGGACCCATTCCAGACCCCTAATAATGTTTGTTGCACTTTTCTGAACCTTTTCCAATGCCAATATATCTTCTTTGGGATGAGGTGGCCATATCTGTACGCAGTATTCAAGATGTGGGTGCACCATGGTTTTATATAGAAGCAATAAGATATTTTCTGTCTTGTTCTCTATCCCTTTTTTAATGACTCCTAACATTCTATTTGCTTTTTTGACTGCTGCTGTACACTGAGGGGATGTTTTCAAAGAATTATCCACAGTGACTCCAAGATCACTGAGTAATTGTAGCCGAATTAGTCCCCATCATATTGTGTGTATATATAGTTAGGATTATTTTTTCCAATGTGCACCCTTTACATTAATCAACATTAAATTTCATTTGCCATTTTGTTGCCCAATCACTTAGTTTGGTGAGATCTTTTTGAAGCTCTTCAGAGTCTGTATTGGTCTTAACTATCTTGAGCAGTTTGATATCATCTACAAATTGCTGTTAACCTCTTTCTCTAGTTGAATAGGATGGGTCCCAGGACAGAACTCTGGGGGATCCCAGTAATTACCTCTCTCCACTTGGAAAACTTACCATTTATTCCTACCCTTTGTTTCCTGTCTTGTAAGCAGTTCTCAATCCTTCCCTCTTATCCCATGACAACTTACTTTACTTAAGAACCTTTGGTGAGGAACCCTGTCAAAGGCTATCTGGAAATCTAAGTATATTAAATTCACTGGATCCCCCTTGTTCACATGTTTGTTGACACCCTCAAAGAACTCTAGCAGATTAGTAAGGCATGATTTCCCTTTACAGAAACTATGTTGATTTTCCCCTAATAAATTATGTTCATATATGTGTCTGACAATTTTATTCTTTACTATAGTTTCAACTAATTTGCCCGGTACTGACGTTAGACTTACCAATCTATAATTGCCAGGATCACCTCTAGAGACCTTTTTAAATATTGGCGTCATGTTAGTTATCTTCCAGTCATTAGGTACGGAAGCTGATTTAAAGGATAGGTTACAAACCAAAGTTAATAGTTCTGCAATTTCCCAATTTAGTTCTTTCAGAACTCTTGGGTGAATGCTATCTGGTCCCGGTGACTTGTTAAGTTTATCAATTTGTTCCAGAACTTCCTCTAATGACACCTCAATCTGGGACAATTCCTCGGATTTGTCACCTAAAAAGAATGGATCCGGTTTGGGAATCTCCCCAATATCCTCAGTTGTGAAGACTGACGCGAAGAATTCATTTCCCTTCTCCTCTATGACTTTGTCATCTTTGAGTGATTCTGTAGCATCTCATCATGCAAGGGCCCCACTGCTTGTTTAGCGGGCTTCATGCTTCTGATGCACTTAAAAAAAATTTGCTATTACTTTCTGAGTTTTTGGCTAGCTGTTCTTCAAACTCCTTTTTGGCTTTTCTTATTATATTTTTACTCTTAATTTGACAAAGTTTATGGTCCTTTCTATTTTTCTCACTAGGATTTGACTTCCACTTTTTAAAAGATATCTTTTTGTCTGTCACTGCTTCTTTTACCTGGTTGTTAAGCCATGGTGGAAATTTTTTGGTTCTCTTACTGTGTTTTTTAATTTGGGGTATACATTTAAGCTTGTAGTTTCTAATTTTGTTTCCAGACTATGCATTAAGGAGTGTATTACAACTCAGAGTAATGAAAAATTACATGCATGGACTAAGAAAGGAATACATAATGAATTCTCTGTTTTCATCACTTGAGGACATCTTTTGAATAGCTTTACCCTACACCAGGGGTAGGCAATAATTTTTCTCCAAATAATTTTTTCTTCAAATAATTTTTGAAGTGGCCTTGGGCTGCCCCGGAAGGGGCAGAGTCTAAGCCAGAAGGGACGGGGACAGGATGCTTCTGGGCTTCCCCACCCGCAGACCATGATTAGTCTGGGCTTGGAGCGCCCTTTTGCCCCCCCCCCCCCCCTTTCCCATTAGGCCTGGGGATGGGGGAACTGTGTGAAGCTTCACTCGCCCTGCCCCCACCCTGCTCGAGCATACGGCACTTGGAAGTGCCGCGCGCTCCTCACTGGTTGGGGGGAACGTGAAGGAAACTGCACACTCCTCCTGTCCCCAGGCCAGTCAGGGCTTGGGGGTGGGGGATCACGTGATGTCTCCTCCTGCCCTGCGAGGAGCGCGTGGCTCTTCAAAAGTGACGAGGAGTCCTGTGGCACCTTATAGACTAACTGAAGTGCAGGAGCATAAGCTTTCGTGGGCAAAGACCCACTTCGTCAGATGCATCTGACGAAGTGGGTCTTTGCCCATGAAAGCTTATGCTCCTGCACTTCAGTTAGTCTATAAGGTGCCACAGGACTCCTCGTCGCTTTTGCAGATTCAGACTAACACGGCTACCCCTCTGATACATGGCTCTTCAAAACACTGCACGGTCCTGACAGGGCGGGAGGAAGTTTTGCGCACTCCCCTGCCCCCAGGCCCTAATTTGCTTGGGGGCAGGAGAGCAGCAGATCCTCTACAGGATCTGGCCCACAGAGGCCCTTTTGCCCACCCTTACCCTACATAGTCTTGCAGATCTGATTGGATGAACTCTCTTTAGTTTGCAGCAATAATAGTTAAAACTGTGTAAGCATTTAAAAACCTTTATAACTTTCTCAAAGTTTCACGTAGGCAAAATTTCCAAGTATGATCATGTGAATTTAACTCCTTGTGAGTTTTCTGAAGTTTGAACAAAACCCATTCACCATTTTTGGGGTAGAGGCAAAGTAGATCAAATAAATGTATACTATCATAAATAATGGCCCATTTTTTATGAAAAGCTATGGTGCATCAGTGGTTTGGAATAGAAATTTGAAATCTGGCCGGTTTTTCAGTTGTGATCTTTGATGAAATCTATTTTCACTGAGCTGAGTTATAAGAGTAAAAATGTAGTTTGTGCCTGTGTGCTGATTTATACTGATGGCTAGTAGGATTTCCCTGGTTTTGTTTTAGTAAGTGTCCCTATTGGTTCTATTGCTGTATGTGTACTTGTGAATGTTAAGTGGAAAGTGGATTTTAATGTGCATGTTGAATATTAATTGGAAGAGTGTATGTGGAGGGATGCAAAGTATTGAGGAGGATTGTGTATACATACCTGTGGCAAGTCTTTTCAGGGCCCTACCCCAAATTGAAATCAACTAAAAGACTCTCATAGGCTTTCACTGAGCTTTCGATTACGAACTCTTAGTGAAGCAAAGTTCCACAGGGCTGTGCAGCAAGTCAAGATTACAAATTCCTAACAAACTTCTCTGTGTCATTACTTTAAGAATGCTGAGTTTGAAAATGAAAAAGCAAGAAAGCACTAAACTTAAGGTTACTTGTACGCTCTCTGTGCACCAGAACTAGGACATAATTTTTACTTACATGACTATTAGGTCCTTCCCCCCCCCCCCTGCAGGATCCCTGTCATATGTAGTGCAAAGATTAGACAACTAATAAAGCATATATGATGAGGAGTCCTGTGGCACCTTAGAGACTAAGGCTGTGTCTACACTGGCATGAATTTCCGGAAATGCTTAAAACAGAATACTATTCCGTTTTCAGTTTTTCCGGAAAAGGAGCGTCTACATTGGCAGGCTGCTTTTCCGGAAAAGCCCTTTTTCTGGAAAAGCGTCTGTGGCCAATGTAGACGTGCTTTTCTGGAAAAGAGCCCCGATCGCCATTTTCGCGATTGGAGCTTTTTTCCGGAAAAGACTACTGGGCTGTCTACACTGGCCCTTTTCCGGAACAGTGTTCCGGAATAAGGACTTATGCCCGAGTGGGAGCAGAATAGTTTTTCCGGAATAGCGGCTGATTTTGTACAGTAGAACATCGTTGCTTTTCCGGAAATTCCAGGGCCAGTGTAGACAGTTCGCAGCTTATTCCGGAAAAGCGGCTGATTTTTCGGAATAAGTGGCCCAGTGTAGACACAGCCAAACAGATTTATTTGGGCATAGGCTTTTGTGGATAAAACCCACATTATCAGAGGCAGGGGTGTATATAATATGAAAATTCAGCAAAATAAAGAAGTTACTTACCAAGTGTTAATGACGCTAATCAAGTCAGAGTGGATGTGGCTCATTGGTTGCAGCTGATGAGGAGATGTGAATAGCAAGAGAGGGGAAGTTAGGTTTGTAGTGCATTAACCAATTTAAATTTATATTCAGGCCTACTTGGATTGTATTGAATTTGCAAATGAATTGTAGTTCCGCTGTTTCTCTTAGTAATCAAGTTCTGAAGTTCTTTTGTAGAAGGATGGCTACTTTTAAATCCATTACTGAATGGCTAGGGAGGTTAAAGTATTTTCCTACAGGTTTATGTAGGTTACCTTTTTTGATGGCTGACTTCTGTTTGTTTATCCTTTGGAACAGACTGTCTGGTTTGGCCAGCATACTTGACAGAGGGGCATTGATGACACTTGATGGTATATAGCATGTTAATAGATATGCAGGTGGATGAGCCCCTGATGCTGAGGCTTTTGTGATTAGGTCCTGTGATGGTGTCACTGCATACATATGTAGACAGAGTTGGCAATGGGATAGCTTCCTGGGTAAGCGTGTTTGTGCTGTGGTGTGTGGCTGCTGGTGAGTATTTGCTTCAGGTTGGTGGGCTGTCTGTTAGCGAGTATTGGCCTGTCTCCCAATGTCTGTGAGAGTTAGGGATCATTTTCCAGGATAGGTTGTAGATTATCAGTGACACGCTGGAGGGGTTTTAGCTTGAGACTATAAATGATAACCAGTGGTGTTCTTTTATTTTCCTTGTTGAGTCTGTTTTGTAGTAGGTGACTTTTGGGTACTCATCTGGCTCTGACAATCTGTTTCTTCAACTTATATGTTAAAACAAATATTTAAAGCCTGACTCATTTGCTGTACTCCAAACATCTCCTGTACTGAGTGAGGAAGTGGTGTTTTATTTGTCTGTCCCTTGATATTATCGTTTTCTACTGCTATCCTTTACTATAATATTGAAGTACCTTCCACCTAAAATCAAGGGAAATAGTAAAGCCCTTTAGAGTATTTTTGAAGTCTCTGGTATTTTTCTTCTTTATGCAGTAATTATTCTGCTTGAGAGTAAGGGTTTTTTGATGGACTGATAAGGATTTTTGGATCAAGGGAGTTGTCTGTGTGTGAGTACCAGTCTTATGGTGGAAATGCTTTTATAAAATTTCCTACAGAGTTGGACTTTGGATATGCCTGATCTTCTCTGGAGGATTATTTCATAGTTGGATTCCCTCCACCAACAAAGCTTTGTCTCCTATTCTCACATGTATTCTGCCAAACTGTATTTTCATTGTACTACTTGATTACAGCAGTTGCAGTGGTTCACAGACTGATATTTGGTCTTTGATGTAAATGTGGATTGATCTGTTAATTGCTTTGAAAATTAGGATGAAAGCCAACTACTGGTCTAGGAAGCAAATGGGAGAGATGGGGACTGGAGCATAGGTATGATGTGTTCACAATAGTCCAAGCTATGGAGAAAGTGGGCAGCCTCGTCCTGTACCAGCTGGCACTGGTGTACTGTCTTCACAGTCAGTCTTAGAGTGAATTACAGTAATCCACCTTGGAGATGACAGAAGCATTGTGGTCAAGTCCTTGACTGGAAGGAAGGGACAATATTTTTTTCAGAGGAGAAATGTGGAAAAGACCTATTTAGATGTCTATCTCATTATTTACTGACTAGTGAATTGTGAACATCAAAATGTCCATACTAGATCAGAGCAATAGTCCCCCTAGTTCATTATCCTGTCTAATAGTGGTCAGTGCTAGATGCCTTAGAGGGACTGAACAGAGAAGACAAAATGCAGGACTATGTAGCACTTTAAGGACTAACAAGATGGTTTATTAGATGATGAGCTTTCGTGGGCCAGACCCACTTCCTCAGATCAAATAGTGGAAGAAAATAGTCACAGCCATATATACCAAAGGATACAATTAAAAAAATGAACACATATGAAAAGGACAAATCACATTTCAAAACAGAAGGGGGATGCGGGGGGGGGGGGGGGAGGGAGGGGAAAGGAAGGTGAATGCCTGTGAGTTAATGATATTAGAGGTGGGGAAGGGTAGATGTCTGTGAGTTAATAGTATTAGAGGTGATAATAGGGGAAGCTATCTTTGTAATAGGTAAGATAGCTGGATGGAGAGTGTCGAATTTTAGCATGAATGCCAGTTCAGAGGATTCTCTTTCAAGTGCAGATTTGAATGTCTTCTGAAGTAGGATGCAGGTGAGTAGGTCATTGAGACAGTGTCCTTTCTGATTGAAATGGCAAGCAACTGTTTTTTCTTTGTGATCCTGTCTAATGTCTGTTTTGTGGGCATTGATTCTTTGGCGAAGTGTCTGAGACGTTTGTCCAATGTACATAGCAGATGGACACTTTCGGCACATGATAGCATAGATTATATTTCTGGAGGCACAGGAATATGTATTCTTGATCTTATAATTCACTTGGTTAGGCCCAATAATGGTGTCAGCAGAGTGAATATGTGGACAAAGCTGACAACGGGGTTTGTTGCAAGGGAAAGTACCAGGGTTGGTATTAGTGTGGTATGTCCTGTGGTTGTTGGTCAGAATCATCTTGAGGTTAGGTGTTTGTCTATAGGAGACTATGGGTCTGTCTCCCAGAGCTTCTTGGAGTTTGGTGTCCTGTTCCAGTATAGGCTGAAATTTATTGATAATGTGTTGGACAGGTTTAAGTTGGGAGCTGTAGGTGATGACAAGTGGTGTTCTATTGTTGGTTTTCTTGGGTCTGTCTTGTAGTAGATGGTTTATAGGTGTTCATTTGGCTCTTTCAATTTGCTTTTTTATTACTCTGGGTGGGTAGTTGAGGTTTATAAATGCTTGGTAGAGATCCTGAAGTTTCTGGTCTCTATCAGTGGGATTAGAGCAGATGCGGTTGTATCGAAGGGCTTGGCTATAGATGATGGATCGTATGGTGTGTGCAGACCTATGTAACTTCGTTCTCACCCACAATTATTTCCAGTTTGAGAACAACTTATACCTCCAGATCAGTGGCACAACCATGGGTACACGCATGGCCCCACAGTATGCTAATATCTTTATGGCTGACCTAGAACAACGTTTCCTCAACTCCCGTCCCCTTTTACCCCTTCTCTACTTACGCTACATCGATGACATCTTTATGATCTGGACGCATGGCCAAGAAACACTGGAGACATTCCACAGAGATTTCAACAACCTACACCCCACCATCAACCTCAGCCTGGACCATTCCACATGAGAGATCCATTTCCTGGATACCACAGTACAAATCAACAATGGAAAATTAGACACCACCCTCTACAGAAAACCCACTGACTTATACAGTTACCTACATGCTTCCAGCTCCCATCCAGCACACACCATGCAATCCACAACCACAGGACATACCACACTAATACCAACCCTGGTACTTTCCCTTGCAACAAACCCCATTGCCAGCTTTGTCCACATATTCACTCTGCTGACACCATTATTGGGCCTAACCAAGTGAGTTATAAGATCATGAATACATATTCCTGTGCCTCCAGAAATATAATCTATGCCATCATGTGCCGAAAGTGTTCGTCTGCTATGTACATTGGACAAACGTCTCAGACACTTCGCCAAAGAATCAATGCCCACAAAACAGACATTAAACAGGATCACAAAGAAAAAACAGTTGCTTGCCATTTCAACCAGAAAGGACACTGTCTCAATGACCTACTCAACTGCATCCTACTTCAGAAGACATTCAAATCTGCACTTGAAAGAGAATCCTCTGAACTGGCATTCATGCTAAAATTCGACACTCTCCGCGGGGGGCTGAACAAAGACTCCAGCTATCTTACCCATTACAAAGATAGCTTCCCCAATTATCACCTCTAATACTATTAACATCTACCCTTCCCCACCTCTAATATCATTAACTCACAGGCATTCACCTTCCTTCCCCCCCCTCCCCGCCCCTGCATCCCTCTTCTGTTCTGAAATGTGATTTGTCCTTTTCATATGTGTTCATTTTTTTAATTGTATCCTTTGGTATATATGGCTGTGACTATTTTCTTCCACTATTTGATCTGAGGAAGTGGGTCTGGCCCACGAAAGCTCATCAGCTAATAAACCATCTTGTTAGTCTTTAAAGTGCTACATAGTCTTGTATTTTGTTTCAGCTACACCAGACTAACACGGCTACATTTCTATCACTACTGAACAGAGAAGGGCAGTTGTGATGTCCACAAAAGCTGATTTAAGCACTGCAGTTAATAGTTCTGCAGTTTCCTATTTGAGTTCCTTCAGAACTCTTTGATGAATACTGTTTGGTTCTGGTGATTTATTGCTATTTTTAAATTAAACTCTTTGAAGTGTGTAATGTGGAGAAAAAGGGCTTGTTGGGGGCAAACACCTATTCAGACAACCCATGACTTGAATGCACTCCCCCATCTATTTGTGCATGGCTACTAAGTTTTATGAAAACAAATTAGACAGGTTAAAAAATACGTGCAGTCTTACATGCACATCTGCAAAAATATGTGCAGATATTTTCTAACTGTACTATGCATAAAATACAAATATGGCATTTTGGATTATCACATGGAAAATCCATGTATAAAACCTTCTTTGAGTGCATGATATGCAAAATATTTAGTATTTCCAAAGCTAGAGTGATATGTTGGTTTTACTATTTTTTGACTAAGAAGAATATGTAAACTTCCCTAGTAAAATTACTAGACTTTTAAATAAAGCATTAATATCATATAAGAAAAGGTTTACGCTCATTTGGGAGCCAGAACTTTCTCCAACTATTTAACATTGGATAAAGGATTTAATAGCTTTTCTCTCTTTGGAAAAGACTTGTTAAGATTCACGCAAAGTTTCTGAACATAGAGAAACTATTATTACAATATAACAGCAAAATAATTTAGTTAAAAATGTTTCTCATTTGTCTAATACATCTTTTGATTGGTGTCTTCCTTTATTTTCATGCTCTGTACTATAAATATCAGTTTTAAGTTTTCAGTAGAAGAGTCACAATTATTGTCTTGAGATACTAGTAACAGAGATTTTGGGACATTCCCTAATGATGATTATAAGGATTAGAATATTCAGAAATATGAAGTCTGTGATTTTGTTTTTTTAAATGTTACCCAAAGAATTTGGATGCTCAGTTCCCATTAATTTTAAAGACATTTAAGAAAATCTCCTACAGAAATGTATACCTTTATTCCACTTATTTCTGCATCTTATTTATTACCAGTTGTATAATTTTCTATCTGGTATCATTTTCTCTTGAATTTTAGCATCTCTCTTCTATATTTACACCAATTTTTCCTATGACCCTAACTCACCAGATTAAGCTAGTGTTTTGAACTTGTGCTTGTCTCCAGTCATGGAAATTTCCCTCTTCCCTTTCCTTGTGTGAGTAGCTTTTGTTGAGGATTCATTATTACTTGATTAAACCTCTGCACCTGATCTCTTTAGACCAAAAATGTTCTGTCTTTTAATTCTAAAAGGTCAATTAAGCAGTGAGCTTTTGTCTTCAGTGTTGGAAGCAGAAAAGACCAATGTTGTTGTTTAACCCAACATTCCTGACAAAGCAGGATACTTCTTTACTGCACATTTCTTAGTGTTTTAGTGAGTCTGGATTTAGATGTCTCAAAAGATGGTGTTTCCATTATTTCCTATTGGAGACATTCAGCAACCCTAGAGATCTCTGAGTTCGAACTAGCGGGGTAATGTATGCATACCGAACTTGCTAATGAAGCCCGGGATTTGAATTTCCCGGGCTTCATTAGCATAAAGCCGGCGCCGCCATTTTTAAAAGCCGGCTAGTGCGAACCCCGTGCCGCGCGGCTACATGCGGCACGGGCTAGATAGTTCGAACTACGTAGCCATTCTGAACTATCTGTACTCCTCATGGAACGATAGTTCGGAATGGCTACGTAGTTCGAACTATCTAGCCCGTGCCGCGTGTAGCCGCGCGGCACGGGGTTCGCACTAGCCGGCTTTTAAAAATGGCGGTGCTGGCTTTATGCTAATGAAGCCCAGGAAATTCAAATCCCGGGCTTCATTAGCAAGTTCGGTATGCATACATTACCCCGCTAGTTCGAACTAGCGGAGTAGTGTAGACATACCCATAGACAGAAAGTTCTTTCTGATATTTAGCCTAATGTATTACTTCTAAAATATTATCAGATTATTTTTAATTAATACATGTTTGTCACCCCTACCAATTCCTCTCTCTCCATTAATATTTATGCCTTGTAAATATTAAGTTATTTCCCCCCTTTTTTAGCTATATATTTGTTTGGTCTCTGCCTGTTACACATGGACATCTTTTAGTTTTTTATTTTCCTGATTTTGTTAAAATACTATATAATGTTTGCATAAGCTCCACAATTATTTGGTTTGGTTCTTCTGGACAAATTCAGAAAGTTAATTTTTAGGAGACCAGAGTCCTGGGTAACAGCATGTATTGTACATCTCTGTAAAATTAATTTAGGAAATTGAAGTTCATCTTCTCTTCTTGTCTGCCATGACACAATTCTCTTTAAAACATGAATTGAAAGGTCAGAAGGAATTAGCACTTTCTTCTCTAATACACAATTTGGTATGTTTTAAAATTTGTTTGTAAATGTTTCTATAATTTGCAGCACCTTAATATTTGAACACCTCATTAATCTGAAGATGTAATTACCTCAGCAAATAGTAGGGTTGCCAGCTGTCCGGTTTTGAACTGGATAGTCCAGTATTTGAGCTTTCTGTTCGGGAAACAAATTGAGAAAATATAAATGAGAAAATATAAATGTCCGGTATTTTCCAAATAAGATGTAATATCAAGTGGGTCTGATATTTTTGTTGAAACCATCTGGCAACTCTAGCAAATAGAGATGACTTTTCTACTTCTATTTATCTGGTTCCTGACAGTACGATAAGGGGTTTGTTTCTTTGTTTTTTCAGTTGGGTTTTCAGGGACTGCCAGTATGTATAATTTAGTTAAACAGGTTATTCAAGTTATGTCCTAAAACAATGTATGTGTCTGAGTTCAAGACAGTTCAACATGTGCTTTTTGTATAATAGACAAAGATATGTCTCTTTATGGCCTTGATCCTCCAATGATCAGATCAATTGAAAGAAGGGGGATAGGACTTGGAAAGTGTCCTGCTTCACACAAGCCAGAATGTGATCATATAGGGCACAGCTTGTTCATCATATGTGTGGTTTCTTATTGATTTACAATATTAAGCATATGCAGTGGAGATCTAATATCAGAATTTGTCCCTTTGTGATTTTTATATGGGGATTCGTTTAATCAGAAGCTTCCTGTGTAAGTGTTAGTACTCAGTGTTTACAAACTTATATATTAATCTCAGTTTTCTTTATGAAATAGCCACAATTTTTCAAATACCTATTTTTTTCCATAATGTGGGCAGAACTGAATGCTTTTGCAAATACAGACAGATTTTTATAATCTTGTTGCAAACTTTAATAATTAAGTATTGTTGGTTAGAATCTGCAAGCATGTAACTTCCTATGATAGAACATTGTATTTGAAAGGACTTCATGAGCTTTGAAATGATACTTTCTTTGTTAGAATGCTAGTTTCTTCGGTATGTGTTTCCTTATGTCACCTGAGGCTATTTTTCCAACATGTAACACGTGATGTTTTTTCTACATTCTGAATAATCAGCTTTTCCCTTTGCTTATTAAGCATAAAAATACCGCCAAGGTATTAGCACAATACAGGGTATTAGCAGTGACCAGTCTCCACCAAACACCAAGTTCCTTTTCTCTGTTGCCTAATTAACATACTTTAATGAGTTCACTACATTTAATGAATATCTCATATAAAAATCATCACTTTCTACCTCCCAGATAACTATGACACTCAAACTAACATCTCTATCTGGGTTTTATGAACAATTAATAAATTCTGTATTTATTATTGTACAAAAGAGCTTGAAAAAACAAGAGAGTGTGTTGTGCCTCAAAACTGCCTTTAACATAGCCAAACACTTTCCTGAAATCTCTAGTAAAGTGTAATGCTTAATACAGTGCAATCAAACAATTTATATAAATTGTTACCATCAGAAGAAAGTATTCTTGCTAATTATTTAAAAAAGAAGTAAAAACTATTGAATACTAAAATTCAGTGTTTAGAAAAATGTATTTTTAAAATCTTCTGTTTTAATCACCCTTCTTATAGCAGGTTGTACTGTAGAATATTTTAAACTATGAGAAATGAGATTTTCTTACTTGAAGAATAGGGGAATTGCATAAAAAGGAGAGAGAGGTTTACCTCTTGTCATGCTCATATATTTTGTGTTTTTTATCAGTTCTGCCTGCTGTATTTGGTGACTTGTGAGAATTTTCAGCTTCCAGAATAGTCTCCTGGCAGATGGGTATGCACTGTGCAGCCTTTTTGCATTGTCTTCGGCACCATCTGGGGCTAGTACCTAATGCTCAAAATATATTGGATGATTTAAAGAAGACATATGAAGCTGTCAATTAGAGGTCCACAGTTATTTAGATTCTCTTTGCTGCTTTTGATAAGAAACTAGACGACTTTGTGTGTTGCGGGAAGTAGAAATGACAGAAGCTACTGAAGTTTCCATATGTGGGCATAATGCCATTCTAGCTATGAACACCAATCATTGTCAGGCTTTAAAAGGTCATATTGATGACCTGGAAAACAGGCTTAGACTAAAGAATGTTGAGTTGGTGGGGGTTCTTGAGGCAATGAATAAGGAAAAATGCATCAGCTTTCCTTAACTAGATTATGACAGTGCTAGGAATGGGTGATTTCTATTCAATGCATTTTTAGTTATCATATTCTAGGGGAAGGTAATCAGTTGACACTCCATGCACTCTAATATGAGTTTAGCTTTCAAAATTCAACAGTCCTACTCTAGCCATAACAGTTCTGTTTCTCCTGATGGAAAAAGGCATGTTTTTGTTTGTTTTCAAGGTGAGAAAGAGGCAAAAGGGCTTAGCTTTCGTGTTGTTCTAAGATGGAAAATTCAGGGTTTGATTTCATTGCCATATGCATCTTTATTTTCCTCACTAATGTAGTTTTTGATAAGATGCTACAGCCTGAAGAGTGAGGAAGTGCTTTCCAAAGACTGACCCATATGTAAGAATTTCACTTTTTTCTTATGATTAAACTTCTTCCTGGTCATACTGCAAGATGATGTCTTTATTTCTGTACCTGGGGCATTCTGATAGGTTATGACAGTGTTCTCAAAGCTGTTCGGGTGTAGGGGTGAAGATTATACTTTTATGTTGATAGTGATTGTCTTAAGTGGAATGGTCTTTGTCATAGCAATTCTTGTATCTGGGACATTTAAAAAAACCAGTTGACTTGTGGTAAATTTCCTTGTTCATGTGTAATGTGAAAGTAGTAGTATAATAATAGGGAACAGTTTGTGTTCAGAATCTTTTTTATCTTCAAACAGATGCTGGCTGCCATATTTTTTATGAAATGATGAGCATATTTGTTCTGTATGTTAGAGCAGAGCCTGTTTGTGGGGTTTATCTCTTCTCTGGCTGATTGTACGAGAGGGTCCTAAATATAGCTGAAACATTCACAAATTTACCTCTTGGTTTGCCAAATTCCATCTTTTGGGTTAGTTTTTATATTGTTGTAGGAATGTCTTGTTATGTGTGTGTGTTTTCTTGAACTTTCAAATAACCCAGTGAGATTTATCATTAAAATTCCATTGAGAAGAAGAAAATACTTTTGATGGGTGAAAAAACATGTCAGATATGTTGACTGAGACTTGAAAATTATCAGGAATATAAAAATAAATGTGGTCCTGGAGCTGTACTCTGGTATGATTTGATTGCATTTTATATTGTTCCTATCATGCAATATATTCAAGAACTCATTGTAAAGATAACAACAACAGTAATAATAAAACAAACAGTATTGGTATGATCAAGATTTTGTTCACATGCACTGTATGAGGTTAGTGTACCAGTTAACTTAACTCAGAATTTCACAATTCTTGTATTTTTTTCAAATGGCCTCACTTTTTAACGTATTTTTAATTTGGAAGTCCTTACAATTAAAGTATTTTTTACCATTACGTTATTCTTTTTTGGCCAGTATAATAGGAAAGTAAATGAACAAAGTGGGAAATGATCAGTTATAATCTAAATAATTTTAAAAAACCAAGTTAATTAATAATAATATAAATGTCACTACAATAATTGTTTGAATTTTTTGTAATGAGTTACCCACAAGAAATGAAAACTGTAGCCAATCGCATTTCAAACTGAAGAGCGCTTTAGATGTTTTTGTGCACTCAATTACTTATACTACTCTTCCCAAGCATATCTTTAAGTCTATCAAAAAAGCAAAATAAGCTTAAAGTGTCTGGGCTAGGGGTGATGATTCATTTATGTTTGTTCTTTAAAATAAAGACCTCAGTGTTGTCATGGTATTTCTACACAGAGGTTAGACACAGAAAAAAATCTTTTAGCTTTTCCAATCTGTCTTCCTGATAGTGATTTTTTTTTGCAGTAGATTCTCTAGCACTTTTTGCCGTCTAGTTTAAAGAGTCTCAGGCAGTGCTATTTCCCCTACTTCCCATGGTAGACTGTTCCATGGCCAAATACATCTCATTATACATTTTGCCTGGTATTCATGTGTTGAATTCACAATATTGAAACTACCAGTATTTCATCTAATGAAGAGCAGAGGAAAAAAATGATAGGGCTTCAATTTTATATAATATAGAAACATTGTAATCTGAGCCTTTTTGACTCAGTGATGTGTCTGTTATGCCTAGGAATATTGAGAAGATGAAAGAGAATGGAGTGGAAGTCCTATAATAGAAATACTTTCCTTTCATGAAATGATGCAACACCTTTCTTTCGCCATGAAGTTCAGTATTGATATGATCTTTCGTTCAATTCCATTATAGTGCAAGGACTCAGTGCTCAAGTGACACTCCAAGGGTCAGTACGTAATCAGTACGTAATCAACCCCTTTGAAACCACACAAGTAGCAACAATTAAATTCACATGCCCTTTACATTAGTAAAGCAGAATGCAAACTGAACATTTGAAACTCCTGGCAAGTTGCTTCCTAATGCAGTGCCATCCAGTTTTTTGATCACTTACAAACCTGGGGTAACTGAAGAAAAACCTCAGTTTGTAGTTTGGCTCCCTAATTGGTCTTCTCTGGAAGACCTTCAAGAGATCACTGGACACTATGATTTTCATGGTAAGTGCCTTTATAGTACATTAGTGAACACTCCAGACCTGTTCTAGTCAACTTCCAACTTGGTTAAGCCCCCTGCAGTTTTGATAGAACATGGTGCAGTGTCCTAAACAACTGAGAAATGCAAATGGGTTAAAGTAAGGAAGGTTGCAGGAGGCATAATTCTTCTGTCCCTGCAAAAGCAGAGTGGAGACTTTTTTCCTCTTTTGAATGACTCTTCTATTCTTGTGTCTTCCTTGACTTGAGAAACAAGGTTTTCATAAATAGGTCTGAAATGGAAGCAGCAGGAGAAACTTCTGCGTGGCTGGGAACTTTGCGCAGCTCAAAGCCTTCCCACCAATAAGCAGTGCAGGACTGGCATATGATGGTAGGAAAAGAATTGTTCAGCTGGGAGTTTCTTATTTGCCTACTTTTCCCCTCTAGTATGTGTCCCCTCTCTCTGCCCCAATTCTTCTTCCTCTTCAGGACAGAGGAAAGAGGAGAACTTGCTGCTTCCAGTTTTCCCTCTCCTTGCTGAGGCAGATTCCCATGACAAAGAACAGTTCTGTCAGTTCCTTTTATCTGCCCAGTGCTTGGTATAGAGATGGGAATGGGTGCATGGGAGCATTGTACTCTAACATAATTGCATGTTCTTACATACATGTGCATATCCCTGCTCTCGTGATTTGGCTGCCTCTAAGTCCCATTCTGCAAGATGATCCACTGTCTTTTCCCTACATGGTGTCAAGCCATGACCACTTACAACATCAAAAACATGGGAGCTTCTCATAGATAGACTTACTTTAGATTCTAGTTGTTAGACAGCAATTATATTTCATCATATAAGTGGCTGTAAGTTTTATTGATGGGCAAAACAAGCTCTATATCAGATTGCTCACTGCAATCAGTCCAAGTTTATAAAATGCTTTGTGATAATTTGTGACGAAGCATTCTATATATAGCTTTAAGATTATTTGATGAGTGCCTTTTAATACAAGAATCTCTAGTCAGCAGATCTACAAATAGAGTGTAAGAAAATCCATAGAAATAAGTTTTGAGTAACAATTTCAACAGAAAAAAAATAAGAGTAAACTGTGAAATAGTGTATCATCATAACAGCAGTTAACCCCCAGTCCATCTCCCTGCCTCCCTCAAAAATATTTCAACTTGAATATACTCCCCCATCTCCAAATCTTTAATTTTCTTGATCTCCACATCATAGTAGCACTCCCTTCTTTCTTCTTTGAATGGTTGCTTTTGTTTTGTATGTAAGTAGATTAGCTGAAGTATTGTTCATTTTTAAAAGGAGATTGACTGACTTTTGAAGTTCCTTGGAGAGACAGTGTGTTTTCTAGCAGAATCTTTGTTCCAGTTCTCTGTCTTTAAAGAAATCACTGGTTAGCTGACTTTTAGACCTCATCATTTTAATCAATGTCCTTGTATTGTATATTCTAGCTTTGTAAATTCTATATATTTCAGAATTTCAAAACTTGCATCATAGTTTGAAAGTCTGAATTACAGTATTTGTAAGGATTTTTGAATACTTCTAGACCGATTTTTTTTCCTCCCTGTTTTGCTCTACAACGGCATACATTTGCTCTGCAATGCTCCATCTCACAATAATAGTCACATGTATGAAAGCATTAATCTTTAGGTTCCAAAAACATTTTGCAAACTTTATCTATCTAATAAATGAGTGAATAGCGAATAAAGTTATTTGAGTCAGTATTTTAATTTGAAAAAGTTTTGTTTGGCAGTATTCCAAACCTTTTCATGTTTTGCTTCCTGTGAACAATCTAGGGTTCTGATGTTAGCATAAATATTAACAAAATGTGAATTTTTGTCTTTAAAGTTCAAAAATATGTCAAATCCAGATTTTGAATTAAATATTTTATTGTAATATGCATTGATTAAAAATAATCCAATCAGGTAAACGAAACAATACGAGGAGCTGTATATAACCAACTCAATATGGTCTGTAGACAAAGAATGACTCTGAAGAAATTTGCAATTATGTTCATTAACTGTTCATGAATAAAAATGCCATAAATTTCTTAATTATTTGTTCATATGATAAATTTTGTCATTACTAATATCTGTCCTGTTGTGATACATTTCAATTGGCAAGGAGCTTTCATGTTCTCTTCCCATTAATTAGTCTTTGCCAGAATTATTTCATATATTCCAAACATCTGTCATTTCTGCACCTGCATTCCATCATGGCTGCTCCTTAGCTTCTAAATATGGAAATTCTAGTTCAAAATTATAATTTTCTTATGGTGAATGGTTTGACGTCTTGGACCAAAGGCAGATTTAAACTGTGATGTCCTGTGAACAATAAATGCTACAAATATTTGTACATAATCAGCCAATGAGGAATGGTAACTAGTTTTCTTCTAGTGGCCTACAAAGTCATTGTTCCTGGTTCTAGATCATTATGTGATATCAGGCCTTTGTATTTATCAAAATGATGTGTGGAATATCTGGTTTAATTTTTTTTTGTTTTAAATGCATTTCTATTTTTTTCTCCTTCGAGGTCGGTAGAGCCAGACTGCAGCTTCAGCAGAATAATTTTGTTAACACTATGTTGACTCACGGGATAAATACTATTGATTAAAAGTAATCTTTACTCACTGGATAACCAGCACAACCTCTTACCAACCCTTTTGCTTTACTTTGAGGTTTCATATTCAAGCAAAGATCAGGGCTACCCTATTAATCTAACCGCCAGTGAGAAATGACCCCTCAAAGCAAAAGCTAGTACAGCTGCAGATCTTGAACATGTTTATCACAGTTAAAATCATGGCCTCTCATATCAATGGGAGTTTAGACACTGACTTCAGTGAGGCTAAGCTTTCATACAATGTCTTATCTACCAGCTCTTTTGATGGCTAGGGTGCAATGCAGATGTCTCTTGCCTAGTTATATTTCATTTCATAAGACCAAACTGAATTTGAGTATACAAATGATGTGCAACTAAATTCTTATATGGGTACACAGAAGGACGTTTTTAAATGCACATTGGTAAAACGTGTTGCATGCACAGGCAGGTGAACATATGCACAGATCACATATGATGAAGAAACCAGTATGATTGTTTTAGCTCTTAATTTCTGACCATGTAATTTCCTTCTTTAGAGCTAAATGTGAATCTGTGGCAATGCAGATATATTCTATGTATATTTCATTAAACATTCCTCTGAGAACACAGACCATATTTTCTTCTCATAATGAGTGCTTGTGTGTGGAAGCTCAGCAACAAGGCAGGGTAAATATAAGCACAAAGAGATGCCTGAACTATGTATGTATATCTTGTCGGTTCTGTATTTAAAACTCTGTGCACCATAGTATAAACGGGTGTGATGGCTTGGAGATATAAGGGATTATATATTATAAGAATCTGCCCATGTGCCTCAAAAGGTTGAGTGAGATGCTAAGCATCTAGAAGAGGCTATTTCCCTTACTAAGTTCATGACACTTAAAAGTAGTTATAATACATGGCAAGGCCTCTACTTCCCTTAAGCTCAGAAGGAAGCAATTTTCATTAGGATATTATTAATCTTACTTTTTACATAAAATGAGCTGGCAGGATAGATTTTATTTTACCTGGTTTTCTTCTGTTGCTTTTCAGGGGATGTACAAAGTTTTATAATGGGTTGTATCTGTGCTAAGAAGGGAAATTGGCATTTTGCCATTAGTTTCTACTAGTAGAGAGGATAATAATTATATATAATTAAAAGGTAACATTCCTGTGGATCTTTAAAACTAGAACCTTTCTAATGAAAAAGATTTAGGAAATGCAGATCTATTCCTAGTAGGGCAAGAAGCCAGGATAAATTAAATGTGAAATCTGCTTAGAGGAAAAAAAAATTCTTCCTACCTATTTCTGTCTTTCTCCTTTTCCACTGCTGCCTCAGGAAGAAAAACAAGATAGTAGGAATATGGTTTAACTGGGCCACAACTTTATTTAATAACTCAGCTGGGAATGCTAGCAATAACTCATTTGGTGAAGTTCATTTTTCTTCCTTTATAGTCTATTCCACTTGATGAACAGCTGCTGCCAGCCACCCCTCTCCCTTCAACTTGCCTGGTTCCTACCTCATTCCCCTCTTAGAAGGGGTAGGAAGTGAGTTGTTTGCTTGCTGTACCAGGTATTAAGAACCTCATCTGTATTCTCCACCATCTTTAGGAGAAACCTTCTCCTTAGCTGCTTTCAATTCTAGTTGATCAGGGAACCAGATCCCTGTTGAATTGTTACTTACAAAATAGCAGATACACAGTGCCTCAACAAGAAGTTTACAACTTTCTCTGCCCTCTGGGTTGCTGAGTTGAAGGCAAACCCCCATACTCTACTGCAGGGGTGGGCAATAATTTTTTGCCAGGGGCCACTTCAAAAATTTCGGAAGTGGCCCCAGGCCGCGCTGGAAGGTGCGTGGCCTTGAGTGGAAGGGGTGGGGCCAGGATATTTCTGGGTTCCCCACCCCCAGATCATGATTGGTTCCCACCCCCAGACATTCCCCCTAGGTGCCCATGCCCTTGGCAGGGAGGAGACTTCCCACGCTCCTCTGCCCCCAGGCCAATCAGGGCCTGGTGGCGAGGGAGCATGCAAAGTCTCCTCCACTTTGTCCCCGCCCTGAATGGTACTTAAAAACACTACATGCTCCTGGCAGGGCCGGAGGAGGCTTTGTGCACTCCCCCGACCCCAGGCCAATCAGGACTTGGGGGTGAGAGAGCGCACAAAGTCTTCTCCTGCCCTGCCAGGAGTGTGCGGCGCTTTGAAGTGCCACATGTTCCTCACAGGGCGAGGACAGAGCAGAGGAAACTTCACACGCTCCCCTAGCCTCCAAGCTCTGATTGGCCTGGGGGTGAGGGAGCACGTGCACCCTCCTCCAGCCCTGTCAGGAGTGCCTGGTACTTCCAGGCGCCACGTGCTCCTGGCAGGGCAGAGGAAACTTCGTGTGATCCCTCTAATCCCAGGCTCTAATTGGCCTTGGGGTGGGGAAGTGACAGGGCCTCTATGGGTTGGATCCACCTGCTTGGCCTTTTGGACATCCCTGCTCTACTGTGACAAATACTCTCCTGAATTCACACACTATTGTGATAATCATTGTACAAGACACATCTTGTAAGGTATCATTTGAAAACACATAATTTTCTGGTCAGCATTTTCCTGATAAAAAGCCCTGCCTGTTAAGTTAATAACACATGTTTCAAACCCCAGACAGAAATTGGCAAACAGGGCTCTCCTACACAAAGGAAAGTGTGTATGCCTTACTTTGCATGTAAGTGGTAAACGGAATCATCAAGCAGAAAGGGAAACAAAAGGGGAGGAAAAAAGCCAACACAGAACTTAGACTTTTTGTCTCCTGCTTCCCAGCTGGAAATATTTTTCAACGAGGGATTGAAATGACAAAAAGAAGGGGGAAACACCCTTAAGGCTCCTCTCTCTTTCTGGCATCACACAGAAGACGACAAAGAAACAGCTGTTGGCCTTTGGGGTGCTGACCTAAGAGTTTGGTCAGTAATCTTTCTGGAAGCATGTGGTTAGTCATTTGGCTTGAATCTAATATAGTTCGTGAACTTAGGCACTAGTAAATACTTTATCTTTATTTTTCTTGTAACCATTTCTGATTTCTGTGCTTCAGGAAAACAAAAGGGGTTATAGGAGGTGATGCTGGTTAGGACTTAAAATCTATCTCTGTGTAATTAATAAATTTACTCTATTGTTTTCTCTAATCCACTGTGTTTAAGTTAAGTGTCTGAATAACCCCATTTCAGGTAAAACAAACAAACAAACAAACAAACAAACAAACAAACAAACAAACAAACAAACAAACAAAAGAAACAATGGATGGTCCTGTAGCACCTTAGGGACTAACAAAAAATATAAATAGTATTATGAGTTTTCGTGGGCACAACCCACTTCTTCACATGACAAATATAAGTGGATTATCCTGCTGTAAGCATGCCAGTACCTGAGATGAGGGGACATCTGGGATTTCTAGGTTTGTGGATCTTGAGTAACAGATAGAAAACTTCTGGTCAGGGATTTGGGGGGGACGGGGGTGTTTGTGTAGATTTGGTCCTGATATGTAACACGGAATTTCACGAGCACATGGTTTTTGAGGGTTTTTTTGGGGTATTCTTTAGTGAAGGGCTACTCAACTTTGGAAGCCCCGAGGGCCACAATAATACTCCCAGCACATGTCGTGAGCTGCAACTTAAGCATGGTTGCATATACATGAAAATAACGTCTTTCATACTGACAGGCACGAATACAAAGCACTTCCCACAATGCTCTGGCACTCCTGGCACCTCCTTCCTGGGGGCTAGAAACGCCGACACCCTGTACCCGTCTGTTCCAGCCAGCCTGTCCGCTTATGTCTTTCAATGCTCACCTCGCCTGGGAGACATCTCGCCATTGTAGAGGTGTTCCCAGTGGAGGCCATGTTCAAAGGATCCCACCTGTGGGCAGCGTGTTAAGCCCTGTGTAATCTCAAACCGCCCTGCAAACAAACAGGTCGTGGGCCACATGTTGAGTAGCCCTGCTAGGATCAAAGGGAAGAAGCCTGTAGAATTTGGTGTTGGTGAGTTGTCTGGCAGGCTTCTGTTCACAATTTGTTCTGTTCATGATGACTACCACACCCCCTTTGTTATATTTGTCATCTGAAGAAGTGGGTTGTGCTCATAATACTATCTATATTTTGTTGTTAATTTCTAAGGGCATGTCTAGACTACATCCCTCTTCCGAAAAAGGGATGTAAATTAGACAGATCGAAATTGCAAATGAATCTGGGATTTGAACTTCCCGCGCTTCACTTGCATAATGGCGGCCGCACGTTCTTTCGAAAAAGGGCTTTTTGAAAGTGAAACTGCCATCTAGACGTGGTTCTTTTGAAAAAAACATACCCTTTTTCAAAAAATCCTGTACTCAGTTTTTGCAATTTCGATCTAATTTACATCCCTCTTTGAAAGTCTAGACATGCCCTGTGGTGCGGCAAGATCATTCATTTTTAAAGGTTTTTTTTTTGTTACAGACTAACACATC
The DNA here is from genome assembly GCF_052426305.1 of Pelodiscus sinensis. NCBI lineage: Eukaryota > Metazoa > Chordata > Testudines > Trionychidae > Pelodiscus > Pelodiscus sinensis. The sequence goes on from NC_143058.1 coordinate 36,138,717, forward strand.
TACCCCTCTGTTCCATTTAAAGTAATAAATCAGCATATTATTTCCTATAAGGAATAACAGTTAATATGTTTGTATTGTTCAGAAGAGCGCGGGGTATCCAATTCTGCAACACTTGTCCAGGCCAGTCTAGCCAAGAGGGTAAAATTCTTTCTGTTGCGAGATCTAAAACCTGGTTAATCCTATTTGAATCTCAAGCAGGTGGTTGGCTTTTCTTCCCAATGTAGCATGGTGCCCCAGATAGTGGTAGGGCTTATAAACTTTCCCCATAGGGTGTGCAGGAGTCGAGGGACACCTTTTATCCAACCAGGTAGCCACAAAACTGTCCATCTCAATCCCACAAGGTGTCTAAAAAGGTCTGTTTGATTTTTTCCTCCTCATCGCTGGGGGCTGAGGGGATACAGTTGGTTTTTCTCAGAAAGGTAAAAAAAATTCACATCATCTAACCCCCCGCCCCAAAAAGAGAAAAACCTGCCAGCTATCTTGATGTACTTGTTTTGAGGCTGTCCCTTTCACAGAAGAAAACGTGTTTATTGATTTCAGTTTGTAAGATCAATATAGCTTATTCCCTGCAGGATGTTTTAGCAAGGTGGTCCAAAACAGTAGACAACATTTTAGTGGTTCAGGAACATCAAGAGACAGCTAAAATGGCTAAGAAATACATTCCACTCCACAGAAAAACTGAAAGAACTATTCCTTTACTATTCCTTCAAATAGTCTACTCAGATTGGGGCATCTGCAATGAAAAGGCATGGTGTAAACTGCTTTTATTTCTGAGTCTGATGCTGCTGTTATATTATTTGGCAGAGATATGTTTGTTCATGCAGAAGGAAAAATTTTTTTCCTCATAGCTGAAAATTGATGGGGTTTGTAAGAGAAACTTCACAGCATCATTGCAGACTTTTTTGTGTGATGCTGCAGATGTCATCTTTGTACTACGACTTTCAGAAAGTGCTGCAATATACTTAATAAAATAGAGCTATTTAAAGACAAATACTTTCAAATTCACATTAAAATTCACTTTTTCCATGTCTTTTATCACTGATGCATCTTATGCTGACTCTTCTGGGCCTATGACTGAAAATAGAGTTACTAGCCAAAAATTTTAGCTATGTCCTCGGAAAATGTAATAATTATTTGAAAGAAATTCTATTATGGACAAGGGACAAAGGTAGGAAATGTCGAAATATTTTAAAAAAGGTGGTTGCTGAACCAACTGATAAGCCAAACTTTGCTGTCTTCAAAACCTGAACATATAAGTGTAGAATATTTAAATGTAATAAAATTATGGTTTTTTGAATGTGTATTATTAATAATTATGGAGAACATATGATATCAATACAACACCCATTTTTTACATTATATTTGAGCAGATACATGGGGATATTGCTAATTGTGAGGAAGGGATTTAGTAATTATTTTTTATTATTTATTCTTGTTAAAATACTGCTGTAGGAGGCCAGCCGTAAGTTAAAAATTACAGAATAAGCAAAGAACTGCTGATGACTGTCTCCACTTCAGCCCATGCCTTCCTCAGTAGCCTGAGAGGCACTTGAAAGAGGAAAAAGGAGGGAAACAGTCTGGTTCTGCCCCACAGACATGCCACTTTTATGGAGATATGCATGCAATCCTTGGCAGCACCCACAAAATTCACTGAGATTCCTCCGAGAAGCCAGAGTCAACCTCAAGCAACAACAAGGAGGACATTATTGATGAGGAAGAGAAAGAGAAGGAGGAGAAGGTGAGCCAGGCAAGCAGAGAGTCCATTCTCTACTGTGGTGGATGAAATAAGGCAGCCCTTGCCAGAAACTTTCTGCAACGGATTGCGGAGTATCTCTTTGAGAGCTTCTTCAAGATCGCCATGGAGAATTCCCATGCACGTAAATGGTTCTTTTCAAAAAGCACCTTTTGCATAGCTATAGTGGTCACCAGTACCCACTATATTTACTTTTTTCAGATTAAACATGAAAAATAATAGCACGTAACCCATACAGTTTTACTGGAAATGTGAGCCTTACCTGAGATGCCTTCCTCAATCTCATGCTTTGCCACTAACTGAAGGGATGGACTCTAGGTTTAAAAGCAATTCTTCGCTTTTATGGAGAATGGACTCTCTGCTTGCCTGCCTCACCTTCTCCTCCTTTTCCTTCTCTTCCTCATCAATAATGTCCTCCTTGTTGTTGCTTGAGGTTGACTCTGGCTTCTCGGAGGTATCTCAGTGAATTTTGTGGGTGCTGCCAAGGATTTCATGCATATCTCCATAAAAGTGGCATGGCTGTGGGGCAGAACCAGACTGTTTCCCTCCTTTTTCCTCTTTCAAGTGCCTTTATTTTCATGTAACATGTTCAGGCATGTCCCTGCTGTGGCTCTTCTTCCCCGTACAATCTTGGCATGGATGTCAGTGTTTCTTCTGCTGGATCAGAGCTCTGCCCGCACTGACTCTTCTCCCCACACAAGGAGACCTAATGCCTCCTGTGTACTACATACTGGAGCCTGTTTGCAGTCTGTCTGTCTCTGCCACTGTCTGATTGCATATTTCTGTTTCCAAATGTGGTGTATAATTGACAGGTCAGTTTGTAACTCTGGCATATTGCTCCGAGGTTCTACTATCTGACAAACAGGCATGTTAATAAGCATGCCAGGGATCTCATTGCCTACCTCCTCTCCACTAGCCTTTCAAATGTGACTAGTACATTGTACAAGCTGAAAGCTGTCTCTTTAAATTGCCGCTGGCCTTTCTCTTTCCTGTCCTTTGCATCCACTTTCACTTGCCAGTACCCACTTTTAAGATTTGTTCTCACAATTGAGGTGGAATCATAGAATCATAGAATAATAGGACTGGAAGGGACCTCAAGAGGTCATCGAGTCCAGCCCCCCGCCCTCAAGGCAGGACCACGCTCCATCTACACCATCCCTGACAGATGTCTATCTAACCTGTTCTTAAATATCTCCAGAGAGGGAGATTCCACCACCTCCCTTGGCAATTTATTCCAATATTTGACCACCCTGACAGTTAGGAATTTTTTCCTAATGTCCATTCTAAACCTCCCCTGCTGCACTTTAAGCCCATTACTCCTTGTCCTGTCCTCAGAAACCAAGAGGAACAAATTTTCTCCTTCCTCCTTGTGACACCCGTTTAGATATTTGAAAACCGCTATCATGTCCCCCCTTAATCTTCTTTTTTCCAAACTAAACAAGCCCAGTTCATGAAGCCTGGCTTCATAGGTCATGTTCTCTAAACCTTTAATCATTCTTGTCGCTCTTCTCTGTACCCTTTCCAATTCTCCACATCTTTCTTGAAATGTGGCGCCCAGAACTGGACACAGTACTCCAGCTGAGGCCTAACTAGTGCAGAGTAGAGTGGCAGAATGACTTCACGAGTTTTGCTTACAACACATCTGTTGATACAACCTAAAATCATATTTGCTTTTTTTGCAACAGCATCACACTGTTGACTCATATTCAACTTGTGGTCCACTATGACCCCTAGATCCCTTTCCTCCATGCTCCTTCCTAGACAGTCGCTTCCCATCTTGTATGTATGGAACTGATTGTTCCTTCCTAAGTGGAGCACTTTGCATTTCTCTTTATTAAACCTCATCCTGTTTACAATAAATAGTCAAAAATTTTAACATGACCTTGTAACAGTTCCACATTAGTTTTAAACAAGGTTTAGGCTTTGGTACAGAGAGAGATCAGTCTGTATAGTATTATGGTAAATATATTATGAATATTTTAAACTCTTTATTAAAGATATAGAAAAGATAGGAAAAGCCATTGGAACATTTGGAATGTACAATAAGGCTTTCATTATTAACACCCCTTGTTCCCTTTCCATTTAGCTAAAAATAATCTTTTTAGGGTAAACCCTGCCCTATCTGAAAGTCCCTTGGTTATTAAATGCCCTCTTGTGAGGGTGGAAAGTTGTTAATTGAGGTGTTAATTGAGCTTGTCTGTATTGCTGCTGTTGTTGAAGTTCTGTTTTCTGAAAGACAAAAATGTGAAAAACACAAAAGGGGGGGGACAACAAACATGGAAAATGCAGCTTTTGTTTCTGGTGTTGAGATTCATTTGTAACCTCTCTGCTGGAAGGGGGGTGGGGGGGTGGGAGGAGGGGAGAACAAGCATAGACTCATCGAATCCTAGGGCTGAAACAGACCTCAGGAGGTCATCGAGTCCAGCCCCTTGCCCAAAGCAAGACCAATCCCAACTAAATCATCCCAGCCAGGGCTTTCTCAAGCCAGGACTTTAAAACCTCTAGGGATGGAGATGTCACCACCTCCCTAGGTAACCCATTCCAGTACTTCAACACCCTCTTAGTGAAATAGTTTTTCCTAATATCCAACCTAGATCTCCCCCACTGTAACTTGAGACCATTACTTCTTGATCTGCCATCTGTCACTACTGAGAACAGTCTCTCTCCTTCCTCTTTGGAACCTCCTTTCAGGAAGTTGAAAGCTGCTATCAAATCCCCCCTCACTCTTCTCTTCTGCAGACTAAACAAGCCCAAATCCCTCAGCCTCTCTTTTTAGGTCATGTGCTTCAGCCCCCTAATCATTTTGGTTGCCCACTGCTGGACCCTCTCTACTGCATCCACATCCTTTGTGTAGTGGGAGGCCCCAGAACTGGATGCAATACTGCAGATGTGGCCTCACCAGTGCAGAATAAAGGGGAATAATAACTTCTCTAGATCTGTTGGAAATGGTCCTCCTATCTATCTGTTCTATTTGTCCTTTGGGGACCTCCCCAGCCATTCTCCATTTCTTGCGATCCTTAGCAATAATCTTGATTTGATCCCATGTTAAGCCAGCTGCTTTTACTTCATCCAGGCAGCTTCGTTGCCTTGTTTGTTTGGGACATCCCCTTTTCCTCTTTCCCTTTGGATTCCATTCTAATGCTTATCTCATGATACATTCCTCACAGTCCTTACTCAGAATGTGGCCTGCCCATTGCCATTTTCTCTTCTTAATCTGGACCTCCATTGGTTTCTGATTTATTTATTTATTTATTTTGTCCACAAGGTTTCATTTGGCACTCTATAGTGCCACTTTTGCTGGAGAATGTGTCTAAGGCATTTATTGACAAACATCTGAATTCTCTTAGTGTTGCTGTGGGCAACGTGCCACACTGCCGAGCCATACATCAGCACTAATTTCACATTGGCAGTGAAAATTCATAGTTTGGTTCTTGTTGAAATGGCTCTTGTACTCCAGACTGGTCGTAGTATGGCAAAGGCTTGTTGTACCTTTAATATTCTCACACTGATGTCCTCTTCAGTTCCCCCATTCTTGCTGATAACGCTCCCCAAGTATACAAACTGATCTACCTCTTGCACTGCTTTTCCTTCAATTGTAATTTCACCTTCCTGTCTGTTGTTAATGTGCATCAACTTGGTCTTCTCTTGACTAATCTTGAGGCCCACTCACTCAGCTGTTTCCTGTCGGGCATCTGTCTTCTCTTGCATATGCTCTAATTTGTCTGCAAGCAGGGCTAAGTCATCTGCAAACTCTAGATCTTCAAGTTTCCTAGTTCGAGTCCATTGGAGTCCCCCTCCTGAGTCAGCGTCTGCTGTTTTTGAGACCCAGTCTAGGACAATCAGGAAGAGTAATGGCGTACCTCTGTTGTGACCTGGAGTTTTTCTGACAATTTTCCATCATGGATGACCTGGCAAGAATATTCTTCATACAGTTTCTTGATGATGGTAATGAGTTTGCCTGGAACTCTGTGATGTTACATGATGGTCCAGATGGACTGCCTGTCCACACTATTGAAGGCTTTCATAAAGTCTATGAAGTTGATATAGAGTGGTGCTTGCCATTCAGTGCATTGTTCTATGATGATCCAAAGTGTTGCTATGTGGTCTGTGCAAGATTGGCCTCTTCTAAAACCTGCCTGTACTTCTCGTAGTTTGTGGTCTATGGCATCTTTCATTCGTTCCAGGATGACTCTGGTTAATACTTTGCTTGGGATAGACAGGAGAGTAATCCCGCTCCAGTTTTCACACAGTGACAGATCACCAGATTTAGAGCTTTTCACTAGCAGCCCCTTTCTCCAATCCTTTGAGATCTCTTCTATTGTCCATATCAGATTTAGCAAACTGAGTAGCTGGTCCACTACAGAAGCTCCTCTTTCTTTTAATAATTCAGGTGGAATATTATCAGGTCCTGCTGCCTTGCCATTCTTTAGGTTCCTTGTTGCCTTGCAGACTTCCCCTTTTGTAATTACCTCAGTGTTGATGTCTAGGGGTTCTCCTGCTTCTAGCTGTAGTGGATTTGTTGGTGGTGGTCTGTTTAACACTTCTTCAAAATGCTCCTTCAATCTAGCTAGCTGCTCATCTACTGAGGTAAGTAGTTGACCATCTTTGTTTTTAACCAGTCTGTTTGGGTTTCTCTTCCTTCCGCTCAAGACTCGAGTTGTATTGTACAGGGTTTTCAAGTCCCCTTGTTTAGATGCTGCCTCTGTTTTTTCTGCAGTCTCATTTCTGAAATTTTTCTTATCCCTGAGGAGACTTTTCTTTACTTCCCCAGCAATTTTGTGGTATCTGGATGATGCAGCTTGTTTCTGGCCTCTTGTTTTCGCTTGGTTGACTTGTTGTTTGAGTGCCTTCCATTCTTCGATCATTCTCCATGTCTGATCTGTGATCCATTCCTTCCAGCTAGTGGAAGCTTGCCCTAATGCCACATTGCATGTTTCCACTATTGCTTCCTTCATTAAGCTCCAGACTCCCTCCACAGTTTGTTCTGCTCCTTCCTTGCTTCATAGTGCCTCAAAGTGGTTGCTCAAGGTAATCTGGAAGGCTTCTTTCGTTTCTTGTATCCTCAGTTTCTCCACATCGAATCTGGTTCTTGTGCTGGGCAATCGTTTTCTTGCCACAAGTTTCATTTTAAGTTTAGCAACTACTAAATGGTGCTCTGATCCTAGCATGCACAGAAATCTTCGCCTTCCAGAGATCTTCGCCATCTCCTTCGGACTGTGAAGTGGTCGATTTGGTTTGTGTATGATTTTCAGGTGATACCCAAGTTACTTTATGGCAATTTTTGTGTAGAAAAAGTGTGCCTCTAATTACAAGTTCATTAAAGGTACACATGTCTGCAAGGAGTTCGCCATTTTCATTCATCTGGCCTAAACCATGTGTTCTCATTTCTTTTTCCCTACTGGTGTTGTCACTGCCTACCTTGGCATTCATGTCTCCTATCAGGATCAGCATATCGTGTCTAGATATCTTGTCAAGCACCAATTGCAGTTGCATAGCACCAATTGCAGTTGTATATAAAACTGTTCTTTCTCTTCTGCTGCTGCTGCTGCATTAGTTGGGGCATAGCACATTATGATGGTAACCTTCTGGAATTGGGATTCAAATCTGGCTCTGATCAGATGCTCTGATACTGGCTCCAACTCTATTAGACTTCTGGCAGCTTCTTTTGGACAACAGAAGAGCTACTCCTGCTTCATGGATGTCATTTTCCTTCTCTTTTCCTTAATATAATAAGGTCTCTCCTGACTGCAGCCTAATCTCCCCAAAGGTATTCCATCTGGCCTCACAAATGCCTAGGAATGAGAGTTTGTATACTTGCATTTCTTTTGCCACTTGTGCACATCTCCCTTGTTCTCTCAGCATTCTTACACTCTACATGCCAATCATCATGCGTTTCTTATTTAAAAGCAGCTTGCTCCCCAAGGGCATCTGGGGTCGACTGAGGGTCATTGGTACAACAGTGTCCTTCCTGGTTTGACTGTTGTACATCATAAACATCTGCTGAGGAGCACTTGGTCTTCCCTGGACTGAGATGGTTTTGATTTTGAATGATGTAGAGGTTTCCATAACATAATATTTTTTTACGTGAATGAGTTGTTAGCCCATCGTCCAACCCCCAATCTGGAGGACCAGGGAATCGCTTTTTGTCTGGTCTCCTCCTAATGCAACCTAATATGCCATTAGCCTCCTTGGCTACGAAGGCACACTATTGACTCTCATCCAGCTTCTCATCCCCTGTAATCCCCAGGTCCTTTTCTGCCAAACTGCTACTTAGCCAGTCGGTCTCCAGTCCAAAATTCAGGACTCTGCACTTATCCTAGTTGAATCTCATCATATTTCTTTTGGCACAATCCTCTAATCTGTCTAGGTCACTCAGGACCCTATCTCTGCTCTCTAGCGTATCTTCCTCTCCTCCTAGCTTAGTGTCATTTGTAAACTTGCTAAGGGTGCAACCCATCTCCTCATCCCAGGTCATTAATAAAGATGTTGAACAAAACCAGCCCTAGAACTGATCCTTGGGGCACTCCACTTAATACTGACCACCAAACAGACATCAAGCCATTGATCACTAACCATTGGGCCTGACAATATAGCCAGCTTTCTATCCACCTTACAGTCCATTTATCCAATCCATACTTCCTTAACTTGCTGGCAAGAATACTGAGGGAGACTGTATGAAAAGCTAAAGCCAAGGTTTAGCACATCCACTGACTTCTGCATGTCCACAGAGCCAGTTACCTCATCTTAGAAGCTAATCAGAATGATCCAACATGACTTGCCCTTGGTGAATCCATGTTGATTATTCCTGATCACTTTTCCAAGTGCATCAACATGGATTAATTGAAGATCCCCTCCATGATTTTTCCAGGGATGGAGGTAAGGCTGACTGGTCTGTAGTTCCCTAGATTGTTCTTCTTCCCTTTTTTTAAAGATGAGCACTACATTTGCCTTTTTCAAATCTCCAGGACCTCTCCCAATCTCCACAAGTTTTCAAAGATAATGGCCACAGACTCTGCAATTACATTTGTCAACTCCTTCAGCACACTTGGATGCATTAAATCTAGCCCCATGGATTTGTGTGTGTCTAACTTTTCTAAATAGTTCTTAACGTATTCTTTTTCCACCAAGGGCTGCCCATCTCCTTCCCATGCTGTTGCCTAGTGCAGTAGTCTGGGAGATAACCTTGTCTGTGAAGACAGAAGCAAACAACACATTGAGTACTTCAGCTTTTCCCACGTCATCTCTCCCTAGGTTACCTCCCTCATCCAGTAAGGGTCCTACACGCTCTCTGATCACCCTCATATTGCTAACATACCTATAGAAACCTTTCTTGTTACTCTTCACATTCCTTGCTAGCTGCAATTCCAATTGTGATTTCGCCTTCCTGATTACTCCCCTGCATTCTCAAGCAATATATTTATACTCCTCTTTAGTCATCTATCCAAGTTTCCACTTCTTACAAGCTTCCTTTTTGTGTTTAAGCTTGCCAGAGATTTCACTGCTAAGCCAATCTGGTCACCTACCACATTTGCTTTCCTTCCTGTGCATTGGGATGGTTTGTTCCTGCGCCTTAAATAAGACTTCTTTAAAATACTGCTGGCTCTCCTGCACTCCTTTCCCCTTCATGTTAGCATCCCAGAGGATCCTGCCCATCAGTTCTCTGAGGGAGTCAAAGTCTGCTTTTCTGAAGTCCAAGGTGTGTATTTTGCTACTCTCCTTTCTTCCTTTTGTCAAGATCCTGAAATCTGCCATCTCATGATCACTTTTGCTTACCCACATCTACTTCCCCTACTAGTTCCTCCCTGTTTATGAGCACAGGTCAAACTGCACATGGGTGATGGTCAGTTCCTTCAGCACTTGTACCAGGAAGTTATCCCCAACATTCTCCAGAAACTTCCTGGATTGCCTGTGTACTGCTGTATTGGTCTCCCAACAGATGTCAGGGTGATTAAAGTCCCCCAAGAGGACTAGGGCCTGTGATCTGGCAGCTTCTGTTAGTTGTCTGAAGAAAGCCTTGTCTGCCTCATCCACCTGATCTGATGGTCTATAGCAGACACCAATCACAACATCACCCCTGTTGCTCCCGCCTCTAAACTTCACAGAAAGACTCTCAACAGGCTTTTCTCCCTCTATATACTGGAGCTCTTGAGCAATCTTACTGAGCTCTGAGCTCTCTTACATCTCATGGTTTTATTGGTTACTCTGAAACTGGCAAAGTTACACCAGCCTCATGCTTACAGAATTGCTTTTCACTGTCTCTTCCTCATCATAGGCTCACAGAAGTGTGGCATAATACACAGTTTTGGCCTGGTAAGGTGGACACTTATTTATATGCAAGGCGAAAAGAGAAGAGATAAGACAGACATGGAACAGGATACCCTGTGGTGTGTGACTGTCTCACATGACAATGGGATTTAACTAAAGCTGGTGGAGGTGGTGATGTCATTTAGCTCCCTCTCTCTCTCTGGCCCAGGATGGTCTTGGCATCCTTCAGGATTTGTGTGACAGGGCACTTGCCCTGCACTGGCCCTTTAAGGGGAAACCTCAGCCCGGAGCAGGGCCTGGGAGTTTAGCCCCAGCTGATTAGGGCCCAGCTGGGAACCATATATGAGGATGGGCTGCTGCTCCTGGAGGGCAGTGAGAGTCTGGCTGCTGGGGGAGTAGGAGGCTCCCTGGAGCTAGGACAGGGCTGGGGAGGCAAGGCAGGCCTAGGGGAGCTCTGGCCAAGCAAACCCCCAGACTGCAGGGTCTGAAGCACAGCCCGCTGACGAAACAACAACCCTCGGAAGGGGGGCTCAGAGACTGACATGGGCACTCCCAGAGGGTAGTGTCCTGAAGAGAATGCTGTGGCCTGGAGGAAAGAGGGGAGACACCACCCGAGGGAAGGCACCCAGCCAGCAGAAGGAGCTAATTCCTAGGACAGACTGTAGGGGGTGCTGTGGTGGTGAGGGAACCCCCTCACAATTAGGAAGAAGAAAATGCAGGGTCCCAAGAAACAGAGGGGTGGCATCAATGATGGTGAAGCTTTCTCTTCCCTTCTCTCATCTTTGTCAGCCTTTCCCTAACCAAAGGGGAGTGGTGGGTGGAATAACTTATCCCCTCATTATTTTGCCCATAAATTAGATATGATTTTCGACACACCGGTTTTGGCTGAGGAATTTCTCGTCCCACGCTTTTTTGTGTAATAGGCATAGTCTTTGAATTATCTCAATAGGCCTTTTTCTTTGGACCAGTTCAGTCTTTTTCTGTCTCACTTTTGCACCTTTTCCAGTCATTATTTGTTACTGTAGAGTATCTTATGAACTTTCACTTTTTACAGTTGTGTTCATAATTAGGGGAAACTATCACAACTGATCCTGGGAAAAAATTTGAGCAAACCCTGACTGCATCATCCAGAGTATTATCTATTTGTGTTAATGGATAAGAATCCCTAGTGACTTTACTTACTTTTCCGTAGTCCACACAAGATATGATGCTGCCCCTTTATTTTTTTAACCGGCACTCTGAGTGAGGTCCCAGGAATGGTTAACGGCCCAATTATGGCTCTCTCTGCATCTTCTCAATGTTCTATAAAGCCTGTTCACTCTCTTGCTACTGGGTAGTGGTGAAGTGGCTGCTCAAGTTGGTTTTTCCCAGTATCAATCTTGTGCTGGACTAGTGCTGTGCAGCTTATATCTTTATTGGATCAGGAGCACAACTCCTGATTCCCAGCAAGAAAGTCTCTTAGGCCCTTCTGGTGCTTCTTATTTAAGTGTTCAACAGTATGATGAAACAAGCTCAATAAAAACTCTGGGAGCCTATCTTCATCCTTTTCTTTATAGTTATTGGGTTTTCTGTTTTTTAGCCTTAGCTTCCTTGAGCATTGCACAATTACTATCCTGGTTAGGTGATTGGTGGTATAGTCCTACTACTATAGATTTATTATTCAAGCATAGGAATTCTATCTGGAAAAATTCTATGGTACTGTTTGGTTAATTTAAAGTTTTTACTGTATTTGACTCCATACTTTCTTTCACATACAGTCTCCAGCATCAGAGTAACTGACTTTGTCATTCCTGGATATGTTATACCCCAATATTACCATGTCCCACTGATTATCATAGTTCTAACAAGTTTATGTGAAACTCATTGTGATGCTGGCAGACCAGGTGTCAGCTCATGTCATGGCTCCTAGACCTCACTGACTACTGACAAATGTATAGCTGGAGATCTGTTAGGTTCATCTGTGTGTGAGCATTGTTAAAACAGATGTTGAGTTGATAAGAATGTGCTTAGCGTTAAAAATTGATGAACTGCTTGTACCCATAAGGGGAGAAGCATTTCTGATTTAGTCCTAATTGGTGTACTCGATCTAGCCCCAGCAGTGAATATATCTGTACCACTTAGTAATAGAAACCATAATGTAATGAAATTTAACATCCTTGCAATTATCACAACCAATTCGTGCAAGGGAGAATATGTATATATATATAAAAAATTCACCACTAGCATTTAACTTAAAATATAGAAACTACATAAAAAAAGGGGAGGCTAGTATGAAAACAGAAATGTAAAGGAACAGTCACAAGAATTAAATGTTTACAAGCTGCATGAAAACTTTGTAAAAATACTGTAAGAGAGGCTCAAACACTACGTATGTCCAAATAACAAAATCAGTAAGAGGTAAAAAATGGCAGCATAGCTAAAGAGCTGAGTAAAAGAGGCAATTAAAGAGAAGGACATTTTTAAAAAATTGCATTTAAAGAAGTCAAAGCTATAGTAGTGAAGCTAAGTCAATTCTTTGCATTCTTCACTGCACAGGATGCGAGGAAGATTCCTCACCCAAGCCATTCTTTTTAGGTAACAGATCTGAGGAACTGCTCCAACTTGAGGTATCAAATGATGTTTGAAATAAACTGATAAATTTAACAGTAGTATGTCACTATGATCAGCTGGTATTCACCCAAGAGATCTGAAAAAACTCAAATATGAAAGGACAGAACTAACAACTGTGTGTGTGTTTTGCTGTTGCTTTGGCTTTCTGAGACTTTTCTGCATCTGATTCTATGATAACAAGGAGTCTGGTGGCACCTTAAAGACTAACAAATGTATTAGAGTGCAAGCTTTTGTGAGCTAGAACTCACTTCCTCATATACTTGAAGTGAAAGAGAGGTTTCTCTCAGGGCTAGCCTTACCATGAGGCAAACTGAGGCAGCTGCCTCAGGTGCCAGACTGTGGGGGGAGAAGAGGGCAACTAGGACCCAGAGTGTACAAAATTGTGTCTGCTGCTGGTGCATATGTATACTCTCCACTCTAGATGCACAGAGATGGTGGAGTGCAGTGCTGGAGGAGGGAGGACACAAGAGATATAACAGGCAGTCAGGAGAAAATGTGGCATTGGGTGTTATTTGAGTTTCCCGCCTCAAGTGCCAAAATGTTGTGGGCCGGCCCTGGTTTCTATGGTGTTTCTCACCGCACCAGTCTCATGCACACAAGCCCAGTTCAATCAATCCTCTGTCCCTGAGTTTCAGGTCATGGTAGAAGGCCTGTTGGACCACGTGACTGATTCCTACTCCAGTCTGGCAGGTGGCTTTGTTTTGGGCTGGAGTCCATTATTGTTTCAGCTGCTTACTCCATAAAGAAGCTCAATTGCTGCCTTCCTCATGGCTATGGTTCTAATTTCCAGTTGCATGGGGATCGCTTTGTGACCTCAGTTTTTCAGTGTTACTTGAAAAATCTGACTGTTTGAGTTGTGAATGCCTACATGGTACTGCCTTCATGGTGGACAGACAGCATTACCTGGTGTTAAGCTCAGATTCTAGACTTCTGTATCACTGCTGTGATCCTGTAGAAGATCAGAGAGTGACTTATGAATCCAGTTTTAAATTGTATATGAAATACTAATAGCTGCTCTCTTTGTACCCTACTAAAACGGAGGGGTTACAATTCTTCAATACCAGCACAGGCTGGACTTTTCATAGTACTGGTAATAGCAATTCTGTGTTGAAGTTTCTTCCTTTGTAGAAAACAAACCCATCACACAGTTTAAAGAATTTTTAATATCAGCTTGTGCAACAAGCTGAGTCTTTCCCATGTTGGAAATGCTAATATATAGAGAAAATGTGTATATGCCATACTTTTACCTCTGACTATAGCATGCCTATTAACATTCTGCTGAATCACTCTCCATTTCATGAACAGCATGTACTGTGAGCATCTGAATGGAAGTGAATTTTACTGAGATACAGATTCTGCACAGTGGTACAACCAGCTAAATAACTGCATATGAAGACATATAAAATTATTTTTACCTACTTCCAATATTCTCCAGGATTTTGTATTTGTCCCTGCACCTCTTTCACTTGACAAACAGACTATCAGACTTAGCACTTTAGGGTTACCATTTTGATTTTAAAAAGCAGCCATTTCTAAACTAGTGTTGCAAACCTTTCATTGATATGGTATTATGAGAAGAAGTCAGTAAGGATTAAGTATGTGTCGTGGGATCTGTCCCAAAATGCCCAAAACAGAAGCTATGGGCAAGTTTAAACATTTCTATGCATTTGAATATCAGAATGAAGCTATAGTATGAGGAATTATAAAAATAACATAAGGAATACATATTTGAGTCTGGGATTTTCCTCTCTTGTCATCATATATGCATTTTCTGTAATTTTTGTCTTTGAGAACCTTTGAGATGCCTGGATTATTCATACATATTTAAAAGAGATCATTCTTGGGCATCAGATATTTTTTCATGGTTTTCATCTGGTGGGATGAATGCTCAAAAAAGCTAGACTTCTGTATAGGCTGCTGACTGCCATTGAAATCCATGTATGTTAGGAGCCTAACCAAAGTTTCTTCTAAGTTTTTCTATCCTTGGGTGGAATACATTTTGTTATGTGTACTGAGGAATGTGCAGATGTGCCCCACCAGTAGAAACACATGCTGTCCACTGTGAGCAGCTATGGATACTTTGCTAATTAGCTAGGCAGCATCTGAATCTCACCTAAGCACTCAGCTTACTGGGAACACTGAGCCTAACTCCTTTTGAGAATTTAGCCTAACGCAACAAAACAGATTTTTTTTTTAACCTAGGATACTCTCAAAGCCTCAAATATTACTGGGTTGGAGAATCTCTTTTCCTTTCCTTAGTCCCTATTTAAAAAGAATAGTTTCTGATTGATATTGACCACTTTGGAACTTCCTAGTCTTCAAGATTCTCCATCTACAGCTTCTGCAATCCAAATAGATGCAATTTTAGCATCTGTTGTGAGCCAGCCTTTGCTTCTCTTTTCAAGCATATTATGCTTTCCAAAAGGCAAATTATTTGTGCATTTTACTTGCTACAATTCTTTGTCAAAATGTGACTGTGATTCTAGAAGGGAGTCATGTTATAGACTTGTCTATCCTTGTCTGATTCCTGAACTCGGTTTTGCTTGTAATTTCCCTTCTCCATCCTTCTCTTATTTTATCAATATTCTTCCCAAACTTTTCAGTTTTTAAATAAACAGTAGCTCTTTAGAGAGTCTCCTTGCACTGAGTGATGCAATCTTTGCAAAAAGCAGCTGTTCTTTTGACCTGGAGAAGAATCTCAGGACAATTTTCTCTACCTTTCTTTTAAATGGACTTCACTGGTGCTTGTTGTTTCATGGATTTTTTCAAATTCTAGACTCTCTTTCCCTTTCTGTGGCACAGTGTCTAACACCTCATTGGGTTTCCCTTTCTTTTCTTCCCTTTCCTTTGTGTCTCTGACTCATTCTGTAGTTCTTACAAACACTGCAGTTGAACAACCTAGTTCTTTTCCTTTCAAATGCTACTTCTGTGGGAAACCTCATACATGGTATAAGATGCCTGCCCACTCTAGCCCTTGAGTATGAAGCCAATGGCTTGTAGAACTTTCTCAAATGCAGACACGATAGCATTTTATCATTTACATCATGTTGACAAATTATTATTGATTAACAAGTTTTTTTTTGTACTGAATGTTTTCAAAGTCATGGGATATGGTACAGATTAAAAGACAACAAAGGTATAGAGAATCCTGGGACAGATTTCGGGTTGGTAGTACAGACATTGGTGTATATGACGCACAGGATCAGTTACAGAATGTGTGAAATCGATGCACACGAACGGTTTACATACTGCCTAAGGTCCTACTACAACATGTATGAACCCAAATTTACATAGTGCATAAGGTACATAGGTTAAGCAAATCCTGCATTGCCCTGAATATACACAAGTTGTAGTACTTTCAGGTTAACAGAATGCAAAGGCATATTGTATTGGGAGACAAATTTGGGATGAGGGGAGGTGCAAGGAAGGGTTTACACAGTTTTCAAAGCACATGCTGAGTGTGACCCACATGAGGCAGGTGTGTTTTAAAAACTCTATTGATATAAGTCTTGGGGGCACCACCCATAAAGGAGAAAGAGTCTCTGGCAAAGTTCATGGGGTTATGGGTAGGGTACATCCTGAAGCATGGCACTGTGCAATGTCTGTAATTGTCTTTTTTGTGGTAGTAAGTGTAGTCCGTCAGGGGAGGAAGCATGCACTTTCCCTGACCTTGTCCCTTTTAATGTCTCTGGTATCAGAGTCTATAGAGTCTTTCAGGGAAGTGGGTGGTTTCCCTGGTCTTATATGTCCCTCATCGTCATCTTGGCACCTGCAGGGAGATACATAGCCTGCAGGGGGGAGAAAAGAGAGTGAAGCCCCAGCCCATGTTCCCTCTTGATGGACGACTTTGTCGCGGATCTCCTTGTCAGTCTCAAGCATCTTGGTATTGGCAGTGGCCCATGACAAGCTCAGTGTATATGTTCCAGGATCTCTTAATGGCGTTAGAGACCATCAACCACCTCATAAGACTGGCATATTTTCTCCCAAAGCCACAGGCTTTCAGCACCGGCTCATTCTGAGGGTCCCACACATCCAGGGGCCCTCACTAGCAGGGCGTGGATCTCCATGTTGTAGCCCTGGGCTCTCAGGGTGTCCATCAGTGGCATATACTTGTCCAGTTTTTACGCTCGAGCCTTACAGAAAGCCGGGGACCGGTTTTCAAATGGTATAGTCACATCCACCATAATGTCCTTCTTTGCCTCCTCATTGGTCACCATGATGTCAGATCTCGGGAGGCTGTTCATACCACTTGTTTAGTTTGGAAAAGAGAAGACTGAGAGGGAACATGATAGCAGTTTTTAGGTATGTAAAAAGTTGTTCCAGGGAGGAGGGGGAGAAAATTGTTCTCCTTGGACTCTGATGACAGGACAAGAAGCAATGGGCTTAAACTGCAGAAAGGGAGGTTTAGGTTGGACATTAGGAAAGCTTCCTAACTGTCAGGGTGGTTAAACACAGGAATAAATTGCCTATGGAGCTATTTAGGAGCAGGTTAGACAGACATCTACCAGGGATTATATAGCCGGTGCTTGGTCCTGCCTGAGGGCTGGGGACTGGACTTGATCTCTTGAGGTCCCTTCCAGTTCTAGTTTTCTATGATTCTGTTATTCTGTTCAGGCCACATTTCACAGAACCTTGCTGATTGTGTCCTCGGGGGTCTGCTGAACTTGAACTTCCTGCATGTGCCAGATGCTTATAGATCTGCCTCTCTTCCAGGGAAACCATGTGTGCTCCCTGGATCTGGAACTGCTTGAGCCTTTATAGGTCTTTGATGCCACTGACAGCATGGAGAGAGGTGCACTTCCTGGCACTGAAGTGTAGGCCCATCCACTCGGCGGCATGGCCGGTGATGTCGAGCATCTGCTGAAGGCCTTCTGGGCTGTCAGCTATCAGGACCAGGTCGTCCGCATAGGCCAGGATGTCGATCCTCTCGCTGTGGAGGTTGAACCCAGCCAGGCTGCTGGAAAAGTCTCGTAGGAGTGGCTCCATGGCCAGGTTGAACACAATGGCACTGAGGAGACAGCCCTGCTTCACACCATATTTGATGGGGATGGCAGCTGTCTCTCCCTCCATGGAACAGATGGTGGTTGTGCAGCCATGGTAGAGGTCTTTGAGCAGCTGGAGGAAGGAGTCTGGTATTCCAAACTCTGTTAGGGTGTTGTAGAGGTGTGTGTGGGTGGGTGGGAAAAGGAGGAGGATTAGGCCCAAAGGTGTTGGCCCAGTCGAGCCAAGCTCTGGTGCACTGCCTCCGAGACCTTCTAGCCAACTGGATGGTCATCTGGAGGATGAAGGGGTATGTCTACACTTGCAGCCTATTTCGAAATAGGGCTGCAAATGTAGGCATTTGGAATTGCAAATCAAGCCCGGGATTTAAATATCCCACGCTTGATTTGCATCTTCCTGGCCGGGCGCCATTTATGAAATTTACAAGCCCAGAATAACTATCCGCTTCTACACGTGGCAGTGAAATGGGCGTTTGAAATAAAGCCCTATTTCGAACCGCCTCTTATTCCTCCTGCAATGAGGTTTAACAGGTAGTTTGAAATAGGGCTTTATTTCGAACGCTCATTTCACTGCCACATGTAGACACGGGCAGTTATTCCGGGCTTGTAAATTTCAAAAAATGGCACCCGGCCGGGAAGATGCAAATCAAGCGCGGGATATTTAAATCCCTGGCTTGATTTGCAATTCTGAATGTCTACATTTGCAGCCCTATTCCGAAATAGGCTGCAAGTGCAGACATACCCAAGTTGTGCTCATAGCGCCCTTTGTGTAACATGAAGCCTTTCTGAGCCAAACTGACAGTGCTCCCCCACATGGCCCAGTCCATGAGCTTTGCTGTGAGGAAGCTGGTGTAAAGCTTATGGATGGCAGAGCATGGTGAGGTGGGCTTCCAGTTCTCTAGGTTATCTCTGTCGCCCTTTTTGTGGATGAGGACTGTCGTGGATGACTGCCACGAGCTGGAAATGTGCTGAAATCACTTGCAGCCATTGAAGATGGTGGTGAGCATCAGGCAGCCTGGGTCTCGCTTCCTGAGAAGTTGATGCCTTATGCTGTCTTTCTCAGAGGCAGTGTTCCAAGTCTTCACAAGCCTGGTATGGACTTGGGGTGAAATACTGTTCCAGCTCATCTTTGGGGTCTACTCAGGGTAGCTGAAGCAGACACCATGGGAGAGAAGTATCGGTCTGAATCTCACCGTTGGAGACGTCCCTGAAGTATGCATGAAGATGCTCGGACAGGATGGCATAGGAGGATGGGGTCCCATTGAGGAGCTCTCTCATGATCAGTACACCCACTGCAGATGGGTTGTGGCAGCTGAATCTTCATGGCGGCCGGCATCCCCTCTCCTGCCTTCTCTGGAATCGGCGTGGGTTGGATTGCTGGGGGCCTGGTAGAGGGGGCTGTGCGTCCTGCTGTGGATCTCTCCTGCTGGACGCAGGTTCCTTGGACAGCTCAGTGGTTGGTCTGTTTATCAGTGATTAAATACTACAACTTTGCTGTGTCTTCTCTTCACTTAGACCCTTTTGAACACCCGTTTTACTGGTACAACTATGCACTGGGGATACCTGTTTAGGGCAATAGACATGGGGAGATTGGGACACTGTCCCTGGAGTAGCATGTTGGTTTAATGGGAAGAAAAAATATTGTTACTCTTTCTATCTTGCAATCTTTCTCTTTATTGCAGAAACATTGGTGAATTAGGGGCCTAATCTTTCGGTTTATATGAGGACAAAACTCTCTTGAGTTTAGTGGGAGTTTTTCTGGGGAAGGTAGTGTAAGATTTTGATCCTTCCGTGATGCTCCTTTTTTCATCCCCAAATGCCTTTCCTTTTTCAGTTATGTTTTTTCTTAGTCCTTTCCTATCCCCGCTTGAAAAACCTTTTCCCATCTTCTCCAGGAACCAACATTTCTATCCAGATTTCTCTGCCCAATATAAAATTGAAAAGGGAAAGAGTAGCATTAGTTATACATTTTAAACAAAGCATTTTGTGAGCAGCCTTACAAAATAATTCACACTGCATACCTTTGATAAGACACCCGGTCTTTGGGTTCTCCAGATTCCCAAAACCTGCACAAATTTCTTATCTCAAAGCTGTTCCATCATGAAATTAGCAGTGCTCAACATATAGCTATAATTCCTATCAAGACCAAGTTGGTTAGTCGATTTATTTTGCCTTCTCCACTGTGAGCCACAGCTTACTCTTTTGCTAAATGAAAACCAGATTTTGCTAGTAGAAATGGATTTTTGCTCTAAGTGAAATAACTGGCACTAAACATGGCATAAGCCACAGGAAAATCTGGTTTTACAATTTTTGTGTGTAGAGGAAAATGGCAGACACAAATGAAGCTTCATTGACGTCAATGTCTTTTAATGCAAAATTATCTCAGGGTATGTCTACACTAGCCCCCTGGTTCGAACTAGCGAGGCTAATGAGGGCGACCGAAATTGCAAATGAAGCACGGGATTTAAATATCCCGCGCTTCATTAGCATATTCCCGGGCGGTCGCCATTTTGGAAATTAACAAGCCTGGAGTAACTGCCTGCATCTACACGCGGCAGTGAAATAGGTGTTCGAAGTAAAGCCCTAACTTGAATTAGCTGTTGTTCCTCCTGGAATGAGATTTACCAGCTAATTCGAATTAAGGGCTTTACTTTGAACTCACGTTTCACTGCCGCGTGTAGTCGCAGGCAGTTACTCCGGCTAGTCAATTTCCAAAATGGCGGCCACCCGGGAACGTGCTAATGAAGCGCGGGATACTTAAATCCCATGCTTCATTTGCAATTTCGGTCACCCTCATTAGCCTCCCTAGTACGAACTAGGGGGCTAGTATAGACATACCCCCTCTGTATAAGATGATACTATACACTTTGCATGTGCCATGCAGTAGCTTGTAACATTATAAAATGAGCCAACTAAAATTATTTGCTACTAGATTTACAAAATAGTAATTATATTGCATTAGAGAAAAAAACTGGGTAATTTATGAGTAGACGTGTCAGTAATTGGATAGTTTTTGAAATGAAATACTTCTGATTGTTTTTACAATTTGTGTGGAGACTGATGTCACACAATTCAGGAAAGACTCTCTAGCTTTGTCTACACTATGGCTTTTGCCAGACGAGGCAATGCAAGTTAAGTGCTGATTAGCATATTGTCACACTTCATTTGCATAATCTATTCCGAGCCATTTTTGCGCAAGGGGTTTTTGCGCAAAAACAAGCCATATAGATATGTCCGTTTTGCGCAAAACCTCCTTTTTGCACAAGATTCTTATCTTCTGGCAAAAACTGATAGTGTAGACATAGCCTCTCTGCCTATCCCCAGTTAACTTCTGTCTCCTTGTAGTGACCAGTTGATAGGGAAAGGGGAGAGGTTATTTATTCTTTGCGGACAAATACTGTGAAATACAGTTCTTCCATTAGTGATTATACCTCTAATCTTTGTATTTTCATCCTTCACAATGATATAGCTCTGTTGGAAGGCTAAATCTCATCACAGAAAATGGGGTATGCATATACAGATAATTGAGCAAGGACAATTTAGCAACACATATTGTTCATACAATCATTTTCCATTTCTTCTCTCTGTCTCACCTTTTCCACCTATGTTATAGGAAAGAAGCTTGCTGCATTCTAGAGGGTCATGACAATGGAGTATACATATGAAAAGATGTGTTATATTCCTTTACATGTGCTTATGCAGCCATTGGTCACAATATGATACTTGTGCAGCAGTAAATCTGTAAATGGCAGCAGCTGACCATATAATAGTGTAATGCTGTCTTTGTGTTATAAAAAGGGTGAACAGTTTTACCTTGAATCAAAAGATACTTTGATGTAAATGTGTTCACATTTTATATCTGGTAAAGAAGCATTGTTGTTTTGCCCACATTGTATTGCTTGTCACCCTGTCTGTTTTCCAAAATATCTTCATCTTTTTTTTTTTTTTTTAATATATCTATTCCATTTGCTACAGGCCTAGCAGACTTATTTGGTTGAAAATGAATTCTGCACCGTTTTGGAAGAACTTCTTAAATATCTTGTTTCAGTAATCTTTGTTATAGTTAAAATGAAATCCAGATTTCCATGATGATTAATGTTAAGATAGTCATTTTAAACCCCTAATTTTACTTTTCCTGAAGAATAAAAGAAGTGTGACAAAAATCAGTTGCCTTTTTTAATGGCAAAAATTCTTTGTGGCATCCCGGAGGATGTCTTGCATGTATATTCTTAATGGCTTTTATATTTTAAATATAATTAAATAACATTAGGTCCTTCAAAGCTCAAACATAATCTTGTTGGGAATCCAAATAGTGTTTTTGGATTATACTAAATATACACAATCAGAAAATGAACTGTAGCCAGGAACACTTGGCAAGGTTCAATGGATATGACATGACTACACTGCAATTAGACACCCACATCTGGCCTGTGCCAGCTCATTTGGGATCCTGGGGCTTGGGATAAAGAGCTGTTTAACTGTAGACAGTTAAGCTTGAGCTGCAACCTGGGTTCTGTGCCTCTCACTCCTTGCAGGGTCCTAGAGCCCACACTCCAGCCCAAGTGTGAATGTCTACACCTCAGTTACACAGCCCCAAACCCCACAAACCCGAGTCAGCTGGCATGGACCAGCTGTCAGTTTTTAATTGCAGTGTGGTTGAGGAAGAGGCATTATTTTAAGCCATTTTGCCATTCACTAATCTTGGCCTGTTCTGGTCTCCTAATGCAGTTTAGATTGGCCCAGGGTAGGCTGCTGTAAGTTGCAGCACTTGCCAGTGGTTGTTAGAGCAGATAGCAACCTCAGGAGATAGGGCCATTTCAGACAAATCCCTTCTATAACCATGCCCTTGCACCATCTTCACAAAGCTTCAGAGCTGCAATAGTGAGTCTGATAAGAATCCTTATCTAATTCTTCTATGATCAGTTATACTATGTTTAGTGCTACTATTCTGGGGGATTGGTGCAGCCCAGGGTCTGGACCACTGCATGCTATAAAACAGTTAACATTTAGAACAAACAATTTCCTTTCTGAAAGGTGAACTGGCAATATTCATGGAAGATACCATTTTGCTGTTGTCAGTCATACATAATACTTAATGCCAAAGCTGATTAACTGGACATTCCTAAGACAGCAGTTATGAAACTGTAAAGTAACACTGTTAAAGTAGCTGAGTAGAATGGATTTATGTGACTTTATTTAGAAACCATTTATTTCTCTTTGAAATTTCTTATATTCAGTGGCAAAGATGGGAAATCAAATTCCACCCAATGTCATGCAAGTTCTTTCTGTCAATGGAATTACAGTAGGGATGAATTTAGCCAAGTTGTGTTTATTTAAAACTTGGTAAAATGTAGCCAGTAGCAGTATGTTTAGAATATGTTTTGAGTGAACATTCCTGTATTTTCAGGCAGATGAACTACATGAACTAACAGTAGTTTCCCAAAGCCATTAATAACTTAATTATTCTATGGCTTTAGAATTCAGGAACGAGCTATGAAGTAACAGCAACATTTGTCAACTATATATGTTCTCTTTAATTCTGAGAAATGATATTTTGTCCACATCTCAGAGGTGTAACCATGTTAGTCTGTAACTTTAAAAACAAGTAGTCCTGTATCACCTTAGAGATTATATCTGTATCTATATCTACCACCTCAGACTGCCAGCACAACCCACCTCCGCTTCCTTAGTTCAATTTAATATTAATGGGCTTGATGCAGGGATCAGTGCCCCCTGCTATGCTCGCCAACCCCTCTCTCTCTCTGGGAGTAGGTGTCTGGCCAGGGATAAAGAGCAGGAGTGAACTGGGAGTGCAGGGGAGGGAGTTGGGCATGGATGGCAGAGGGAAGCCGGTGTGGCCCAGGGTAGGGCTCAGACTTGGACGGCGGAGGGGACCTGGCATGGCCTGGTGGGTTGCAGGTTGGGCTCCCCAATGCCATCCTAGCCCAACACCCACCCCAGTTTGTGCTTCCTCCTCCCCCCTGTCTAGACATCTACCCCCAGAGAGGCGGGGGGATGGGTGTTGGTGAGCTTATCTCTCATGCTCTCTGGCTGCAAAAGCCACCGTAGAGGAGGGGGTTATCTATATCTATCTATATATCTATCTATATATTTTGTTAGTCTCTAAGGTGCTACAGGTCTACTCATTATTTTGTCCTTGTGTCATTGTTCTTAGCTCCATATCTGTCAAAATATTACTCTAACAGTAATTGTTTTATTACTGTCCTCCTGTGCAATGGCATAAAATATATAAAATATGTGTATTCTATAGTTAGAATTCTACTTTGTATTGTCAATAAGTTATTTAAAATTACTGAAAGGGCATTGCGAGTCTTGCTGTCTTGAAAGGTTTATCAGAACTGAACAAATCCAGATGTATGACTGTTTTGTTTGGTATCAAAACAAATATTTACTGTCATAATACTGGCATGTTTTCACGGCATGCTGTTTTCTGGGCTGTTAGCATGGAGTAATGCAGTGAGCATGCAAATTCCTGAAAAGAAATAAAAAATAATTAATTAAGCAATATTTTTAATTTAATAAGGACTGAGATTTGTACGTTTATATTAATCAACTGTTTAATCATAGTACTTAAATGCTTTGCTGCTTTGGAATTTTGTAAGTTCTCTCTCTGGTAATTTTCCCTTGGATCGCATTTTGATGCTTCTTCTGAACAGCAATATTGCTTGTTGAGAAGTGGTCATGCAAACAAAATCTGATAACCTGGATATGTCGGATTTGCTGGTTTGACGTTTGTTAATGCACACTAGGTTGCATAAGATCTAATTTTTCTTTTAGCTGACCAGATATTAAAAACAAAATCCATAATGGCACTCTAGTTTTTATAGTAATGCAAGAGAGGAGGTGAAGGATGTGGCTTGCTCTGTTTGGATGATGCAGGATTGCTTTAAGCAGCAAGCTTACTGTTTTCAGACAGCATTCACAGCATCAGTGCTAAAGCTGTATCAGTCTCCTTGAATACTGGATGCCTTTGCTAGCACAGAGGAAACTATATTTAAGATCTGATTTCTTGAGAGCAGTGACTTCAGCAATTATTGATGGACAAATTGGCTGTTGATGTTTTCGTCACTAGTCTACGAGATGCTGAGAGAAAGATGGCTAAGTGATGTTCTTTTATAAGATAGGAAATGCAGTCTTTGGGGGTTTCTGGAAATAGAAAGGTCATGCAGCTTGGAATCAGTGAGCCATTCCAATCTCTAAGTCATCAGGTATGACCTCATTATTCATACAGTACTATTTTCTAGTATAGCATTTGTTTTTCAGTTGTAGGCTATGTATTAGTTTCTGTTGTTATTTATTGTTGGATTTGCTACAGAGGATAGAGTGCTTACCTAATACATAAGCAAACCAAATAATTTTTGGAAATTTAAAATGCAGTTAATTGCCAGTGGTTTGGCATAACAATATTGATATATTTTAAATATAAATTTTAATATGTATATAATCCTTCCAGTTCAAACATAGTAAAAGAGGTGATAGCTTTAGATATGATGTAAAATGACAAAAAACAAGAGGATTATACTGCATTTTATGGTGCATTATCTTTACAGAGCACCTTTGCATCTAATTATTAACTAATGTGGTACATCACTCTTATGAAAGCACATTGTAAATCCATTGTTTTACCTACCATGGCAGGCTATTTGAAATAGTTGATGACATTGGATAACCGGTCTGAGTTATTCTGCAGTAAGAGATCTTTTCTTTATGTTGCACTAGCAGGTTTTGGCTCTATTTCTGATCAATTTTAAGAATAGAAGTTAATTGAAAATGAAAGGAAAAGTTTGGCAAGCTACCTCTCACTTTTAATTATTCATGTTGATGACTAATAATTATAGCATATAGAAATTTCCTAAAATGTAATTTAAATGTTCTTTAATATACTATAGCATTTTATTTTTAATCACTATCAACCTTATTGAAAGGGAGTTAATATGGAATTTATTAATGTGCTTGGAATCAGGTAATAAAACCCAACTAGATAAATGAAAGCAACTGGGACGGTACTTCATGTAAAATTTGTAATACAGCATTTGGAGCCAAATTTCGTTTTCTGGACACAAAATGAAATTGAAAATACTGTAAGCAGCTTAGCTGTGTTCCTTACAAATGGCAGATAAAAACCATAAAAGGAGTTTCAGGCATCCTGCATTCAGTTTAAGGAGATTATATCTGAAATTATGAGAAATGTTTATTTTTGCAAATTATTCTTTGCCCCATTTTATCAGATTCTACTTTTTTTTTTCCCAGAAAATTTCCATGGAAACATATTAGGTTATATGTTTTAAAAACACAACTCAAGGTTGTACAATGCTTCCTGTTACCTTTTTTAACCCTCTACATGCAACAATTTTCACACATAATTGGAGACCAATTTGGCGTAAACAGTAGGTATTTCCTGACCTCAATGTACAAGATTAAATGATCAAGGATTTAAAATGTTGTTTTATGTTTAAAAAAATATAAATATATAAAAACACAAAGGTTTTCATTATTCTTTTGGTATGGATTTTGCATTTAAAGGTATATTTCAATTTCCCCATAGTTTAATGACAGTCACTTGGGAATGTGTGCTAGAGACCACAGAAGAGGTCTAAAACTTCACCATGTGCAGGGAATTGATTTGGTAAAAGTGTCTGTCACATAATTTTTAATTAAAAATATATTATAAACAATATTCTACTTACTGATATTGACTATAATTTATAGGTTTCCCAGTCTACTTATCCAGCTTATGTTCTTATTATGAATAGGGAAGATTGCCATCCTCTTAAGCCTGAGTAGTTTTGGAATGATTTAACTATACCTTTCAGTTGCTACAAGACTTGTTTAATCTGTTAGAATTTATTTTCAGTATTTTAATGTATTAGTCACAATGAGTACATTCTGTTTCTTGGCATTACTGTGAAATTCCTGAAAGTATTGGTTTCATGGTATTTTGGGGCTTTTCAGTGTATTCAAGACCTCAAAAGGACCAAATCACCCAAGTGTCTTTGTTCTTGTATTCAACTGTAATTTAAAAGCTTGATATACCTATAATTTTGGATCTGCTCCTATGATCCTCCTTGTGCAGGTAAAACGCTTTCACCTGATGGGAATTTTGCCTGAGTAAGAACTGCAGGGTCATGCCTTTCATAAACTAGAGCCCTGTCACCAGAAAAAGTAAACATTTTATTAGTTCTTTGGGGGCAGGAACTGTCTCCTTTCTACATGTTTATGCAGCACTTAGCACAATGGGCCCAGTTTTGACTGGGGCTGAAGCTACTGTGGTAGTAAAAGTAATAATTCAATAGTAATAATTTAATATTTTTAAAGAATAGAACATGAATTGAATGGGTAATGCACATCCAACTGAATATGCAAGGGGGAATAAAGTGGCAGATTGTAATTATTTGAGCTAGAATTTGTCTAAGACAGCGTTTCTCAACCTTTTTTGTACAAAGTACTTTAAAAAAATTATAAGTACCCTCGGTACCTATAGTTTTCAGACACACACAATTTTTTTCTACCATTGAAACACATTTTTTTAAACAACTTAATTGTAGCTGGGTGAGCGATGAAATTTTTGGGTGTAAAAAGCACACAAAAAAATACAGCGCTGTGGGGGAGAAGTCAATTCTGCTGTAGGTAGAAAGTTCCACTCTTCTATGTTCCATGGATGATGCCCCAGGGAAAAATGTGTACCGTGGCTTTACCCACCCTTTCATTTTATGGCCACCAACACCACTCAGAAAAGTAGTAAGGTCATCAGACACTATTGCAACAGAATACAGCATCTGTGGATATTTCCAGTGCAAGCAGCTAGGCTATGTTAACTCTGGGTGACAGACATACCAAAACAGACCCTATAGCAGGCCGTGAAGTCCTCGCTGCAGGTGAAATCCAGTGTAGCATGGAGCATCAGTTGAATACCTCTAACTTCCATGGCCAGGTATGCCTCACCAGTCACTTGAACAAAATCAGGCTCTATTTTCCATGAATGAGAAAAAAGATACCTTTGTAGTTAAGGCAGAAGACCAGGAGGATCTGGGCCTTATACATTTCTAATGTGCCACAGATTTTCCTGTATGATTTTGGGCAAGCCATTTAGCACCTCTGTGTCTCCTTTTCCTCTGTTAAATGAGGGATATCACTATTGCCTTACAGTAAGTCAGACCTGTCTGGTGGCTAATCTTAAATGTGTTAAAGCACTTGGAGTTGCCGGAAGATGCTAAAGGAAAACACTGTAATGATATGTGTACTCAGATACTACAGTGATATATGGAGTACAGGCAGTCCCCGAGTTACATGGATCCGACTTACATCGGATCCCTACTTACAAACGGGGTGAGGCAACCCTGCACTAGCTGCTTCCCCCCAGCAGACCAGGGAGACGCAAAGCTAGCGTCCCCCGCCCCCCAGCAGACCAGGGAGACGTGGAGCGGCTTTTCTCAGCAGACACCTCAGCTTGAGAATAAAGGACTGAGGGAAGTGAGGTGTGGGAGAATAAAACTGAGCTCTGGAGAAATGTTTGGCTAGAGTTTCCCCTACAATATGTACCAGTTCCGACTTACATACAAATTCAACTTAAGAACAAACCTACAGTCCCTATCTTGTATGTAACCCGGGGACTGCCTGTATACACGTGTCTAAATTAGGAATGTTTGTGTTACAGGACATAGATACTTCTGTTGTTATGCTGCTTTGTTTGGCTTTGATGGAGGCACTAGTGAGAATGGCAGGCTTCTTTTGACTGCAGCATGTACAATGTCAGTGACATTCCAGCATCACTGGTCTGAATAATTTCTGCAGTGCATATTCTCCAGCCTTTCATGTCTTAACTGTTGTAGCAGGCAAAAAAGGATTTGAATGTATCTTAAATGCTTCCTGAGGCTGCTGCTACTGTGGATGTTCTGGGTGTAAGTCAATACATTCAATCTGAATCTGCTTCTGACAGAACTTTCGCTGACACTGGATCCTCACTTTGAATCTGAGGGCTGCATCTTTATATAGTAGATTTCCGATAATCCGGAACCTATGGGACGTAGGTGGTGCCGGATTATCAGATATGACGGACTATCAGGAGGTACTATAAGATGGTTATATATATACTGTATACATTATATACTGTATATAAAGTGTTCTTAACCCTTTTTATTGTACATACTGTATACAGTATACTGTAATGTTTTAGTTTTTTTAAGCCTTTTTTACCCTTTTTGCTCAGTTCAGCTGCTGCTGCTGTTACCTTGTGACTCATTTTTTGCCGAAGCTCACTCACTAGGCTCTTGCCATTTTGATGCTGGACTATCAGGAGTGCTGGACTATTGGATGCCGGACTATTGGAGTTTTACTGTACTAACTACTGTTCTGAGGAATGTCAGCATTACTTTGTGTTCTAAAACATGGGATATCATATGGGAGAAGAGGAGGAGGGAGACAACATAGGCAGAAGTATAGTGACACTAGCAAGACCCTAGCAGTGATGAGACCTTCATTCAGGACTAACAGCATTGGAATTCTTTTCAGAAGAGGGGCTAGAACTGATTGAAAAATAGAAGCAAAATAGTTAAAATTCCACTCCTCCACTGCCCCCCAAATTTCCAAGTTTGAAACATTGCAACCAACTGTAGGGAGTGAGGGTATGTCTACACTACAAAGTTAGTTCAAACTAACGTCCGTTAGTTCAAACAAACTTTAATAGGCGCTACACTAGCGCTCCGCTAGTTCGAATTTAATTCGAACTAGTGGAGCGCTTAATTCGAACTAGGAAAACCTCATTTTACGAGGATTAAGCCTAGTTCGAACTAGCTAGTTCGAATTAAGGGCTGTGTAGATCCTTAATTCGAACTAGTGGGAGGCTAGCCCTCCCCAGCTTTCCCTGGTGGCCACTCTCGCCAACACCAGGGAAACTCTATGCCCCCCTCCCGGCCCCGGACCCCTTAAATGGGCACGGGCTGGCTACGGTGCCCGTGCCAGGTGTAAGCCTGCCAGCACCCAGCCAGCAGACCCTGCACCTGGCACGGCTCGAGCCAGCCACCCGATGCCCCCCAGCCCTCCCCCTCTTCCCGGGACCAGGCTGGCGGCTCCCGGGAGCTTGCCCGGGACCGCAAGAGGTGGGCACCCGCCTGGGCTAGTGCGGAGATCATGGACCTTGTCCACGATCTCCGCACTAGGCACAGGAAAGTGGCCGGCTTGGGCAGGAGAGCTGCCAGCCTGGCCACCCAGGAGCAGGTGTGCATGAAAATCAAGGGGGTCCACTGAGACCCCCGACCCTGAGCCTTGAGCTTACAATGGCCATCCTGGGTCAGACCAAAGGTCCATCTAGCCCAGTAGCCTGTCTGCTGACAGCGGCCAACCCTAGGGACCCTGGAGGGGATGGACCAAAGACAGTGACCAAGCCATTTGTCTCGTGCCATCCCTCTCCAGCCTTCCACAAACCTTGGGCAGGGACACCACTCCTACCCCCTGGCTAATACCACTCTATGGACCCAACCTCCATGACTTGATCTCACGTCCCTTTAAACTCTGTTCTAGTTGTAGCCTTCACAGCCTCCTGCAGCAAGGAGTTCCACAGGTTGACTCTTTGCTTTGTGAAGAACAACTTTCTCTTACTAGTTTGAAGCCTGCTACCCATTCCTTTCCTTTGGTGTCCTCCAGTCCTTCTTTATGGGAACTAATGAAGAACTTTTCTGTATGCACCCTCTCCACCCAACTCCTGCTTTTAGAGACCTCTATCCTGTCCCCCCTCCGTCTCCTCTTTTCTAAGCTGAGAAGTCCCAGTCTCTTTAGCCTCTCTTCATATGGGACCTGTTCCCAACCTCTGATCATTGTAGTTGCCCTCCCCTCTCCCAGCCTCTCTCTTCCCCTCTCCCACCTCCTTTTCCCAGTCTCCCCCAGTTTTGTTCAATAAAGACAGATTCCATTTTTGAACACAATTGTCCTTTATTTTGTACATCAAGAAAAGGGGCTAGGGAAGGGTAAGTGGAAGGAGGTGAGGGAGGAATGGGGCATGAGCCCCCGATGGGGAGGACTGGGCTGGCTGTGCGGGCTTCTGGGGGTGGAAGTTCTCCTGCAGCCCTCCAATTGCCCCCTCTCCCCAGATGGCAGCCTGCGGCAAGTGCAGCCGGGCTGATGGCCGAGTGGTGTGATGTGCCCAGTGTGGGCACTCCGGGCACTCCAAGCCAGGACTGCTTTGCAAGCGGGGCGCCCCTGAGAACTGTCTGTCCGGGTTGGGGGTTGGGTCCCTTTAAGCACAGCCCTCGGCTAGCCTGAGACAGCAGCTCCACGCTCTAAGTCCTCCTCTGATGCCCTGCCGGCACTGCTTCCAGCCATCCTTAAGCCCTGTTCAGGGTCCACTTAATGTGGACATGCTAGTTCGAATTAGCAAAACGCTAATTCGAACTAGTTTTTAGTTCTAGACGCGTTCGAATTAGCTTAGTTCGAATTAACTAATGTCTCTGTAGTGTAGACATACCCTTAGCTATCTAGCTTTCCCTCCAGAATGATATAAAATAAGATTTATTTTTAATTCTGTATGAATGAAGACTCAAAATACTCAAAGCTTATTTTATATGACCCTCTATGCTATAGTTAAACTCTTCACCTAATCTACTGACACCAAGTAAAGTGTAAGGTAAGTTAAAACAGGCAGGCAGACCCCTGCAATGGTATGGGGGACACCAATGCCATCATTGGGGTGCCACAGAAGGGCAGGATTCTTTTTATGAGGGCTGTACTAGCAAGACTGGGTCTTAAGGATGGCGTTTCATTGGTAGGAATGGCTTAGTTATATTAACATATAATCTTGCAGCTTGTGTGTGTTGCTAATGCCCTTTTGTGGCTTTTTGTGTGTATCTGCATACAAGTCTTCAAAAAACTTAATATAAATTAATAAACTAATGAGCATTGTGCCGTCAGGAGACCGAGGCACAAGGAGAAAGTAAGAAACTGTGACCCAGTTTTGAAGCAGAGAAGTCGTTTTTTTTTTTAATGTACACATTGACCTATGCATTGAAGAGATCAGCAGGGAAATGTTTTTCAAAACATATCTAACATTTTATAAGGTTTCAAATCTCAGTAGCTGTACCCAAGCCTACTTTATGTTTTCATTCAGTGTGGTCAGGTGAATGTTGTTTGAGCATTTGCTGTCATTTTGGACCTTTCATGATACTCCCTGGGATTTGCTGGCATTTCTATATAAGTAAATAGTTAATGCATGGCATGTGTATTGGAAACATAAGGTGTGAATTTCCATAATTTGCATGAATTTGCTATGCTTTTTGTTCAATTTTTCCTACTACATTGGCTCAGCTTTAAAAATGAAAGTTTATGGGTCATTAGTGCTTTATGTAGACTATGGCCTTTGGAATTTATATTCTGTAAACATTTTTTTTTAAATAGTGGATAGTTTAATTTCAAAAATAGCTACCAAATCTCTCACAATCTATTTTAAATAACTTTTCTCCTACATACATTTACTAGGCAATATTACTGTTTATAATTTTTCTGTGCTTTTAAGAACCCCCATTTTCAATTATTGCTATTCCATGCTTTGCATACTTTGTGATCAAAATTTTCTCCACAGAGAAATGTTTTAAACACTAACATTTATTTTCATTAACAAAAATGCAGGAATTGTTACCTTTTTCAGATTTAATATGCTTAGTTGGCCTGACATTATGCCCCACATTATGAATTAGCCCATAATATGAGCTGATTGCAGTGGTAGTATTGCAATAGTGATTCCAGGAGATGAGAGGTGAGGTAATTTTTTTTACTGGACCAACTTGTTTTAGTGGAAGGTACAAGTTTTTGAGGTTCACATCTCTTCTTCAGCACATGCTGCTTGCTGTTCCAGAGGTGATGAAGAACTTTGTGTAGCTCAATACCTTGAACCTTCCATCAACAGAAATTGGTGCAATAAAAATATTATCTTGTCACCTAACGGTTGTGTTTCATAATAGGAGCTGTAATTTTTTAGGCCCTGATATTCAGAGTAAGGATATGTCCAGTGCTTAGGACTGAAACTTGGGTTTGATTTTTTTTTTTTTTTGCTCTGTCACAGACTTCCTGTGTGACTTTGGGTAAATCATTTAGGGTCTTTGTGTCTCAGCTCCTTATCTTAAAATGGGGATAATAGCATTTCCTTACCTCACAGAGGTGTGGTTAATACATTAAAGATTGTGAGGTGCACAAATTCTACATGTCTTTATGGTAACAGATCTATATAAGTACCTAGGATTGACATATTCAGTAAATGCTTACTCATGTGCCAAAGTTTCATTGACTTTAATGGGATGTAAGTAGGGCTGGCCAAACATTTTTATCTTCAGAAACAACACAGTTTTATTGAAACTGAAATCCTTTGTGGCAACTTACAGTTCTATAAAAATGTAGTTGGGAAGATTTCTTAGGTCTGTGATGGAAATCAGGGAGGAGGAGCAAGGTGCCCACCCCACAATAGCCTGTTGGTTATTATAATTACTTGGGACTCTCCTTCAAGTCCCTGAACTTCCTGGTTTAAACAGAGAATTCTGGGCTATCGTCAATCTTTCTTTCTTTCTTTATCTGGTCCCATGAATATTTCATTTTTTATATAAAGCGGAACAGCTCCAACAGGAGAGAATGACTGAGTAGCTCAGTGGTAGAACACTTGTCTGGAATGGAGACCCAGGTGAGTGACCTAATCACCAGATTATTGACTATTCATGGGTGGTGATAGCTGCTATCATATTCCTCCCCCCCCCCCCAAAAAAAAATTCTAAAGATCTTATTTTAAGTCCCCAGTGAAATGAAAACAAATTCTCAAACCTGACAATTGTTTTCTGGACAAATACTCTGCCTAATTGGGGTTTTCTAAAGTAAACTTATGTTTAAATGGGGTTTCCTATATGGAAGGAACAAGTCAGAAAAAAAGTAAAGATGATAGTAAACTGTAATTAAATTAGGCAGTGAGCTGTAAATGGAATGCTATAATAAGAAAGACCAATGTTACTCTTAGAAATATAAAAAGGAGTATTGGGGAAATTATAAGATTTAGTATAATTTTTTCTGGAATATTTTACACAGTTTAGGAAAGTATCAAAAATGAACAAAAATACACAGTAAGGAAAGCTAAACAGTTCAGCTAGCGGTTCCCTGACTATTCTCCACATATTTAGACTTCAGGACTCTGAGAAGAATCTAGAATGTGCTTATGGCAACTACTTATTGATTTTTTTTTTTATTTTGTGGCATTGATTTCTTTCAGTATGTCTTCTACCTCAATATAAATATGTCTCTTTGTGACAGGTGGCTCTTTAAGCTACTCTGCAAACACTGAAACAGAAAATTAATTTGCCTTCTTAGTAATGTCCACATCCTCTTCTGAAAACAAATTAACCTTGTAATCTCTTAAAGGTTTTTTTTGTTTTTGTTTTCCTCTTTTTAGGTCCACAAAAATCTTCAGTCATTAATCACTAATTTAATCTTCCTTTCATTTTTCTGTTTTTGACTTGCTGTATTATAAATGTTTATGGGTCTTTTCTGCAATCCAGCTGCAAGTAGCATAGATTTGGAGAGAAGAACAGATTGCGTCAAACCTTTCCAGTTTCTGAATTTTTGTGTGCTGAATTTTCTATCCCAGCTCAAATAGAAATAATGGATGAGAAATAAATAAGGTTGAAAGTAATCATGAACGGAAAACTGCTAAATGAATAACATGGGGTAACTGTGGACCAGGCTAGAAATAAGATCTTTACACCAGTGTTTCTCAACCCTTTTTTATAAAGTACTCCCTTTAAAAAAATTGTAATTACCCCCAGTACCTACAGTTTTCAGATACACACAATTTTTTTTTCTACCATTGCAACACATTTGTTTAAACAACTTAATTGTAGCTGGGTGAGCGATGAAATTTTTGGGTGTAAAAAGCACAAAAAAAATACAGCACTGTAAAACTTAAAACAAAAATTCAGTTTTTTCCAAGTTTCAGTTGTGTTGACGCCCCCCCCCCCCAGACTTCTCTTGAGTACCCCTGGTTGAGAAACTCTGCTTTATCCTATATTAAAAAGGAGAGCTCTTAGTAGAAAGCTGCTTGTTTCTAACCTAGTTGGTGAAAGCTGAATGGATTCATTTTGGGGTAGCTGGGTGATTCACTACCTATGATAAATCTTAAAACTGTAGGGATGAGGGAGCAAGCCACCTATTTGCATTATGAGAGTGAGACCAATTGCTTAAGGAAGGAGAGGAGATGCACCTTAATTTTATTTCTCTCCTGTCCCCCAAGGAAACTGTATCATTTCATTTAGGAAGTGTGATTTTGTTGGACCACTGGACAGGGTAAAGTCTTAGAAGTCATGTTGGAAGAAGCAGTTCTGAGAGAGTCTTTAGACACACTTTTTCAAACCATATACAAAATTTGGGATGACTTCTGTTTATAAGATGGGCAAAGGTTCAAACTTTTATTTCCATTGGAACTGGTTTCCAGTTACTACTACTAATTATTTGCTCAGTTTGCTCTGTTTTGAATTGTGCCCATTCTTGTATCTTGTGTTCTGTATAGAGGCTCATTTTAGTCAATCTTTAACTTACCGTATTTTCCGGCGTATAAGATGACTTTTTATGCTAAAAAACATCCCCCCAAAATAGGGGGTCGTCTTATACGCCGGGTATACAGGCAGTCCCCGACTTGCAGGTACGAACGGGGCTTTTCTTGCCCCGGAGGACACAGACTGCGGGATCTCGCGGTCCCGCCGCCCGTGTACTCCGAGGCGAGAAAAGCTGCTCCACGTCTCCCTGGTCTGCAGACCAGGAAGACGCAGAGCAAAGCCGCGGAGGGGCTCTGGCAGCGGCAAAGCCTCAGAGGCGCGGGACCCCGCCACGGCTGCGGCTTTGCTCCTGGTGCCCCTGGTCTGCTGGAGACCGTCTCCAGCAGACCAGGGACACCGGGAGCAAAGCCGGGGAGGCGGAGGGGCGCTGGGGCGCTGCCGGTTGGCCTCTTAAGGGAGGGTAGTCCTATACGGCGAGTATAAGACGAAAACCTTTTAACTAGAAAATTAGGGGGTCGTCTTATACGCCCAGTCGCCTTATACGCCGGAAAATACGGTAGTTTTTTCACCCCCCCACCTTTTGGACAGCAGCACCTTTAAAGCACACGTAGTGCCAAATCCTTAGCAGTTTTCACCTTTTGGAACCTCACTGACTTCAGTGAAGTTGAAGGGGAATTAAGGTAGGACAAATTTGATTTTTTGGGGGGGAACTCTTATTGGTGTGTGTGTGCGTAAATATATAGATGTATTTCTGCTTTCTCCAAGGGCAGCAATTCTTGCTCATTTCCCTTCTAATTTTTCAATGTAATTTTTTTTTTGGTGTGGCATGTCTCACGTGTGTATTTCTTCTGAATAGCAG
The DNA here is from genome assembly GCF_052426305.1 of Pelodiscus sinensis. Lineage (NCBI taxonomy): Eukaryota > Metazoa > Chordata > Testudines > Trionychidae > Pelodiscus > Pelodiscus sinensis. The sequence goes on from NC_143058.1 coordinate 36,174,735, forward strand.
GTTTGTATTTAAGATTTTTAACATGGCAGGCCTTTCATTTTTCAATCAGTTTTATTAATATTACCCTCTGGAGTTTAGAGAGCATGACCCCTTTAAAACTTCATTCTGGGGCAGAGGAAATGCTAATATTTGGATGAAATAGCAGTTCTGGTTGCTTGAGGGGCATGGTGAGAGAGAGAGCAAGAGAGAGCAATAGGGTGTGCGTGTCTGTTGCAGATAACAGGGTTACAGCAAGCAGGCCCTTGCACAATGAAGCAATTGGGAACCTGCCCAAAGGGTGGGGGGACAGAGTTGTTGGCTGGGGATGCCCTAGGGAGGAGGAGCAAAGTGCCAGGGAGGAATCACCTGAGAAGGACAAACCAGAACTACTCCCAGTATCACCGTTGCCCAGAGTGATGTAACATTAGGAATAAATATGGAGGCTGTAGCCAACTAAAAAGGAGGCTGTTGCTTTGTGTGGGTTTTCAGAGAGCAGGGGAAGAGGGCACTGTTGTGCAAAGAGTCCTGGCACCAAAGATGACAGAAGTAACCAAGACTCACTGTTGGACTTGAACTCTGCTCAGTGTAGATGTACTGCTTGGTGTTTACCCTTTCATATTGTGGTACCAGTGGCCCTGTGGGCAGAGGAGGATTTACAATGAAACATACTATGCCCTGGCACGGGGCTCCCAGGACTCCCAGTACCGAGTCCAGCACCACCACCCCGTGCAGGGGGTGGCTGCTCTGTGGGAGAGGATAGGCTCTCTGCAGAGAGGGTTATGTGGAGGGGCAGGAGAGCAGGGAGGCTCACCTGCAGGCTGCAGCCTCAGGAGAGCTAGCAGAAGGCAGCAAACAGTGTGCACATGGACCAGAAGGCTTCAGAGGAGTACAGGGAAGCCGCACAGCCATCCAGAGAAAAGCGTCACTTTGAAGCGGAAAAGCACTGCTTCTCTCCGGCCACCGGCTGTGTGGCTTCCCAGTGCTCCTCTGATGCCTTCCAGCATATATTTGGGCTGCTGGCTGTCACCTGGTTAGTGGTGGCTGCTTGAGGGTGAGGGGGAGAGCGGCTTAGGGATGGAGAGCCCAAAGTGGGACAGGGTGCTCAGATGGAACTGTGCCCCCCACTTTTAGGTAGAGCACATGTGGATCTCTGCCCACTTCTCCAAGCCAGCCAGCATAGTGCCACTGGGACGCCTGAAGCTGACCTGTGGCCGTAGAGATTGTTTTTTATAAAGCACTCTTATCCAAAGCATTTTAAACAGTTAGCTAATGATACAAAGAATATTTGGAAAGCTCATTAAGTCATTCACTGAGACCCTCAGCAATTTTCAGCTGTCTGTGGGAAAAAAAAGTTAGACTACAAAACAATCAAGGCACCTCACTTTATTTTCATTTACTTCTTATTGCTTATAATATAGAAGGAGGATGAAGAAAAAACAATGAAAACTGAGTGTGTCAGAAAGTTAATGCTCTTTTCTTGTCTGGGTCGGGGAGCGGAGGGGAAAGGAAGCTGAGCACAGGGCCCTACTAACTCCAAATTTGGCACTGCGTGTGGGACTGCATGGAGATACCCTGTTTCACTGTTCCCCCTTTCTGCTCCCCTGTAGTTTTTCTCCCCTAGACATAAATATTTCCCTTCTATATACTGATTATGCTGTTCAGGGAGTATGTATGCGTGTGTGTGTGTGTGCGTGCATGCGTCCGTCCATCCATGGGGATGTAAGTTGTTCCTGTGGTGGAGCTTGGGTGGAGCTGGCTGCAGAAAAGACTCTCCTTCCCACAGAGGTGCTAAAGTTAATTACAGGACTATGTAGCACTTTAAAGACTAACAAGATGGTTTATTAGATGATGAGTTTTCGTGGGCCAGACCCTGGCCCACGAAAGCTCATCATCTAATAAACCATCTTGTTAGTCTTTAAAGTGCTACATAGTCCTGTATTTTGTTTCAGCTACACCAGACTAACACGGCTACATTTCTATCACTAAAGTTAATTAGGAATTCAACTCAGAGGAAGCCTACTCCTTATTGGCAATATGCAACATGCTGTAGCTGCAAGGGCTACGTGAAGCTAAATGGGAGGAGATTAAATAAAAACCTCAAATCTAAGTCTTTTCAGGAGACACTGAGACTATGGCTACACTAGAGAGTTTATAATGATGCTACTGTAAGCTCCCCAGTGCTGTAAGCCCATGGGAGAGAGCTCTCCTGTTGATTTTAATAAATCTACTACCAATGAGCAGCGGTAGCTATGTTGGCAGGAGTAGTTCTCCCACTGACATTTTGCTGTCTCTACTAGTGCTTAGGTTGGTGTGGCTCATGTTGCTCAGATTATTGCATCCCTGAGTGACATGGGTCATATTGACATACATAGCAGTGTAAACGCAGCCTGAACGTCAGATCACTGCACCTGGACCTTCTCTTAGTGTTCTGATTCTTGTTTGGATCCGAAGCCCATTTTCTGATTTGCCATTTAAGATGGCAAAAGTCCTTTGGAAATCAGGTTATATCCTGAGACTATCACCATTAAGAGCCAAACCCTTGCAAGGACACCTGGGAGATTTCAGCACCCTTGAACTGAGAAGCAAACAACCACTTTGATTTAGCCACCAGCCCAAGATCTATCTTATCAATATGGGAGTGATACCTTACCCAGTTCTAGAGACAAATGTGCACCAAAATAAAACCAGAAACAACAAACACTCCCACAGGTATGTGCACATAGTGGGCTGATTTGTCATGTCTACCCTCTTCCGTTTATCGGCTGCTCTAGGGCACTGCTAAATGTCTGTCTCTGACTTCCTGTGAGTGCAAGCCAGTGATTCTAATAACAGCTCTGCTGATCAGTGTGACAGAGAAGGGATGTACTCAGCTGGCATCTTTTCTCTGAAGTGAATTTAAATCCTAAAGCTTTCATTTTGTTAAAAAAAATATTTGACCCCAACATGGAGCACTATAATATAGCCTCAGTTGGGAACCAAAAGCGTTGTCATGCTGCCCTATACAGCTGTGGTTCAAAATCCATTAGCTGTCCAATGCCAAAACTATAGTGAGAGCCTATTGTCATCAATTTTGTTCTTTAAAACAAATAAAAAAGGGAATTGAAGTTGTTATTCAGAAGGGACATAGCAAGTAAGTTTTGCAAGGGCAAGAGAATGAGAGGGATTAACATAACAAAACAAGCCACTTAAAAAGACTCTTTCCCAAACCCAAGGACACTACAAAACATTTAAAGAGCTTGCAAAAAGGAGCAGCTAACAGGGAGTTTGGAGAGGGAGTTCTCCAGGTAAAAGAGGAGTAAATACGGGACCCTTGTGGTAAGTGGCTGTCTGTTGTGTGTGTTTGTGTGTGTGTGTGTGTGGGGGGGGGTATTTGCTGTGTGCTGAGCTTGTGTTTGGCTGTTTGGTTTGTTTGTTTGTTTGAAGGAGCTTCTAAAAGGTTTGAAATCTAGAAGCCTCTGTTAATTGGCTGAGGCTCAGTCAGGGGGAGGGGCTAGCAGAGCTTCATAAGCCTGTGAGTCAGTGATCAGGGAGCTTGCGAACAGGAGCAGATAACAGGGAGTTTGGAGAGGGAGTTTAGAGGGCACTAGTGACTTCTGATCTTTAAACATAACTTTTATAATTGACATTCTAGACATTTAATAAGAAGCCCGGTTTATACTTAAACTTATTCCTAAGAAAAATGGAGACCAAAGTCCAGCAGCAGAGTGGGGGCTATCCTGATTATTGCGTTGAGTGTAACATGTATGATTACCTGCCCTGTGGGTGGGTGGCATATATGTGCACCCATTGCAAGGAGCTCCTGACCCTCAGAGTCCGAGTTTTGGCTTTGGAGGCCAGGATGGCTGAACTGGATGAGCTAAGGGAGGTAGAGAGAGATGTTGATGAGACTGTCCGGGACATTGTAGTACTGTCCCACCTCCAGTCTGAGAGCCCCAATGCTCTTAAAGAGGATGAAAGTCTCAAGAGAACAGAGCATTCAGTGGGAACAGAGGGAAACCATCCCGTAGTTGGGACCCTCCTTCCAGAGGATGTTGAGGTATCCTCTCGCACTGAGAATACTTCTGAAGGGGAGGGAATGCCAGTTGTTAGGAAGAGGCAGGTGTCAGTAGTGGGTGATTCGATTGTTAGAAACATAGATAGTTGGGTTTGTGATGACTGGGAGAACCGTATGATCACTTGCCTGCCTAGTGCGAAGGTTGCGGATCTCGAGGCATCTAGACAGACTTAAGTGTAGTGCTGGGGAGGAGGCAGTGGTCATGGTACATGTAGGTACCAATGACGTAGGGAAGGGTAGGAGAGATGTCCAAATTTAGGTTGCTAGGAAAGAGACTGAAATCCAGGACCTCTATGATGGCATTCTCGGAAATGCTTCCAGTTCCACGTGCAGGGCCAGGTAGGCAGGCAGAGCTTCAGAATCTCAATGCGTGGATGAGACGATGGTGTAGGGAAGAGGGGTTTGGCTTTATTAGGAACTGGGGACACTTTTGGGAGAGGGGGAGCCTATACAGGAAGGATGGGCTCACCTAAACCAGGATGGAACCAGACTGCTGGCACTAAACATTAAAAGGGCTGCAGAGCAGTTTTTAAACTAAGAGATGGGGGAAAGCTGATTGGTGCGGAGATGCACGTAAATCAGATGGAGACTTCTCTTAGAGGAGAAACCATTGATAGAGGTTCTCTAAGCTGTAGTCAGAAAGAGAGGAGGGGAGAGGACAAACCATGGGCCAGAGCAGACAAACAACTGCATATAAAGGAATCTAATGCATCAGGGAAGGGCAGACAAATAAGCAGTGGCAGATTTTTAAAGTGCTTCTACACAAATGCTAGAAGTCTGCTAATAAGATGGGTGAACTAGAGTACCTCATATTAAAGGAGGACATTGACATAATAGGAATCACTGAAACCTGGTGGAATGAGGAAAATCTGTGGGACACAATCATACCAGGATATAAAATATATCAAAAGGATAGAGCAGGCCGGGTGGGTGGTGGAATGGCACTGTATGTGAAAGATAATGTAGAATCAAATGAAATTAAAATATTAAATGAATCAACATGTTCAATAGAATCGCTATGGATAGTAATTCCATGCTCCAATAATATGAAATTAGCAGTAGGGATGATACTGACATTGAAATGCTGAGGGAAATTAGAGAGGCTACCAAAATAAAGAACTCTATAATAATGGGGGACTTTAATTATCCCCATATTGACTGGATACATGTCACCTCAGGAAGAGAAGCAGAGATAAAATTTCTCAATGGCTTAAATGACTGCTTCTTGGAGCAGCTGGTGCAGGAACCCACAAGGGGAGAGGCAATTCTCGATTTAGTCCTGAGTGGAGTGCAGGATCTGGTCCAGGAGATAACCGTTACAGGACCACTTGGGAATAGTGACCATGATATAATAACATTTAACATTCCTATGGTGGGAAAAACACCTCAGCAGTCCAGCACTCTGGCATTTAATTTCAAAAAGGGGAATTACACAAAAATGAGGAGACTTGCACAAAAATGAGGTTAGTTAAATGGAAATTAAAAGGCACAATGACTAGAACATCAGACATACTCAAAGGGTACGTCTAGACTACATGCCTCTGTCATCAGAGGCATGTAGATTAGGCTACCAGACATAGGAAAATGAAGCGGCGATTTAAATAATCGCCGCTTCATTTAAATTTACATGGCTGCCACGCTGAGCCGACAAACAGCTGATCAGCTGTTTGTCGGCTCAGCGCGATAGTCTGGACGCGCGGGTGGCGACATCAAAGGTATTTGTCGACCACCCAGGTATGCCTCCTGGGCTATAGTAAATGAGATGCCATACAAGGCTATAGTAAATGAGATGCCTAACTTGTTTAAAATCTAACTTTTTTTCTGTTTTTTAAATCATAAGGATTAGTTCAATGGAAAAATCTGTTTTGTTTATGGAAAGGTGAATTGGAAGAGAACAACAACTATCCCATACAAACAGGGTGTTCTTTCTAAAGTTTTACATTTTTATATGCAAATGTTTCACTATTGAAATAATATAGTGCAGTGAGACTAACCCACTGTCTTCATAATGGGCCTCTCACACCGGAGATTTGGGTCTGAAATTTTCAGTTTATTCCACTTCTAATAATAAATAATCAATAAAATAACAACCAATATATAAGAAATGCTGAATTACTTTTCTTTTCTAGAAGCCTTTACACCATAACATTCATAAACATTCAAAAGCCCTTGCAGCTCAAAACATCAAACAACCAAAACAAACATCCCCAAAGCTTCTGAAACATGGTTATATTTACTCCTCTTCCTCCTTGAAATATTCTATTCTGTATTTCCAATTAGAACATTTTATTAACTTCTCATCACTGACCTCCACTAATCACTTCTGACTACCAGTTTGTTCTCACTGGCAATGACCATACTTGGTTCATGTTGGTAGGATCAGGAAAGGGATGGCTTTTAAACTCTTGGATTCCATTAAATAAACAATTCTTCCAAAATAAGAGTTTTCTGAGAACTAGGAAGCCTGACCAGCCTAACATTCATAGCACATATCCTGTTCTCAGTAGACTGATGTTTACCTTTTGAGTTCTTGGTAATCCTATTCGGAATCCTGAAACAGTATATCATAGACTTTTGCTCTAATCTCTCTAAACTGTTTAAATCCCTCACTATTTAGTCCCTAGTTTGATCACTTTGCCAATATGTTTTGGTTAAGCCTTTGATGTAAAAATTCATATCTTCATGTAAAGTATGTCAGGTTCCCTTGCTTTTTCTGGTGGAACTTTGTATATTTAAGAAAACATGCAGAAGAAACGTCAAATTAATCTTGAGATTGATAAATGGAATACTGTGGGCATTTGCACTGTTATTTCTCAAAGCACTGTATTATATATTTCACTATTTCACTTATTTATTTTCTGCTCTTTCTTTTGTTAGCTCTTCATTCTTTTGTGTTCATTATAAAGGCTCTCTACAAAATCCAACTGTTATTCCTATTCACTGGTGTAAATACTAAATTACAGTAAAGTATATTTAAGCTTTCTCTACTTGTACCACCAATGCCAACCTCAGCATGTAGATAAAAATATTTAATATGACTTCTCTAAAATTAATACAGTATGTTTAGCTATTGTAAACAATTTTATCAATATTTGGTTTCATAGTTCACCTTTCCCTTTGGGGTCCTGTTTTAATGGTGATCCCGTATGAGTTAATAGAATCACTGAGCTTCCAGACAGCGTTCAGAAAATAGACCACAATAGCAATGGCTTGGAAGGACTTGATAATATTTGTCCTCCCTGTAAGTGCCTTCTTCTATGGCTTTGCTTTCTTAGGTCACACCATATTTTATAGATGATCTCAGACAGAAGAGATGGGAGATAGTTAGCATGCTAGTAGCAGTCTTATGATAAGTCTGACTGATTGTGACATAAAATTTTATACTGTGACTAAAAAAGTCCTCTTCATTTCCATCAAAGCAACTGCCAAGAACCATTCTGGGTAGTGGATAGCCTGGTTCTTCTAGCTGCTTCTGCTCAGTTAGATTTAAGAATTTCTTGCTATTATGTTGTGAATGAAATATATAGACCAACACATCCAAATATATTTTGGAGACAAATGATATCAGCAGATACTCTAATGGATGACATAACATTCACTAGCTTCAGAGGAGTAGCCGAGTTAGTCTGTAACAGGAAAAACTTAAAAACATACAAATAGTCTAGTAGCACTTTAAAACATGTAGATGGTATAATGAGCTTTCGTGGACATGACCCACTTCTTCAGACAACCAGGGTGTTGCGAGTCCAGATTTCTTGGACGTCCAAGTTACTTGGCACATCTACACGGAGGCTAAAGTCGAATTAAGATACGCAACTTCAGCTACTTTAATTGCGTAGCTGAAGTTGAAGTACCTTAACTTGACTTTTGGCACTATCTATACTGCAGGCAATCGAAGGAAGAGCATTCTTCCTTCAACTTCTCTTGCTCCTCATGAAATGAGTGTTACAGAAGTTGGAGTAAGAAGCCCATTATTTCAAAATTATTTTGAAATAACGGGTTTGCTGTGTAGACACGTTCTCTGTTATTTCAAAATAACATGAGTTATTTTGAAATAACACTGCTGTGTAGACATGCCCTTAGGTATAATGATGAAACTCAGCTCTGTCTCTATCTTGGAATAACTCACTCTGCCAGAATGAGATTGGGACGTCAAAGAAAGCTTGTTTGCTGATGTGAAAACCTGACAGAACTGAGGTATTGGTAAATTGGGGGAAGCATGCACACAAATTGGTGAAGATTATGTCAGTACCTCAGCTGTGGGAAAGCACCCACCATTTGTTCTGCAGGTTTGCAGTTTGGGAGAATTATTAAACTCTGGGTAGTTCCCGAATCCTCAGATAGTAAGTATGGCCAGGGATACTTTCCCATGTGTTTCTGGACAGAATGTGCAATCTTATTATTCCATGCAGGTCTTGTTATAGTTATCAGTTTTGATTGGCCACTGTTGGCAGACAGGATATTGTGCTAGATGGACCATTGGTCTGACCCAGTATGGCTGTTCTTATGTTATCACCTCAAAATTATAACACTTTCAGAGCATATTGTAATAGCTTGTAAATACATTATAAATTGCCTATTTTACTGAGCAGTTTTTTAAAATAGGCAGCAGATTGTGCTGCTGTTCTATAATCTGATTACTTTAATTGGAGTTCAAGGTGTTGGTTCCCTTGTGTAATGTTTTACGTTTTTTGGGGACTGGCCACCTGAATAACTGCCTTATTGTAGCCCTACAATTACAACCATGAGAGGTGTTTACAGTCAGTCAATAGCTAAAGCATTAACACTAACAATGAAGCTCTTGCTTCTTCCTCATTTCCTCTACAGATTTTCTTGGGTTTTTAGTAATATAGGACAAAAGAAGCAAGCGGAAAAAATTTGAGCATTAGTGGCAGAAACATGAGTAGATTCAGACAAGCTCCAACATAAAGAATGTTTGAGAGGCTATGACCTGGACAAAGAAGAACGAAGACATTCTAGCTCTTCATCATCACAGTAACTATTAAATTAGGAGCTGTTGAATTATTCTAGGTCATTAATCACCTGGCTAACTCATATGATGAAGTGTGGCTTGCCCACAAAAACTCATAGTGCCATATATTTTGTTGTTAGTCTCTGAGGGCTTGTCTACACTAGGAAATTATTTTGAAATAACTTATTTTGAAATAATAACTCCTGAAATAATTATTTTGAAATAAGTGTTATTCCTCATGGAAAGCAGGAGTTATTATTTTGAAATAACCAGCCTGTTATTTCAAAATAATGGGCTTGGTAATGGGGATGCTATGCTTATTATTTCAAAATAGGAGGAGTTATTTTAAAATAACTCCCTAATGTAGATAAGGGAGCCACAAGATTACTCATTGTTTTTAGAATTACAGACTAACACAGCTACTCCTCTGATACTTGCTTATTCAGGAAGCCACCATACATCTGAAGAGTTGTGCTTTCTGCTATGCAGAGCTATGAGCCTACAGAGAAAATTGCCTATATCTTTTACTGCTTCTCGGGACAGTAGGGATGTACTGTCAGACATAGGTATAGCATCACATGTTACCTTTTTGCATTTGCCCCTCTACTGATAGAAAGTACTGCATGAAGACTGAGCTACCTCTGTCATTTAACCTCAGACCTCTTTAGGCTAATGAAACAAAGGAAGTTGAGAGCATCTACAGTCATTACCAACTGAGATTGTGAACACCTCTTTTGAAGGTAGGAAATCTACTCCAGGTAAAGCACCACATAATCTGGCTACAGACTATCAATCAACACAGTTTACCTTTTCACCACTGTCCAGTAACTAATTTCCATTCCTGAGCAAACTGAAAGACTCACAAGGGTAGTCTCCAACTCAACCTAGGTACTGACAATTATTCTGGACCTCTCCCAGTATGATTGCAGATCAAGGCATGGGGCAGACAGGACCGTGGTGCTACTGATGTGGATTCTCCTTTTGACCCCAGATAAAATTCTTAAATCCACATTCTCTACTGCAGCTGTCATGGCTGACCGTGGAATCCTATAGTCCTGTCTTAGAGGTATTGCTGCGGCTAATGAGATGACATTGAGATGATTTCAGTCATTCCTCTTGGACTGCAACCAGAGAGATATAACAGCATTAGGAGAATGCTGACCTGTGGTTTCCCATAGAGAGGTGCCCTCATTTCAATCATTGTGAAATACTTGTGAGAATACAGTAGAAAAGAATGTGAAACACTGTTGGGTAAAATATCAATATTGTGCCAATGACTCAGCTTCATGTCACCTTCACAACAGATTCAGAGGGGTAGCTGAGTTAGTCTGTAACTGGAAAAACTTAAACAACGGATAGTCTAGTAGCACCTTAAAGACTAACAAAACATGTTGGTATCATGAGCTTTCATGGGTAAAACCCACTTCTTCAGATGACTGGAGTATTAAAAGTCCAGATCCAAGAATAAATAACAAGGGGAAGGAGGAAAAAAAGGAGAAAAAAAGACAGTGAATAGATTGTTCAAGTTACAAGAGTCTGACAAGAACAATTAGTACCTCCATTGTTTGGTTGGTTGGTTAAGTCATTAAGATGTGGAAGGTAATGTGCGAGCCAGATGATGTCTCTGTTCATTCCATTCTGATAACTTCATTTACAAGTTTAATTCTTAAGTTCCAATCCTTCCCTGTGTATTTGGCTTGTGGAATTGGCCTGAAACAACTCGGTGACTTGGAGATCCATTAATGAGTGCCCAGGTAGGTTGGAGAACACTTCCCTGGTTTATTCTTGGATCTGGACTTTTAATACTCCAGTCATCTGAAGAAGTGGGTCTTTGCCCACGAAAGCTTATGTTCCAATACATCTGTTAGTCTATAAGGTGCCACAGGACTCCTTGTCACATCTACATATTTTGTTAGACTTTAAGGTGCTACTGGACTATTTGTTGTTTTGTAAGTCTTCACAACAGAGACAAGTAGCACCATCTAACAGTTATTCAAGGGCTTATCGATGACCAGAAATTGAATGAAGAGCAGCTTGCAAAACCTGAATCCAGAAAAGGCTGATGTGATACTCTGGTTGGGAAAGGGATGAACTGTGAGGAACTTGCCAGCTATGTAATGCAAATCTCCATAAACTTTCAATGGGACAAGGTCTCAGTGACCAAGTCACTTTTAAGATGAAACTTAGGTTACTAAGTGTTTTAGAATATTATACCCCAAGTCGTCTTTTTACTTCAGCCCAAAAATGGTCTGAGGCATTTAAAACCTGGTAAAAATGGAAGCACAATTAAAATAAAACTCTAATACTCCAAACAAATATTGGAAACAACATTAAGCCTTATGTTCTTTACAGTATACCCTAGTCCATTAGCCCAGCAACATTATAAACGCTTTTAGGCAGGAACTGTTCTTTTGGTTTCTTCTGGTTTCTGCATCAAGCACAATGGGATTCTAGTCCATGACTCTAGCTCCTAAGGACTTTCACCTTCTAAATGAAGCTGTTGTTTGTTTATGACATCTCATGTTCTTATCTTTTCGATTTCATTTTCTTTAAATTATCCTATTTTCACTTGAACATAATTAAATGAGTGTATTGTTTACAAAATTAATTTCCTAAAATGAATACTTTAGGGAAGAACAGCAATATTAGATTTAATTCATTTATATACTAGCATGAAATAAAATTGATATATTTGCTGACTAGTTCAATGATTATACATTTATTATGCCTCAGCTCATACAGCATCTATCATGTATATTGGATGCAAGGAGCTCTGAACTGTACAGTATAACTAATAGGAATAATACTTTATAAATCAGTGTTTATTTGCCTCTGAGACTGCTTTGCACCAATCGAGTCTGCATTGTTTTGGTTTGATTCCATTTAGTTTAATCACATTTATAACAGTAGTTTGTGCTTAGATTTAATGACCATGGTGATTAGTCATTTTTACATGTGAACTGAGATTATATGCTTACTATATTAAACATGTGTTCAATCTAAGTTCACTGGCACATCAATCCTCCAGAGCTCATGTTAATAAGTGCAGATTTTAACATCTTTGTGAAGAAGATGGTATATCTTTACTGATACATACTGTGAATTATCTTAGCTTTTACTGCAGAGAGAGAGAGAAAGAGAGAGAGAGAGATGGCAAAGATGTCCTCATGCATATGACGTGCAGCCCCGGGGAAGATATAAATCTGGAATGAAAACTAATTGCTTTCTACTTTGTTGCACATCCTGTAGTATGCAGCATGAGGCTGGCCAAAAAGGAATATATGCTGTACATCAGCCATTAGCAATTACTGCAGAAAACTACCACAGACACAATAAAATGAAAAGAATGGTTTTGAAATAATACTTTGGAGAATCTAGACTTAATTGCATTTTAAATGTGTTTTGATTTCTCTTTGTTGATAAGGGAATAAGAAAAGAATATAGAATATATGTTGCAGCTACTGGAATGGGGAAGCAGTTCTTTTGCATCTGAAAAATAAAATTCACAGCATTTTCCACAGCTGCAAATATGTAAAATAAGCAATTCAAAACAATGATAATAATGATAATTCTCTCAGGAAAAAGAAAAGAATCATAGAATCTACACGCTGGGTTCATCACATTAATTTGGTGTGACTGTGTCAGCTCAAGGACATTTTAAAGGACAGAGCTGAGCATGGCAGCCACCAGTGATTTCTTTACCGTAACAGTGTAACATACAGCCACATTGAACTATTTTTTAGCTACTTACAGTGATTTTGTAAGGGATACGTTTTCATATATGCTCTTAGCAGCTCTTGAGTTTAAATATCATAGTTTTGTATTTCTTTAATTGTGCTACTTTTAGTAAATGTCAAGCTGAATTTAACAGAAGTGATTTTGAAACAGAAATGCCAGGAAACCAGATACAACCAGATAAACACCACAGAATCAGGGAATATTGAGATAATATAACAATAGGATACCATCAAACTATGAAAGCATTCAAGTTTAGGGTAAACCATATTATCATTTAAGCATGGATTTTTAGACATAAACTTTAGAATCTTATTATTAAAATGTGAGAAGGCATGGCATAGGATTTAAGGTCTAACTTCATGAGTTCAGGAAATAGCACACACTGAAATATATTTGTTATTCACATACATATGTTAAATACTTCAAATAATGGACATATTTGGTACCTAAAATTGTTTCATCTTCTATTTCTGTGGCTGTGTAGGAAAACAACATTTAATATTCTACAATGACAGGCTTTCCTTAGCTCCAGATGGCATTTAATACTTATGTAGGGCATCTAAAAATTAATAAATGGCTAAAGTTGTATTAATTCCATAATTATTTGTGTCAGCCGGTGTATTGTGTGAATTAATTTCTAATGAAACAGTGTATAGACAAGAACCAGGTTTAAGAGAATGGAGGTTTCTGCTTTGAAATATATTTTGCAGTAAGAAAGGATGTTGATTTAGGACTTTTTGTGCATCTAGACTACACCTCTCTGACTGAGAGATGTAGATTAGGCACATTAAAATTGCTAATGAAGCAGGGATTTTAATATCCCGTGCCTCATTAGCATAAACATGGCTGCTGCTTTTTTTCTAAACAGAGTTTTTTTGAAAAAAATTGGCAGTCTAGACGTGAATCTGTTGAAAATAAAGCCTTTTTCAACAGATCCTGTAAACATCATTTTTTGAGGAATACAGGATCTGTCGAAAAAGGCTTTATTTTCAATAGATCTGCATCTAGACTGCCTTTTTTTTCCGAAAAAACTCCATTTAGAAAAAAGCGGCAGTCATGTTTATGCTAATGAGGTGCGGGATATTTAAATCCCTGCTTCACTAGCTATTTTGATGTGCTTGATTTGTATCCCTCTGTCGACAGAGGGATGCAGTCTAGACGTAGCCTATTTATCCCTAAAATGGTCTATATCAGAATATATAAAGGGTGCAATTAACAGGAATATATATGACCTGAGCATTTGCAAACCTCAGTAGATTTCTATGACATTTGCTATTTTCCCAAATGATTCTGGATTAGTCTTTTAACACAAAGAATTCCAGCTTTAGATAAAGCAGAGTATCCAGGAGTGGAGAAGTAAAAGAAATATACACAAGGATATGTAAAATAGCAAAGAAACTAAAACTGGATGAGTAAGAGATAGAAGTAATGCAGGGAAAAGGATCATTTCCAGTTTCTCAAATAAAATGCATATTTTATCTGTGCATTCAGTTTATATTTAATTTTTGTTCATAATGTATTAACACCAAAATACAACATACCGGTGTAACTTAACCTTTAAAGGAGTGTGACAAACACATTTAAGCTACTTATAAATATCGTATATTTATATAAATAGTTAAAAGATATTTTCCTTCTTTAGATGGAGTTACTTCTTAGTAGATAGGAGGGAAGCTGTAGACATAATAGCTCTTGATTTTTAGCAAGACTTTTCGCTTAGCATTATCTCATTCTCATAAGCAAACTGGGGAAATGAGGTCTAGATGAAACTACTGTAAAGTGGGTGTACAGTTGTTTGAAAGACTATACACAAAGGCTACGTCTAGACTAGCCACAAATTCCGGAAAAGGGATGCAAATCAGGTAAGTCAGCATAGGGAAATCCGCGGGGGATTTAAATATCCCCCGCGGATTTAAATAAACATGTCCGCCGCTTTTTTTCCGGCTTGGGGAAAAGCCGGAAAAAAAGCGTCTAGACTGGCGCGATCCTCCGGAATAAAGCCCTTTTCCAGAGGATCTCTTATTCCTACCTGAAGGAATAAGAGATCCTCCGGAAAAGGGCTTTATTCCGGAGGATCGCGCCAGTCTAGACGCTTTTTTTCCGGCTTTTCCCCAAGCCGGAAAAAAAGCGGCGGACATGTTTATTTAAATCCGCGGGGGATATTTAAATCCCCCGCGGATTTCCCTATGCTGACTTACCTGATTTGCATCCCTTTTCCGGAATTTGTGGCCAGTCTAGACGTCGCCAAAAAGCACTTATCAATGATTCTCATTCAAAGTAGGATGATGTATCTAATGGGGCTCTGCAGAGATCTGTCCTAGTTCTGGTACTACTCAATATTTTCATTAATTACTTTGGTAATGGAGTGGAGAAAATGTTTATAAAATGTGCAGATGATATCATGCTGGGAAGAGGATTCAGGAACTTTGGAAGACAGGATTAGAATTCAAAGTTGACATTGACAATATGGATAATTGATCTGAAATCAACAACATGAAATTCAATAATAAGAAGTGTGAAATACTACACTTAAAAGAAAAAAATTGAATGCACACCACACAATGGGAATAACTAGCTAGTCCATGGTACTCCCACACAGGGTCTGGACATTATAGTGGGCCACAAATTGAACACGCGTCAACAGTGTGATGCATCTGTGAAATACCATTTAAGGGTGTATTATCCAGACTGTCATACGCAAGACATGGGAGGTAATTTTCCCCCGTACTCAGCACTGGTGGGGCCTCAGCTAGAGTATTGTGTCCAGCTCTAGGTGTCCCATACTCAGTAAGATATGGACACTTTGGAGAGTCCAGAGAAGAGCAGAACAATTATAAAATGTTTAGAAAACCTGACCTGTGAGGAAAGGTTAAAGAAACTTCTCATATTGAGTCTTGAGAAAAGAAGTCTGAAAGGGTAACAAGTAAGTCTTCAAATATGAGAAGAGCTACTATGAAGAGGATAGTGATGAATTGTTCTCTATGGCCAGTGAAGGTAGGACAAGAAGTGATCAATTTAATTTGCAGCAAGGAAGATTTAAGTTAAATATTAGAAAACATTTCTAATTGTAAGGGTAGTTAAACATTGGAATATTCTCCCAAGAGAAGCTGTAGAATCCCCAATATTTGGGGATTTTAAAGAACAGGTTGAACAAACACCTGTCAGGGAAGATCTAGGTTTGCTTGATTCTGCATTAGTGAAGGATGAGTCTTGAGATCCTGTTTAGCTTGACATTTCTATGAGTCTATGTTTTATATACTACAGCAAACTGAGTGAGCCTAGGCACTTGATTGCAATTTTTAGGTAGTTTTCACAGCATATGTTTATACATTTATTAAAAAAAATCAATTTTTAATTATTTTTGCTTTTTGTGATTTATAAATAATATGCCTAATTATCACATAGGTTTTAAATATTGCAATGTTGCCTATATATATATATATATATATATAGATAAGATAGCGTACACACTGATTAGACAGCAGTTGCTTCTTGGTGCTGCTGCCTGAGGCTATTTGAGATGCATGCTTAAAGGGATGCCCCTGGATAGCCATTTCTCAGGTTCTTCTGCTTGCTTGCCTACCTCTCTGAGGGTCAGAAAAGCATTTCCACTGTGTGCTTTGGTTGCCCTGCTTCAGAACACCACAGCACTCCCTGCTATGGGGCCAGAACTGCCTCTGCGCAAGTGATGGCCCCACACTGCCTTGCTGCAGTTTCTGCAGCAATTTGTGCATCTGCCCTCATGGTCCTGCATGAGCTCAACCCCAAGCTGATCGTGGAGAACACTGAACTTGCAACCGCACCCCACAGTGGAGCGACGTTTCTGGCAGTTGAACACCAGTTCCAACAGGTCGGACCGGCTAGTGATGGAGCAGTGGGACAACCATCAATGGCTCCAAAACTTCCATATGAGGAAGGAGACGTTCCTGGAGCTATGTGCCTGGCTCACCTCTGCCCTCAGATGATGGGACACCCAGATGTGATCCACCATCCCCCTGGAGATGCGGGTCGCCATTGCCATTTGGAAGCTGTCCACACCAAACAATTACCAATCCATGGGCAACCAGTTTAGTGTGGGGAAGTCGACTATTGGGGCTCTCATCATGCTGGTATGGTGCTCTTGAGCTGCAGTCCCGGGGGGGGGGCAGTACTGGAAAGGGGAACCCTAGGGAAAGGGGGGTCGGTAGTGGGGAAGCCGCATCCCCAGGAGATTCTGCAGTCCTGTCATCACACAGCCCTTTGGGGGGAGCTTAATACGGGGTGGATCCTGGGGTTTTCGTGGGGGGGAAGTAGAGGAGGGTTTTGGGA